>NC_087348.1:110928612-111540302 GCF_030014295.1 Loxodonta africana
TTGTTGGGAGTTTTTTTTTTTTATTACCTTTTCAATCTCTTCTCTAGTTATGAGTCTGTTCAGGTTTTCAACATCATTTTGTGTTAGTTTGGGTAGGTAGTGTGTTTCTAGAAATTTGTCTATGTGCTCTAGGTTTTCAAATTTGCTGAAGAATAGTTTTTCATACTATTCTGTTATGATCCTTTTTATTTAAGTTTTTTTTTTCTGTTACAATGTCCTCCATTTCATTTATTTGGGTTATTTGTGTTCTCTCCTGTTTTTCTTTTGTCAGTTTGGCCAGTGGTTTGTCAATTTTGTTGACCCTTTCAAAGAACCAACTTTTGGTTTTGTCGATTCTTTCTACTGTTTTTCTATTCTCTATTTCATTTATTTCTGCTCTAATCTTTGTTATTTCCTTTCTTTTGGTGACAGCCAAGAAAATTCTGTGAATCTCAGTTCTCCTTTGTAACACATGGGGTCTCCATGAGTTAGAATTGACTTGACAGCAACAGGTTTGGTTTGGTTTTGGTCCCGGCATAGAATTCTGGTTGAGAGATATATGAGGTAAGTGATCTGGAAAAAGTTCTTAAACTTTTGTCAGCCAAAGTTTTCTTCTCTTTAAAATGAGGCATAATTTCTAGTATTTTTGTGAAGATTTAATAAGAAATATAAGTAAAACATTTAGTATCATAAGTTGGTATAGGAGATGTTCCAGAAATAACCAAAACATCAGTCGTGTTGAGTTAATGCTGACTCATGGCAATCTCATGTGTGTCACAGTAACACCGTGCTCCACAGGGTCTTCAGTGGCTGACTTTTTAGAAGTAGATTGCCAGGTCTTTCTTTTGAGACATCTCTGGGTGGATTTGAACCACCAACCTTTCGGGTATTAGCCAAGTGCATAACTGTTTCTATTCATTTATCAAATGAATTTGAACATGTACTCTAAGCCAGGCTTCCTGCTAGCATTTGGGGATACTGGTATTTTCTCTCCCTGCCCCTTATTTTAAAAATTATAATTAAGAGGGCTAAGAGCCCATATGAATGCCCTGATACCAGGAATACAATGGATTCAAATCCCTCATGCCCCCAAACAAGCACCATTGGTTAATAAGTTTAATGACCAGAAAGATGTATTCCAATTTAACAGAAGAAATACCATGATTAAAATGAGAGAATAAGGTTAAGCAGTATAACCCGCATCTGATCAAATATCAGAAGAAGGCAAAACCTGAATGAGCTAATCTCAAGAAGATGCTCAGATGAGAAGAGACATGGATTTGTTCTTTATTATTTCATTCAATAAATATTTATTCAGTTCCTACTATGCGCCATGCCTTCCTAAAAATGTTTAATCTGAGAAAAACTTATTGAAACCAGGTAGTGATGATTTTAGGATTTATTACAAGCCATGGCTTAAAAGTAAAAGATTTCAGATGCCATTACCAATCTCCAAAGTCATTTAGTCACCAATGTTAGCTATAATGGATTATTGATCCCATGGACTATAAAGGCTCTCAAGGATCTATCACAGGCTACTAGGTTAACCTAGCGACTGAACATGCATACTCATTTGTCTATTGTCTCTCTCCATCCTCACGTATAGTTCCTCCTTTTCAAGTTAATGGGGGTTATGTGCCTGCTTCCAAGGGCAAAGAAGCGCTTTTTTTTAGGTTTCATGCTTCAAATCTCAATGAAATAATAGTTCAGAGAATGAAGCCTCTGAACGTTTAAATTCGAATCCTTCAAAATTTGTGTTCATTTATAAAAAAAATTATAGGTCCATCATTATTGGACACATTCAGGAATGAGAGCCTGGCAAATTTTATTTTACTTCAGATTCTTTTGAACCTAGAGTACATGCATGTTTTAGCTCTTGTATTCTCAGTGGTTTTATGTCTTTGTTTTGCATTCGTTTATGTTGTGTGTGTGTGAGAGAGAGAGAGAATGTGCCAGGTGGCTTTCTGGCAACATCCTAAAACTAAATATATTTAGCTGAGACCCCCCCCCATCTCATGATTTGCCAAGGATAGACCCGAACTGAAAAGGTACAACCTCCCCCCAAATTAGCTGTACGATGGAAATAATTGTCACCATAAAGCTGCAAGCATGCAATACCAATGGCCCTGTTCTATGTACACTAAAAAAAAATTTTTTTTTTTTTTTCAGTAAAGAACAATACTCTGTCACATTGAACACATTTTTTTCCTTGCACAGACAGTCATTCAGGTGGCAAATTCATCCTACTCAAGTCCCTGGCTTAATGCAGAGAGATTGATTATTCATTGGAAATGTGTGTATATACTCCTCTCAGAAATAACTCGTGCAATTTCCCTGAAGCTTAGGAAAACTATATAAAACCACTTAGAAGGTTGCTTCTTCTCAGCATTACTCCAGGCAAAGGCTGTTTAAAGTGGGATCACAAGTGCTCAAAAGTAGACTCAAATCCATGGGATTCTGTGTCCAGCTCTAACCTTTCATTTTGCTAACAAAACCTGAGACCCAGTGAGGTCATGGCACTTGTCCAAGCTCTTCTATAAGAGGGGCATATCATGGATCAAAATGTACTTCTCTGTTTCCCATATCTTTCCTCTGTTCCCTCTCTCATCTTCTCCTACATGATGGTTTAAAGAAAAAAATGGAGCCTAAGATGTCAGAGAGTGATTTGATACAATATGAAAATTACCTGTTGCTTCACCTCTTCTATAACCCATTTTTAAAAAATGTAAATATAATTATTGCATGGTATTTTAAACTAAGGTTAACCCTGTAGTTACAACGTCTATTTAGTTCTTATACATTAATGCAGCCTTTCACTCTTTTAAGTTTACATCAGAGCTTAAAGAAAATCTAGAATATTCTGTGGAAGTTTGTTATGGTGATCACTTCAAGTGTAAATCTACAAGAATGCACTAAAATGATAGAGGGTACAGTTACATTTTACTAGCCTTAAAGTTCTTTCTGCTTCATAGGGTTGACCTAAATCCTTCTGACCACTCGAAGTTCACCTTAGTATCTATGTTATCCATCAAGCCTTCCCTTGCTTCTTCTACCCACCCTACAAATTTTTACTTTTCTTCTGTCTTCAATTCTATATTACAAGCATAAAGCTCATAGTTTTAATTTCAAAATTGTCTTGCCAAACCTAAACTTTACTTCCTACTCTATCCTTCATTTATCAAACTCATCTAGAAAAATCCCAACCCTATTTAAACCTGTTTTCTCTGTGCTTATACCTGGAAAGCCAAACAGTGGCTTATTTAACAGCGTAGATTGAAACTGCTTTAAATTTATGATCAATAATCTCAGTAGGCCTACTAAGCCCATAGGCAACCTTACTTTGTTTTGCTGGCTAATTTTTCATGCACTTTCTGCAAGGACTATGTCAGACCTCAATTTTCCTCCAATCTCTGGAACTCTCAATTCTTACATTATTTTAATAGGTGACCATGCCTCTTAATTCACACATGCACATATTCATACACTCAAACTAACAGAGAGAGGGAGAGAATCAAACAAGAAACCCCTCAAATCTCTACACATCAATGTAACAAGCATATATACTTGCAGTATCTGCACATTTTCTCTCCTGCTTATTTCTTCCTAGTACACAAAGGGAGGCCACTTCTTTTCTGAGGACAACCATTTTCTTGTGCTCTCAAACCACTCCCTCTTGCCATTGCAAAGATATTGATTATCTCTTTGGGCTTCTAACTTTTCAACTTCTCCCTCTTTATACCATTCATCCTATCAGCATTTAAATGTGCTCCAGCTTCTCCCAGCTTTAAAAGAAACTCAGCCTTTGATCCTATTTCCTCCTCTAGATATAATCCACTGCCATCGAGTCAATTCCAACTCACAATGACCCTATAACACAGGGTTGAACTGTCCCATAGGGCTTCCAAGGCTGAATTCTTTATGGAAATAGACTGCCACATCTTTTTCCCACAAAGCATCTGATGGGTTCGAACCACGAACCTTTCAGTTAGCAGCTGATTGCTTAACCACTGTACCACCAGGGTTCCTCTCCTCTAGCTATAAACATATCTTTGTTTCCCCTCTACTGTTTTCAAGTATTCAAAAGAATTCTCTACAATAGCTGTCTCTTTCCCCTCACCTGGCAGTTACTACTACTATCTATTTCAGTCTGGTTTTCTAACTTACTCCACTAGCACAGTTTTTATTAAATTCCTCAATAATGCCATGTTGCTAAATTCAATAGAATTTTTTTTTTTAAATTCCCACCTTACTTAACCCTTCATCTGTACCAGAAATTCTCAGAAGTCAGCATGCATCAGAATCCCCTAGATTAACCTGAGATTATCTGATCAGTAGGTCTGCAGTAAGGCCCAAGAATCTGCATGTCTAACAAATTCCTAGGGGATCATGATGTTGCTGGTCTTGGGACCACACTTTGAGAACCATTACTTTAGACCAATTCCTATTTAAAACTCTTTCTTCCTTGGGTGTCCTTGACACTGCCTTATCATGACCCTTTATAGCTTCTCAGCTTTCTCTTTTGATTCCCATATTTCCCCATCCTAAAAATGTTAGTGATCCTCAGACTTTGATCTTAGATTCCTTTCCCTTCAAATACTGTATGAGTCTTTCCCACGGTGGCCTCATTTATGCCCAGGGCTTTGATTACTATCCATAGGTCACTGACAATCTAATTTATACCTCCAACTTAGATCTCTTTTCTGAGGTCCAAACCCATATTCCAACTTGCCTCCTTGACATTTATACTTGAATATCCCAATTCAACATGCTGAAAACTGAATTCATTTTCTCCTTTAAACCTAGTTGTCATTTATTATTTTTTATCTCCACAAATGGCATGGTCATCTCTTCATCCCATTCACCCAGGTCAGGTATCTAGAAACCATTCGCTTCTTTCCCTCACCAAGTCTCAGTAATGTTACCTCACATCTTCCAAATCTGTCCCTTTCTATTTGCAATAACACCATCACCAGCAGCCTCCAGTCTACATTATCATCGTCTCTTCCCATAACTCCTTACCAGTTCTGTGCTTCCTATCTGGCCATACCCTAACCCAGTCTCCACATTTATATAAAACATAAATCTGATCAGGTCATTCTTATGTTTCAAATCATTCAGAGGTTTACCAACCTGTTAGAATAAAGAAAAAGTTCCTTAACATACCCTGCCTATCCTTCCTGAACAATTTTAGCTAATCTCTCTCTCTTGTTTTCTATGTTCCCCCTAGACTAAAACTTCCATGAAAGAAGTGCCATGTTATTTTTTTCACCATATAGTTCCCAATGCTTACCAAAATATCAGGCACCTAGTTGATACCAAATAATGGCTAAATGATTAATTAGGGGCTGAGTAACTTGCCCAAGTCTACCCAGTTACTAGCACCATTGTTTACACTTTCAATAGCCTCTTGGTACAAGAATAAGAAGAAAAGCCCAAATCAAAGACTAAAAAATTTCCAGCAAACAATTCAGACTGATCTCACTATCAACATATTAAGGCTGAAGCAGACTGAGTGTGGATCAGGAAAAATGGAAAAGCGATGGGATCTTCCATTCTAGATGACCTCCCGCAATCTCCTTGATCACTAAAAACCCAGTGAACCCAGTGCTGTAGAGTTGGTTCTGACTCATAGCGACCCTAGAGTAATTGGTACTTCCAAAATAACATCAAAAAATAAAGGAGAAGAAAAAGGGTAAGGAGGAGGAGGGAGAGGAAGAAGAAGAAGAGGAAGGATAGTAGAAGGTGAAGAAGAAAAGAAAGAGGAAGAAGAGGGAGGAGGAGAAAGAGGAGGTAGACCAAGAAAAGGAGAAGACCCAGGGGAGAGGAAAAGGGGAGGGGAAAGAGGAGGGGAAGAGGAAGGAGGAAGGAGAGAGGAAGGAAGATGGAGGGAGAGGAGGAGGGAGAGGGTAAGGGTGAGAAGGTGGAGGAAGGAGGAGGAGGGATATGAAGAGGGAGGGGGGAAAGAGTGGAGGAGCAGTAGGGAGAGGAGAAGGAAGGGGAGAATGGGAAGGAGGGGGAGGGAGGAGGAGGATGGAGGAGGGAAATGAGGGCAGAGGAGAAGGAGGAAGAGGAAGAGGGGAAGTGGAGGGGACGGGGGAAGTGGGGGAGACAGGAAGAGGAGGGAGGGGGTGGGGGCTGGGAAAGGGAGGGGAAAGAGAAGGGGAAGGGGAGAGGAAAGAGAAGGGAAGAGGAAGAGGAATCGAAAGGAGAAGACAATAACAGCTAAGCCTTGTAGAATTCATATCTCATCTATCATTACAAATTTTTCATTAGAAAAATTATAGGATAATTGTACAGAAGAGAATTTCTGAGAAGGTAAGCAGAAGCCATTTTGTTTTCATTTTCACCCTTAAGATGCTTCTTTTTTATTTTGCCCTTCATTGTAGTAGGTCTTGAAAAATCACCATTTTTAGCACTGCAAACTAAACAAGCTCCTGGCATTTCTAATACAAAAGAGGTACCATAATTTCATGCCTCTGCAAACACACACTGTGAGCAATCAAGAGGAAAAGGAAATTAAAAACTAATTCTGTTGTTTATTCTACTCATTTATTTTATCAGTCATCTCAGTCTCACACTGAATAACAATCAACAAGGTTTGATAGACATACCTAGGGGAGACCAGGCATCTTCTCTGGAAATCTCCAGAAAACTGGAAGAGAAAGTCAAATAACAATGCTTTGGGGAGGTGTTTCTAATTATACAATCAAAAGCATTATCTCTAACATTTCTACTTGATGTAAAACTGCTGAAATCACAAGTTCCAGTGGGATATCCACAACTTTAAAAACTGGAGTTCTTCTATCACACCTTCAAAATATTTGATAGCCCAAAATCATGACAATGAAGACTGTCCCCAGAAAATATATACTTAGAAGAACATTAACCAGTTGCCAGTGTTTATCTCTGCCTGCACCCAACCACAATTACATGATTCCCCTTCCTTGCATTTGGTAGTTTGGAGTTCTCGCCTTGGCCCAGGATGATCCCTTTAGTGAAATTCCACTTACGTCTCAGCAGTATTACGGAAATGATTCATAATGCATAAAACCAAATTATCCATCAGAGGAAAGTCTGTCTTTTGCTACTTCTGAAGCTTTCCCCAAGACTTGGGGGTGGGGGCTGAATAGAATGGGAGCCATTAACCTTAATCATCCTTAAACATCAGGACCTCTGTGTACAATTACCAAGTAAGAGGGTGGGCCTAGGTTTTCTCAAAAGAGTGAGAAAATGTGCAGGACATTATACTGCACCAAAAAAATCCTACTGGGGCATGTGGATCTCAATCTTAACAGTGCTAACTCTAGTATTTGTAAGAGTTAGGAATAATTAGCAATGTCTGATGTACTCTTCTACTTATTGTTACATAAATTTCAGTCAATCAATGAATCAATAAGTATTTATTGAAGATTGGTTGCAGGTCAAATTCCCTAGAAGCAAACTCTATGACATATATTTGCATGCAAGAGTGTATTAAAGATAAACACTTGGTTGGAGGAAGTATAAAGGAAATATGATTGGACAAAAGGAGAAGCTAAATTGCAAGGTAGTTGCAACAAAGATCCTAGCTGATTCTAGAGTCTACAAAATAGGTCTGGAGCTGGATGAACTTTCATCTTGGAGGAGGAACTTTTATGTTTGTCCCAAATTGGGCCAGGAGGGCTTTTGAATCTCCCTCATTGGCAGTCATTAGATGGCAGCTCACTTCAGCAAAAGAATTTCCCAGGTAGTAATTTGGTTGAAGAATGTTGCAGCCAACTTTCTGGTCAGCTGTGAGAATGAGTTCTTCAGTCCTTGAGGGAGAATCTGAGTAACACAGCATAAAACCGAAGACCAAAGTTGCCATGGAGTCAAGTCTAACTCAAGAAGACCCTGTGTTGCACAGTAGAACTGGGCTTCATAGGGTTTTCAAGGCTGTGATCTTTCAGAAGCAGATTGCCGGGCCTCCTTCTGAGGCATCTCTGGATGAATTCAAACTATTACCCTTTCAGTTAGTAGTTGTCTTAGACCGGGTTCTCAAGAGAAGCAAAATCAGTGAAGCATATATATGTATATATATGTAGAGACAGAGAGACAGAGAGAGAATGGATTTATATCAAGGAAATGGCTCACAGGATTGTAGAGGCTAGAAAGATCCACATCCATGGGTCAGGCTGGAGGCTTCTCCTGAATCACACAGCTGCAGGGGCTGACAAACCCAAGATCAGTAGGTAAGACAGCATGCCTCTGGCATACAGGTTGCAGAGGGTGACGAATCTCAGGATTGTTAGATAAACTGCTAACTCAAGTCCCAAGAATTGAAAGCCAGACGCACTACCCAGAGTGAGCAAAAGCCCACAAGCCTTGTCAGAATGTCCACATGTATTGGATATAGGCTATACCCCCAAGGAAACTCCTTTCAATTGATTGGCTGCTCATAGCACATCTCATCATGGAGGTGATTACGTTACATTAGATCTCGTTATGGAGGTGATTACACCATTACATAGCTGCCAAACTACATCATAACTGCCAAACCACTGAGAATCATGTAGCAGACAATTTGACACACAACCTTAACCATCACAGTAGTCAAATGCTTAACCATCTATGCCACCCAATGTCCACTAAAAGCCTATTATGTATCTTCTCCATGAATCCTGTAGCATTAGAGAAGTATGGAGGATACATAATCCATATCTAACAGACTCATCCTTAGAGTCCCAGTCCAAATGTCTATGAGGTCTATGGAGATTTTTCTAGAGCAAAGATAGCTGCCTCCTCCTCTTTGTTTCCTTGTCACTTCTCTCATAAATGTGTAGTAATATTTATCAGACTGAATTGCAAATCATTGTTTTCTTGTCTGTGCTCCACCTCAGACTATGAATTCCTTGAGGGTAGGTTACAACTTAAAAGTCACCTTCATAACTAAAGTCTCCCAAATCACCCTATGTAAGTACCTATACCCCATTCATTATTCTTAATCACAGCAAACTTAGGTTCCTTCTTAGCATTTATGCTGATCTACAATTATTAGGTTTATTTGTTTACTCGTCTATTGTTATCTTCCCACTAGAATGTATATGCCACAAGAGTAGGAACTGTGAATGTCTTAGCACATTTGCTGACTCATCATAGGCCCTCACTAATTATTTGCTGAATGAATGAATGAACTGGCATGTCCTGTACAACACCCTATACATAAATGTTTAATAAAACATTAATGAACTAATAAATGAGCATGAGAATGAATGAAAGAATGAAATGAATGAAAGAGAAATACTGGTAAATGCACTGTTTCATAATCTAATTTAAATAGTCATCACTTGTATAGCCAATTATTTTATATTTGAATTGAACACAGTTAGTGACATGTTAATAAATGGAATCCTGTTCATGTATTTTAATAATGTATCAATTTAACAAGCCCTTCATTTTTGACACCAAGAAATCAGTTTCTGTTCAACAATTTCATATACCATGTCTATTGCAAAACCTCTATTTGAGGTAGTTATGTCATGGAACTTTTTTAAATCGCTACTATCTCAGTCAAAATCTACAACCAATATTATTATCTGATGTATATGTGTGCGATATAAAGTAAATCAGTAATTTGCATGCTTTTATGATCTATCTAGTATTATACTCTGTCTTGCATATATTTTTATACCAAAAAAAAAAAAAAAACTAAAGAACTAGAAATATACCTGAGTTTCGGGATGAGTCCAGTTTCATTTTTTTTATCATCGGTACCAATTTCATATACATGTATGTATGTAAATACGCTTAAATTCAATAAGAACCAATGGAAAAGTAGTAATTGTTTAGCTAACATTCATTTTATAACTAGACTTGAAGCAATGTAATAGAGTGAGGTAAATATACAATAGAGAATTAGGCAGAAATATTCAAGAAATTCTGTCTATAAATACACATTATTGCTTTACTAGTGAGTACTAGTTGACTATCACACCCAGAGACAGGGATGTAGGATCTAGTAATGTTTTAACCAGTGGCACATTTGGTCAAGTCATTTGCCTCACTTCCCCATCAATATGTCTTTAAATTGTGAACACTGAATACATGATTGCCAAAGTCCCTAGATTTTTACAAGTTAACGGTTCTTCTTTAAATCACGGAGCTACTAAAATAATATATATATTTTTAAAGGAGATTAGTAAAATTCATGGATGGAAAACATGTTGTCTCTCAGGTTTTGGCTCTCTTGTAGGTGATTCCTCCTTTGACAATTTAGAGGGAATTAAAAATCATATAGTAATAATGCCTATAATTAGCACTTAGTAAGTTAGAGAGGGAATTTTTTTTGCAGGAATTTCTCATACTCTCTTGCAGTAGTTTATTTTGGCTGCAAAAGCCTCTGTTCATGAATCCTCTTTAATCTAGGTAGACTAGGCTTTCCTGTCACGAAAGACAACTTCTACTATTGCCAGAAAGTTTCTAAGAGTGTAAATAGACTTAGTGATATAGACAACTATTATATTGTTAAGCAGAAGGCTATCAAAGCTGAATTCAAGACCAATACAGGCCAGTTACTGATTTATAAACACTCTCCTTGCAAACAACTTAGAGAAAACTGTCAGCCACTTGCCCTCAGAATTCCTATCACCTCATCACTGAAGCTTTGTGAAGATCAACAGTGTAAAGAGTAGGCTTTAAAACCAACACCACCAAAAGGGAGTTGAGGTAGAGTTCTAGTTCCAGACTGGCCCCACCACATGTTAGCTTACCCACTGCCTTCAAGTCGATTCTGACTCAGAGTAACCCTATAGGGCAGAGTAGAACTGCTCTGTAGGGTTTCTAAGGAGAGGCTGGTGGATTCAAACGGCTGACCTCTTGGTCAGCGGTCGTAGCTCTTAACCACTGTGCCACCAGGGTTACTTGCTCTAAAATATCATCCCTCAAACTGCTTACCAAGTCTAAAATAATGGTTTCTTCAGGAAAATCACCCCAATTCTATCTAGTACAGAGCAGGTAAACTGCATGATTCTAGAGTCAAACAACCTAGGTTTGAATCCCAACTCTATTCTTGTAAGCTATGTGACACAAACACGTGATTTCACTGCTCACTGTGTCTGTTTGCTCACCTGTAAACCAATGATAAGAATTGTACCTGCCTCTTAGGATCGCTATGGGGCTTGATTTAAGTGATTTAATCTATGGAAAGTGCTCAGCATCCTGCTTGGCACATATGAAGTGCTAGTAATGGTAGTAGTGTGAATTAGTTTCATTAGATTGCTTTTCTTCTATCATCTCTAATAACAAATTAGTAGAGGCAATGAGAATTTTAATAGAAGGAAGGAGAGAAATCAAGAGAGCCTAGAGTACTGTAGAGTGGAGAGGTATTTGTTTAGAAGTGAAAGAAGGCATAAATGAGGGACCAAGAAATGGGAAAGAAAAAGAAGGGAGGAAGAGAGGAATTGAGTGGGATGTGCGATAGTGTCAAAAAATATTTAATCTTGTGTTTGAAAGGTTGGCCATGACTGACATTGTGTCAGAAAAGAAGTAGCCATTTCCTTCCCCTTCTACATTGTCGTTCCTCTGCATATAATGGCCAACAGTTTAAGAATCCAGAACTCAATCTAGTGCTGAGACCTTCAAATGCCTCTAAGTTAATCTGGGAACCAACTGCTTCTAACACCATTCCTATTATAAGTCAAGTTCTAAATTTTAACTAGGATTCTAATTTACAGTTGAAAGTTTGGAGATATATATACATATATATACATATTTTTTTTTAACCAAGTCTTTTGCAAATACAAGCAGTAACCCAAAAACATAGCCTACTTATAGAGCCCAAGGGATTGAAATACAATGAAAAGGACTAGACTCCTGAGGATGGCTTATATAGAGACTTAAAAAAAAAAAAAAAAGGAAATATAGGAACCATCTGTTAAAAATGTGCACTTGATGAGTTGTAAGCCGCTGGGACATTTTAAAGGCTTTAACATATTAAGTAAGTCTGGAATCACACTGGTTATTGGGTACACAGAAAAGGAAGCAGACTCCAGCTAGCCCTGGGTACTAGTAGCAAAATGGAAGCAAGAACAGAAAAAAGGAAGACACTTAGATAGTCCTTCTCTGGGAGCAGAGCAGGAAGAAAAGAGGAAAGAGCCTGGACAGGTCTATTTCCCTAAATTCTCTAAAAAAATGTTGCAGATTCTGATATCTTGGGCTATTACTACATGTTTCCAATGGGAGAGCCCCTTCAAAAAAAGAGGGTCATGCTTAGGGAAGGAGAGAGAAATTATTTTTCCAGAAATGGTATAATTCATTAGATTTCACAGACTCCCTAGTTCTTGTATCGAGCACTTACTCTATGCTCAAATGTGGGCAAATCACTTACAGGCAATATCTTTTTTAATCCTTATTAAAAAGAAAAAACAAACAAACAAACCTATGAAGTGAGTGACATTATTGTTACTTCATCTTATAGATAAAAGAATCACAGAGAGTACATAGCTCCTACAGGGTCACAATGTTAGTCTGTGGTAAAACTTCAAATCCTTCGCTAATAACTATAAAAAAGTATAGGAGTGCTTTCCCTGTACCACTTTGCTCTATTTCCTGAACAAAGAAAGGAAAAGTAATAGCACACAATTTGGAACTTCACCAGAAAACATTAGACTTGTTTTAAACATAATGAATCTAAGGCTGTTGCAATTTCAGTTACACTGATGATTCCCAGAGGCAAATGGGCACCTCTTGCACGTATCATTTATTAAATCATCCTTCCTAAGTAGACTGCACTGCAGAAGTTTACTTTTTATATTTTAAGAGAAAATAAAACTACTTGAAAACAAATTATATGATCTTGCTTCCTTTCCCAGCACATATGATTTCATACACACACAGACACGAACACACACACACACATCCTCTTCTACCTTCACATCTCCTCAAGCAGAGCTAATAACACAGACATGTTAGATGAATTTATCTCTGTCTTTTCTGTACTGTTAACTTGTTTTTTTTCTGGTTGATTATACGTCACGTTATACTAATTCTTATGAGAAAAAAATTGGTATCTCTCTTCCAAAGTTTAAACTCCAACATAGCTCTTTCTTGTTAAACTGGGTGCTTTTTGACTGCTCTTTCATCTAAGTCTCACATTTCCAGTTAGAGAAAGAAGCCAGAGGGTGATGTTGATGTCAAGTAAGGAAGCGTTTTGCCCTTAGTTTTTTGTTGATAAGGTGCCATCAAGTTGATTCTGACTCATAGCTACCCCACGTATAACAGAACTAAACACTGCTCGATCCCACGCTTCCCCACAATCCTTGTTAGGCTTGAGCCCATTGTTGAAGCCACTGTGTCAATCCATCTCACTGATGGTCTTCCTCTTTTTTGCTGACTATTTTCTTTACCAAGCATGATGCCTTTCTCCAGGGATTGGTCCCCTGTGATAACATGTTCAAAGTATATGAGATAAAGTTTTGCCATCCTTGTTCCTAAGGAGCATTCTGGCTGTACTTCCTCCAAGATAGATTTGTTTGTCCTTCTGGCAATCCATGGTATATTCAATATTCTTCACCAGCACCCTAATGCAAAGACATCAGTTCTTCTTTGGTGTTCCTTATTCACTATCCAGCTTTCTCATGCATATGAGGCAACTGAAAATACCATGGCGTGGGCCAGGGGCACCTTAGTACTTAAAGTGACATCTTTGCTTTTTAACAATTTAAAGAGGTTTTTTTTTTGCAGCAGATTTGCCCAATGCAGTGTGTCATTTGAGTTCTTGACTGCTGCTTCCTTGGGCATTGTTTGTGGATCCAAGTAAAATAAAATCCTTGACAACTCCAATATTTTCTCCATTTATCATGATGTTGCTTATTGGTCCAGTTGTGAGATTTTTGTTTTCTTTATCTTGAAGTGTAATCCATGCTGAAAGCTGCGGTCTTTGATCTTCGTCAGTAAGTGCTTCAAGTCCTCTTCACTTTTAGCAAGCAAGGTTGTAACGTCTGTATATCACAGGTTTTTAATCAGTCTTCCACCAATCCTAATGCCCTTTTCTTCGTTTGAGCACTGCCTTAAGCATTTTGCCTTAATAAGCTTAATAAACTTCAATATATAAAATTACTAGCTCCAAAAACCTGAATAGGACTTAAAATGTCACCTTTTATTATTATCTTAAAAGATTTTTCAAGCCAGAATGAAAAAAAGGCTGGTGCAAACAGACTGATGGAGACACATCAGACATGTAATTAAAGGTATAGGTGTGCAAAGTACTGTCAGTCCAGACATGTATTGTCACTGATAAAGAGAAAAGAAGAGTTACAGATTTTAAAAAATCATTTGCCAGTTAAATATACCAAAAATATTCCCAAGACTTTGGAAATGTTGTACAATATGTGTCAAAGAGAAGTCTCATTCTCTTTGCAGCTCTGCCAATGTTTTATGTTCCCATCATTTTTGTTCCCTCCTTTTTTGGTGATATACATGTCATGTGTCTGTGGACCTAAAAGGAAAACTCTCATAAACACAACATCTGCACTGACAACTTTACAGTTCGTCCACAGTGAAGACAGCATCTATTGAGTGTGATATAATTCCACCGTAGTGCATCATCCAGACGCTTTGTTAAAGGGAAGCACTAGATGCTCAGTGCCTGTTCTGCCTATTAGAGAACTTGTATCTACTGTTTACTTTTCCTTCAATTAGAATGTCCTAGTTAGATCACAGATTAGAAATAATTAAAAGAATTTTATGGCTCTTTTTAAATGCCAGGGTTTGCTTTGAAATCATGGTGTGACAATTCTTTGTTCTTGGGTGAAATTCCCATTTGGGAAATACTGGAAGTTAATTTCCTCAACACTAAGTGCAATACAAGAATTTCACATTAATTAAGACGTTTTAAATCTAGCATTTGTATGCAAAGCAAGTTGACTAAAGTAGATGATTAAACAGAACTCTTTGTTCAAAGTGGCAAAAATTTAACAGAAACTACCTTAAGCAATAATGATAAGAACAACAACAAATAACATTTATTGAGAGTTTACTACATACCAAGGATTAAGCTAAGCCTTTCTCATACGTTATCCTCAGAGCTATCCTATGAGGTAAGTACTATTGTTATCCCTTTTTGACAGATGAGAAAATGAAGCTCAGAGAATTAAGGAGAACAAATTCAGAGCTAGCAAGTGATGGCTTGAGATGGTAACTGAGACAGGTCGACACCAGGACACAAGCTTTTAATCACCATGCCACTGTGAAAAAAGTTTATCATAAGAAAGCTACAGGTGCTAACAAAATGAAAGGAAGACAAAAGCAACCATACCTCAAGAACACAAGAAACAGAGCAGCTCTGAGGCCTTCAGGAAATAGTCAAGATTCTCTTACTCTCAAGTCTTCTAGAATCCTTTCCTTTTGCACACTAGCTGTCTTCAATTGTCAGAGACCTTGGTTGTGGACAGATCCAGGCTTACTGTCTCCCACCTTCACCACTAGAGTTGAAAGGACACGGCCCCACCATGACCAACACCCAAGACTGGAACATCCTGGGGAAGGACTCTGATGCATATTCATCCTTGGACTTGACACTGTGCTGGTGAAGTGCTATAAATGGCCTACCTGCTGATTTGAAGGTGGTGAAAAGGGTTTAGGAGCTGTCTTAGTTATCTAGTGCTGCTCTAACAGAAATACCACAGGTGGGTGGCTTTAACAAACAGAAATTTATTTTCTCATTTTTTTTAGTAGCCTAGAAGTCCAAATTCAGGGTATCAGTTCCAGGGAAAGGCTTTCTTTCTCTCTTTTGGCTCTGGAGGAAGGTCCTGTCATCAATCTTCCCTTGATCAAGGAGCTTCTCAGTGCAGGGACCTCGGGTCCAAAGGACGTACTATTCTCCTGGCTCTTGTTTCTCGGTGGTATGATGTCCCCAAGTCCCTCTGTTTGCTTCTTTCTTTTACATCTCAAAAGAGATTGGCTTAAGACACAATCTAAACTTGTAAATTGAGTCTTGCCTCATTAACATATCTGCCACTAATCCCATCTCATCAACATCTTAGAGGTACGATTTATAACACAGGATAATCACAACAAATGACAAAATGGTGGACAATCACACAATACTGGGAATCAAGGCCTAGCCAAATTGATACAGATACTTTTGGGTGACACAATGTAATCCATGACATTCCACCCTTTAGCCCCCCAAAATTTATGCCTTTGCCACATGTAAAACACATTTGCCCCATCATCTCATAGCAAAAGTCTTATATCAACTCCAAGTCCACCAAAATCCAAAAATTCTTCCTCATCTGTGAAATCTAAAATACAAGTTATCTGTTTCCAAAGTACAAAGGTGGAACAAGTTAGACATTTCCATTACAAATGGAAGAAATTGGAGGGAAAGAAGGATAACAGGCACCAAGCAAGTCAGTAGAACATATTATAAGAGCCCTCAAGGCTTTGAAAACAATCCCCTGTTCTCTGAGATTATTTACAGAATGCGCCTACCCTCTAGACTCTAGATATTGGCCACGCCCTCCAGATTCTGAGCAGAGGCCCCTTGGCCCGTTCATCTCCACCTTCCAGGGCCACTGGAACAGCAACTCTGCTCCCTTGGCTTTAGACACACCATTCTCCTAGTTCATTTAAATGGTGACTCCACCCTTAGAAACTCCAGAGGCCATGGATCCACCAGAGGTCATGGCCATACTTTGAGGCTGAGACAGCTTGGCTTCCTGTGTTCCTTGTCTCTTTAGTTTCTGCATGCCTGGTTCCTTAGCCTCTCAGCCCTTTGAGCCTCTCTACCTGTGTCTGCCCAGCTGTGGCAAGCATTCCAAGGCTCTGCGTCACCTTTGTGTGGCCTTTCTAGCCATGGTCTTTTAACTCCTATCCAAGCAATTGGGCAAGACTCTGCAGATACGGTAGTTGTGGGCCACCAAAGGGATTGGTCAGTTTTGTCATCCCGCTGGGCTTGAGACGAACCATAAAGAGGCAGGAAAGGAGAAGTTCCCACCACTACCAAAGAAGAATAGCCAGGAGCCAGTACATCCTTTGGGCCCAGGATCCCTGTGCTAAGAAGCTCCTGGAACCAGGAGACGGAGAGAGAGAAACAAAAAGCTGTAACCATGAAAACAGTGAGAAGCAGTGTAAGAGAGACCCAGCAGCAAAGGATGGTGTGGTGGGCTTCCTGGCCCACAGAAAGAGAAAGCTGAGTGCCTTTGTACAGAGGCCAAGGGCCAAGGAACGGCACGCCTGCGAGCAAAATTGGGAAAAGCTTGTCCTGATGGAAAAGCCATATCCTGAGTGTTCTGGAGCCTGATTTGTAACTCTTACTTCACTAATAAACTCCATAATTATGAGTATTGTGTGTGAGTTCTATGTGGTCATTGCAATGAATTATCGAACCCAGCAGAGAAGTAGAGAATGTAGTGGGAGGGATGGTTTGTGTCAGAATTGGTAAAGGCGGCAGAGAGAGGAGCCATGTTTGACCACCGCCCCATAGGAATCAGCCTTGGGCTGTTGATCTTGAGTCTCTTTCCCCCTTGTGAAGTTAGAGGAGGCCAGACACTTACCCCATACCATTTTTACAGTTATAAAACACAATTTTTTTTTTCAAAACAATGATAATTCCATGATAAAATTTGAATTTTCTAGAATTACAGGTAGCCTCTTCTGAGTTTGGTTTTACATGTGGTCTCACCACCCGGGACAAAGCTTGTTAGCTCCCTATAGTTCCTGGTCAAATCAGATACTACTGTATGGCATACCCCATGTTACCCCACTAAACCAAAAAAACAAAACCCCCTTGCTGTCAAGTCAATTCCTTCTCACAGTGATCCTATAGGATGGAGTAGAACTTCCCCATAGGGTTTCCAAGGAGTGGCCGGTGGATTCGAACTGCTGACCTTTTGGTTAGCAGCGTTATTCCACTAAACCCGCTGCTGTCAAGTCGATTCTTATAGGACAGAGTAAAACTGCCCCAGAGAGTTTCCAAGGAGCGCGTGGGGGCTTTGAACTGCTTTCATTACTAGCCATAGCACTTAACCACTACACCACCAGGGTTTCCATTATCCCACTAGAAGAGTTAAAATGTTTTACCCTAATTTAACAGGTAAGAGACAGGGACTCCTCTCCGTGTATCTGAGAATTTCAAGAGGCACATGGATGACTAAAATCCCTTTGTGAAATCTAAAAATTCCTTGAATCATTTCATTCTTCCAAGTCTAATCTAACTTATACAAACATGAGAACAAAGCAGCTTCACAACGTCTATTCAAAGCTAAAGTGAGGAAGAGGCATTCCTTACTTATGCCAGTTAAAAATATTCAACCTAGGAATAGAAATGAGCAAAAATCCCTTTCTGTTATGTAACGCACTTTCATTATGCACCCGAGATTATGTTTGCTCAAGCATTTTTCAGATGAATAAATACCTTTTTATATATAAATGGCCCAAAGAGAGGCAGTAGTTCTCATTCCCCAGAGGTTTCACGCAAAACTGCTTAGCCACCACCAATTCTTGTATTCATGTCACCGTCAGTAGTTCTCTGGTAGAATTCTCGCCTTTCATGCAGGACACTTGGGTTCCATCCTGGCCAATGCACTCACGTGCAGCCACCACACGTCTGTCGGTGGAGGACTGTGTGTTGCTATGATGTGAACAATTTTCAGTGGATCTTCCAGACTAAGGTGAACTAAGGAGAAAGGCCTGGTGATCTACATCCTTAAATCAGCCAGTGAAAATCCTATAAATCACCAACAGTTCAGTCCACGATCAATTCTGGGGACAGGAGAGGACCGGGCAACATTTTGTCCCATTGTGCACAGGGTCTCCATGAGTTGGGGCGGGGAGGCTGATTTGACAGCAGCTAAAAACAGCAACAATATGGGTCACTTTAAATGTTACTAAGCAGACTGTGTATATCTTGAAAGAATGCATATAAATATTGAGGCAAAGTGGGTCCAAATTTCCAGATAGTCAAAATAGGACAAGAAAGAAACTTCTTATCAGAAAACGCAGCACCAGTTTTTCTAAACTGACAGCAATCAGAGTAACCAGTGTGTCTTGCTGTCTTTTAGTGTTATTTTTTTGAATGGCTGGAAAGAAATTGCAAAAATACTTTGAAAGCCAAAACGATTCCAAAATAAGAAGGCACCACCCAAATGGATTTGCATGTGAAAGCTCTTGGCCCCATTTGAGTAGAAGCCTTCCACTTAGATTTGGCTACCTCTAAAGTGAATTCACCAGAACAGCCCAATCTATGTTTCCAGAACATTTAAATTTAGAATGTAATTTACACAGAAGCCCTGCAGATCTGACACATTCACAAGAGCTCCCCAAGTGAAGTCATATTTGTATTCAGAGTTGGGTGATGCTAACTGCTACTTGCTAAAGTAGTGCAGTTTGCTGAAATGTCTATTTTAAACTTACCATCTTTTGTTGGAGTGGCTAGATGTGATGTGTTCTCAGCTCCCTGCCAAAGTTAACAGAAGGGCAACCCCCATTTTCTGGGAGTAGCTAGCAGATGATTCCTTTGAGATACCCCATCAGTGTATTTAAGGAGGCGTCCTGTTGAGACTGAGCCTTTGGGTCAGTTTCATGTGCTAGTGAAGAACTATCCCCAAAGAAACTGTACTGAAGGAGGGAGAGATCACATCGCCTCCTACTTGCAACTCAAGGCTGGTATATTTGTTCCTGCAACCTCAAATAGCTGCTGAAATCTAAAAAAGAAAATGAGAAGGGATGAAATTCATCTTAAAGATATTTCAGTGGAGTGATAATCAGACAGAAACCTTGCCACTCAGCATAGAATCTCCAAATGTCTGAGGATCCCACCATTTTCCAGGAATGCCCTCTGACATGCTCTGTCCCTGCCTGCCCACTCAGTGGCCACACGATTGTCCCTCCTACTTTCCTTGAGTTCCAGGCCTGTGAGATGCAAGACAGGGCCTGCCTTCAGCAAAACTGATTAAGGTGGAAGTGCTTCCAGGCCTTGAGGTTTCAGTTGAAGTGGTTCTTCTTCTGAGAAGCTTTCTCTGACACTCAGACTAGATTGTTAGCAGTTGTCCTTGAGCTGATTCTGATTCGTGCTTACTCCACGTGTACTGTTAGAGTAGAGCTGCTCCGTATGGTTTTCAAGGCTGTGACCTTGTAGAAGCAGATTGCCAGGCCTTACTTCCAAGGCACCTCTGGAGGGGCTGAGTTTGAAGCGCCAACCTTTAGGTAAGTAGTCAAGCACTTAACCATTTTTACCACCCAGGGTCTCCATTCAGACTACATTATGTTCCCTCATTGTAGATTTCTGGACTCCTACACTTCTTCATAGCACTTGTTCCAGTTGCACAAATTAAATAATCACTTTAGATACTTGTTGATGTATATTAATTGAGGGAAATAATAACAAGTGTCACTAAAACATGAAAAAGTCACTGGGTTCTAGCCATTAAAAAAATCAATTATTTACCATGCTCTGATCCAAAACAGCTAATAAAAAAGAAGGAAGGCAGGGAGGGAGGAGGAAATTTACTACTTCATCTAAATGAATGAACCACCAGTTGCCAATAGTCTGTTCTGACTCCTGACGATTCCATATGTGTCAGAGTAGAACTGTGCTCCATAGGGTTTTCGAGGGCTGATTTTTATTGGAAATAGATCACCAAATCTTTCTTCCCAGGTGAGTCTGAGTGAACTCAAACCATCAATAATTTGATTAGCAGCCAAGCGTCTAATTTTATGTGTCACTCAGGGATCTAAAAGAAAAAAAAAAAAAGAATAGTCCAGGTTAAATACGACTTCAGATGAGACTTTATTTGGGGTTCAAGCACTCAGTTTTCTTCTCTTTTCAGATCTTCATTCCTCAGGTTATTTCCTTTTATGTGGCCTTGCTTCATGGTTGCATTCTTACATTATGTCTTCACCAACTGCTCAACAAAATTCATAGAATTGAATTCTTTTGACCCTGGCTCTCTTGATTTGGCACATGCACCCATCCCTAAGCCATTCAGTGTGGCAGGGATTTGTGGACACACTAATTTGCTTAAACCAATCAAAGCTCATTCTCAGAGCCAAAAGTATGGTTGGTACCTCCCCAATCTCATGATTTGGTGCTATTTAAAAGGCAAAAATAAATAAATAAATAAGAATAGATGCCAAACATGTCCCTGATACCAAAACCAGGTAAAGACAACACACAAAAAAGAAAATTACAGACCTGTATCCCTCAAGAACTTAGATGCAAAAATCCTCAACACAGTTCTAGCCAACAGAATTCAACAACATATCAAAAAAATAATTCACCATGACCAAATGGGATTCATACCAGGTATACAGGGATGGTTCAACATTAGAAAAACAATTAATGTAATCCATCATATAAACAAAACACATGATCTTATCAATTGATGCAGAAAAGGCATTTGACAAAGTTCAACACCCATTCATGATAAAAACTCTCAGCAAAATAGGAATAGAAGGAAAATTCCTCAACACAATGAAGGGCATTTATACAAAGCCAACCGCCAACACCACCCTAAATGGAGACAGTCTGAAAACATTCCCCCAGAGAGCAAGAACCAGACAAGGATGCCTTTTAATGCCACTCTTATTCAGCATTGTGCTGGAGGTCCTAACCAGAGCACTTAGGCCAGATAAAGAAATAACGGGCATTCAGACTGGTAAGGAAGAAGTAAAAGTATCTCTATTTCCAGAAGACATGAACTTATACACAGAAAACCCTAAAGAATCCTCAAGAAAACTATTGAAACTAATAGAAGGATTCAGCGGAATACCAGGATAAAAGATAAACATACAAAAAATCAGTTGAATTCCTCTACACCAACAAAAAGAACATCAAAGAGGAAATCACCAAATCAATACCATTTACAGTAGCCTCCAAGAAGATGAAATACTTAGGAATAAATCTTATCAGAGATGTAAAAGACCTATACAAAGAAAACTACAAGACACTACTGCAAGAAACCAAGAGACCTATATAAGTGGAAAAATATACCTTGCTCATGGACAGGACATTGTAAAAATGTCTATTCTACCAAAAGCAATCTACAGATACAATTCAATTCCAATCCAATTTCCAAAGACATTTTTTAATGAGATGAAGAAACGAATCACCAACTTCATACAGAAGGGAAAGAGGCCCTGGATAAGTAAAGCATTATTGAAAAAGAAGAACAAAGTGGGAGGCCTCACTCTACCTGATTTTAGGAACTATTATACCACCACAGTAGTCAAAACAGCCTGGTACTGGTACAACAATAGATACTTAGATCAATAGAACACAATTGAGAATCCAGACACAAATCCATCCGCATATGAGCAGCTGATATTTGAAAAAGGCCCAAAGTCAGTTAAACAGGGAAAAGACAGTCTTTTAACAAATGGTGCTGGCATACCTGCAAAAAAATGAAACAAGACCCATATCTCACACAATGCACAAAAACAAACTCAAAATGGATCAAAGACCTAAATATAAAATCTAAAATGATAAAGATCATGGAAGAAAAAAAAATAGGGACAATGCTAGGAGCCCTAATACATGGCATAAACAGTATACAAAACATTACCAACGATGCTCAAACACCAGAAGAGAAACTAGATAACTGGGAGTTCCTAAAAATCAAACACCTATGCTTACCCAAAGACTTCACCAAAAGAGTAAAAAGATTACCTACAGACTGGGAAAAAGGTTTTAGCTATGACATTTCCGATCAGCATCTGATCTCTGAAATCTACATGATACTGCAAAAACTCAACAACAAAAAGACAAGTAACCCAATTAAAAGATGGGCAAAGGATATGAACAGGCACTTCATTAAAGATGACATTTATGTAGCTAACAGATACGTGAGGAAATTCTCACGATCATTAGCCATTAGAGAAATGCAAATCAAAACTACAATGAGATTCCATCTCACTCCAACAAGACGGGAATTAATCCAAAAAAACACATAATAATAAATGTTGGAGAGGTTGTGGAGAGACTAGAACACTTATACAGTGCTGGTGAGAATGTAAATTAGTACGACCACTTTGGAAATCGATTTGGCGCTTCCTTAAAAAACTACAAATAGAGCTACCATACAATCCAGTAATTCCACTTTTTGGAATATATCTTAGAGAAATAAGAGCCTTTACACGAACAGATATATGCACACCCATGTTTACTGCAGCACTGTTTATAAGAGCAAAAAGATGGAAGCAACCAAGGTGCCTATCAACGGATGAATGGATGAATAAATTACGGTATATTCACACAATGGAATACTATGTATCGATAAAGAACAACGATGAATCCGTGAAACATTTCATAACATGGAGGAATCTGGAAGGCATTATGCTGAGTGAAATTGGTCAGCTGCAAAAGGACAAATATTGTATGAGACCACTATCACAAGAACTATGACAAGAACTCAACAAATAGCTTAAACAGAGAAGAAAATATTCTTTGATGGTTCTGAGAGTGGGGAGGGAGGGAGGGAGAGCAGTATTCACTAATTAGTTAGTAGACAAGAATTATTTTAGGAGAGGTCAGCACAACTGGACTAAACCAAAAGCAAAAAATTTCCTGAGTATACCGAACACTTCGAAGGCCGGCATAGCAGGGGTGGGGTTTGGGGGCCATGGTTTCAGGGGACATCTAGGTCAATTGGCATAATAAAATCTATTAAGAAAACATTCTGCACCCCACTTCGGAGAGCAGTGTCTAGGGTCTTAAGAACTAGCAAGCAGCCATCTAAGATCCATCAACTGGTCTCAACCCACCTGGAGCAAAGGAGCGTGAAGAACACCAAAGACACAAGGTAATTATGGGCCCAAGAGACAGAAAGGACCACATAAACCAGAGACTACATCAGCCTGAGACCAGAAGAACTAGGCTGTGCCCAGCTACAACAGATGACTGCCCTGACAGGGAACAAACCAGAGAACCCCTGAGGGAGCAGGAAGCAGTGGGATGCAGACCTCAAATTCTCGTAAAAAGATCAGACTTAATGGTCTGACTGAGACTAGAAGGACCCTGGAGGTCATGGTCCCCAGACCTTCTATTAGCCCAAGACATGAACCATTCCCAAAGCCAACTCTTCAGACAGGGATTGGACTGGACTATGGGATAGAAAATGATACTGGTGAGGAGTGAGCTTCTTGGATCAAGCAGACACATGAGACTATGTGGGCAGCTCGCGTCTGGAGGGGAGATGAGAGGACAGAGGGGGTCAAAAGCTGGCCAAATGGACAAAAAAATAGAGAGTAGAGAGGAGTGTGCTGTCTTATTAGGAGTATATAGTAAGGTGTACATAAATTTTTGTATGAGAGACTGACTTGGTTTGTCACACTTAAAGCACAATAATAAAAAAAAAAAAACAGGTACTATGGTGACAAGAAAGTAATGTTCGCAACAATGACCAAGTAGGTTTCGCATTGGAAATCACAAAGAGGCTTTCAGTAGGAAAATAGCAAAAATAGAGTTTGGTTTGTAACTGGCATCAGTGTGGAATATTTGGGTATAAAGAGAATTTTTGAAGCAAAACAATAGGCTTTGATGACTGGATAGGGATGATAAGAGAATATGGGAAGTAAGATGGCTCTGAATTTGCTATCTTGGATGAATGCATGGATGTTTCTGCCCGGGATTAAGTTAAGATGTACAGAAGGAGGAACGGAATTTGAGTACTCCTAAAATCTATTATGTTTTACATTTTTTATGGGAAATAGCTTTCATTTAGACAGAATTTCGGGAAAGATTTGAGGAATTTTTTTTTTTTTTTTTTTTACTGAGGTGAGCTCAGTGGGTTATCATCTCTCAGGAATACATTGAAAAGAACATTGAATTACAGTAAATTGCAAACACAATGGCTAACCCAATTTCCCCATTTTTTCAGAAGAGAATCAAGACAAAGGTTATCACAGGCTTTATCAGCCTTTTACTAGTGCAAAAGCTGATATTCAACTGAAGCACCCAGTCAAAATCCAGTATTACTTCTGCTAAACACCGGAAGCAGGAAGAACCTTTTCTATTTTACCTGGAGTCATACCAACTGGGAGAGTATATTAGCTGTGTGCAGAAAGAATCACCCCAAAACGTAGTAGTTTACAATGACCACCATGTATTTAGCTCACAATTCTGTGGATGTGTATACAATTTGAGCTCAGGTCAGCTGATCTGGACCTGGTGAGCTGATCTCAGTCGGGACTCAGCCGGGGTCAGCTTCAGGGTCAACTGGGGAACTTAGGTTCTCCTTAATAGGGTCTATCAGTGCCCTGAATGGTATCCAAATTTATACACAAGCAGGCAGTATGGTTCCAAGAGGCGAAAGAAAGCAAACCCCAGTTGAGTAGTGATTTTCAAGTCTCTGCTTATACCATGTTTGCTAATGTCCCATTGGCCAAATCAAGCCACATAGCTAAGGCAGGAGTTAGTGGGAGAGGGCTACTAAAAGACACAGAAAGAGGGAGGTGCGACTAAATCGGTGCTGTCACCATCATCAATCTACCCCAGTGACCGACAATTTGACTCACACGAAGCATTAACCGCAGGATAGATTTTTACTTCTAAATGTGAGAAAACATTATTTCTGTATTAAAGTTTCATAAAATTTCATAAATTATGAAAGCTGGCAGGAATTAGGATAGTATTTTTCTAGCAGGCAATTACTTACTGTAAGACTCTTGTTCAGGAAAATTGGGGTGGTGATTCTCGCTTTGCTATCTCACTTCGCATCACTGCATTAGCCTTTTTGCCAACACAATTATTCACAATAACATTACCAGTAAAATTCATAAGCTTTTTTTTAAACTAAAAGAACATAATATAGAAATTCTAATTAGTACCATTTTAATTTAATTCTGATCTTAATGTTATCAAGACTGTTCTCATTATTAAATCTGCTGTAGCCAGTCTCAATCAATTCCCAGCAGTAAGCCTCTATCCAAAGGCTCCTGATGGCCTTCTGCAACTCGCAAGTCAGGTCTGCTTAGGTTCCTGACAATAACAATGCCTGCAGAAAACCCCATAATTTGGGTAAATTAATATCTGTCTTAATGTAGCAGAAAAAGTACTGAATCAAGAAATTCAAAAATCGATCTTATGTTTTAATCCATGATGAAGCAACAAGGGCCAGATTTACCCTTTCGCCTAAACCATCAGGCAAAATACATGAGACAATGGTTTTCAGACATTGTGCAACAAGCAGTACAGGACAATGATCCTCGAGAGAAAGGAAACAAAGAAGATGAGTCTACTGTTTCCCCAGCTTACTGATTAGAAAGAGCTTTCAGGCTGCAAAACAAAGACGAAAAAGCCAAAAGTACCTGGACCTCTCTGATTTAAAGTTATACGTTTGAGAATACAGGAACCCCAAGGGCACAACCGCCTCCAGTATGGATTACGCCTCAACATAGAGAAAGCAAAAATCTGCACAACTGGACCAATAAGCACCACCATGATAAACGGAGAAAAGAATGACATCGTCAAGGATTGCATTTCTTTGGATCCAGAATCAACACCCATGTAAACAGCAGTCAAGATATCAAAAAGCGCGTTGCATTGAGCAAATCTGCTGCAAAAGACCTCTTTAAAGAGTTAAAAGCAAAGATGTCACTTTGAGGACTAAAGTGTGCCCAGCCCAAGTCACGGTATTTTCAATCACCTTATGTGCATGCGAAAACTGGATAATGCGTAAGGAAGACCAAAGAAGAATTGATGCCTTTGAATTACGGTGTTAGCAAAGACCATTGAATATACCATGGTCTGCCAGAAGAACAAATAAGTCTGTCTTGGAAGAAGTACAGCGAGGACACTCATGCATTTTGGACATGTTATCAGGAGGGCTCAGTCCTTGGAGAAGGACATGATGCTTGCTAAAGTAGAAGGTCAGTGAAAAAGAGGTCCTCAATGAATGGATTGGCACAGAGCTGGAACAATGGGTTCAAACATAGCAACAATTGTAAGGATGACACAGGACCAGGCACTGTTTCATTCTGTTGTACATAGAGTCACTATGGGTTGGAACTGACTCAACAGCACCTAACAATAACAAGAACACAAGGCTACTAGAATTTATAGGGCAGAGTATCAGAGCGGGGAGAGGTGCACAGGTGAAAGAGAGCTGGAGAGAGAGACAAAGAGAAAGACACACATATAGAGGCAGAGAACAGAGAGACATGGAGAGGGACGGAGCTACAAAGACCTGCAGAGAATTCCCACTCAAGTCTTCAATTAAGTACTGATCAGGGCATGTACCTGAGGAGCCACCAGAAAGGACCAGGTGAAAAGGAACTCCTGGAGCTTGACGGGACTTGGAGTACTTTGTGTTCCCACCGGCTGGATTAAAAAATCGCATGATACATAGGGAACTGAGCAGAATACCAAGAAGGATATTGCCTCAGCAGTAGGGAAAAATAGTCCTACAGCCCTAGGTGCTCTAGTTCTAACAGGGTTTAAGAGTAAGCCACAAAAGAATCAAATTGCATTCCAGAACAAAGATCAAGAGTATTCATAGAAATACAAATAGGAATAATAATAACTAAAAAAATGCAGTACTCAACAAGGTAAAATTCATAAAGTATAAATTCTAATTTAAAAAATTAACATGTAAAGGAGCAGAAAAATACAACCCACAATGAATAAAAAATAAATCAATAAAAACAGCTACAGAAATAACACAGGTGATAAAATTAGTAGACTAGAACAACAATTGTTATAAATATAATCCATATATTAAAAAAAAGAAAGAGCCCAGAAGGTTTTTTCATATAAATTTATTCTAAAATTTATATGGGAAAGGAAAGCACCTAGAACAGCCAAAATTATTTTGAGAAGAAAAGAACAATGTCAGAGGTTTATACTAGCTGATTTCAAGATTTATTATAAACCCACAATAATAGGACAGTGTATTATTGGTATAAAAGTAGACAAGTAGATCAATAGTACAATATTGAATAGACCCACATACATATGGTTACCTAATCTTTGACTTTTGTTAATCTTTGACAAAGGTGCCAAGGCAATTTATTTCTTTTTAATTTTTATTGTGCTTTAAGAGAAAGTTTACAAATCAAGTCAGGCTCTCACACAAAAACATACACCTTGCTACATACTTCCCAATTGCTCTCCCCCTAAGGAGACAGCTGGCTCCCTCCCTCCACTCTCTCTTTTCAAGTCCATTTTGGCAGCTTCTAACTCCCTTTACCCTCTCATCTCCCCTGAAGGCAGGAGATGCCAACATAGTCTCAAGTGTCCACCTGATAAAGAAGCTCACTCCTCACCAGCATCCCTCTCCAATGCATTGTCCAGTCCAATCCCTCTCTGAAGAGTTGGCTTCAGGAATGGTTCCTGTCCTGGGCCAACAGAAGGTCTGGAGGCCGTGACCACCGTGGTCCTTCTAGTTTTAGTCAGACCATTAAGTCTGGTCTTTTTATGAGAATTTGGGATCTGCATCCCACTGCTCTCATGCTCCCTCAGGGCTCCTGTCAGGGCAGTCATCTGTTGTAGCCGGGCACCATCCAGCTCTTCTGGTCTCAGGCTGATGTAGTCTCTGGTTTATGTCGCCCTTTCTGTCTCCTGGGCTCCTAATTACCTTGTGTCCTTGGTGTTCTTCATTTTCCTTTGGTCCAGGTGGGTTGAAACTAATTGATTCATCTTAGATGGCCACTTGCTAGCGTTTAAGACCCCAGACGCCTCTCTCCAAGGTGGGATGCAGAATGTTTTCTTAATAGATTTTATTATGACAATTGACTTAGATGTCCTCTGATACCATGGTCCCCAAACCCTTCCCCTGCTACGCTGGCCTTCAAATCATTCAGTTTATTCCAGAAACTTCTTTGCTTTTGGTTTAGTCCAGTTGTGCTGAGCTTGCCTATATTGTGTGTTATCTTTCCCATCACCTATAGTAGTTCTTATCTACTATCTAATTAATGAATACCCCTCTCCCACCCTGCCTCCCTCATCCCTTTCATAACCATCAAAGAATATTTTCTTCTCTGTTTAAACTATTTCTTGAGTTCTTATAATAGTAGTCTTATAAAATATTTGTCCTTTTGCAACTGACTAATTTCACTCAACATAACGCCTTCCAGATTCCTCCATGTTACGAAATTTTTCACAGATTCATCACTGTTCTTTATTGAAGCTTAGTATTCCATTGTGTGAATATACCATAATTTATTTATCCATTCATCCATTCTTGGGCACTTTCGTTGCTTCCATCTTTTTGCTACTGTAAATAGTGCTGCAAAGAACAAGGATGTGCATATATCTGTTCCTGTAAAGCCTCTTATTTCTCTAGGATATATTCCGAGGAGTGGGATTGCTGGTTCTATTTCTAACTTCTTAAAGGAAGCACCAAATCAATTTCCAAAGTGGTTGTACCATTTTACATTCCCACCACCAGGAGTGTATAAGTGTTCCAGTCTCTCCACAGCCTCTCCAACCTTTATTGTTTTGTGTTTTTTGGATTAATGCCAGCCTTATTGCAGTGACATAAAATCTCACTGTAGTTTTGATTTGCATTTCTCTAATGATCGTGAGCATTTCCTCATGTATTTGTTAGCTACCTGAATGTCTTCTTTAGTCTGTTCATATCTTTTTCCCATTTTTTAATTGGGTTATTTGTCTTTTTATAGTTGAGTTTTTGCAGCATTATGTAGATTTTAGAGATCAGGCGCTGACCAGAAATGTCATAGCTAAAAACTTTTTCGCAGTCTGTAGGTAGCCTTTTTACTCTTTTGGTAAAATCTTTGGATGAGCATAGGTGTTTGATTTTTAGGAGCTCCCAGTTATCTAGTTTTCCTTCTGCATTGTTAGTAATGTTTTGTATACTGTTTATGCCATGTATTACGGCTCCCAACATCCCTATTTTTTCTTCCATGTTCTTTAGCATTTTAGATTTTATATTTAGGTCTTTTAACCATTTTGAGCTCGTTTTTGCGCATGGAGTGAGGTATGGGTCTTGTTTCATTTTTTTGCAGATGGATAGCCAGCAGCATTTGTTAAAAAGGCTGTCTTTTCCCCCATTTAACTGTTTTGGGGACTCTATCAAATATCAGCTGCTCATATGTGGATGGATTTATGTCTGGATTCTCAAATGTGTTCCATTGGTCTATGTATCTGTTGTTGTACCAGTACCAGGCTGTTCTGACTAGTGTGGCGGTATAATAGGGTCTAAAATCGGGTAGAGTAAGGCCTCCCACTTTGCTCTTCTTTTTCAGTAATGCTTTATTTATCCGGGGCCTCTTTCCCTTCCATATGAGGTTGGTGATTTGTTTCTCCATCTCAATAAAAAATGCCGTTGGAATTTGGATTGAAATTGTATTAAATCTATAGATCGCTTTTGGTAGAATAGACATTTTTATAATGTTAAGTCTTCCTATCCATGAGCAAGCCACGTCTTTCTGCTTATGTAGGTCTTTTTTGGTTTCTTGCAGAAGTGTATTATAGTTTTCTTTGTATAAGTTTTTTACATCTCTGATAAGATTTATTCCTAAGTATTTTCTCTTCTTGGGGGCTACTGTAAATGGTATTGATTTGGTGATTTCCTCTTCAATGTTCTTTTTGTTGGTTAGAGGAATCCAACTGATTTTTGTATGTTTATCTTGTAACCCAATACTCTGCTAACTCTTCTATTAGTTTCAGTGGTTTTCTTGAGGATTTCTTAAGGTTTTCTGTGTATAAGATCATGTCATCCACAAATAGAGAGAATTTTACTTCTTCCTTGCCAATCTGGATGCTCTTTATTTCTTTATCTAGACTAAGTGCTCTGGCTGGGACCTCCAGCACAATGTTGAATACGAGCAGTGATAAAGGGCATCCTTTTCTGGTTCCCCATCTCAAAGGGGATGCTTTCAGGCTCTCTCTATTTAGGATGATGTTGGTTGTTGGCTTTGTATAAATACCCTTTATTCTGTTGAGGAATTTTCCTTCTGTTCCTATTTTGCTGAGAGTTTTTATCATGAATGGGTGTTGGACTTTGTCAAATGCCTTTTCTGCATCGATTGATAAAATCCTGTGATTCTTGTCTTTTGTTTCATTTATGCGATGGATTACATGAATTGTTTTTCTAATGATGAGCCATCCCTGCATACCTGGTATGAATCTCACTTGGTCCTGGTGAATTATTTTTTTGATATGTTGTTGAATTCTACTGGCTAGAATTTTGCTGAGGATTTTTGCATCTAAGTTCATGAGGGATATAGGTCTGTAATTTTCTTTTTTGTGTGGTGTCTTACCTGGTTTTGCTATCAGGGATATGGTGGCTTCATAGAATGAGTTTGAGAGTATTCCGTTCTTTTCTATGCTTTGAAATGCCTTTAGTAGTAGTGGTGTTAACTCTTCTCTGAAAGTTTGGTAGAACTCTGCAGTGTAGCCATCCAGGCCAGGGCTTCTGTTTTGGGGAGTTTTTTGATTACCTTTTCAATCTCTTCTTTTGTTATGGGTCTATTTAGTTGTTCTACCTCTGTTTGTGTTAGTTTAGGTAGGTAGTGTGTTTCTAGGAATTCATCCATTTCTTTTAATTTTCAAATTTGTTAGAGTACAACTTTTCATAGTAATCTGATATGATTCTTTTAATTTCAGTTGGGTCTGTTGTAATATTGCCCATCTCATTTCTTATTCGTGTTATTTGCTTCCTCTCCTGTTTTTTTTTTTTTTTGTCAGTTTGGCCAGTGGTTTATCAATTTTGTTGATTTTTTTCGAAGAACCAGCCTTTTAATTCTTTGAATTGTTTTTCTGTTTTCTATTTCATTTAGTTCTGGTCTCATTTTTATTATTTGTTTTCTTCTGGTGACTGAGGATTTCTTTTGTTGCTCTCTATTTGTTCAAGTTGTAGGGATAATTCTTTGATTTTGGCCCTTTCTTCTTTTTGTATTCGTGCATTTATTGATATAAGTTGACCTCTGAGCACTGCTTTCTCTGTGTCCCAAACGTTCTGATAGGAAGTGTGTTCATTCTCATTGGATTCTATGAATTTCTTTATCCCATTCTTAATGTCTTCTATAATCCAGTCTTTTCTGAGCAGGGTATTGTTCACTTTCCAAGTGTTTGATATCTTTTCCCTGCTTTTCCTGTTATCGATTTCCACTTTTATGGCCTTATGGTCAGAGAAGATGCTTTGTAATATTTCAGTGTTTTGGATTGTGCTAAGGCTCACTTTATGATCTAATATGTGGTTTATTCTCGAGAATGTTCCATGTGCACTAGAAAAGAAAGTATACTTGGTTGCTGTTGGGTGGAGTGTTCTGTATATGTCTACGAGATCAAGTTGGTTGATTGTGGCATTTAGATCTTCCATGTCTTTATTGAGCTTTTTCCTGGATGTCCTAACCCTCACCAAAAGTGGTGTGTTGAAGTCTCCTACTATTATTGTGGAGCTGTCTATGTCACTTTTCAGTGCCGATAGTTTGTTTTATGTATCTTGCAGCCCTGTCTTTGGGTGCATATATGTTTAATATGGTTATATCTTCTTGGTATATTGTCCCTTTAGTCATTATGTAGTGTCCTTCCCTATCCTTTATGATGGATTTAACTTTAAAGTCTATTTTGTCAGAAATTAATATTGCTACTCCTGCTCTTTTTCGATTGTTGTTTGCTTGATATATTTTTTTCCATACTTTGAGTTAATTTGTGTCTCTAAGGTGTGTCTCTTGTAGTCAGTATATAGACGGATCTTGTTATTTAATCCATTCTGCCATTCTTTGTCTCTTTATTGGTGCTTTTAGTCCATTTACATTCAGCATAATTATGGATAGGTATGCATTTACTGTTATGATTTTGGTGTCTTTTTTTGTGTGTTGTTGATAGTTTCTTTTTCCCACTTAATTTTATGTGCTGAATAGATTATCTTTATATATTGTCCTTTCCTCATATTCGTTGTTGTTTTGTTTCTGCTGAGTCTCTATTTCTTTCTTGTATTTTGTTTTGAAGAGTAGGATAGTTTGTCTCCTTTGTGTTTACCTTATTATTTACCCCTATTTCTCTAAATTAAAAAATAACTTTTATTTCTCTGTATCGCCATATCTTCCTCTCCTTATGGAAGATCTGTGATTACATTTCTTGGTCCCTCTTTATTGTTTTAATGTTGTCTTCTTTTATATAATAACATTGCTGTTACCGAGTTTTGAGCTTTTTTTTTTTTTTTTTAGTCTTGCTTCGTTTTTTTGATTTCCCTGTCTGGGTTGACTTCTGATGGCTCTGCCCTGTGTTCTAGTCTTGGGATGATAGCTGGCATTATTGATTTCCTAACCAAAGAACTCCCTTTAGTATTTCTTGCAGTTTTGGTTTGGTTTTTACGAATTCCCTAAACTTCTGTTTATCTGGAAATGCCTAATTTCACCTTCATATATCAGAGACAGTTTTGCTGGATATAAGATTCTTGGCTGGCAATTTTTTTCCCTCAATTTTTTAAATAAGTCATCCCATTGCCTTCTTGCCTGCACGGTTTCAGCTGAGTAGTCCGAGCTTATTCTTATTGACTGTCCTTTGTAGATGACTTTTTGTTTATCCCTAGCTGCTCTTAAAATTCTCTCTTTGTCTTTGATTTTGGCAAGTTTGATTATAATATGTCTTGGGGACTTTCTTTTAACATCTACCTTATGTGGAGTTTGATGAGCATCTTGGATAGATAACTTCTCATCTTTCACAATATCTGGGAAGTTTTCTGACAACAAATCTTCAACAATTCTCTCTGTATTTTCTGTTATCCCTCCCTGTTCTCATACTCCAATCACTTGTAGGTTATTTTTCTTAATAGAGTCTCACATGATTCTTAAGGTTTCTTCATTTTTTTAATTCTTCTGTGTGGTTTTTCTCCAAATATATTAGTGCCACATGATTTATCTACAAGTTCAGAAATTCTGGTTTCTACTTGCTTGATTCTGCTCCTCTAACTTTCTATTGAGTTGTCTACTTCTGTAATTTTATTGTTAATCTTCTGAATTTCTGATTGCTATCTGTCTACGGATTTTTCCAGGTTATTAAATATTTCATTATGTTCCTGAATAATCTTTCTAATTTCTTCAGTTGGTTTATCTGTGTGTTCCTTGGCTTGTTCTGTGTATTGGCTCATTTCCTTCCTGTTGTCTTGAAAGGTTCTGTATACTAATCTTTTGTATCTCGCCTATGGTAATTGCAGGAATGCACTTTCATCTAGAAGATCCCTGGATTTTTGTTTTGAGAGCTTGTTGAGGTGACCATGGTCTGTTTCTTTATGTGACTTGATATTGACTGTTGTCTCTGAGCCATCTATAAGTTATTGTATTAGTTTATGCTTGCTTACTGTGTCATAGCTTCTTGCTTTGTTTTGTTTTTATATGCCCAAATGGGTTGCTTGAGTGAGCTAGCTTGATTATTTTCGCCTTTGGAGTTCTGACATCCTGTCCCCAGATGGCTAGAGTTGTTATCAGGCATATCAGTCTAGTAGTCTGTTCAGTTTTCTTGTATGAATTCAGCTTAGGTGTCCAAGTAGCTGATCATCAAGTGTGTGGTACAGGCTCCGTCCTACAGTCTTAGAGGGGCAAGGGTGATTGATGTATGTACTGGTATCTGATTGCAGCAGGGGGTCATGCTCTGAAGAAGGCAGGGGGCTGAGAACCGACCCCTCAGTGTCTCTGAGGAAAGCCCGTCCCTGTTCCCTAAGTGTGCAGGTGGGTGGATTCCGCAGATGGACCATGGGCACCCAATATTTTTGGTTGTAAGGACTGGGAGGTACCTGTTATCCTTGGAACCCTGTTGTGGGTGGCTGGGTGACCTAAGTGGAGCTACCAGTCCTTAGGCCCCTGATGTGGGTAGGTGAAGACCCTGTCTAGTAGGCAAAGCAATGTCAAACATCAAACACCCACCTCCCCACCACACAGCTGAAATGGTTGGAGTCTGCCTACAAGGGCCTATTCTCGTGAAATAGGCTCACACAGGTCCATGCAGAGGGGAAAGGTTCTCAATGTCCATGGACCATTTATGCCTGGACAGGAGGCACTTCTGTCCTGAGCTCCCCCTCTTAGTGGAGCTGACAAATTGTCTTTTCCCCCAATTGGAAATTTTTTCCTTCTCCAAGACTGGAAGGGTGGCTCTAGGTGCTCAGCAGGGCCTATCTTAGGCCCAGGGAATTCAGCCGCTGAAGCCAGCTTGGGGGTGGGGGGGCATGGTAAAATATACGCAAGCACTTAGCTTTTGCTGAGAGTGCCTTTCTTCTCAGGTTCCGGAGGTGTGAGTAGGCTGTGTGGCTGCTTCTCTCGGAGGAATCTGTGGCCGAAGGCTAGTACCAGCCCACTGTCACCACTCCATGAATGGTGCCTGAGGGCTCCCCGCAATTCAGGTCTGGTAACTCCTCTCCACTTCTGAACTGTCTCTTCCTCTCCCTCCCCCTCAGTTAGTTTTCTAAGTTTGCCTTTGATGCTCAGGGCTCCTAGCTTGTCATAAATATACTCATTTCACTGTATTTTTTGGGTCTTTGTTGTAAAGAGAGCTCCCTGGAAGCATCTGTCTGTTCCGCCATCTTGGCTCCACCTCCAGTGCCAAGGCAATTTAAAGTGGAGAGAACAATAATTTCAACAAATGGCGATGAAATGATTGGGTATCCCTGTGCAGAATAACGTAAACCTTAACCCTTACCTCAACCATACACAAAAATAATTAGAAATGGATCATAGACTTAAACTTAAGAGACAAAATTATATGAGAAAAACATAGGTGAGCTTGGTTTTACATCCTCAAATGGGGCACAAGGAGTAAAAAGGATAAAAGAAAATAAATCAATAAATTGGATTTTTTCAAAATTTAAACTTTGCTTTTCCAAAGATATTGTTATAAAAATAATAAAGCAACCCAAACCTTGTAAGAAATAGTTGCAAAGCAAAGAACTTGTATCTGTTGTTGTTGTCCAGTATTATCAAGTCAGATGGGATGCAATGGTGACCTTCTGTACAACAGAATGAAACTGCCAGGTCCTGCACCATCATCACAATCATTGATATGCTTGGCCCACTGTTGCAGCCACTATGTCAATCCATCTCGTTGAGTATCGTCCTCTTTTTGCTAACCTTCCACCATACCAAGCATGATGTCCTTCTCCAGGGACTGGTCCCTCCTGATAACACGTCCAAAGTACATGAGACAAAGTCTTGCCATCCTTGCTTCTAAGGAGCATTCTGGATGTACTTCTTCCAAGACAGATTTATTCATTCTTTCGGCAATCCATGCTATATTCGATATTCTTTGCCAATGCCATCATTCAAATGCATCAGTTCTTCTTTGATCTTCCTTATTAATTGTCCAGCTTTCCCATATATACAAGGTGATTAAAAATATCATGGCTTGGGTTAGGCACACCTTAGTCCTCATAGTGACATCTTTGCTTTTTAACACTTTAAAGAGGTCTTTTTCAGTAGATTTGCCCAACGCAATGTGTCGTTTGATTTCTTGACTTCTGCTTCCATGGACATTCATTGTGGATCCAAGTAAAATGAAATCCTTGTCAATGTCAATATTTTCTCCATTTATCACGTTGTTGCTTATTGGTCCAGTTCTGAGGATTTTTGTTTTCTTTATGTCGAGGTGTAATCCATACTGAAGGCTGTGGTCTTCAATCTTCATCAGTAAGTGCTTCAAGTCCTCTACACTTTCAGCAAGCAAGGTGTGTCATCTGCATATCGCAGGTTGTTAATAAGTCTCTCTCCAACCCTGATCCCATGTTCTTCTTCATACAGTCCAGCTTCTTGGATTATTTGTTCAGCATACAGATTAAGTATGGTGAAAGTATACAATCCTTACACACACTTTTCCTGACTTTAAACCACACAATATCCCCTTATTCTGTTCAAACCACTGTCTTTTGGTCTATGTGCAGGTTCCTCATGAGCACAATTAAGTGTTCTGGAATTCCTATTCTTTCCAATGTTATCCATAATTTCTTATGATCCACACAGTCAAATGCCTTTGCATAGTCAATAAACCAGAGGTAAACATCTTTCTGATATTTTCTACTTTCAACCAAGATCTGTCTGACATCAGCAACGATATCTCTCATTCCACGTTCTCTTCTGAATTTGGCTTGAATTTCTGGCATTTCTCTGTCGATGTTCTGCTGCAACTGTTTTTGAATTATTTTCAACAAAATTTTACTTACATGCAATATTAATGATATTGTTTGATAATTTCTGCATTCTGTTGGATCACCTGTCTTTGGAATGGGCACAAATATTGATCTCTTCCAGTTGGTTGGCCAGGTAGCTAGCTGTCTTCCAAATTTCTTGGCTTGGATGAATGAGCACCTCTAGCACTGCATCCATTTATCGAAACATCTTGATTGGTATTCCTTTAATTCCTGGAACCTTGTTTTTTGCCAATGCCTTCAGTGCAGCTTGGACTTCTTCCTTCAGTATCATTGGTTCTTGATCATATGCTGACTCCTAAAACTGCTGAACATTGACCAATTCTTTTTGATATGGTGATTCTGTGTATTCCTTCTATCTTCTTTTGATGCTTCCTATCTTGTTCAATATTTTGCCCATAGAATCCTTCAAAATTGCAGCCCTAGATTTGATTTTTTTCTTCAGTTCTATAGTATATAATCCATTGAGTCAATTCCATCCCATAGCAACCCTATAGGACAGAGTAGAACTGTCCTGTAGGGTTTCCAAGGAATAGCTGGTGAATTTTCACTGCCAATCTTTTGGTTAGCAGCTGGAGCTCTGAACCACTGCACCACCAGGGCTCCATAATGTATAATAAACTCTTACAACTCAATAATCTGATTTGAACTGACCCTATACCAAGGAAAATATATAGATGGCAAAAGAGTATATGAAAATATGCTCATAACCACAAGTCATTAGAGAAATGAATATTAAAGCTGTAACAGGTAAGTAGCATAGACTCACAAGAAAGGCTAAAATTAAAAAGATTAGCCATACAAGTGTTGACAAAGGTCTGGATCTGGAATTCTCACACACTGTTGGAGGAAATACAAAATCACTTTAGAAAATAGCTTGGCAGTTTCTGAAGACGTTAAATAGACCAAGATATCCCATTTCTAGGTATTTATCTATAAGAAATAAAATTATATGTCCACACAAAAATTTGTACACAAATAGTTTTATTGGTTATAGCCAAAAATTGGGAACAACTCTAATGTCCACCAACAGGTGAGTCGTTACAGTGTAGTATATGCATTCAATGAAATATTACTCAGTGTTTGGTTTTAATATAAAGGAACAGACTATTGATACCCACAACAGCATGGATGAATCTCAAAATGATTATGCTTAATGAAAGAAGTCAGAACAAAAAATGTGGAGGGCATATATGATTACATTTATATAAAATTCTAGAAAATGCCAACAATTCATAGTAACAAAAAGCAGAGCAGTGATTGACTATGGATTGTGGTGGGTAGAGGTAGGGGTGGATTACAAAGGGGCATGAAGAAACTTTGGGGGTGATAAAAGTATTCGTTATCTTGGTTGTGGTAATAGTTTCATAGTTTAAACATATGTCAAAATTACTGAGTTATATACTTTAAATTTATGCAGTTTATTGTATATCAATTATACATCAAGAAAACTGTGGAGAGAAAATGAAATATAAAATTCTAAGAAATATCTCTAATTTTGAAACAAGTATTTTATTTAAACTTTGACATGTTTCATATTGTTTCTGAAACTATTTCCTCATCTATAAAATAGAAGGGTTAGATTAAAAGACTTCTGAAGTCCTTTCAGCTTTAAAATCTAATTCTTCTGTTTTGTGTATTTCTTACCTCAGACATAATAGATTGTTCACAAATATTTGCTGCTCTTTTCTATGATCACTCCCCAACATGGCAGAAGATTATGTTTACTGCCAAGTGATTTCCTTTACTCAGTGAAATGTGATTGGAAGTAAAAGATAAGAAGCTTTAAGAATTTAGTTCTATACTCATTCATGAGATAAGCCCACAACAGGAGCTGCGCCTTCAGCCTAGATCCCAGGATGAAGAAAATGTGAAACAAAGCTATAGACCTGTGGTGGATATCAGCATGAGCCAAGAAAGGAACACTTGCTTTTGTAAGCCTTTAAGATTTCAGGACCATTTATCATCACAGCATAGCTTACCTCAAGACGACTGATACAGAAGTTGCTTTCTAGAAATGAGATAATGCCAAATATTGTTGTTATTGTTGTTACGTGCCACCAAGTTGGTTCCAACTCATAGCAACCCCATATAAAACAGAACAAAACACTGCCCTCTGCTGTGCCATTCTCACAATTTTTGCTATGTTTGAGCCCATTGTTGCAGCCACTGTGTCACCCCATCTCATCAAGGGTCTTCCTCTTTTTCACTGACCCTCTACTTTACCAAGCATGATGTCCTTCGCCAGGGAGTGGTCCCTCCTGATAACATGCCAAAGTATGTAAGACAAAGTCTCTCCAGCCTCACTTCCAAGGAGTACTCTGTCCGTACTTCTTTCAAGACAGATTTGTTCTTTCTTCTGGCAGTCCGTGGTATATTCAATATTCTTTGCCAACACCGTAATTCAAATGCATCAATTCTTCTTCATTCTTCCTCATTCATTGTCCAGGGTTTGCATGCATATGAGGTGATTGAAAATACCACAGTTTGGGCCAGGCGCACCTTACTCGTCAGAGTGACGACTTTGCTTTTTAACACTTTAAAGAGGTCTTTTGCAGCACATTTGCCCAGTGAAATACATCATTTGATTTCTTGACTGCTGCTTCCCTAGGCATTTATTGTGGATCCAATTAAAATGAAATCCTTGACAACTTCAACAGCCACCACAGTACAACAAACTGACAGGCAAGTGATGGACCATAATATATAAATCCAAAAATATATTGCTTTACTAGCTTCAGTGTTAATCAGAGAAACTGTTATTTAAGGCTAAAAAGATGGTGATAACTGTTATATGATGGTAGAAATATTTAGTAAAATTGTCACCCATGACTAACTTTCAAATATTTTTTGTATAATGAACTTCTGGCATTAGGAAAAGATGAAAAATAGAAGTTACTAAGAATGAGTTGGTTGCTATTAGCTACATTTGAGAAGAAAAATGAAAAGCTCAGGAAAAAAAAGTTGGCTGGTTTGCAAGCAGCACTGAAAGGGAATATAGAAAATCCAGAAATTCCAGGATTTGTAGGAATTGGAAAAGTAGAACTGATTCCCATTTCCAATCAGTGAATGATAAAATGGAGAAGAAATTTGAGTAACCAAAGTTAATGAAAATATTAAAATTTAGTGTATAAACTAGGGCCAAATCAACAAAGTATCTGTGACAATTTATATATATGTGTATGCATGTGTGTATGACAAGGAGCTCTGGTGTTGCAATGGTTAGGCACTTGGCTACTAATCAAAAGGTTGGTGGTTTGAACCCACCAGCAGCTAAGCAGGAAAAAAAGACCTGAAGGTCTGCTCCCATAAAGATTATAGCCTAGGAAATCCTATGGGGGGAAGTTCTATTCTGTCCCATAGGGTTGCTATGGGTTGAAATCAACTGAATAGTGTACGACAACATATATACTATGACAGTGCTATTTTTATTAATCTAGTTAAAAATAAATAAAACTTTGAATGGATTAAGTTTTCTGAAGCCAAAGCCACATGTACATTGTCTAACAAAGTGCTAGGTGTGTAACAGACATTTAGTAAAGAATTGTTGACTGGCTGAACTATCCATTACTTTATGTCCTCAACTGGCAGGATGCATCGATGATATTTTCCTGGCTTTAGCACTTCTGAGCCATTTATTATATCAAAGGTTGTTACTAACAGTACAATCAACACGACCTAAAGTGAGCTCCTTAGAACAATTCTTGTCAAATGTTAGTGTTAGGCAAAAATAAGGGCTCTGTGGTCAAATAAATTTAGAAAGCACTTAGTTAAACAAAGTTAAACAGTTTTCTTGAGCCTAGGACTTCTCTTTAAAATGCAACGAGAGATAGTGAATCTCCAAGGGGGAGAAAGTATGGTATGCAGCGTTTCCCACACTTATTTGACCACTGAACATTTTTCCCTCCCAGTGCATCTCTCAGTTTTAACACAACATGGAAAGCCTTGTTGGAAACACCGAACATACATTAACATCTTTGCTTTAGGCCAACTTCAATTCCTTTCTCCTGTGCATCTGTGGTTCCTCCCATAACAGTAAGAATTTGTTAGGACAATTATAACACATCTTAATTTTTTTTTTTTTTTTGCCTCTGGTCTTTTTCTATGCATATTTATATGGCATAAGGACTCAGATAATCAATATATCCTTTGTTCCTCCATTGTGCCGTGTTAATAGCTCAATTACAGCAGCTCTTTCCAGCTGAGAAAGTGCCTTTTGTTGTCCCTAACTCAGCAACATGTGGCCCCAGTTCAATGGAAGGGAGCTAATCATGTCTAGTTCCTGGCTTAATGCCTAGCACACCCATGGAAATCTATATATAAGCAGAGAGCCCTAACAAAAGAATCCTGGACAAAAAATTGAAGCCTTGCTCATCTTCTTGCCTCTCTCCCCTTTCTGTGCCTTCCTCTCCTTTTCTGTTCCTGTCACTTATCTAGTACCTTCAAGCTATTTTATTGCCTACTGTTCAAACATTTATTATTCCCCTTAGCTCTCTGTCTCTCATCTCCTCAGTCTTCTCCAGATATGTGGTGTGCTTTCCAGTTTTCCTGTCTCTGCTTTTGTCGTTCCTTCCTGAGACATGCCTCTTACCTCTGCATATACAAGCCTGCTTATCCTTCAAGGTGCAGTTCAATTGCTATCTCCTTTCTGACTCCCTGACTTTAAGCAAGCACTCTCTCCTGTGAATACCCAGAGAACTTTATTCACACCCTATTTTTTGACATGAAGCCCTGTCTTTCATGTAGTATAGTTATTCATATATATGCGCTTCTCCTCTGTCTAACTGTAAGCTCTGTGAGGGTCACTCATACAGCTTGCTTGTATTTGGCTTCACAGGGGCACACATTTTGCTCATTCAGAAAATGCTCCAGAAGGCTCTGATGTACAACAGATAGTCATTAAAATGCAAACCCACACAGACTGCCTCTACATGGTCAAGTACTCACAAGTACAAAGACTTAGCACCTCTTCAACTTCCCTAGAATCAACCTATTTAGAACAAAAATGTTAGTTATTAATAGAATTTTGTGACGATTTCACAGAAAATATGAAGAAATTACTTATACCCTATAACACAACTTATAAGTTCCTATCATACACATCATTTTTCTCAAGCCTCAGTAGCTACACTTCCCTTACAAGTTCTTCATCACCCCTTCTCTCAGTGCCAGGCATGCTAGCCCTTGTCCTTCCATTCTAAGACCTTCCTCCTAAGCCTTGAGCACCCTTGCCCACTTTATATATAGGACAAGTTAGCTCTATGTCATCTAGGTCAGCTCACCCTAGAAAAAGTTGCTGTAGTAATTGCCTTCAATTTCTCTCCTTCCATTCTCTCTTCAACACACTCCAATTAGACTTTTGCTACCACTATTCTACCAAAAACTAATTTTATCAAGGACCGAAATAACACCCAAATAGTTAAACCTTTTGGTTAATTCTGAGACCTCATCTTACTTTACTTGTCAGAACCATTTGACTATTGATCTCCTCCTTAATACACTTTTTCACTCAGCTTCCAAAATAGGGCATGTTTTTGCATGTGGTTTTCCTCCTACTCTACTCTTTGCTTCCTCTAAGCCTCATCTGATGATGTCCCCTCTTCTCTCTAACCTCTGGTGGTGCAGCCCCTAGGAATCAGTCATTGGATGTCTTTTCTTCACTATATTTATTCCATTAGTGACCTCATCCAGACCTACAACTTAAACATCACGTGTATGCTGACAACTCCTGAATTTACATCCCAGCCCAAACTTTTCTCGAAAACCCAGCCTTCCAAATCTTCTTCCTAGTCAACATCTCTACTTCCTTGGCTATTAGGGATCTGTAACCTAATATGTCCTTACCTTCACCCCAAGCTGCAGCCTTCCTTATTTCAGCTGATGGCAGCTCCATTCTTCAAGTTCTCAGGCCAGAAACTTTGAACTCATCCTTAACTTCTCCTCTCCTGTCACACTCAACAACCAATCTGCCAGGAAATCATGCTGGCTCTCCCTTCAAACTGCATCCAAAATCAGACCACCGCTCACTCAGTACATGGTTACCATACTGTTTAGAGCCACCAGCAGGTTGCCTTAGTTACTGCAATATCCTCTAAACATACTCCTCTACTTCTATCTTTGACCACAGCCCCTTGAGTTTATTTTCTACTTAGTAGTCAGAGTGATCATTTTAAAATATAACTGAAATCATGTCACTACTCTGCTCAAAACCCTCCGGTGACTGCCAACTTTACTCAGAGTGAAAGCTGAAACACAAATCTCAAAGGAAATTACACTGGCCATAATGTTTAATCCTATCCCTGGAATTCTCAATCCACCCAACCCTATCCTTCTCTTACTTACTTCTCTACAGCTCATGTCACCTTCTACCATGATATATAACATAGTTATTTATTTATTTTTTAAAATAATATTTTATTGTGCTTTCAGTGAAGGTTTACAGGACAGCTTAGGTTTCCATGCAACAATTTCTACACAAATTGTTCAGTGACATTAGTTACATTCTTCATAATGCATGAATATTTTCATTATTTATATCCTGGCACTGGGCTAGGTGTTGGGTTTGTTTCATTTTCAGTAATCTAGTTTCCCTATCCCCTTATATTCTCATCTTTCCGCGAAAGAAATTGCTAATCATTTGGTCTCATATAGATGAGCTTTTAACGGAGCACAGTATTATGGATGATATTCTTTATTTTGTGAACCAATCTGTTATTTATTTATTTATTTATTTATTTATTTATTTATTTATTTATTTATTTATTTATTTACCTCAGTGGATAGTTTTGGTCCAAGATTTAAAGACTATCTCAGGGCAATAGTCTCGGGGAGTCCTCCAGTCTCAACCTGTCCAGTAAGTTTGAATTTTTTTTAATAATTTGCAGTTCTATTTCACAGTTTTCCCCCATTCTATCAGAATCCATCTTTTGTGGTTCCAATCAGAATGGCTAGTAGTGGTAGCAAGGCACCGTCTAGTTCTTCTGGTCTCAGGGTAGATGAGACCATGGTTTGTGTAGGCTATTAGTCCTGTAGACTAGATTCTTCCTCGAGTCTTTGATTTCCTTTTTTCTCTTGCTCTGGATGAGTAGAGACCAATAGTTGCATCTTAGTTATTTTTTTGTGGTTTGAGTGTCCACCTAGCTGGAATCTAAGTTTCATGGAAGGAAGAATATTAATCTGCTTTTTAAAAATGATATATCCAAAGCACTTAGACAACTGTATATTTATTAGACACTCAATAAACATTTATTTAACAAATAAATAGTCTAGTACTCAACAAGCTCTTCACCTGAACCCATTTTCCTTAGAAAACTGTAGGGAAAGGGTAATAATAATTATCACTATTTCCATTTAAAATGGTGTCTTAAAACCAAGCAATACTTTATCTTAACTAGTAAAACATGTCTGCCTTGAGCATTATGCTCTTTTGAGAACTATTTATATGAGATTGAACTGACAATAGCAACTTGAAAGATTAGATAGGAAACTTAGGGGCCAAAGAGTTTAAGTTAACGGGGGAGGAACAACTCAGAAAAGGAGGGTTGAGAATGTTTGCACAACTCAAAGGATGTAATCAATGTCACTGAACTGTACATGTAGAGACTGTTGATTGGTATATGTTTTGCTGTGCATATTCTCAATAACAAACAAAAAAGATGTCTACATTTTGTTTCTTTTTCTTTGAATATAAAAGCCTTCTCCATGATGCCTGCCCTTTGTGAACTCTGACACATGGTAAAGGCCTTTTCTTCCTTTTTCCCACTCTCTAACGGAATTGACTCGATGGCACTGGGTACTGGGTTTAATGAAACAATACATCACTCTACTTTTTAAAATCCTTCTCAGATTATTGAATGAAGCTAGTCTGATGCATTCATCTGAGATCATTTGTTAATGGTGGACAAAAGGTGTAAAATATAGCCACTTTCAGAACGCACAGGTAGGGTACTTTGATAAACTCAACCTTGAGAGGAACCAGTAAATCAGGTTGAGAGGAAATTATTTTTGAGCAAATGATCCTGGGGTGCCTCTGTAACAAAAAGGCTACTCTCTTATTTTTAATTTGTATGTTATTGTATGAATAGTTACATTGTGGAGACAATTATGGAGACCTTTAAGGGCTAGGCTGTATCACTATGGTTAATAGATGGGACCTTTCCTAGACAGAAAGGTCATTTCTTATTGTCACTCACCAGGGAAAAATTGGGTCATTGGATAGGAAACAGAAACCATGAAGAATGGTGTATTTTTCTATTTGTTTTTCTGGATTTAGAAGCTTCTTCAACAAGAATGGCAAGTACCTGGCACATGGCCTCCATTTAAACCTTTGCAGTCTTTGGAAGAAACAAAGTACTATATCACTCTTTCCCAATGAGCTTAGATATGGATTCAAAGTTTTATTCCACACAACACTCAAGCAATTAACGCTTGTTGATTGAATTTGGCATGTAAGAAAAAAATCAGGTGTTCCCAAGTATAAATGATTAGAAGAGCTATCTTAAAAAGTATGCTTTAAGATGGTGTTTGTTAAGGGAAGTATGGCTATGAATTGGAAGGGCGGAGCATAGAAAAAATTTCCTTCTAGAACCTCACATGGATGGGGCAGAGACTGCAAGCTCAGGAAAAAATTTATAACTTGCAATGTCAGTTTTTCAAGATTTCTTGCACTCTGTATTTATTGACTTTTGTTTATCTTCTATATTCTTTAAAAAAAAAAAAAACTTTTTTTTTAATTCTCCATCTTCTTTCTGCCTTCCTAACAAAATCGGATTTTGTTCCATAATCCAATCTCTTTCACACTTCCGTGTGTTCCAGGCAAGTGTAGTTTTTATCTCCAATCTCAGGGTTGAGTCCTAATTGATCCAAGTTAATCATGCAGAATATCATTTTTATTATCAGTGATCAGTTTATGTATAGGCATGTTCTGTCCAATAAGAAGCAAGGGGAAGTCAGAGGTCTTGCAGGAAAGACTCTTCCCTTTAAAAAGACATACAGAAAGAAATAGCCCTATTCTTCCTCTGAGCATTGTCATGTCTAGAAAAGACTCTGAAATTGCTGAGGTCTTTTTGTGGCTCCAAAAGGCACCAACCTTAAGAAGATGGCAGAGCAAAGAGATGGGGGAAGCTGAAATCTTGATGGCTTCACTGAATCTTTGATCATGAGGTACCAAGGATCTGCCTTCAGCTTCTTGTTATAGTCCCATAAATTTAAGTCAACTGAAGTAGAAGTTTTCTATCCCTTGTTACTAAAGGTATGCTAATGAATATGCTGTTTTTCTTACAAAAAAAAAAAAAAAATCCCAACAACCTCTTTGTTACAGCTAGGCTAAGGAGAATCTATGAAAAAATTTTTTGTTCACGAATGATCCAAGTGGAAAGTAGAGTAGAACAATTGTTTGCCCTGCCCTCCCTATGCTCACTCTGCCTAAGAAGAAGGTCTAGTGCTAAATTTGGAGAGTTTGAGTTTTATTTTAATTAAAAAAGATGTTATATCTGCTCATACATTCAAAGGACGCTAAGAAAGCCATTCTTGGGCAGTCCAGTACTACACTGAGCTGTTCTGCTCAGGGGCACATAGGAAGGAGAATGAAGGTTGCTTGGAAGACTGCTGACTCAGTGAGTGCTTATCCAGGGAGGGAGAGCCAGCTCCTTTGAACAATGATTACCAGACTCCAAGAAGTCACTTCTATATTTGTTTTTCTTTCTATTTTAGAAGTTAGGACATGTTTAGAAGGCAAGATTGTTTTGATTTTGTACTTTCTTTTTTGACGCTAATCACTTAATGATGTTTTCTCCTTCAGGGCTGAGGTTTTCCACATTTGGTCTTTGCCTTCTTTTTGGCTCAATTCATTGGAGCCAAAACCCCTTTCTCATCTGCCCTGTGTTACCACTGATTTTCAGAGCAATCACATGGAGGTGGAAAAAGAACAAGAATGTGGCTCTTGGCTGGTGATGGTATAGCAGCCTAGGAACTTGGTGGCAGGAGATATAGCTGGTTAGAGACCACATCATGAACATTCACAGGGCCAGAAGTACTCTCTACACTGTTCTTACCTTACGTAACTCTGGCCCATCACAGCACAATGAAGTAGCCATGTTTGAACCTGTTTACATATCTTATAGTTAATATCCTCACAAACTATATCCATCGTTCATGTCAGCCCTTGAGTGCTTTCCATTCAGCATTTTACAGTCATCTTCGAACACTGAGTATGTGCCACACACTATGCCAGCTGCTTTGCAGACAACAAATCGTACTCCACACAGCTGTCTTGCGAAGTAGGGCTCATATTTTATAATATACATAAAGAAACTGACCAAGGTAATCTTTTCAGGTTTCCACCGTATTCCACTAAGATTTCATCTCAGTCCTATATGACTCCTAAGTTAATTATCCTAGGCACTCAACGGGTTTCTCTTTTTTGCTTGGGAAAGAATTCTCTTGACACTCATCCCCCAAATATAAGTTCCTTGAGGGTATAGAGTCAGCAGTTACCTCAGAGGAGCCATAAACACAAGTGCTCAATAAACAGTTCTTGTTATTAGTGTGGAATAATATGAACAATACAGGCAAAAGCAATCTCATTGATCCAGAAACAAGCTCTGGCTGAGTAAGCCTCATCTATGAGGAAATTATCCCAAGTATGGCACTTGGTTCAGTTATTTAGGCTACATTCTTAATCAAATCAGGTCTAGGATTTGGTGGCCGAATTTTTTTTTTTTTTTTTTTTTGTCCCATAACAGACTATCTCTCTAATTCAGGCCAGTGGCTAAAGGAAAGAATATGAACTGACTCAAAAATCCATCACCATACTAGTGTACCAAATAAAATCTAAAAACCTGCCTGTAAGTTAGCCGTAGCTCTGCTCTAGATTGAGGATCAACATAGATCTATTCCATGTGTTCTCTCATCTAGGACCAAAGCTGAATGATCTGCTGGCTCCTGAAAGAGGACAAAAGGCACAGGACGACTGGTTGTAGTTGTTAAAAAAAAAAGAAAAAATTTTGTTGTTGTTAGGTGCTGTCAAATCAGTTCCAACTCATAGCCACGCAATAAACAATAGAACTAAGCACTGCCCTGTCCTGTGCCATCCTCACAATCGTTGCTATGTTTGAGCTCATTATTGCAGCCACTGTGTCAATCCATCTCGTTGAGGACTGTCCACTTTTTCACTCTGACATTCTATTTTACCAAACATGATGTCCTTCTCCAGAGGCTGGTCCCTCCTGATAACATGTCCAAAGTGCTTGAGATGACGTCTCGCCCTCCTCACTGCTAAGGAGTATTCTGGCTGTACTTCTTCCAAAACAGATTTGTTCATTCTTCTGGCAAGCCATGGTATATTCCGTATTCTTCACCAACACCATAATTCAAAGGCATCAATTCTTCTTTGGTCTTCCCTATTAATTGTCCAGCTTTCATCTGCATATGAGGCGATTGAAAACACCATGATTTGGGTCAGGAGCACCTTAGTCCTTAAAGTGACATCTTTGCTTTTAACACTTTAAAGAGATCTTTTTGCAGCAGATTTGCTGCTTCCGTGGGCATTGGTTGTGGATCCAAGTTAAATAAAATTCTTGACAACATCAATATTTTCTCCATTTGTCATGATGTTGCTTATTGGCCCAGTTTTGAGCATTTTTGTTTTCTTTATGTTGAGGTATAATCCATGCTGAAGAGTGTAATCTTTGATCTTTATCAGCAAGGGCTCCAAGTCTTCTCTTCATTTTCAACAAGCTAGGTTGTGTCATCTGCATATTGAAGGTTAATGAGTCTTCCTCTAATCCTTATGACTCATTCTTCTTCATATAGTCCAGCTTCTCAGCTTATTTGCCCAGCATTCAGGTTGAATAAGTATGGTGAAAGGATACAACCTTGATGTATACCTTTCCTGATTTTAAACCATGTCGTATTCCCTTGTTCTATTCAAAGGACTCCCTTTTGGTCTATGTACAGGCTCTGCATGAGCACAATTAAGTGTTCTGAAATTCCCATTCTTGGCAATATTACCCATAATTTGTTATGATCCACAGAGTCAAATGCGTACTGGCAGAGAGACAGGTAGAAAGTTACAATATCTCCAAAAGCTTCTCACATTCTATCGTCCAAAGTCAGTTACGTGGCCAAGCCAAAATCAGTGAGGCAGGAGGTACACCCACATACAGAGGAAGAGGGAATGAGTAATTATGAAAAATTATATGATTATCTATCATGCAGATATATTTTAAAATTATTTTTCTTTTATGTTCAAAAAAACCAGAACAAAAACTAAAAACAAGCATCTATTGAGTGTTAGCTATGTTATAAACACTGTGCTAGAGGCTAGGAACATGAAAAGATTTAGACTTTGACCACCAGGAGAACAGTCTCATAAAATATGTAGAAATTTTTGCATTCTTGCAGTCTGGTACTGTTGAGTCCCAAAGTATGTGTTTTAATTTCCTAATGCTGCTGAAATGAAAAACATCATGAGTGAGTGGCTTTAAAGAACAGAAATTTATTGTCACACAGTTTTTGGATCTAGAAGTCTAAATTAGGGTGTTGGCTCTTGGGGAGGGTCCTTTCTTGCCATTAGCCCCAGGCATTCTTTGACATTCTTTGGCTTATTAAAGGTTCCTCACATAGTCTCTTACCCCGTGTGTGTCTGTGTTTATTTTGCTCTATTTATAAGATATCACTCAGAAGGCTTTAGGTCTAAAGCCTACCCTACCCTAGTATGACATCATTAACGTAACTAAAGAAAATCCCTCTTTCTAAATAGGATCATATTTACAGGTACGGGGTTAGGGCTTTAGGATAACTTTGTGAGAAACACAAGTCAGTCTGTAATACTATGTAATAACTTTAACAAAAGCAGAATTTTCTACGGTTAGTGCCTATGTTTTTACTTACTTCTCTAAAATGTTTGCTTAAAGTACCTGAAAAAAACAATGTTGCTGAAAAATTATCCCATGTTAAAGATAAGCAAGTGGTACCCACGTTAAGAACTGAATAGTCCCATTAACTAGTACAACTTTTATGTATTCCATATTTTCAATCACTTACTATCTTGTTAAAAGTTTTTGGGTACTATCTGTTAAATATGCTCATATTAAAGTCAACATGAAGGACTCCATATCTCCTTATTTTCTGCTTATAAATTTTAGCCTGAATGTTCTTCATAAAATAGGTTTTCTCATTGAGTTTCCTAATGAAAATGTATATATATGTATGTCTGTGTATATATATATATAAAGAAAGACAACTGACAGAACTTTACTGTTAACTGGAAATGTACTAAGGGTTTCTGTAAACTTACTGCAGAAAAGCAGTGCTTGGCTTGGAAGTGTACATACATACTTGTACACACACACAAAAACTTTTAGCAAAAAAGTTTCAGGCAAGTCTTGCATCAAATTTCCCCATTTTATAGGTTGCTGTGGAAACAGATTAGCCCTCTGGAAGTGCAAAACCATGTTTGAGTCTGATGCAAAGGACAATCCATAGCATGAAAGAGAATAACAGCTGGGAGCTGAGGTAGTGTAAGCTGACATGTCAGACAGTAGCCAGACAAAGAGAGCTAGGCACTGTCTCGAAAAAAAAGGGGGGGGGAGGCAGGGAAACAACTGAACACCGTCAACAGAGTCAACAAAATGGCCCAGCTGTTCACTCTCATCATAACTAAGAAAATAAAGAGAATTCCAGGGACAAGGATTAAATTAACTGAAAAGAATGAAAATAAAACACAAAGTGAATGAGCAGGATTGCAGCAAAACAGCCTCCACTTTGAGACTTTTGCCCAGAAAGTGCAAAGCAGGATGCTAGGCTCTGGACCCAGTGCACTTCCCACTGAGTTGATGGTAATTTCTTGCCCTTCCTGGGAGGTTGCCTTTCTTGCTTTGTGGCTATTTGGGAAATGGCCTGCTTCAAGAAAATCAGAATGCAACCCTTCTTTTCTTGTATTATCCCAAACGTTGTTATTAGCTGCCATCATGTTGGGCCCCTACTCATGGGGACCCCATGTTCAAAGAATGCAAAGGCTGTCTATTCCTGTACCATCCCCCTGACTGGTTGTAGATTTGACCATTATAATCCACAGGTTTTCACTGGCTGATTTTCAGAAGTAGATCGTTTGGTCTTTCTTCCTAGTCCATCTCAATCTAGAAGCTCTGCTGAAGCCTGTTCGGCATCATAGCAACACACAGGCTGCTACTGACAGACAGGTGCTGGCTGCATGTGAAGTACACTGGACTAGATCTCCTGTGTGAAACGTGAGATTTCTATCACTGAACATGGGAAGGACGATGTCTAGACTGAAATGAGCTCAGGGGGACATCTCAAGAGCACAGTTTTGGGAGGATAACTTGGTGTAATTGCCTGGGATGCAAGAAGTCTGGAGTTGTCTAAGTCGTTTTTTTTCTCTGAGTCTCCTTGTCTGGCAAAGATAGGGCAGCATTTCTCAACTGTGCTACTTCAAGAGCAAAAAAGTTTTTGAGATCAAATACATTGATAGACAATATATTCTTAAATCCAGAAAATTCACAACCCGTATTTGTATACTAAAAATTCCAAGATAACTCAAAGAAAAGAAAGAACTGATCAACTGTATTTATTCCACTATTTCCTCAATATTTGGTCACCAAGCCTATTATCACTTAAGACCTATTAGCAAGATTTCACAGGGATAGTCTGCAGTATAGTACACGTTGGGAAACCCTGAAGTAACTATTCACAAGGACATTTTCAGCTGTGAGATCTGTATTCTGTTCTGCGTTTGTCAACCTTTTTTTTTATTGACATGTGGTCAATGCTGGAAGCTCAACCTTGGCTAGCACCTGGGAAGAAAAGGTGCAGTATCTTTGAAATGGCTATTAAAACACAAACCGTGGCTCCTGTTTCACATATAAAGTGTGGTCAGGTAGTAACTACAGACGTACATTTATTTCAGGGAGTGGATGTTCTTCCAAGCTCCAGGGTGTAATTGAAATGCAACTCAAGCTTTTATCCACAGGCAGCAGCATCTGGATAATGTGGTTTAAAAATAGGATAAAGAGAAAACACTCTACAATCCCACAGTTTGAAACTCAGCTTTATCACTAATTAACTGTGTGACTTTGAGCAAGTTGCTTTACTTCTCTAACCTCAATTCTTTCTTCTGTAAAATAAAAGTAATAATAGTGTTTGTCAACACAATACCTGACACATAATAAGTGCTCAATAAATGTTAACTTGAGATGTTTCAACAAACAAATGCAGTGCTGGAAGAGCTCACTCGAGTATGTCAAGAAATTTGGTCAACTGACTGGATGAGATTCGTATTTATGCCTATTCCAAAGAAGGGTGATCCGAGCAAAAGTGAAAATTATCGAACAATATCATTAATATCACATGCAAGTAAAATTTGCTAAATATTAGTAAAAAGTGGCCGCAGCAGTACCCAGCCCACTGCCATCGAGTCAATTCTGACTCATAGCGACCCTATAGGACAGAGTAGATTGACGGGGAATTGCCAAAAATTCAAGCCAGATTCAGAAGAGGATGTGTAACCAGGGATATCATTGCCGATAACAGATAGATCTTGGCTGAAAGTGGACAATACCAGAAAGATGTTTACCTCTGGTTCATTGACTATGCAAAGGCTTTCAACTGTGTAGATCATAACAAATTATGGATAACATTGTGAGGAATGGGAATCCCAGAACATTTAATTGTGCTCATGAGGAACCTGTACGTAGATTAAGAGGCATTCATTCCAACAGAACAAGGGGATACTGCGTGGTTAGGAAAGGTGTACATCAGGGTTGTATCTTTTCACCATACTTATTTGATCTGTGTGCTGAGCAAATAATCTGAGAAGCTAGGCTATACAAAGAAGAATGAGACATCAGATTGGAGGAAGACTCATTAACCTGTGTTATGCAGATGACACAACATTGCTTGCTAAAAGTGAAGAGGACCTGAAGCATTTACTGATGAAGATCAAAGACCACAGCCTTCAGTATGGATTACACCTCAACATTAAAAAAAAAAAAAAAATCCTTACAACTGGACCAATAAGCAGCATCATGATAAACGGAGTAAAGATTGATATTATCAAGGATTTCATTTTACTTGGATCCATAATCAACACCCATGGAAGCAGCAGTCAGGAAATCAAATGACCCACTGCATTAGGCAAATCTGCTGCAAAAGACCTCTCCAAAGTGTTGAAAAGCAAAGATGTCATCTTGAAAACTAAGGTGCACCTGAATAAGAAAGACCGAAGAAGAACTGATGCCTTTGTTGGAGAAGAATATTGAGTATACCATGGACAGCCAAAAGGATGAATAAATCTATCTTGGAAGAAACACAACCGGAATGCTCCTTAGAAGCAAGGATGGCAATGCTATGTCTCACATGCTTTGGACATGCTGTCAGGAAGGATTAGTCCCTGGAGAAGGACATCATGCTTATAAAGTAGAGGGTCAGTGGAAAAGAGGAAGACCCTCAATGAGATGGACTGATACAGTGGCTGCAACCACAGGCTCAAACATAATAAAGATTGTGGGGATGGTGTTGGACTGGGCAGTTTTTCGTTCTTTTGTACATAGGGTCATTTTGAGTAAGAACCAACTCGACTGCACCTAACAACAACAAATGTCAAAAAAAAAATTTCAAAATGAAGAAAACCAAAGATGCAAAGAATAGGTTAGTCCAAAGGACTAATGGACCACGACTACCACAGCCTCCACCAGACTGAGTCCAGCACAACTAGATAGTGCCAAGTTACCACCACTGACTGCTCTGACAGGGATCACAATAGAGGCTCCTGGACAGAGTTGGAGAAAAATGTAGAACAAAATCATAACTCACAAAAATAGACCAGATTTACTGGCCTGACAGGGACCGGAGAAGCCCCAAGAGCATGGCCCCCTGTACACACTTTTAGCTCATTAATGGAGTCACTCTTGAGGTTCACCCTTCAGCCAAAGATTAGACAGGCCTATAAAACAAAACGAGATGCACTGGACACACCAGCCCAGGAGCAAGGACTAGAAGACAGGAGGGGATTAAAAAAAAAAGCTGGTAATAGTGAACTCAAAGTCAAAAAAGGAGAGTGTTGACATGTCATGGGGTTGGTAACCAATGTTACAAAACAATATATGTACTAATTGTTTAATGAGAAGCTAGTTTGTTTTGTAAACCTTCATCTAAAGTACAATTACATATATATGTATGTGTATATATATATATAAAAAAGGTAAAAGGCTAAAAAAAAATTCAGGGAAAGGAAATGAGAGTGGGTCTCAGCAAAACATGGAAATGTTTCTGGAAAAAAAAAAAAAGTATTATCCTTAAGCTATGTCATTTGATTCCATTTCTGTCAGCTTGAGTTAAGGCAGAATGACAGCTAAGGCTAACTACTGAGACTGCAGTCACAAACTTGGTTTCTTTCTTTAGTTTCACCTTCCCTCATCCCTAGTTTATTCTCCTAATGATTCTTCTTTGATAAGACAATTATAAGCATGCCATTTGCCTATTTAAAATCTTAACAAGAGCTTCTCGTTGTCTAAAAAGTGAAAGTTAAAACATTTTACACAAACAATGCCCCACACACATACAACCCAGTGACTGTGTCATCTCATGCACATCGTACCTCAGGCCCCCTAGGCTCCAGCTGACACCTAATAACTTGTGATAGCCTAATTGTGCCATGCTGAGTCCTAGGCTGACTCTTGAACACTGCTGCTCCCTTTGCTTGAAATATCCTTTCCCTCACTAGTCAGCTTGTTTCTTCATCCAGATTCAACCCATATCACCTCATCCATAAACCTGCCCCACCCCAGTCCTCCAATAGAGTCAATACAAGCCTCTCTGTCTTCTGGGTATCCTCATTGAACTCTCATACACCACTGCCGTAACCCCCAGGCTACGTCAAAATGATTTGCTTGCGTGTCTACTCCAGCCTGTTTTCTTCTAAAGGGTATTCATCTTTGTGTCCCTGGAGTCCCACAGAGGGGACTCTAGACACACATCTGTTAAATGAAGGAATAAGTGAATTGGGAGATGTTTCTGGAAACTGTTTCTGGAAACAAATGCCCTTGTGACATGGAAGAGATATTTCCCGCCAACAAATGTTTTTATTGTAATAATAATGTTCAGAGCAGAGCTTGAAGCTCCGAGAGCACCTGTGTTTAGATCCAGGCACACACCCTCCCCCCTTTTCTTATCAGCTCTCATAATTTGAACAAGTTTCTTCATCTCTCTGAGCCTGTTTCCACTTCTGTGGATAATAATGTCCACTCCAGTCCTTAGTGCAGGGCCTGCCATATGTTGTTGCTGTTAGCTGCTGTCAAGTCAGCCTTCGACTCGTGGTGGCCCCATGCACAACAGAGCGAAATATTTCCCGGGCCTGTGCCATCCCCGTGATTGGTTGTGGATCGAATCCTTATAGACCGTAGGGTTTTCATTGGCTAATTTTCAGAAGTAGGTCACCAGGACGTTCTTCCTAGCCTGTCTTAATCTGGAAGTTCCACTGAAACCAGTTCAGCATCATAGCATCGTGCAAGCCTCCATTGATAGACAGGTGGTGTCGGCATAAGGTGCAGTGGCCAGGAATTGAACATGGGTCTCCCAAATGGAAGATGAGAGTTCTACCACTGAACCACAACTGCCTTGCCTAGCATGTAGGAATTGCTCTTTTTGCTATTATTTACACTATCATAAAAATTTTCACTATCAAGTTATTTAGGTGGGGTGCCTGGGGGCAATTTATTAGTGGTGTGACCTTGACTGAGTAAAGTCTCATCTATTTTATATGTAAAGAAGAGAGAGGGAGGAAAGAAGACCTCAAAAGATTAAATATGGTAACCTCAATGTAAAAGTGTTTGTAAACTGTAAAGAGCTACTTAACTGTTAGTTGTTAGTATTGATTTTATTTAAACTCAATAGAAACTTGAGTCAGTTCTTCAGAACGTGCCTCTAGGTGTGGTAATTTGGTTCGAAGGCAACAATAATATAAGTGGTATGGGCTAGTTAGAAATTGGAGTCCGTACATGGTGCAAACAGTTAGCATGCTCAGCTGTTAACCAAAACGTTGGAAGTTTGAGTCCACCCAGAGGCACCTCAGAAGAAAGGTCTGGTGATCTCCTTGTGAAATATTATCAATTGAAAACTCTATGGAGCACAGTTCTACTCTGGCACATTGGGTCTCCATGAGTTGGAGTTGACTCAACAGCATTTTATCCTGTTGTGCATGGTTCATTAGAAATTAAGATTGCAAAAGAACTTTTGAAAATTCTTACAGGCCCAACTATTCCTTGTCAGGTTTTTGTTATCACTTGTTCTCAAGTAGATTCCACGATGACCCTACATGACAGAGTAAAACTGCCTCACAGGTTTTCCTAGGCTGTAATCTTTACAGGAGCAGACTACCAGGCCTCTTCTCCTGCGGAGCCACTGGGTGTGTTTAAAAACCAACCTTTCAGTTAGCAGCCCAATGCTTAACCACTGTACCACCAGGCCTCCATGTCAAGGACCTTTGCTAATTCTGTGGCTTCATGACTACTTTTTTTTCCCCAGATGGCATCCCAGCTTTACCCAAAGCATTCCAACGTCCATCCTCACGAAAATGATAGGGAATTGAATAATAAGAATGAAACCGTCTCTGTAACTATCTGGTTAAACCTGCTGCCTTTGAGTCGATTCCAACTCATTAGGATGTTATAGGACAGAGTAGAACTTCCCATAGGGTTTTCAAGGAGCCACTCGTGGATTTAAACGGCCAACTTTTTGGTTAGTAGCCAAGTTCTTAACAACTGTGCCTCCAGGGCTCTGCAACTATCAGATTAATACACATTTATTCATTGCTCAGTAATCCAGTAATTAATCAGAGGGCAGAAGCAGGCTGAAGGACCAAGACCTGAAACTTCATTCACTTAACAAAACTCTGTGGCCTTGAGAGAGCAGCAGATGGGAGCCTAGATACTACACCCCCTGTTTTGGTTTGTTTGGCTTTATTTTCTCTGTTAGTAATGACATGGCTCTGGAGAGCTTCTCTTAGGGGAGAACTGACTAAATAGCTAGCAAGATGATTGATTAACAAGATGTTTTGTTTCCATTGTCTCACAGATAAATGCAACCATTCTGCCATCTAATCGGCTAACCCGTACATCAATATGATATCTTATGACTCATGAAAACACATAAAATACACAGAAATGGAAACCTCAGATTTCTTTCAGAGAACACAATTAAGGGATTGATTTTATTATTTACACTGAATTATAAGCACAATTATTTCTTCCTTTCAAGTATAACCACAAAGAACATTTCAAATTAGGTTGCTGGGACTGAACAGCCCAGAACACCAAATAACAAGAACTGAGATGAGCCTGTGAGTCCTAAGCTATATTTTATGTTCACACAGAGGTCACTCATGAAAATTGGACAGCATTCAGATTTTTGAGGTCCTCACCCCCTTCGTGTTTGCCTCTGACCTTTAGATTTAGTAAGCCAAGGTAGGAGGCTAGCAATTATAATTAGGGTTGCCAAATAAAACACAGGATGCCCAGTTAAATTTGAATTTCAAATAACAAATAACGCTTCAGTATAATTTGGGACATGTTTATAATAAAATTTTGGGACATACTTATATTAAAAAACTATTCATTGTTTATGTGCAATTTGAACTTAACCAAGAACGCGGTATTTTTATTTGTTAAATCTGCTGTCAAGCAGAAAAAGAAATGGCTCCTTTGATGCTAAAAGGTATCAGTTACTTTCTTTCTCCTGCCTTCCCTTTAACTCTTACTTAAGTAGAAGAGAATACAAAGGTAATTAAGCATTGTAGTACAATACCAAAATATGCATATTGAAAAGTAAACACTGAGGCTCAGAACAGAGAGTAACTGTTCATAAATTTCCTTGCTCTTTATTTTCTTAGGATTAAATTTCTTTTGGTAGGTACTGGAAGAAGACACTTCCCTGTATTCTCTGATATTTGTCTTCGTCAAGTTGGTGTGGAGGAAAGAACAAGAGTTTTAGAGTCAGGTAAAGTAGTTTCAAATTCAGCTTCTAGGGCCTATGAGCTGTATGACCTCTGTTTCTTAGAATCTTCATCTGTAAAATGAGGCAATAATAGCTTATCAGTCTTACACAGTTATTGAGAGAATTAAATAATATGATAGGGGAAAAGACCCAAAATGCTGGCTGTCAGTCCTCCTCCTCCTTCGCCTTCTGAATTTGTAAAATACCTCAAAGCTTTATTTGTTCTTTCATCTTTTCATTTTTAAAATAAAATTAGAGCCAGGATATTGCCTTCTTTCCTCCTTATGGAACTCTTTGTGAGTCCAGGATTACTCGGACACCCTCTCTCTGCTCTCTAGCTATGATGGCTCCTTACCCTTACGTATGTCTGTCCCAAAATCCTCACCTTTGGGGTAAGAATCATAATTCTAAATGTGCAAAAATTAAAATAGTCTCTTTTTATATATGCCTAACATCTTTTGGAAAGGAATATCTAAAATTATTTACAGTTGCTCTCTGAGTTCTGAAATAATGTTTAATATTCATGAAGTGTTATATGGTTGTAAACTTCTTTAAATTTTAAATTATAGATGTGCATTATATTTATTGTAAAAATATTTTTTATTGTACTTTAGAAGAAGGTTTACAGAGCAAACAAGTCTCTCATTTAACAATTAATACATATTGTTTTGTGACATTGGTTGCCAACCTCACCACATGTTCACACTCTCCCCTTCTCAACCTTGGGTCCCCCATTACCAGCTTTCCTGTCTCCTCTTGCCATCCCGTCCTTGCCCCTGGGCTGGTGTGCCCATCGAGTCTCATTTTGTTTTATGGGCCTTTCTATCTTTGGCTGAAGGGTGAATCTCAGGAGTGACTTCATTACTGAGCTAACAGTGTGTCTGCGAGCCATATTCTCAGGGTTTCTCAAGTCTCTGGCAGACCAGTAAGTTTGGTCTCTTTTTTTTGTGAGTTAGAATGTTTTTCTACATTTTTCTCCAGCTCTGTCCAGGACCCTCTATTGTGATCCCTGTCAGGGCAGTCAGTGGTTATAGCCTGGCACCATCTAGTTGTGCTGGACTCAATGTGGTGGAGGCTGTGGTAGTTGTGGGTCCATTAGTCCTTTGGACTAATTTTTCCATCTGTCTTTAGTTTTCACCCATCTGGAGTGAGGGAGAAAGATGATAAAAATAATTTTTGATAGGCTATTAGAAACATTAAGGAGTTACTAAAGACCTTTAGGCAATAGGCGGCAGAGGTAAGCCTTGAATCTTGCTCTTCTGACTCACTCCGAATACTGGGGTTATTCCCCTCTAGCATGCTGTATTTCTGGCTTGTTCCATTTTCCTTGGTAATCTCACAGTGAATAATAATGAATATTCAAAAGTGAATATACCCTGTCTCCCCTAATAGGTCATAAAGTCCTCAAGAACAAAGCCATGCCCTGGACTTGCACAATGTGGTATCATACACATTAAAAAAAAAAAAAAAAAAAAAAAACCCACTGCCACTGAGTCAATTCCAACTCATAGCAACCCCGTAGGACAGAGTAGAACCTCCCTATTGGGTTTCCAAGGCTATAAATCTTTAGGGAAGCAGACTGCCACACCTTCCTTCCACAGAGCAGCTGATGGGTTTGAACTGTCGACCTTTCAGCAGTCAGGCAGTTAGCCACCAGGACTCCTTGTCATACACACACTAAGTGCTTAATAAATGTGTGTGCACCAAATGACTTCTTATTAATGATGATTTTTCATTGTCTTTTGCCGACTTAAAAATAAGTCCACCTACTCAAAAAAATGTGCAATTTTTCTTTTCCTTTAATTGTCCATCAGAAAATTTCTATACAGAAGATTCGGGTCTTTATTATTAAGATGGCGTCACTTTTCACATTCCCTTCTACCACAGCTAAATGCCCACTTAAACATGAGTATTATCCTCCTGTGGACACTCAGAGAGGAATGCTGCCTTGGAGATAAACTACTCTGTGCTTGCCGAAAGCATGAATATCTTAGGTGCTCATTCAACCTCTGCCTAGAGAAGATTAGTGCCAGGGAGTTGCTATTTGGTAAGGCCATTTGGAATACAGCAAATAATTAGAATGCGTTTATTAAATAAGCTGTAATCAGCCTTTCTAACTTCCACTTGTTGTTTGTAGGTAAGCCTCCTGGACTCACAAATTCTTATTCCTTTCACTTCAGTTTTTTTTTTTTTTTTTTTAATGTTTTCAGACATATCAGAACCTCCTAAATGCTTCCCTTCACTTGTTTTGGCTAATGATCTTAAAAAGTTAAGGCCCCTTCTCAACTTCTATCTTTAGCCTACTTTTAACTTCTTATCTTGCATTTGATATTTAAAATAACATGAATATGTTAGTCAGGGTAACATCAGCTGCTGTAACAACTAGATCCAAAAATATATAATGTCTCAAATACAACAGAATTTTATTTCTCACTCATGTAGCAGTCCAAGGCAGGTGTTCCTGGCTGGGAGCCAGCTTTTCTTGACTTAGTGTTATGGACGCCTCAGATCTTGGCCCTCTGATTCCATAGGGTTTTGTTGTCATAGTTTGTATCAAATAGATGGAAGGGAGAAGAGGGTGTTTTAGTTATCTAGTGCTGCTGTAACAGAGATACCACAAGTGGATGGCTTTAGCAAAGAGAAATTTATTCACTCACAGTCTAAGAGGCTAGAAGTCTGAATTCAGGGTGCCAGATCTAGGGGAAGGCTTTCTCTCTCGGTTGGTGATGGGGGAAGGCCCTCAAAGATAGTCTCACAGTAACTTGTCATGGACCATAGAGATCTCACTATAAATCACTCCACGAGACTAAGGCATTGAAGGTCACAAAAATATAGATACGTCATCTCTGAAGAATATGTTGCTATGAAATTTTTTTTAAACTGTCCAATATTTATTGAGAAAGGTCTATATAAAAAGAACACTCTTTTAGGTGTTGTTTTGAATAGTGGGGAAGGAAGAATCCAAGCTGAGAATGTTGTGGGGCTAATGCTGGGCTGAAGAGGGTTCTCTGGGTGGTCGGGGAAAATGGCAGACTCTGAGTTTCCACATTGTTAGTGGAGTTCACCCCAGTATGAACTGCACTATTATGAGAGCCAAGAACTCAAACAGCAGAGGTTGCAGGTTTTCTTTCAATTAGTTTAAATAATAGGTAGATATTCAAGCACCCTGGGATTCGTTAGCAAAAGCTTATGGCCCAAGATAGGTCACATTTAAGCAAAGGCAGAAAGCTGAAGGGCATCATGGGCAATGTAGAAACTGTCTACATCAGTAACAAGACCTGCAGAGCTGGAGAGACTCTAACCACTTGCAGCAAACACTGATGAAGACAAAAAACTTCTTCTTTTCCTGGAATTATCCACAGTTCTCAACTTCAAAACTCTGGGAAGATTTTTAGAACTAGGACATTCTTCTCTTCTCTTGTTTAACAAGGAGAAAGCAAAAGCATTGTTAAATTTCCTCTGATTTTCCTCCTTCAGAATCACTATTAACTCGTCTAGCCATCCACATTTTTGCACCACCTAAGGTCCTGCATTTTCTCTCTTTGCAGTAGAGACCAAAGGCTTCCAAATGGACCCTGAAAGGCGAACGTGCCTCTGTGACAACTGACCAGGCACTCTTTGCTTCTGAGAGGAAATGACCTCCACCTGAACTTTCAGGAAAGTTTCCCTTCAGCGGGCCCAAGGGGGGCAACATTGAGGGGGCAAATGAGACCTCAGGAGGCTTGTGGAACCCGAGTTCTGGCTTTTGAAGTTAACTTTTTCCTGTGAGCTGATTTTTCAGGGTTTGGTTTTACTTTTTACAGAGGGAATACGGAGTCAGGCTCCACTCACACTTTAACTCATTTACCAGAAGAAAGACAAATTAGAAAGCAATGGAGTTAGCCCCAAAGGCCCTGGGGTAGGCATGGGGGCAGTGGGGAGGTTGGTTGGAGCAGTGGGAAAGAAAGAGAGAAGAGGGAAAAAGAAGGCCACTGTGGAACTCCCACCTGCAGGAAAAGCCTATAAAACTTTAACCCCTTAAGCTCTGCAAAGTGATTAAACTCACCTGCCTTAAATAGAATGCAGAAGCATGGAAGAAGAGAAAAATTGGAAACTCACAAAACTGCACTTAGGATATCATGAACCATTCATATGTAATTCAGAGGGGTGCTCTCACTCAGCACGTTAAACATACATGGGCTCTGGCCGCAGAACTGGAGAAGGGTATAAGCAGTTATAAAGGAGAAACCTGTCTCAGGTGTTTCCGGAGGGAGTGAACTAAGAACATTTCAAAGAAGGTGGTGGATGGTTTCTGGAAGAACAGGTCTGCGAAAGGAGCATAAGAGGGCATTCCTTAGGATTGCTGAGGATTTTCTTGGATTATATTCTACTAATACGTGTTCAAGGCAGATACAACACACGTGTGGGGAGGCTCTGGAGGCATTTCCTACAAACTTCATCTTGTTTTTTTTTTTTTTTTTTTTGGCTCCTTTTTAATGTTATCACCATGGACTGTCTTAAGAAGGTCAACATGAGATGTTTGTGCATCTTTCATGAGGCCATTTGTACAGAACCAGGTGGGTGATTTCACTGCATTTGTTTCATTTCTTTTGATGGTTTCAGCTCCTTCTCTAACAACTTCAATAAGCATTTCCAAAAATTTTGAAAATGCCACTCAATGCAATCTTACCATTCTTCTTTTACTTTTTAAACTTTTTTTTTTTAACTTTTCATATGATAACTTAGTTACTGTAGTTGTTTCAGTGGGTAATTAGGCACAGAGTACAATAAGCATCCAGAAACTCGACACGCCGACAAAAGAATATGATGAAGGAAAACCGAACAATTGCCTGGCCAAGAGAAGTATGTGGTAAAATTAGGATTGTTAAATGAATAGTCTTCTGCAAGAATAACAGTCCTAAGACTTTGCATTCCTATAACATCATTATCATCATTATTAAGGTTTTTATTATTAGATTTGCTCCGAGAAAGAGCCAAAGAAAATAAACTACTGTCTGGGAGTAATTTGTCCCTCCATATGATATGAATTATCTTTTCTTAGAGAATGAGATTCCTTTCCAAGCACTGGGTAGAGATCCTCTCAGGGGAGCCCACCCTAATATGAGTGCGGCAGCAGAGGTAGCAGCTGGGAAATAGGAAATTGCAAGGCCGACACTTACTCAAAGGGCGCCCTTGTCTCCAGCAACCCACAGGAGCTCTCCTTGACTTGTGGCACATTCGCAAGGTATTGCAGTGCCTCAGGGCCTCCTAACACACTGGATTATGCCCATATTTACTGCTGCCATTATGAAAAGTCCAGTTTTGCTAGGAGTGGTACAGTAGAAAGAGCAGGGACTTGATATCCTATATGTATGAACTTCATTGCAAATGAACTAGTACACCTATTGGTCCCATCCCGTTTGGATCAAAGGAGAATGAAGAAAATCAAAGACACAAGTAAAATATCAGTCCAAAGGACTAATGGACCACAGGAACCACAGCCTCCAGTAGCCTGAGCCCAGAAGTTGGTAGCTATCACCACCAACCACCGTGACAGGGATCACAATAGAGGGTTCCAGAAACAGTGGGAGAAAAATGTAGAACAACATTCAAATTCACAAAAAAAAGACCAAACTTACTGGCCTGACAGAGACTGAAGGAACCCACAAGACTATGTTACCCAGACACACTGCTAACTCAGAACTGAAGCCTCTCCTAAAGTCTATCTTTCAGCCTGAGATTAGACAGGCCTCTAAAATGATAGTGCACATCAGTTATGTGCTTCTTAGATCAATCAAGCATAAGAGATCAAGTGGGCAACACTTGCCCAAAAGTAAAGACAGAAAAGCAGAAGAGACAGAAAACCTGAACAAATGGACACAGGGAACCCAAAGTGTAAAGAGAAAGGGGAAGAATGCTGAGACATTGTGGGGGTTGCAACCAATGTCACAAGACATTGCATGTATAAATTTTTGAATGAGAAACTAATATGCACTGTAATCTTTTACCTAAAATAGAATAAAATTTAAAAAAATAAAAAGAGACAGGCGAAACTATATTTCACCAATACACCAATATATTCAAAATATTATCACTTCAACATAGAATAAGTATAAAATATTATTAATGAGATATTTCACATTCTTTTTTTTTAATGAAGTTTTCTAAGTCTGGCGTATATTTTACATTTACAGCACAATTCAAATTTGGACTAGACACCTTTCAAGAGCTCAGTTTTCACATAAATGGCTACCATTTTGGACAGCAGCATAGAGCTTCCCAAAACTAAGATGTAGGGAGCTGTCAGAAAGAACCCTGGTGGCAGAAGGGTTAAGCACTTGGCTGCTAAACAAAAGGTTGGCAGTTCAAACCCACACAGTCATTCCCCAGGAGAAAGACCTGGTGACCTGATTCCATAAAGATTACAGCCAAGAAAACCCTATGGGGCAGTTCTACTTTGTCACATGGGGTTGCTATGAATCAAAAATAGACTGGACGGCACCTAACAACAACAGAAAGCTGTCAGTAAGCTCTGCTTGGTTCTCTCCTGTTCTTTGCCCACATTCTTCTCCCTCTGCAGACCAACTTTCTCTGATCTCTGTGTGCGTGCTTAAGACGACTGACCCACAGAGCAGGGTGCTAAAGGGACAAAATGAGTATTGCAAATAAATCAGACATCACCATGCTGGAATGTATTAAACCACTGCATATACAGTAGCAGTGATGATGTGGTGATGATGATGATAATGATCGTAGTAACGGTTAAAGCTGAACCAGAGTTTCCCCTAGTAACACATGAAGCCATCTTCAGAGGATCTAAGTTCCAAGTTTCTTGGCCCTGTGGACAGGCCTGTTAGTATTTGAGTCTTACAGATATGATTCAGGTTTGGAACTATCACCTCAGTCTCCACACATTTCTCATTTCTCCATTTCAGATATTTTAGTAAGGGCAGCATTTCCCAACAATGTGCTCCACGAAGACTAGTTCTGTGGGCTGTTACATACACACACACACATACAAACCCCATACATATACAGGGTCTGTGAAAAAACAAATTTGGGAAATACTGAGCTAGCTAAAGATAAATAGGTTTTCTCAGTGCAGAATTTTTAAGCACTTTTACTATGACAATACACATTGCACCTCTCCCTGAGAGAATTAAACAAAAATCATTTTTCAAATTAATTTGACAGAAAAAAGTCTTTTTTTCACTGAGTTGCTTTTGATCCCATCTTTCCAGGGAATACATTTTCAAGTGATGATAGTGGTAACAAGCATTTATTGATCAATTAATATATGTCATGCTCGCTGCAAAGACCTATTATTTCATTTGTCAAAAGAGCCCTACGTTGTTGTTGTTCTTGTTGGGTGCCGTCGAGTCAGTTCCAACTCATAGTGACCCTATGCACAACAGAACGAAACACTGCCCGGTCTGGCGCCATCCTTACAATCGTTGTTATGCTTGAGCTCATTGTTGCAGCCACCGTGTCAATCCACCTCGTCGAGGGTCTTTCTCTTTTCCGCTGACCCTGTACTCTGACAAGCATGATGTCCTTCTCTAGAGACTGATCCCTCCTGACAACTTGTCCAAAGTATGTAAGACGCAGTCTCGCCATCCTTGTCTATAAGGAGCATTCTGGTCACACTTCTTCCAAGACAGATTTGTTCGTTCTTTTGGCAGTCCATGGTATATTTAATATTCTTCACCAATGCCACAATTCAAAAGTGTCAACTCTTCTTCTGTCTTCCTTATTCATTGTCCAGCTTTCACATGCATATGATGTGATTGAAAACACCATGGCTTGGGTCAGGTGCACCTTAGTCTTCAGGATGACATCTTCGCTCTTCAACACTTTGAAGAGGTCCGTTGCAGCAGGTTTGCCCAATGCAATAAGTCTTTTGATTTCTTGACTGCTATTAATAAGGTTTTCACTGGCTAATGCTTTCCAGAATTAGACTGCCAGGTTCTTCTTCCTAGTCTGTCTTAGTCTGGAAGCTCAGCTGAAACCTGTCCTCCATGGGTGACCCTGCTGGTATCTGAATACCTGTGGCATAGCCTCCAGCACCACAGCAACACACAAGCCCCCACAGTACGACAAACTGACAGGCACAAGAGCCCTACGAGGTAGGTACAATTCTAGTGCCAATTCTCAAATGAGGAAATCGCTCAGACAATTCAAGTTCCCCAAGCTCAGGCAGCAAAACTTGGACTTGAATCAAGTAATATAATACCAGAGCCTACACTCTTGATCCTTGTTAAGTACCAAAACATTGAGACAACTGGTATCTGGTGCCCCATAGTCCAGATCAGGAACAGGATGAAGGCAAATCAGAGGGTGAAAGTGGATGCTTTCCACCCATAATAATAACTTCCAAGACTGCCACTCCCTTTCTTTTAAATGGCAAATTCCTCAAAGTCCATTTTTTAGCAGTGCGTGGCTCAATCCCACTTTGTCCTGAGCCATCTGATTTAGTAACATCGTATTCAGATTCTCAGGTTAAATTCTGTCTATTTTGATTGCTGGCTATCTGCTGGAGTGCTTGTGGCATAAAGTCATATTCTTAGAAGCATACAGCCCTGCCTGGCCACTCAGTAGCAGTGAGACCTTGAGAAAATTATAGAATTTCCCAGAGACTGTTTTCCCATGTAAACTAAAAATAATAGTTTCGAGAATAAATGAGTATATGCATGTAAAAATTCATAACATTTGATAAGTTAATATTTGTATATGGCTTAGAAGAGTGGCCCATAATAAGCATTACGTAAGTATTAGTTACATATAATAAACATATAAATACATAAATAAAGTTTTAAATGGCACATAGTAGCCATTCAATAACGTCAAGTATTATTAGTATTAGGAAAACTGAGAAAATCTTATTGATTACACATAATCAAGAAAATTTACAATTATCCTCATGAATAGAGAGTAGCTATACCACTAAATCCTTCATAACTTGGTTCCATAATACCAGGAAATAATTTTTTCTGGAAATTTCAATCATTCTAAGAACAGCTGAACACCAGGAAGTAAGGAAAAGAATCCTCTAAACCCTGCAATAACTGCTCAAGTCTCTTAGGGAAATCTCATCTTAAAATTTTAGTATTTTGTGGAATTAAGAAAATAGTCTCTTTATTTACACATAAGACTAAGTATGAATTAATATGAATTCTCATAACTCAGCAGATTAGAAACAGTAAATTAGAAGGCAGATGGCTATATGAAGCCACCACACCAACCTTGGAAGTAACCGTTGACAGCTGGAAGGAAAAAGAACAAAACAAAATCTTCCCTGGTAAAATTTAATGCAATTACTGATTAGCATATGATTATCTTGAGTCATTCAGAAAGTATCACACTGTAAGTCATATGTTGAAGAAAACAGGGAAATTATATAGTCTAGAAATATTTATTCCAAAAGCATTTGAAAAAGTTTGGTTAAATGGTAAGTTTGGTTACTTAGAAAATTTTCCCTAATTAACCAAAATGACCGCATAATGAGGTATCAGCATATTTGATTTGGGAGATTAAATCAATGGCTTTGAGGACATAGGCTTTCAGTATAAATTGTAACTTGTTTTGTTTATTAATAAGGAGCCCTGGTAGCACATTGGTAAGTGCTAGGCTGCTAACCTAAAGGTTGGCAGTTCAAACCTGCCAACGACTACTCGGGAGAAAGATGTGGTAGCTTGCTCCCGTAAATATGATAGTGTTGGAAATGCTGTGGGACAATTCTACTGTGTCCTATGGGGCCGCTATGAGGTGAAATCTACTTGATGGCAATGAGTTGTTCTGATGGCTTGTTAAATAAAATAATTAAGTGTTTTACATGTATAAAATCCTGTTTGGGGCATTATTTTGAAAATAAATGAGATTTCCCTATGCACAAAACAAATAAGTGAAGATGGTGGTCTTACATGAACAAGCTTCATAGAAAGGGTAAGTAAAATATACTCCTAACATAAAGTATGGAAGCCCAGTCATTGAAAATTGAACTTTTATATTTTTAGCAGATTGCTGTGAAGCTCAAACTAGAATGGGTTAAAATTGTTTTCTTAACATCAAAATGTTGTTGTTGTTAGCTATCATCAAATTGGTTCTGACTCATAGCAACCCTCTATACAGCAGAATGAAACACCGCTCAGTTCTGTGCCATACTCATAGTTGTTGCTGTGTTTGAGCGCTGTTGCAGCCACTGTGTCAATTCATCTCATTGAAGGCCTTCCTCTTTTTCGCTGACTCTCTATTTACCGAGCATGATGTCCTTCTCCAGGGACCGGTCCCTCATGATAACATGCCCAAAGTCCACGAGACAAAGTCTTGCCATCCTTGCTTCTAAGGAGAATTTTGACTGTATTTCTTCCAAGACAAAATTGTTCCTTCTTCTGGCAGTATATTCAATACTCTTCACGAACAAAAGTATCAATTCTTTTTAGCTCTTCCTTATTCACTGTCCAGCTTTCTCATGTATATAAGGTGATTGAAAATACCTTGGCTTCAAAATGCTATGCAATAATTATACTACATATAAAACTTTAAAGTTTACAGGACACTGCCTTATCTGTCAGAAACCCTGGTGGCGTAGTGGTTAAGGACTATGGCTGCTAACCAAAAGCCCAGCAGTTCAAATCTACCAGGTGCTCCTTGGAAACCGTATGGGGCAGTTCTGCTCTGTTCTACAGTGTCACTATGAGTCAGAATTGACTCGACGGCAACGGATTTGATTTTGGCCTTATTATTTTACCTGATTTTCATATATATAAATATTATAATGATAACAATAATAATGACATCAATGGCAATTCTGAACACTATGCTAAAATTTTATATAGGTTATCCCATTTATTACTTCAAAGAGTCCTAAAGGCAAATGTCATTTTACCTAAGAAGAGACTATGGTTTAGAAATGTTGGGTAACTAGTCACACAGCTCGTAGTTTGTGCAGAATGTAATTCTAACATAAGCACCGTGTTCTGAATCACAATGCAGTATTGCCTCTAAAAACTCTAAGTACTGGAAAAAAATTTTTTACTATTATCTTTTTAAGAAAATTGAATTGTGCATCCATACCATGGAGTCTTATTCAGCGATAAAAAGAAACGGGCTATCAAGCTATGAAAAGACATGGAAGAACCATAAATGCACATGGCTTAGTGAAAGAAGCCAGTTTGTAAAAGCTACATACTGTATAATTCCAACTATATGGCATTTTAGAAAAGGCAAAACTATAGAGATAGTAAAATGATCAGAGGGTGCTAAGTACTGAGGGGAAGAGGGGATGGAACTTAGGGAAGTTTTAGATCTGTGAAACTATTCCATATAATAATATATTGGAAGACACATGCCATTATGGGTTTGTTAAAATCCATAGAACTGTGTAACACAAAGAGTGAACCCTAGTACAAACTCTAGACTTTGGTTAAAAATAGTGTCAATATTGGTTCATTAATTATAACAAATGTACCATAAAAACGCCAGTGCTAATAGGAGCAACTGTGTGCAGAGAGGAGAGGAGTAAACAGAAACTTCTATACTTTCTGCACAATTTTGCTATAAATTTAAACTTCTCTGAAGAATAAAGTCTATCAAAAGCCTCGAATGAAAATTAACTCTCTGTTATGGATTGAATATCGTCCTCCCAAAATGTGTGATGAAATCCCAGCCCCTGTACTTATAAATAGGACCTCATTTAGAAATAGGGGTTTTGTTTTGTTACGTTAATGAGGCCTTGCCAGAGTAGGGTATGTACTAAACCTAATCACTTCTGAGTTCTAAAACCAGTAGGGGGTAGACAGACACAAATGAATGCCAAGAAATACTCAGCAATCCCCAAGAACTCCCCGGACTACTGACAAAAAAGGACCTCCCCCTACTGCGATGCCCTGAATTTGGACTTTTAGGCCTCCTGAACTGTGAGAGGAGCCCTGATGGCACAGTGATTAAGCATTCAGCTGCTAACCAAAAGGTCGGCAGTTTGAATCCACCCGCCGCTCTTTGGAAACCCTATGGTGCAGTTCTTCTCTTCCCGTAGGGTCACTATGAGTTGGAATCAACTCGGCAGCAACAAGTTCGGTTTTTGAGCTGTGAGAAAATAAATTTCTGTTCTTTAAAGCTGCCCAGTTGTGGTATTTCTGTTATGGTAGTACTAGCTGACTAAGACACTCTCAGAGAATTTAAATATCGTTTCCAAGATTATTACTCTGCAAGTAAGTGGTGAAGCCCAGGGTCAACCTTGGGCATTGTGTTTGCTTGGTCGACCTTGGGCATTGTGTTTGCATTCATGTGTTTGCTGCTACTGTCCTGTTCTTTATACTTTCCTAGTTCAAGGAAGCAAATTACAGATCAAAATTCTTAACTGAAAGAACCCCACACAAATGTATCCCCACAGCCCAGCTGCAAAACACCAAGCAAAGTGCTCTCCAGGATTTAAGAACAAGAGAGCTCCCAAAAAACCCATAAATGGGGAAGTGACTTGGAAAATGGAAGCTCATGGGTCAGAGGATTTCTGGCTAAATCCCCTGACTCATTTACTGAGGCCCTTATGCTCATTCCAGAAACACCATCCTTTCTACACCTGATTCCAAAATAACTTTTGTTACTGGCAGACAGTTAATGCCAAAATATCGTTTTACATGAGAGTGGGAGGGAGTGTCTTATTTTGGGACCTGATCTTCCTGCTGCAAATATGCAAGAAGGAACATCACTCTCTGAAAGGAAACTTATAGTCTGAGGACCTGGTTTTAAAGTAGGAGAAAAAATTATAACATAATTCAGAATCTTTGTCCTTCACCTTTTGTAGAGACAAATGTCTGCTCTGAACTCATGGGTTGACTTCCAGGTAAAGAGGATGAGCACAGCCACAGGTGGCCATATGGCTGCCCAGGCTTCAGAATGATTCACAGCCTATAGTCCCGTTGCCCAGGGATCCTTATTAGGCAGCAAAAATAATAGACTTAAAAAATCAAGGTGGCTGGGAAGTATGTTTCCTTTCTTTGGAAGAGGTATTCCTTGACCATTCTATGTAATTAAAACCAAAATGAGGTTGTTCACTGAAAAGCCCAGTGCAACAGCCTTCAGTGTTTAATTATTGACATTCATCACCACGTGCCTTTGACTAAGAGAAATTGTGCCATATTTCTGAAGGCAAGTAAATCCCAAGGTTACATTAAACAGTGTTTCTGGACTAGCTAAAAATAGCATGGATTCTGGCCATAGTGAGTTCCTTAAAAGAGCTCTTCCTGCAGCTCAACAGCAGGAGTGGCACGTGTGGCATTAGCAGCAACAATGGTGTGCCACCATTGACTGTGCACAGCTCTCTGTGTGTGCATACGTGATAGGAAAACAGACAGGGGACCCTTTTTCTGCTCAAGCCAGGAAGGAAAGAAAAGGTGGACAACACTACCTCGTTTTCCAATATTCAATACTTTATAGAACTCTGTGGGGAAAGAAAGACATGAAATTAATTTTCCAAAATTGTCCTATCAATTAACTTGGTTTAAAAAAAAAAAAGTCTTTGATGATTCACTGCAACAGAGAGGCTTCTTTGGTTTAAATTAAATTCTTGATTTGTAATACCATTTTTAACCTACTATAACTACTTTTTAACCCCCACATGCCTGTCAGTTTGTCGTACTGTGGGGGCTTGTGTTGCTGTGATGCTGGAAGCTATGCCACCGGTATTCAGACACCAGCAGGATCACCCATGGAGGACAGGTTTCAGCTGAGCTTCCAGACTAAGACAGACTAGGAAGGAGGACCCAGCAGTCTACTTCTGAAAAGCATTAGCCAGTGAAAACCTTATGAATAGCAGTAGAACATTGTCTGATATAGTGCTGGAAGATGAGCCCCCCAGGTTGGAAGGCACTCAAAAGATGACTGGGGAAGAGCTGTCTCCTCAAAGTAGGGTTGACCTTAATGATGTGGATGGAGTAAAGCTTTCAGGACATTCATCTGCTGATGTGGCACGACTCAAAATGTGAAGAAACAGCTGCAAGCGTCCATTAATAATCAGAACCTGGAATGCACAAAGTATGAATCTAGGAAAATTGGAAATTGTCAAAAATGGAATGGAACGCGTATACATCGATGTCCTAGACATTAGTGAGCTGAAATGGACTGGTATTGGCCATGTTGAATTGGACAATCATATAGCCTACTATGCTGGGAATGACAACTCGAAGAACTGATGAAGTAAAAGAACTGAACAGAAGATTTCAAAGGGCATCTCGAGAAGACAAAGTAAAGTATAATAATGACATGTGCAAAGAGCTGGAGATGAAAAACCAAAAGGGAAGAACACGCTCGGCGTTTCTCAAGCTGAAAGAACTGAAGAAAATATTCAAGCCTCGAGTTGCAACAGTGAAGGATTCCATGGGGAAGATATTAAAAGACACAGGAAGCATCAAAAGAAGATGGAAGGAATACACAGAGTCATTATACGAAAAATAATTAGTCAATATTCAAACATTTTGAGAGGTGACATACGATCAGGAACCGATGGTACTGAAGGAAGAAGTCCAAGCTGCTCTGAAGGCATTGGCGAAAAACAAGGCTCCAGGAATTGATGGAATATCAACTGAGATGTTTCGACAAACAGATGCACCACTGGAGGTGCTCACTCGTCTATACCAAGAAATATGGAAGACAGCTTCCTGGCCAACTGACTGGAAGAGATCCATATTTATGCCTATTCCCAAAAAAGGTGATCCAACTGAATATGGAAATTATAGAATAATATCATTAATATCACACATAAGCAAAATTTTGCTGAAGATCATTCAAAAACGGCTGCAGCAGTATATCAACAGGGAACTGCCAGAAATTCAGGCTGGTTTCAGAAGAGGACATGGAACCAGGGATGTCATTGTTGGTGTCAGATGGATCCTGGCTGAAAGCAGAGAATACCAGAAGGATGTTTACCTGTGTTTTATTGACTATGCAAAGGCATTCGACTGTATGGATCATAAACTATGGATAACATTGGGAAGAATGGGAATGCCAGAACATTTAAGTGTGCTCATGAGGAACCTTTACATAGATCAAGAGGCAGTTGTTTGGACAGAACAAGGGGATACTGATTGGTTTAAAGTCAGGAAAGGTGTGCGTCAGGGTTGTATTCTTTCACCATACCTATTTAATCTGTACGCTGAACGAATAATCCGAGAAGCCGGACTATATGAAGAAGAACAGGGCATCAGGATTGGAGGAAGACTCATTAACTACCTGTGTTATGCAGATGACACAACCTTGCTTGCTGAAAGTGAAGAGGACCTGAAGTACTTACTAATGAAGATCAAAGACCACAGCCTTCAGTATGGATTGCACCTCAACATAAAGAAAACAAAAATCCTCACAACTGGACCAATGAGCAACATCATGACAAACGGAGAAAAGATTGAAGTTGTCAAAGATTTCATTTTACTTGGATCCACAATCAACAGCCATGGAAGCAGCTGTCAAGAAATCAAAAGACGCTTCGCATTGGGCAAATCTGCTGCAAAGGACCTCTTCAAAGTGTTGAAGAGCAAAGATGTCACCCTGAAGACTAAGGTGCGCCTGACCCAAGCCATGGTATTTTCAATCACATCATATGCATGTGAAAGCTGGACAATGAATAAGGAAGACCGAAGAAGAGTTGACACTTTTGAAATGTGGCGTTGGCGAAGAATATTGAATATACCATGGACTGCCAAAAGAACAAACAAATCTGCCTTGGAAGAAGTGGGACCAGAATGTTCCTTAGAGGCAAGGATGGCGAAACTGCATCTTACATACTTTGGACATGTTGTCAGAAGGGATCAGTCCCTGGAGAAGGACATCATGCTTGGCAGAGTACAGGGTCAGTGGAAAAGAGGAAGACCCTGAATGCGGTGGATTGACGCAGTGGCTGCAACGATGAGCTCAAGCATAACAACGATTGTAAGGATGGCGCCGGACCAGGCAGTGTTTTGTTCTGTTGTGCATAGCGTGGGCTATGAGTCGGAACCGACTCAATGGCACCTAACAGCAACAGCAACATAACTACTTAAGGAGCCCTGGTGGTGTAGTGGCTAAGAGCTTGGCGGCTAACCAAAAGTTTGGCAGTTCAAATCCACCAACCACCCCTCGGAAGCCCTGTGAGGCAGTTCTATCCTGTCCTATAGGGTCGTTATGAGTTGGAATCACCTCTACAGCAATGTTTTTTTTTTTTCCGTTTATAAGTACTTAACGGAGCCCTGGTGGTGCAGTGGTTAAAGTACTTGGTTACTAACCAAAAGGTCAGTGGTGTGAACCCACCAGACTGCTCCTGGAGAGGAAGATGTGACAGAAGATGTGGCAATCTTCTTCCATAAGGATCTGAAGCTCAGGAAACCCTATGGGGCAATTCTAGTCTGTCGTATAGTGTTGCTGTGAGTCAGAACTGACTCGATGGCAAAGAGCTTGCTTTGGATTGGTCTAGCTACTTAATGCGAATTGAGATGTTACCTTGTGTTAACTTTTGTTATTTCATTATCATATGGCTATTTCGATTTTAATGAAGGAGACATGAATGTTATCCTTAAATTGCAGTTATCACTCATAAGTTTTGAAGAAAGTAAACTTTTTTTGAGGGGGGTGTGGTCATTAAGGTTGTGTGTCAACTTGGCTGTGCCATGATTCTCATGGTTTGGGTGTTATGATGTAGTTTGGCAGTTGTATGATAATGTGATCACTTCCGTGATGAGATTTGATATAATGCGATCACCTCCATGATGGGATCCACTGTGAGTAGTCAATTAGCTGAAAGGGTATTCTCTTGGGGGTGTGGTCTGCACTGAATATAACTGGACTTTGGGCTTTCACTGGGCAAGGCTCTTGGGCTTTTACATGCTCTGGATCCTGCAGCTGGCTCCTGTTTTTCAGACCTCCAGTTCTTAGGACTTGAGCTAGCAGCTTAACTGCTATCTTGCCTGCCAATCTTGGGATTCATTGATCTTTGCAGCTTGTGATCAAAAGCCCTGCTCTCTGATCTGCCCATCTTGGGTTAGCCAGCCCCTGTGGCTACATGCATCAGGAGAAGCCTCTATCTAGAAAACCCAGCCTAAGGGCGGTAGGGATTCACTATAGTTGGAATTGACTCGACGGCAATGAGTTTGGTTGGTTTGGTTTCCCAGAGCACATATGGAAGATACTGTATTCAGGTTACCAGAGTTTTCAAACTTTGAGGACAACAGACATCCTAAGGGGACAAAAGTCAACTAGACCTGTCACCAGGAGAAAAATTAATTGCTACTTTAATTAATGGAAAAAAAAAAACTTGTCATCTCAGTCAATAAGTTGAGAAGGCCAAACAATGTCATTTATATTAATTATCATAAGTGTAATTATAGTTTTTATTATAATTAATTATTACAGACACAAAAAGTAACATTTAACAATGACCAGAATCCAAAAAATGGTCCACTGTGTAAAATTTCATAAGTACTTACTACGGCTTCATTTAGTTCATTTAATGTTTCTAAAAAATGTTATCTTAGTCATAGAGAGAAGTTGTAAACAAACTGAGCTTGTTATGCAATGTCTCAGCTTAATATTATAAATTATTGGTGGCAAGGATCATGGTTTAATTAGTTATCTTTATGTAACATTTAGCTTAATAGAAGTACAGTTGTATATTTATTGTGTATTTTTAATAATTAGGATGGTTTGATAGCCCATCTTTCCTCCTAAAAGTGAGAAAAAAAAGATATACACCTCTGTAGCAAATATTTATTTTACTAACCAAAAGGAAGATAACCTTAAATTTAATATAAACAACACTTTATCAAAAAAAGTTATCAAAAAATTTACCACCCTTTGATCCTTGACGACGTTGTTGAGATGACACTTTATGATGGATCATAAACATAGTGAATGTAAGTTCCGTATAAAACAATATCTGGCATAAAGTAGGCATTCAATTAAATATAAGTTGAATTGAATTATTTTTCCATGGTTATTCAATCCAGATAAATCCACTGCTCCTTACTATCCAGTGCACTTGCAAACACACGCACACACCCATTATGTAATTTTTGATAAATTATTTAAATACATATGCTTTTTATACATACACTTTTTTTTCTTTTGTTAGAAACCGATGAGAGAATTTTCCAGGTGTGTTGGGTGATCTAGATCTCATTGAAGTAGGACATGAAGTTATCTAGTGACATGGACATACCTTATGCCAGTCAATCTTTTTTTTGGGGGGGCATTCACTCTTTTTTGCCTAACCAGTATCTTTTTAGGAGCAATTCATTTTTTCTTTGAGAAATTATGCCTTTCCCAGTAAAAGTAGCCTTGGTGATACTATCAATCAATGTACGTTTACCCTCCTTTGATGACAGCTAAGCTGACTGACCCTGGAATTTGAGTGTTTGAATCTTGAGCACAGTCACACATACACACAAAGAGCTGGTGCTTTTTCATCCAGAGATATGCCTCAGAACTGTCCTGAACCCTTCCCTTTCTGATATCTAGTATTTTCAGTCTCTTCTTAAATTGTCAACTTCCTTTATGCCCTTTTAATGACATTTCTGCTGCTTTAGAAACCCTGACGGCAAACTGGTTAAGTGCTACGGCTACTAACCAAAAGGTAGGCAGTTCGAATCCACCAGGCACTCATCGGAAACTCTATGGACAGTTCTACTCTGTCCTATAGGGTTGCTATGAGTCGGAATCGACTCAATAGCAAAGGGTTTGTTTGTTTTTTGCTTAAATTAGCCATATTTAGTTTCTGCAGCTTGCATCAAGAAACCTCAGTAAAAAATATTAATTCTAACTCAAATTGTCAATTTCAGAATTCTCTCAATAAATGAAATAAGCCAGTGTTGAAGGGACATTGTTGAAGGGAGTTGTATATGTGTGTGTGTGTGGTGGGGAAGTGTTTGCTTTTTTGTTGTTGTTATTTCACTTTTTAATACCCACTCAGATGGGTTTATATTGCTTACATCCACCTGTATATGAAGTGAGCAGAGTGAATAATATCTAATTATTGGAAAAAAAATTTTTTTTTTTTAATTGGTTAGAGTTCTAGAGATGTGCCATATGGCTTTTCATTAATTGCTCGTAATGATGCTTTAACTACATATAATTGAAGTAACCGGGCCTTGGAGCTCTCTTAATTTACTTTCCTATCTCTCCAGCCATTCTCTGCTTTCTCTACACACACACCCCACTCCCTCACCCACCACATTTTTCCTAGCAAGAATTTCCTAGCAAGGTAAAGGAGGAAGCAAGCAGTGTCCCAGACAACTTTCATCGTCCTGCTTATTCTCCTGTAAAATAGCAAGCCATTTTGCAGAGTTCAGTCCCCTAGGAGGTCCCTGAAGCCAGTGTCCTTAATAGGACAGTGTCCTTTTATGAGTGGGAAGCAGATGCAGAATAGCCACATGAGCTAAGTCCTGTGCTCCTGGATCATTGTGTTCTGCCCCGAAATTATCAAACACTTTTTATACCAGGAAAGTAACTCTAGTACCTGCTGTGTATATGGAGACTGGGTTTTCCTTGAATAATTGGATATTATTATCATTATCAGCGCTTTTCAACAGTGGGTCATGACCCACTAGTGGAACTTTAAATCAGTTTATTGGATTGAAGCCAGCATTTTTAAAAAATGTTACTTAAATTTTTAGAATTGGATTTTCTTGCTCTGAGAAAGAAGAAACTCTGTTTCATTTAACCTTCATAAAGAAGGCAAAGCTGAAATGAACTATTTAGGTTTTCTGAGTAAACAGCACAAAATATGTGCCCTGAAGCCAATTTTGTAACTGATGACACAGCTCACAGACACGCGCTAATAATACCATGTGTCCTCCCAAAAACCAGTTGCATTGAGTCAATTCCAATTCATGGCAACACCATGTGTGTCAGAGTGTAATTGTGCTTCATAGTTTTTTTTTTTTTTAAGACGTTATTGTGGTAAATGTATAAGTAATGGAATACTTTCCATGTCTGTAAGCTTCACACGTACACAGTATTTTTATGCAAATAATCAGCATCTTCTACGTTTGTTTGCCAACTGCTCCGTCTCCCCACGAGCTATATTCTTAAATACTGCTATGTCAATTTTTTTTTTTTAATATGTTACTGTAAAAAAAATAGCATAGCACATTTACGAAAATATCTTGTGTTGGTGGGAACGGTTGGCAAACAAATATAGAGAGCCCACATTATTTGTTAACCTTTCCTGAGTTTTTTCATCCATAGGGTGTTCAATGGCTGATTTTTTGGAATCAGATTGCTAGGCCTTTCTTCTGAGGAAGTCCTGGGTGGATTTAAAATTCCAACCTTTTGGTTAGCGGCTAAGTGTGCTAAGTGCTTGCATCGCTCAAGAACTCACACTTTATTCTTAGAAATTATTCTTCCAATTAGGCGTTAGGCTCAGTAGTCCTTCCATGCTGCTGAGAGAATGAATGTGCTGTGAACATGTAAATCTAATTTTAAATTGATAATCTTTGTACAGCATTACAGGCATACCTTGGAGGTATTGCAGGTTCAGTTCCAGACAACCACAATAAAGCAAATACCAAAATAAAGTGAGTCACATCAATTATTTGGTTTCCCAGTGCATATAAAAGTTATGTTTACAGTATATTGTAATCTATTAAGTGTGCAGTATGTCTAAAAAATGTATATACCTTAATTTAAAAATTCTTTATTGCTAAAAAATGCTGACCATCATCTGAGCCGTCAATGAATCAATATTTTTCTAGTGGAGGGTACTGCCTCTATGTTGATGGCTACTAACTGATCAGGGTGGTGGTTGCTGAAGGTTCTGTTGGCTGTAGCAATTTCTTAAAATAAGACAACAATGAAGTCTGTTGCATCGGTTGACTCTTTCTTTCAAGGAAGATTTTTCTGTAGCATGAGATGCTGTTTGATACCCACAGTAGAACTTCTTTCAAATTTGGAGTCAATCTTCTCGAACCGTGCCACTGCTTTATCAACTAGGTTTATGTAATGTCCTAAATCCTTTGTTGTCATTTCAACAATGTTCACAGCATCCTCACCAGGAGTAGATTCCATCTCAAGAAACCACTTTCTTTTTTCACCCATAAGAAGCAACTCCTCATCCGTTCAAGTTTTATCATGAGGTTGCAGCAATTCAGTCATATCTTCAGGCTCTGTTTCTAATTCTGGTTCTCTTGCTATTTCCACCATATCTGTAGTTACTTCCTCCACTGAAACTTTGAACCCCTTAAAGTCATTCAAAAGAATTGGAATAAACTTCTTCCAAACTCTTGTTAATGTCAATATGTTGACCTCCTCCTATGAATCACAAATGTGATTGTGGCTTCTAGAATGGTGAATCCTTTCCAAAAGGCTTTCAATTTAGTTTGCTCATATCCATCAGACGAATTACTGTTTATGAGAGCTATAACCTTACTGAATGCATTTCTTAAATAATAAGACTTGAAAGTCAAAATTACTCTCTGATCCATGGGCTCCAGAATGGATGTTGTTTTAGCAGGCATAAAAACAACATTAATCTCCTTGTTCATCTGGATCAGCTCTTGGGTGACCAGGTGCATTGTCAATAAGCAGTAATATTTTGAAAGGAATATTTTTTTCTGAGTAGTAGGTCTCAACAGTGGGCTTAAAATATTCAGTAAATCATGTTGTAAACAGATGTGCTTTCATCCAAGCTTTGTTATTCCATTTATACAGCAAAGGCAGAGTAGACTTAGCATAATTCTTAAGGGCCCTAAGATTTTTGGAAGGATAAATAAGCATTGGCTTCAATTTAAAGTCTTCAGCTGCATTAGCCCCTAACGAGAGAGTCATGTCCTTTGAAGCTTTGAAGCTTTGAAGCCAGGAATTGGCTTCTCCTCTCTAGCTATGAAAGTACTAGATGGCATCTTCTTCCAATATAAGGCTGTTTCACCTACATAGAAAATCTATTGTTTAATGTAGCCACCCTCATCAATTACCTTAGCTAGATCTCCCAGATAACTTGCTGCAGCTGCTACATCAGCACTTTCCACTTTTGTGTTATAGAGACGGCTTCTTTCCTTAAATCTCATGATCTAACCTCTGCCAACTTCAAACTTTTCTTCTATAGCTTCCTCACTTCTCTCACCCTTCATAGAATTGAAGAGAGTTAGGGCCTTGCTCTGGATTAGGCTTTGGCTTAAGGAAATGTCATGGCTGGTTTGATCTTCTATTCAGACCACTAAAACTTTCTCCATATCATCAATAAGTCTGTTTCACTTTCTTATCGTTTGTGTGTTCACTGGAGTAGCAGTTTTAATTTCCTTCAAAAACTTTTCGTTTACCATCACAACTTGGCCAACAGTTTAGAACAAGAGGCCTAGCTTTTGGACTGTCTCAGCTTTTGACATGCCTTCCCCTCTAAGCTTAATCATTTCTAGCTTTTGATTGAAAGTGAGACATGCAACTCTTCCTTTCACTTGAACACTTAGAGGCTATTATAGGGTTATTAATTGGCCTAATCTCTATATTGTCATGTCTCAGGGAATAGGTAGGCTTGAGAAGAAGGAGAGAGATGAGGGAATGGCTGGTTGGTGGAGCAATCAGAACACACACATTTATCAGTTAAGTTCACCATCTTAGGTCGGCAAGGTTCATAATGCCCCAAAGCAATTACAATAGTAACATCAAAGATCATTGACCACAAGTCACCATAACAGATATAATAATAACGAAAAAGTTTGAAATATTGTGAGAATTACCAAAATGTGACACAGAGACAGGAAGTGAGCACAAGCTGTTGGAAAAATGGCACCCACAGACTTGCTCAACACAGGATTGACATAAACCTTCAATTTGTAAAAAAAAAATGTAATGCCTGTGAAGCACAATAAAGCAAAGCACTATAAAATGAGGTATGTTTGTACTTAAATTTTTGTTCTGTGGACTAAGTATTAGATTGTCCCTCTCTAGGTATGGATAGGGAGGTGAATATTAATATTACCCTTATTTTAAACAAGGAAACTGAGGATCAAGTTGTTGAAAAATTTGGTCAAGGTCACACAACTAAAAAGTTGCAGAGATTAGAGAGACTTTCCATTGCCATAATGCTACCTGCTTCTTCACAAAGATTGGACAGGTGATCATCAATGACCTTGGAGGTAGAGCACTCTGCTCTACCCAACTATACAAAATTGCTCCCTTAGTTTAGTGCATCCTGAGCAAATTTTCTCTGCTCAAGACAACTTGGATGATGGGATGCAGGTCCTTCATTTCATTGCTCAGATGTTGTTCTTCCTAAGCTAACTTTTTTCAAGTTCATTAGAAAGAACTGCCTTGTATAGGGTAACTATAATTTGATTAAGAAAGTTTTGCTGGAACTCTATTACCTTTTTTAGTCCTTTGTGTAGTCTTAAAGAATTGTAACTCTATTGAATTTCCTGATATATTTTGTCTTTTAATTCTTCCATTCTAACATAAAACTATTTCATTCCTACGTTTAGTCACACTATTTTCACTTATTACATCTTCTATTTTTAATTTGCCTACTGAAGGCATTGTTGATTACAGCTTAAAAATACCAACTTAATGATACCTAATAGGCTGGAAAAAAATTAGACCTAAACTATTAAAAGTCAATTTTTGAAAATATATACCATGAAATCACTCTTAGAGAATGCCCTAGAGAGCAAATTATATACATGGCTGGAATTCAATGAAAACAACTTTGAAATGTATTAGGACTGGGTTATTACATGCTTCTGCTGCTCACAGCCAGCATATTTCCTCTTTATTGTAAATCGTAAGTTCAAGCTACAAATACTTCCTATTGACCTGAACTTAGTTGCACTTCAGAATCTTTCTATCTTGACTGCCAGTTGCCTGCAATATCTTTTGAAGGAATTTGGCGAGATTTTATGATGATTCAGGGTCCCCCCAACCCCGCCACAAAAGCCATGTTTTACACTGGACAAGCAAATTTTTTTTTATTATGTTATCAAGCTCTTAGATTGGTAAGAAAACTGAAGACATAAGCAGAAAGATGATATGGTAGAAAGCTAATTAAGTTGGGTCAGAAATGCTAGAAAAGTCAGGTTAGGATTTTCTTTTTTTACAACCTTATTCTAACTCCCCACTGCAACTTCACACCCCCTCCCCCCACTCCTGTACTAGTTTTGTTCCTTAATCCCCTTTCTCTTTACCAGTCTTCTTTATGCTTCCTTCCCTTTATTCCCCAATTTCCATGCTGAGGTTGAAAATAAAATTCAGAGATGAGTAGTCCAACTGAGGCTAGAATTGCAAAACTAAAATTAGATCAGAGAATAGCCAATTCCTAACATTTCAGGGTAAACATGCATTTGCTGTTCAGATCTTCTTAGCTCTGAGACTAGATATACTATCAGCCCCACTGTGCTTTCGTTCAAAATGAGGAGTCATCGATATGGGAGGCAATGTAGCATTGTAGATAAGAGCTCCAACTTTGGATGCAGGTGGACTGGGTACAGATTTTAATTCCATTAGTTACTAAGAGCGTGACTTCAGAGAGGTTACTTAATTTCTCTAAACCTCATTTATAAAATAAGGAAAAATAGCATCTATGCTTCATAGAGTTATGGTGAAAATTAAATGAGGTTAAGGATATAAAATGTTGTATGGATGACACATTGTGAGCACTCAAAATATGTTATTACATTGAGTCCAAGCTGAGACATAGGAATGGGGTAAACCTGAGTAAAAGAGTTGGCCAAAACAGGAAGCCACTGCTCTGGAAAAAGCAAAGAAGTTGAAGCTCAGAGAGTATATATGTATGTGGTCAGTGGGTCACATAAGGGGAGTGGCTAAGAGAGAGCATGTGTGAGAGAAAGACCTGGAGAAAAGAACACTGGGCTTTTGTTCCAGACTGCATGCTAAATTGTCACATGGCCTTTAGTAGGTCAGCTCATCACATGTAAAATGAAGGGGTTGGCTTAAAGTAGCTGGAATGCCCCCCTTCCAGTTGTCAGAGTGAATTGTGGCACACATTTCTGAGAGATGGAGTAGTAAAAGACATGGAAAATGCAGAATCAGAAAGAAGGACCAAACTGCAAGGTGAGGGGATGATGATGAAGAAGAAGCAAAGTACAATGGAGGACAGAGAAATATGAAAACCATAGTAGAGAGAAAGCGAGAGAGAGAAAGATCCAGAAAGAAAATTAGCTTAATAAAAAGTGATTGAATCTTTCTCCATTTTCTATTATGCCAGAGGATTTGTAGCAAGAATTATCCCACATGTGTATACTGGGGTACTGAGGATATTTTCTCAAAAGCTTAATAGTGAATAAGAGACTTTCCTGGGACTACCAGTTCTTCTCATAAGATGGTTCTGTGAGTGTTATGTATGGTATTACACAGTTGTCTTAGGTTAAGCCAGAAACACATACACATAAACGCATACACACACTCACACACACGTATGCATGTTTTTGAAACAACCATTATCCCTACCTCCAGTCTACCATACAGTTCTAATAATATCAGACTGAATTATTTAAATTGAAATTGTTAAAATGTCTATTTAAGCATGGTATCTATACAAATAAAAATAAGATTTAATAATTACCAGCTAACTGATTTATGAGTCGGAATCGACTCAGTGGCACTAGGTTTTTTTGGTTTGATTCTAAGAAAGAGGCTCCAGAACAGCATTTCAGAATATTATCACACAGAAATAATCCTGAGTAGATAGACCTTTATTTCCATAACAGGAGGTAGAAAACTATTTTCCTGAAGCAGTCTAATTTCACTATTAAAACATCAATGGTCTCAATTATTTGTCTCAACTATTTGTCTTTTTCCTCTTATATTTGTTCTTCTCCTTCTTTCTCTGTCTCAATCTCTCTCTCTCTCCCTCACACACACACAAATAAAATGATGTTAAGAATACCTTAAAGTTCTCTTTCAATCTCAACACACCTGGAGAAAAGGAGAATGAAGAACACCAAAGACACAAGATAATTATGAGCCCAAGAGACAAAAAAGGCCACATAAATCAGAGGCATCAGCTTCAGATCAGGAGAACTAGATGGTGCCTAGCTACAACCGATGACTGCCCTGACAGGGAGCACAACAGAGAATCCCTGATGGAGCTGGAGAACAGTGGGGTGCAGATCTCAAACTCTTGTAAAAAGACCAGACTCAATGGTTTGTCTGAGACCCCAGAGGTCATGGTCCCTGGATCTTCTGTTAGCCCAAGACTGGAACCATTCCCAAAGCCACTCTTCAGACAGGGGTTAGATTGGACTATAAGATAGAAAATGATACTGGTGACGATTGAGCGTCTCAGCTCAAGTAGACACAAGAGCCTATGCAGGCAGCTCCTGTCTGGAGGTGAGATGAGAAGGTAGAGGGGTACAGGAGCTGGCTGAATGGACATGGTGAATACAGGGTGGAGAGGAGGAGTATGCTGTCTCAAAAGGGGGAGAACAACTAGGAGTACATAAAAAAAATTTTTTTTTTTTTGGAGTACATAGCAAGGTGTATATAAGTTTTTGTATGAGAGACTGACTTGATTTGTAAACTTTCACTTAAAGCACAATAAAAAAGTATAATAAAAAAGTTCTCTTTCTTTAGCTTGCATTATATTTTATTATAATACGTGTGTGTGTGTGTGTGTGTGTGTGCATTTATACACCCATATCTGGGAAAAGAAGATCTACCCTCCTTGCATTTATAGACAATATGGAATCCAAATCAAATAAGAATGGAGCTCGTAACCCAGCCTTAGGGAAATCAGCACATCACATGACCTGTGACCACTGTGACTGGTTCTTTAATGGGTACATAATTGAATCATAGCCAGTAACGTCCAATGAGAATTTCATGTGAATATCTGGACTTGAAGAGAAGGCTAGTACTGCCACTAGTCATCTTGCCTCCATGAAGGTGAAGCCTGCCAGACAACTTAGCTAACCCAAAGGTAGTGGAAATGAGAGACATGGCAAGAGATTAACTGAGTCCTGTTGCTGCCATTTGAGCCCTTAAATAAAGCTTGAATGAGGCCAGTCTTATCCCTGGACATTTTATTATATTCTCTTCATGCTTTAAAAAATCATTACTTTTAAGAAATTAATACGTAATTATATATACAGTTCCAGTATAAATTAGATAAAATGGAGATGTTAACCTTTATTGATTAAATAAAATATTTTTTCTAATAGAAAGATATGCTGACATCTGACATTGAACCTGTGCACACACACACATACACACACATACACACATGCACAGAGTGGGCTGCTTTTGAAATGGGAAAATCTTCTGTGACATTTTCTGTATTCACATGTCATTGACATTTTATTCTTTCTTACTAAAGCCTGAAAGTTTTCTATTCTCTTTTCCAAAGTAGCATTTCATAGATACTCCTATTTCTTAGCTTATAGTGTGGTGAGATATTGAAAGCCTGGCACTTACACCATGTAAAGACCTAAAATTTCAAGGAATCTAATTTTTCAGTTCACCTAATGAGAACTTTAGTTTTCCAGTTATATTTCCTTTGAAGAAAATAGCTCAGGCTTCATTCCTATCCAGTTTTTTTAGCTTAATATTTTTCACCTGGATCACATGGTTAGATGGCTTCAGATAGGAAAATTGTTCATTTTGAGGAATTTCATGGGGACATATTTCAGTTAAAGATGATTTTCTTTCCAGAATCAACTATCCCCATAAATGACCTCTCTCCAGTGAACGACCCCAGATGGTATATACAAGTACGTCTGTGAACAAACATGCACATTTTTTAAAGATCTGTGGGATGCTCCCCAGGCACCCATCCTTGGCCTTCTCTCTCTTACTCTTCCAAGTAATTTTTTCTATTGCTACTATTTCAGCTACCACCCAAACTGAGGACTTGCAAATATGTTTATCTAGCTCATCCCTATCTTCCAAATTCAGTTCTGAAATTTCTGGGTTATCCAGAGGATTCAAATCTAAATTGATTCAATCCTGAATTCATCACCTTTCCAACAAAACCTCTCCCTATAGTTCAGACAACATGAGCAGAACTATTTTTTTTCTGCAATCTAAGCACCTGAGAACAGTGGTGGACCAACAGCAGGGTGGTGCAGTAGGAATAGTCCACCCCAGGTACAGACAATAATAGGGTACATTATCACAGAGAATTTAGGTACAACTGTAAACCTGACTTAAGTCTACCTGTTTTTTAATTATCACCACATGCTGGCAAGTCTAAACAATGCCACTGGTAAAATACACCTCCTTCCAAAATTCTTCTAAGTTCTACGCAATTGCTGCGAGTTTTAATAGTATGTTTGTGAGCTTCAAATTAGCCTATTTTGAGGCAGGGCAAAGATGGATGAGTAGTCAGATGCTTCCTGTGGTCCCTCTTACAACAAAGACTGAAAACAACAAGTGAATCAATTGCATATGACAAGCTAGGAGCTCTGAACATCAAAGGCAAAGTTGAGGAATCGGACTGAGCAGCAGAGGGAGGGAAAAATGGTTAGAAGCAGCAAGCAGTTGCCAGACCTGACCTGGCAGGAACCGGCACCTCGCAGGCCGATTCCACCACTGCTGCGATCATGATGAGGCAAGCAGAGGCATTCAGGACACGTTTTTCACATTGGGGGAGGCGGGATGACAGGGAGTCTACTCAGCCCTCCAGAACAAGCAAGAAGTTATCCACAATTGGCAAACAATAAGTATCTGCATTTTACCTACTACGATCCAAAAATAACCCTTCAGGAAAAAAACTCTCACCATTTACCTGCTCCCTTCCCACTCTGCAGTGGGTCCCAGCTGCCTGCATCCCTTGGGCCCGAAGGACCCTACACTCACCCTGAGCCATTGTCCCTGCCTTGAAAAAAAGAAAAAAAAAATTTTTTTTTTTTTTCGGAAGAGGACACAAATTAACAAACAGGGAAACAATAATCTGCTGGCTTCCCCAAGCCAAGAACTCACAGCAGAAAGAGCTCCTTTGCCTAGGCACAGGCATGAGGGGTCCACGGACTTTGAATGCCTTTCACCCCCTCATAGGCTTGAGTGGGCTTATTTCAACAGCATAGGCCCTCATTAGCACAGTACAACAGGCTATATACCTGAAGTCTAACTTCAACTGTTTCAGCTACATGGTAGAGAGGCAAGTTTGTGTCCTTTGACACTGCTCTGCCTGGTAAGCAGAGTTCTCACCTACCTACTTCAGGGGCCTGAGGACTGGTGGCTCCATTCACAACACCTAGCCAACCGCAACAGGGGTTTGAGAATAAGTGGTGCCTCCCAGTCCTTACAGCCAACAGCAATGGGTGCCCATAGTCCAGCAGAAATACCTACCCCCCTATGCATTCCATAGGAGAGGGAAACACTTTCCTCACAGATACACAGAGGCAGTTGTAAGCCCCCTACCTTGCTCAGCATGTGACTCCCAACTGCACCCAGATACCTGTGTCTACAACAATCACCCCTACACATCTAGGACTGTAGGTGAGAGCCTGTACCACATACTTGGTGGCCAACTACCTGGACACCTGAGCTGAATCCATACAAGAAAAGTAAATGGACTCATGGGCTTATGTACCTAGTAACAGCCTATTTAGGCATATCAAAATAAAACAAAGCAAGAAGCTAGGACACAGTAAGCAAACATAAAATAAATAAATTACTTATCGATGGCTCAGAGACAATAGTCAATATCGAATCACATAAAGAGGCAGATCATGATGGCTTCAGCAAGCTCTCAAAAAAAAAAAAAAAGGCAAGAAATCTTCCAGATGAAGAGAACTTCCTGGAATTACCAGAGGTAGAACACAAAAGATTAATATACAGAACTTAAGAGATCAGGAAGGAGATCAGACAAACCACAAAATAAGCCAAGCAAAGCACAGACAAAGCATTAGAGGAACTAAAGCAGATTAGACAAGAGTATAATGACAAATTTAATAGGTTGCAAGAATCCATAAAGAGAAAGCAAACAGAAATTCAGAAGATTAACAATGAATTTCAGAATTAGACAATTCAACAGAAAGTCATAGAGCAGAATTGAGGAACGGAAGTCAGAATTAGTAAGACTGACGATAAAGCACTTGGCACCAATATATTTGAGGAAAAATCAGATAAGAAATAGAAGAAACCCTGAGAATTATGTGGGACTCTATCAAGAGGAATAGCCTATGAGTGATTAGAGTACCAGAATGGGGGGAATAACAGAAAATACAGGCAGAGTTGTTGAAGATTTGTTGGCAGAAAACTTATCTGATATCATGAAAGATTAGACAATATCTATCCAAGATGCTCATTGAACCCCACACAAAGTAGATCCGAAAAGAAAGTCACCATATTATAATCAAGCTTGCCAAAATCAAAGATAAGAGAGAATTTTAAGAGTGGCTAGGAATAAGGACAGTCAGTTAGACTAAGCTTGGACTACTCAGCAGAAACCATGCAGGCAAAAAGACAATGAGATGACTTATATAAAGCCTTGAAGGAAAAAAAATGCCAGCCAAGAATTATACATCCAGCAAAACTGTCTCTCAAATATGAAGGTGAAATTAGGACATTTCCAAACAAACAGAAGCTTAAGGAATTTGCAAAAACCAAACCAAAATTACTAGAAATACTAAAGGGAATCCTCTGGTTAGACAGTCAATAACATCAGATAAAAACCCAAAACTAAAACACAGAACAGAGCAACCAGATATCAACCCAGATACGGAAATTACAGAAATAAATAAAAGCTAAAACACTCAAAACAGGGAAACAGAGATGTCATATATAAAAGATCACAACACTAAAACAAAAAAGAGGGACAGAAAAATGTAGACATAGATCTTTCATGTGGAGAGGAAGTCAAGGCAATATAAAGAAATAAAAGATTGATATAAACCTAGAAAACTATGGGAAATATTAAGATAACCACAAAGGAAACTATCAATCCTACATATCAAAATAAAAAACAAGAAAAACATACTCAGCAAACATAAATCAACAATGACAAAGGAAAAGAAAATGTATATATATGTATATATATGACTCAGCACAGAAAATTAACTGGAACGAAGAAACTGTCAACAACACACGCCAAAAAAGACATCAAAATGACAGCACTAAACTCATACCCAAATAAAACCAAACCCATTTCTGTCAAGTCGACTCCGACTCAAAGCGACCCTATAGGACAGAGTAGAACTGCCCCACAGAGTTTCCAAGGAGTGCCTGGTGGATTCAAAGTGCTGACCTTTGGTTAGCAGCTGTAGTGCTTAACCACTACACCACCAGGGTTTCCACTAAACTTATACCTACCCATAATTACACTGAATGTAAATGGACTAAATTCATCAATAAAGAGGCAAAGTGGCAGAATGGATTAAAAAACACAATCTGTCTATATGCTGCCTACAAGAGACATACCTTAGACTTAAAGACACAAACAAACTAAAAAAAATTATCAAGCAAACAACAATCAAAAAAGACCAGGAGTGACAATATTAATCTATGAAAAAATAGACTTTAAAGTAAAACCCACCACAAAGGATAAAGAAGACACTATATAATGATTTAAGGGTCAATACACCAGGAGGACATAACCATAAAAAATATTTATGCACCCAACAACAGAGCTCCAAAATACATGAAACAAACTCTAACAGCATTGAAAAGAGAGATAGACTGTTCCACAATAATAGTAGGAGATGTCAACACACCACTTTCAGTGAAAGACAGAACATCCAGAAAGAAGCTCAATAAAGACACATAAGATCTAAATGCCAAATGAACCAACTTGACCTAATAGATTATATACAGAACACTCCACCCAACAGCAGCCAAGTATACTATCTTTTCCAATGCACATGGAACATTCTCCAGAATAGACCACATATTAGGCCATAAAGCAAGCCTTAACAGAATGCAAACCATCAAAATATTACAAAGTAACTTTTCTGACCATAAAGCCATATCTCAGTCATCTAGTACTGCTATAACAGAAATACCACAAGTAGATGGCTTCAACAAAGAGAAATCTATTTTCTCACAGTCTAGTAGGCTAGAAGTCCAAATTCAGGACGTCAGCTCCGGGCAAAGGCTTTCTCTCTCTGTCAGCTCTGGAGTAAGGTCCTTCTTGTCAGTCTTTGCATGCATGATCTGGGAGCGTCTCACTGCAGGAACCTCAGGTCCAAAGGATGTGCTTTGCTCCCAGGACTACTTTCTTGATGGTATGAGGTCCCCAACTCTCTGCTTGCTTCCCTTTTCTTTTATCTCTTAAGAGATAAAACGTGGTGCAGGCCACAACCCAGGGAAACTCCCTTTATTTTGGATCAGGGATGTGACCTGGTAAGGGTGTTACAATCCCACTCTAATCTTTTTAACAAAAAATTACAATCACAAAATGGAGGACCACTACAGAATACTGGGAATCATGGCCTAAGCAAGTTGATACACACATTTTTGTGGGGACATAATTCAATCCATGACAATCAATAACAGAAAAAGCAAGGGAAAAAATCAAACACAAGAAACTGAACAACACTTTGGTCAAAAACTACTGAAATTAAAGATAAAATGAAGAAATTCATAGAATCAAATGAGAATGAAAACACATCCTGCCAGAATCTTTGGTGCTCAGAGGTCAATTTATAGCAATAAATGCACACATCCAAAAAGAAGAAAGGTCAAAAACCAAAGAATTAGCCAAAGAATTTGAACAAATAGAAAGAGAACAGCAAAAGAAACCCTTGGGCACCAGAAGAAAGCAGATAAAAATTAGAGCAGAATTAAATGAAATAGAGATTAGAAAAACAATTGGAAGAGTTTACAAGACCAAAAGCTGGTCCTTTGAAAAGATTAATAAAATCGTGAAACCACTGGCCAAACTGACAAAAGAAAAACAGGAGAGGAAGGAAATAACCTGAATAAGAATTGAGATGGGCGATATCACAACAGACCCAACTGAAATTAAAATAATCATTACAGAATAAAATGAAAAAATTGTACTCTAACAAATTTGAAAACCTAGAGGAAATGGACAAATTTCTAGAAACTACCTACCTAAACTAGCACAAATAGGTGTAGAACAACTAAATAAACCTATAACAAAAGAAGAGATTGAAAAGTAATTTAAAAACTTCCAACACAAAAAAACCCTGGCCCTGACGGCTTCACTGGAGAATTTTACAGAACTTTAGGAGAATCATTAACACTACTACTATATAATAAGAGATAAAAGGTGGTGCAGGCCACAACCCAGGGAAACTCCCTTTACATTGGATCAGGGATGTGAACCTGGTAACTATGTTACAATCGCACTCTAATCTTTTTAACATAAAATTACAATCACAAAATGGAGGACCACCACAGAATACTGGGAATCATGGCCTAAGCAATACCTACTACTATAGGTACTTCAGAGCATAGAAAAGGATGGAATACTCCCAAACTCCTTCCATGAAGCCAGCAAAACCTTGATACCAAAACCCGGTAAAGACACCACAAAAAAAGAAAATTACAGACCAATATCCCTCATAAACTTAGATGCCAAAATCTTCAAAAAAATTCTAGTCAACAGAATTCAACAACATATCAAAAAAATAATTCACCACGACCAAGTGGGATTCATACCAGCTATGCACGGATGGGGAAACCCTGGTGGCGTAGTGGTTAAGTGCTACGGCTGCTAACCAAAGGGTCGGTAGTTTGAATCTACCAGGTGCTCCTTGGAAACTCTACGGGGCAGTTCTACTCTGTCCTATAGCGTCGCTATGAGTCGGAATCGACTTGAACGCACTGGGTTTGATTTTGGTTTTTTGGATGTACGGAAGGCTCATCAATAGAAAAACAATCAGTGTAACGCACCAAATAAATAAAACAAAAGACAAGAACCACATGATCGTATCGATTGATGCAGAAAAGGCATTTAACAAAGTCCAACATCCATTCATGATAAAAAAAAAAAAAAAACTCTCAGCAAAATAGGATTAGAAGGAAAATTCCTCAACATAATAAAGGGCACTTATACAAAGCCAACAGCTAATATCTTCCTAAATGGAGAGAGTCTGAAAGCATTCCCCTTGAGAACAGAAACCAGACAAGGATGCCCTTTATCACCAGTCTTATTCATCATTGTGCTGGAGGTCCTAGCCACCGCAATTATGCTAGAAAAAGAAATAAAAGGCATCCAAATTGGTAAGGAAGAAGTAAAAGTATCTCTATTTGCAGATGATATGATCTTACACACAGAAAACTCTAAAGAATCCTCAAGAAAACTACTAGAACTAATAGATTTCAGCAAAGAATCAGGATACAAGATAAACATACAAAAATCAATTGGCTTCCTCTATGCCCACAAACAGAAGGTTGAAGAAGAAATCACCAAATCAATACCATTTATAATAGCCCCCAGGAAGATAAAATTCTTAGGAATAAATCTAACCGGAGACATGAAAGACCTATACAAAGAAAACTATAAGACATTACTGCAAAAAAACAAAAGAGACCTACATAAGTGGAAAAACATACCTCGCTTATGGATGGAAAGACTCAGCATTGTGAAAATGTCTATTCTACCCAAAGCAATCCTGGTCCAAATTCCAATGGCATTTTTTAATGTGAAGGAGAAACAAATCACCAACTTCATATGGAAAGGGAAGAGGCCTCGGATAGGTAAAAAAAAAAAAAAAAATTGCCATAGAGCCAATTCCAATGCAAAGTGACCCTATAGATCAGAGGAGAAATGCCCCATAGAGTTTCCAAGGAGCACCTGGCAGATTTGAACTGCTGGCCTTTCGGTTCGCAACCATAGCACTTAACCACTACGCCACCAGGGTTTAAGTAAAGCATTACTGAAAAAGAAGAACAAAGTGGGAGGTCTCACACTATCTGATTTTAGAACCTATTATACTGTCACAGTAGTCAAAACAGCCTGGTACTGGTACAACAACAAATACATATATCAATGGAACAGAATTGAGAATTCAGACATAAATTTATCCACATACGAGCAGTTGATATTTGACAAAAGCCCAAAGTCTGTTAAATGGGGAAAAGACAATCTCTTTAACAAATGGTGCTGGCGTAATTGGATATCCATCTGCAAAAAAAATGAAACAAGACCCATACCTCACATCATGCACAAAACCTAACTCAAAACGGATCAAAAGCCTAAATAAAAATTCTAAAATGATAAAGACCATGGAAGAAAAAATAGGGACAAAGCTAGGAGCCCTAATATGTGGCATAAATAGCATACAAAACATTACTAACAACGCACAAATGCTAGAAGAGAAACTAGATAGGTGGGAGCTTCAAAAAATCGAACACTTACATTCATCCAAGTCTTCACCAAAAGGGTTAAAAAGATGACCTATGGGCTGGGAAAATTTTTTTGGCTATGACAAATCTGATCAGGGTCTAATCTCTAAAAACTACAAGACACTGCAAAACCTCAACAGCAAAAAGACAAATAACCAGTTTAAAAATGATCAAAGGATAGGAACAGCCACTTCACCAAAGGAACAGGATAGGCAAAGGATAGGAACAGGCGGCTAACAGATAAATGAGGAAATGCTCACGATCATTAGCTATTATAGAAATGCAAATCAAAACTACAATATGATACCATCTCACCCCAACAAGGCTGACATTAATCCAAAAAACACAAAATAATTAATGTTTGAGAGGTTGTGGAGAGACTGGAACACTTATAACCGCTGGCGAGAAGGTAACATGGTACAACTACTTTGGAAATCGATTTGGTGCTTCCTTAAAAAACTAGAAATAGAATTACCATACGATCCAGCAATCCCACTCCTTGGAATATATCCTAGAGAATTAAGAGACTTTACTTGAACAGATATATGCATACCCATGTTCATTACAGCACTGCTTACAATAGCAAAAAGATGGAAACAGCCAAGGTGCCCATGAATGGATGAATGGAAAAACAACTTATGGTATATTCACACAACGGAATACTATGCAATGATAAAGAACAATGATGAATTTGGGAAATGACTCATAACATGGAGGAATCTGGAAGGCACTATGCTGAGTGAAATTAGCCAGTCACAAAAGGACAAATATTGTATAAGACTACTATTATAAGAACTCAAGAAAAGGTTTAAACACAGAAGAAAGCATTCTTTGATGGTTAAGAGGACGGGGTGAGGGAGAGTGGTATTCACTAACTAGATAGTAGATGAGGATTATTTTAGGTGAAGGGAAGGGCAAAACACAATACAGGGGAAGTCAGCACAACTGGACTAATCCAAAAGCTAAGAAGATTCCTGAATATAACCACTTCGAGGGACAGAGTAGCAGGGATGGAGCCTGGGGACAATGGTTTCAGGGGACATCTAGGTAAATTGGCATAACAAAGTACATTAAGAAAGCATCCTGCATCCCACTTTGGTGAGTAGTGTCTGGGGTATTAAAAGCTAGCAAGCGGCCAACTAAGATGCATCAATTGTTCCCAACCCACCTGGAGCAAAGGAGAATGAAGAACACCAAAGTCACAAGGAAAATATGAGCCCAAGAGAAAGAAAGGGCCACACAAACCAGAGACTACATCATCCTGAGACTGGAATAGATGGTGCCCGGCTACCAAAATTGACTGCCCTGACAGGGAACACAACAGAGAATCCCTGATGGAGCAGAAGAAAAATGGGATGAATACCCGAAATTCAAGTAAAAAGACCAGACTTAATGGTCTGACTGAGACTGGAGGGACCCCAGAAGTCATGGCCCCTGGACTCTCTGTTAACCCAAAACTAAAACCATTCTCAAAGTCACCTCTTCAGACAAAGATTAGACTGGAGTATAAGACATAAAATGATACTGGTGAAGAATGTGCTCAAGTAGACACATGAGACTATGTGGGTACCTCCTGTCTGGAGGCTAGATGAGAAGGCAGAGGGGATAGGAGCTGGTGGAGTGGACATGGGAAATATAGGGTGGAGAGAAGGAGTGTGTTGTCACATGGTAGGGAGAGCAACTAGGGTCACATAAACAATGTGTGTATAAGTTTTTGTATGAAAAGCTGACTTGAACTGTAAACGTTCACTTAGAGCACAATAAAAAAAATAGCCCATTTTATCTCTTATCTTATTAAAAAAATAAAGAAACCTGTTGTTGTTGAGTCAATTCCTAATCATAGTGATTCTGTGGTACAGAGTAGAGCTACCCCACAGTGTTTCCAAGGCTGTAAATCTTTATGGAAGCAGACTGCCACATCTTTGTCCCGCCAGGTGGCTGATGGGTTCAAACTGCTGACCTTTCAGTTAGCAGCTGAGTGCTTAAACACTGTACTACTAGGGCTCCTACTTATAATAAACACTATAATCTCCTTGAAAATTAATCCTGAGAATCCCCATTTATACAGTTGACCCCTATTCATGTGGACTCAACTACACCCATTCTATTCAATGGTAAATTCAAAATGGCTCCGAATCAGTGTCTCCAGTTCCTGTGATGATACATATTCCTGCATGAAAACAATAGGCTAGAAACAAACAGCACTAGCTGGGTGATTGCAAAGACAAAGAGAAATTAAGTTGCTTGAATTCTTTCATTCTTTGCAACCACTTTGACTTGTCACTTGCGTTAAAAATTAAAAACATTGAAACCAAGTGTGAACTGTGAGGTGTTGATATTTTTGTTTGAAAAATCCAAACAAAAAACAATGAGTAAAATATAAAAAGTTTTACTGAATTTGAATAATGACTTTAAAAACTGAAAAGTATTCTTTTATAAGAGTTCGTTGGCTTTATTAACTAAAGTAAAAATGAGGAAAATAATGACTATTATTGTTATTTACTACTGAAAATAATATTGACATGTAGAAGGGAAAGACCTAAATATCCCCTGCTCTGTGTGTCAAAACTAGGTATATCACTTCCTGATAGATGTACATGATCCATCCGTCATTCTACTTCTCCACCACCATTCAATTCCTTTGAATTCTACCTCCAAAGTCCTCTTGGTTTCTATTCTTTCCTCCTAGTCTTTACGTCATGACCTTGTATCAAGCTCGTATCATTTCTTGTTAAGCCCAATGTAATATCCTCCTAAGTGATCTACTGCTCTCAAATTTCTCCACATACAGCCATTAAAGAGAAGTGACATGATATTTTTCATTCCAAAGTTACTTGAACAACCAGTCACTGTAGAAAATGGTTCAGTTGTTCTTCAAAAAGCTAAACATGGAATTATCATAAACCCAAAACTCCACTGCCATCAAGTCAATTCTGACTCATAGTGAGTCAGTCTGACTCATAGTGAGTCTATAGGTCAGAGTAGAATTGCCCCATAGGGTTTCCAAGGACTGCCTTGTGGTTTTTAACTGCTGACCCTTTGGTTAGCAGCCAAGCTCTTAACCACTGTACCACCAGGGCTCCTAGAATCATATGATCCAGCAATTTCACTCCTAGGTATACACTCAAAATTCACTCCTAGGTATACACCCAAAATAACTGAAAGCAAGGACTCAAACACATACTTGCACACCTACATTCATTGCAACATTACAGTATTTACAACAGCCAAAAGGTGGAAACAACTCATATGTCCATCAACAGATGAATGAATAAACAAAATGTGGTCTACACAATGAAATATTATTCTACCATAAAGAGAAATTAAGTCCTGATACATGGAAAACATAATGCTAAGAGAAACAAGTCAGACTCAAATGGATGAAGACTGAGTCTACTTATGTGAAATATCAAGAACAGGAAAGCCATGGAGACAAAAGTATATCAGTGGTTACTGCCACCACTTGTCTGTCTGTGGAGGCTTGCATGTGATGCTGAACAGGTTTCACTGGAGCTTCCAGCTAAGACAGAGTAGGAAGAAAGGTCTGGAGATCTAATTCTGAAAATTGACCACTGAAAACCCTACAGATCACAACAGTCCAATCCCATTGTGCATGGGGTTGCCATTAGTTGGCACTGATTCCATGGCAGCTAATAACAACATTAATGAATGTCCTTGCTTTCTTAGAATTTCCTTAGTTTTCACTTAACGGTCTTTTTCTGTTCCAGGGTCTCATCCAGGACACACATAACATTTAGATGTCATGTCTCATTAGGCTGCTCTAGGCTGTGAATTTTTTCCAGATTGTTTGTGATGGCCTTGACAATTTTGAGGCAAACTGGTCAGGTGTTTTGTAGAATGTCCTTCAATTTGGGTCTGATGTTTTTTTCTCATAGGTTCACAGGGATTGTAGGTTTGGGGGAGGAAGACCACAGGGTTATAGTGCCATTCTCATCACAGCATATGAACAGCACATGCTGTTATCATGACTTATCACTGATGGTGTTAACTTTGATCATCTGGCTGAGGCTGAAGGATATTTTTTTTACATTTTCAAATGGCTGGGGGAAATATTTGATACATGAGACAATTAAACGAAATTCAAATTTCAGGGTCCATAAATAAATTTTATTGGAACACAATCAGGCTATTTGTTTACGTATTGTCTATGGCTGCCTTGGTATTACAATGGTGGAGCTGGGTAGTTGCAAGAGAGACCCACATTCCCACGAAGCCAAAAATATTTATAATCTGGTTCCTAACAATTTCTACCCCGTGGCACAGAGAACAAGAGCAGGCTCTGGAAACATGCCCACCTAGATTCCAATCTTATCTCTGGCATCATCATCTGTGTGACTTGTGGCCAGCTGCTTAACATCTCTAAAACTTGGTTTCCTCATCTGTAAAATGGAGTTGTTAATGACCGTTGTAAGGTTGTAGTGAGGATTATGGATGATGTTCATAAAGCACCAGGCATGCAGTAATCTGTCAATAATTAGTATCTCTTACTAACAGGGTGGATGTTACTATTCCCACTAAATAGAGAAAACAGGTTCAAAGGGGTAAGTGATTTTCACACACCCTGAAAATGTCAAATGAAGGTTCCAATTCTCATTTGTAGGTACTGCAATGCAGGAAGAATGTCATAGGCTTTGCAACCAGACAGATCTTAGTGTGAATCTGGGCTCTGGGTCTTGCTGTGTGTCCTTGGGTAAGACTCTTTTTCTCCCTGAGCCTGGGTTGTTTTTTATCTATAAAATAGAGTTAATACATAACATTTACTACAGAAGGCTGTTGTGAAGATTCAATGAGCTAATTAAAATCATTTTCACATAGGATGGGGTCAAGAAAGGTGAGTTCAAATTTGCATTACCTCGAGCTGCACTTAGGGAAACAGAAGCCTATTTTAATAGTACTTCAAGAAAAACATAAACAGAGGGCAAATTAGTTGCAAAAACACCAAAGCCAAAAAAAAAAAAAATGATTCTCCAGTTTCCTTTTGTTTTGAATTATCTGCCTTGCACTTTCTTCTATGAGCCTAGAAGCTGTGGACTTGAGTTGATTGGAGTATGCCAAATCCATTCCCAAGGAGCAGCTGGTTAGCAGCTGAGCTCTTAACCACTGTGCAACCAGTCTCTGATTGCAATATAGGACTAAGAATTTAACCAAGATACTATAATAAATAAATTCTTCCATATGAGGCTCTTGACTTCTTTGAGGCTTCTCTCAATTCTTATTGTCCTCACCTCTTCAAGCCTCTCCTCCAAACTCTCCAGGTAACTGACTTACCTGACAGACTCTCCTTTATTCCACATTCTAACAGACTCTCCTTTACTCCAATAACCACTTGGTAGGAATTGCCATCATAGATACAAAGTTGGGTCTTAGAGAAGCTCTGCATTTTCTTACAGTCTCTTCCCTTAACTTTGAGTGATCACCACCATGACATCACTGGTTCCTCTCTAGAATGATGCAGGTACATTTTTAGACTGTTGTCCCACATTGAAAATAATTTGGAAAAACAATATCCTATGATGTTATAAGTAGTCCATAAACTGCCAGAAGTAGTCTTTATGGACTACCAGAAGAATGAACAAATCTGTCTTGGAAGAAGTACTGCCAGAATGTTCCTTAGAAGCGAGGATGGCGAGTCTTCATCTCATGTACTTTGCCATGTTATCAGGAGGGACCAGTCCCTAGAGAAGGACATCAAGCTTGGTAAATAGGAGGGTCAACGAAAAAGGGGAAGACCCTTAATGAGATGGATTGACACAGTGGTTGAAACGATGGGCTCAAACATAGCAATGATTGTGAAGATGGCGCAAAATGGGGCAGTATTTCATTCTGTTGTACACAGGGTACCTATGAGTAGGAACCAACTCAACTGCACCTAAAAACAACAACCATGAAAAAAAAATACATTAGTCAACAAAAAAAATAACTATTAACTTTTAACTCTAATCATAAATACCTTTTAATTCTATCCATGCAATAGCTCCCTGTGGCAAGGACATGGTTGGTTTCAATCATAGCTGTATTCCAGTGCCCAGAATGGCTCTTGCACATAGTAAAAACCTGATATTTACCAATTTAATATCTATGTAGCATCCAGGAAAAAAAAAAAAAAAACCTTCCAGCATTAAATGATTACTATCGCTTAAATCATAGCATATTCATTACCTTTCCCTTCTTCTTTACTTCTCTGAATATTTAGAGAGTTTACTGTATGCCGTGCCAGACACCAAGTGCCAGAATACAATGATTAACAAAATACACATAGTCCCACCCTTATAGGGGAAACAGAAAATTAAATGATCATTTTTAACTTGGTAAATGCTATGATAGCAAATATAGGCTGCTACAGATGCTACATAGGAGAGGAACCTAATCCAGACTCAAAGGTTGGGAAAAGCTTCCCAGAGGGTGTGATCTGGCTGAGATATGAAGAATGAGAAAGAGTATAATCTGAACAGAAGTTGGAACCTGACATGTTCTGCTTTCTTAATGGAATCATAATCAGAAGTAGTACGTAGGACAGACCATCAACCAAAAGTAATTAAAAGGAGTTTCTATATTTACTTACATTTCTCAAGAACATTGTTGCATTCTTAGGTGCCATTGAGTCGCTTTCGACTCATAGCTACCCTATGTACAACAGAACGAAACACTGCCCCATTCTGCTCCATCTTCACCATCCTTGTTATGCTTGAGCCCATTGTTGCAGCCACTGTATCAGTGTATCTCATCCAGGGTCTTCCTTTTTTTGGCTGACCCTCTACTCTGCCAAGCATGATGTCCTTCTACAGGGACTGGTCCCTCCTTATAACACGTCCAAAATATGTGAGACAAAGTCTCGCCATCTTCGCTTCTAATGAGCATTCTTGTTACACTTCTTCCAAGACAGATTTGTTCATTTTTCTGGCAGTCCATGGTATATTCAACATTCTTCACCAACATCACAATTCAAAGGCATCAGTTCTTTTTCAGTCTTCCTTAATCATTGTCCAGCTTTCACATGCGAATGAGGTGATTGAAAATACTATGGCTTAGGTCAGGCATACCTTAGTCCTCATAGTGACATCTTTACATTTTAACACTTTAAAGAGGTCTTTTGCAGCAGATTTACCCAAGGCAATTTACCCATCAAGCTACCACTGCTTTTGTGTGTCTGTGTCTTTAGCAACACTCCACTCTCCAACACCACTGGAAATTCCACAACAGTTTCTGCCTCTAACACCAGCCAAGTTGGGTCTCCTCAGTAGAGCCATGACCCTGATCCCACTTGGGAAAAAGTGTGTGTTAGACTCTGAGAAGCATAGCTCCTCTTTGGCTTATGAGTAATTACCATGAACCCTTCTAATTAATAAAATTTACACCATCGTTATAGGAATTAGCCTTGCAAATAACAGGTGGAGCATATGGAGGGAATATTCCAGGCAGATTTTTTGGAACTAGATTACCAGTCCTTTCTTCCAAGGCACTTCTGTGTGGACTTGAACCTCCACCCTTTTGGGTAGCAGCCAAGCACATTTACCATATGCACTACCCAGGGACTTCATTACTTTCCTAGGGCTTCCATAACAAAATACCACAAAGTGAGTGGCTTTAAACAACAAAAATGTATGGTCCTATAGTTCTGGAGGCTAGTAATCCAAACTCAGGGTATTGGCAGGGCCATGCTCTCTCTGAAGGCTGTAAGAGAAGAACTTTCTTGTCTCTCGTCTTCTGATAGCCCCAGGTGCTTCTTGGCATTCCTTGGTTTATAGATGCATCTTCACATAACTATCTTCCTTCTGTGTACCTCTCTGGTCCCCACCCTATTCCTGTATGTCCTCATATTAACTGATAACATCTTTAAAAACCCTACATTCAAACAAGGGCAAATTCACAGGTAAGAGATTAGGACTTCAACATATATTTTGAGGGAGAACAGAATTTAACTGATGAGTGTTTTATAAGTAAACTGAACAAAATTAACTAAAATATAAATTAAGTCATTAAATAGCTCAAAGATGTTAGATAAACATGAAAGAGCTCTTTTCAATAATCTCAGTAGGTGGTATCTCTCATACCTTTTCCCATCACATGCTTCCCATTTATGCTTTCTCTTTGATTTGTGTGTGCCTGTAACTGACTCTGTGTGCATTGAGATTCCATTCTTATCAACTAGCTAACCCTAGGTGAGCTTCCTGAATTCGGTTTCTTCACCTAGAAGATGAAGATAACAAACTTAACTAATAGAGTTGGTTGTGAGGGCAGAATGAAATAATTACCATGTAATAACTATAATACTTGAAGAATCTGTTACAAAAGTTATTAACTAATGGACACCCAGGACATGATAATTGCATTTTCTTTCCCTTTTTGACTGGTGAAGGAAAAAAATCATCCAACTTTCTGTCTTTGCTTCATTCTTGGGGAAAAAGAACATTTATTATATTAAAAAAACATATATTGTGACATTGACCTTCACCATGGGATACTTAAGAGATCTGAACAGATTCAGTGCTGTGAAAATGACAATACCAGCAGGGACAACCTGTCACCTGTCTGAACAGCACACTTGTAAGAAAATATATTGTTTTGAAACCCTACCTTTCACCTCCGTTGTCAATTCTGAACATTTTTCATCTTCACAAATGGAAATCCACCTGTGAAGGCATTCCCAGCTATCCATTCATCTTATTAGTAATGGATTTGTGAGAGGAAACTGGCTGCAGTTCAGCAAGGGCAGAGCTTCACCTCAGCTTGTGGAAGACCAGGCAGAAAGTCCAGGACAATGACAGATTCTCCAGGTCTCTCATTTACCCTCTACCACATGATGGTACATGTCACCCAAATGTTGAATGTGAAAACACAGGCCGAAAACTTCATTGAGTTTGACGTGTGTCTTGAAACATGGGTCGGGCTTTGATAGCAGATAAGCAGGAATGGGCATCCTATGAAGAGGAAACACCTTCAGAAAAGGCCTTGAGGCATAAGAATATAGGACATTATCTGAGAACAAGGATTAGATTAGCACAGCTGGAACACATACATGGCCCAGGGGAGCTGTAAATTTATATGGAGAGGTAAAGGAACTAAAAGAGCTATTTTTAAAAAGAAGAAGAAAGTTGGAAGAATTACACTACCTGATTTTAAGACTTATAAAGTCATAGTTATCAAGACAGTGTGGTGTTGGCAAAGAGATAGACACATTGATCAATGGAAGAAAGTATAGAGTTGAGAAATAGACTCATGAATATGACTACTATTTGAACTTTGGCAGAGGTGCAAAAGTAATTTAATCAAGAAAGAATATATTTTTGGTAAATGACATTAAAACAGTTAAGCATCCATACACAAAAAAAAACTTCAACCTAAATTTTTATATGTTATACAAAGATTTAACTCAAATTATAGATCTAAATAAAAAAATAAAACTGTAAAACTTTTTAATGGAAATTTTGAAAAAAAAATGGGACCTAGGGTTAGGGGAAGAGCTATTTAAAATTACACTAAAAATCACAATCCATAAAAGAAAAAAGTGATAAACTTGACTTCATCAAATTAAAAACTTTTGGCCTGTCAAAGATACTGGCAAAAAAAGTGACAGAATGCAGACTAAAAGGAACTATTTGCAAGTCACATATCTGATGACAGAATATATAAAGAAATATCAAAACTCAACAATAAGAAATCGAAAAACCTAATCAAAAAAAATGAACAAAGGACTTGCACACTTCATCAAGAGGATATAATGATGACATATAAGCACATGGAAAGTTAAACGTCACTAGTTACTAGGAAATGTAAATTAAACCACTGTGAGATATCACTACATACCTATCCGAAGTCCAAGGATAGCTGAAATAAAAAATACTAATAATATCAAGTACTGGTGAAAATGCAAAACAACTTTCATAGATTGCTGGTGGGAATGCAAAATGATATAGACACTTTGGAAAATAATGTTCAGTTTCTTAATAAGTTAAACATGCACTTAATCATATAACCCAGAGATTTCACTCCTGGTATTTACCATAGAGAAACAAAGTCTTACGTTCACACAAAGCTTGTACTCAGATGCTCTTACTAGCTTTATTTGGAAACCTGCAAACAATCAAAATGTCCTTGAACACGTGAATGGATAAACTGGTATAACTATGCAATGGGATACTACTCAGCTGTAAAAAGGAATAAACTATTGATACAGGCAAAAATTTGGATGAATCTCAAAAATATTATGTATGCCAATTCAACCGATTGGCTACTCACAGCAGATTCCATCATGGAGATGATCACATAATATCAAATCTCATCATGGATGTGCTCACACCATCACACGACTATCAAACCACTGAGAATCATGGGACAGCCAAGTTGACGCACAACCTTAACCATCACCCTGTGTAAGGCAAAAACCTGTCAAAGAAGGAAAACTCAAATATTTTCCATTAAAACAAGAGATAGAAAAGTCAAAGATGGAAAACTTGTTGAGACCTAGAAAAACAAAGCAGCCCCATCAAGTTTTGACACTCACAAGTTTTGCCATATAGGGAAATCAATAAAGTTCATATACACAAATAACCTATTAGAAGATATGATAGAAGATCCCCATAAAATAGCAACAAAATTATAAAACTACTAGGAATTATAACAAGAAATATGAAAATCTATGTGAAAAAAATTTTAAATCACTACTAAAACATGCAAAAGAAGGAAAAGCAAACTACATTGCTTGGATAGAAAGATTAAACAGCATAAACATGTCAGTTTCCTTGAATGTATCTTATAAATTTAACAAGATTTCAATAAAATTGTGTTTCCTTCATTGTTATTGTTGTCTTTTGGATAGGGGAAAGAGAAGAATTAGACAGGCTGATGATACAGTTAATAAAATTTAAAAAAGAGTACTGGAACAACTTACAGTAGTGAGGGAGACCTAGGCCAACAATAAATTATCAAGCCTCGATAACAAAAACAGTGCTATTCTGACACACGAATAGACAAATTGGAACAAATTGGAACACCTAAAATGAACCTCAATACATAAATAAATCTGTGTGTGATTAAGATGGCCTCACAAATCACAGAGGAAGAGACAGATTATTCAGTAAATAGTGTGGAAACAACAGTATAGCCGTGTGGAAAAAAAATTAAGTTGAATGAATACTTCACATAATGCAAAAGGGTAAAATCCAACTGGACCAAAGATTTAAATGTAAAATTGAAAATCTGAAAGAATTGAAAAAAAAATGGAGGAATTCTTTATTATCTTGTAGAATAAAATACTTGCTAAATGTGATTAGAAACCAAAGGATCATAAAAAACATGTTTGCTAAAGGAAAAAAATTCAGAATGGTCAGAAAAAGAAAATCATTAACATAGTAAAATATAAATAAATAATTAAACTGAGCAAAACGTGTGCTGCCTGCATGACATTATAAAGAACTAATATTACTGATACATGAGGAACTCCTAAAAACTGATTAGAAAAGACCAACAATTGGTATTAAAAAAAAAAAATCAGTATACGAAAAAGGATGTGCAAATTGCCTTTAAGCAATGAAAAGATGCTCCTGACTTATGAGATATGCAGATGAAACTATATTGAGAGTTAATGTTTCACCTATCAAAATGGGATGAATAAGGAAAATTTTGAGAGTAGACTTTTTTGAAGAAGCCATTGGAAACAAGAAAGCTCATCCGTTACTTGTGGGAATATACACTAGAAAAATGCAAATGGAGGGCAAAATAGCTATACCTTCCGACATTACTAATAAATGAAACTTTGACATATAATTTCACTTTGGGGAATATTTTTACAGATATTCCTCCACATATATGTACAAGTTTGCAGCATACTTTGCAGTATTAAAAAATTGGAAATAGTCACAATCCATCAACTGGTACTAGTTCAATAAATTATGCTACATCCCTTTAATGGAATACTATGAGGTTATGATCCACCACTCATCTGTCAGTTTGTCCTACTGTGGTGGCTTGCATGTTGCTTTGATGCTGGAAGCTATGCAACCAGTGTTTCAAAAGCGGCAGGGTCACCCATAGTGAACACGTTTCAGCAGAACCACCAGACGAAGACAGACTAGGGAGAAGGATCTGGAGATCTTCTTCTATATTTATTTATTTTGTAGCCTTAATTCTTTTTTTTTTTTTTAATTTATTTTTATTCTGCGTTAGATGAAGGTTTACAGAGCAATTTAGTTTCTCATTAAACAATTAATACGCCTATTATTTTGTGACAATTGTTGCCAACCCCACAACGTGTCAACAGTCTGCCCTTCTTGACCTTGGGCTCCCCATTACCCGCTGATCGATTTCTTTTTTTTTTTTTTTAACTATTTTTTTTTTAGTTAATTTCTATTGAGCTTTAAGTGAAAGTTTACAAATCAGGTCAGTCTCTCACACAAAAATTTACATACATCTTGCTATATACTCCTAATTGCTCTCCCCTTAATGAGACAGCACAGTCCTTCTCTCCACTCTCTCTCCTGTTGTCCATTCGGGCAGTTTCTGATCCCCTCTGCCCTCTCATCTCCCCTCCAGACTGGAGATACCAACATAGTCTCATGTGTCTACTTGATCCAAGAAGCTCGTTCTTCACCGGTATAATTTTCCATCCCATATTCCAGTCCAATCCCTGTCTAAAGAGTTGACTTTGGGAATGGTTCCTCTCTTGGGCTAGCAGAAGGTCTGAGGACCATGATCTCTGGGGTCCTTCTAGTCCCAGTCTGACCATTAAGTCTGGTCTTTTTACGAGAATTTGGGGTCTGCTTCCCACTGCTCTCCTGTTCCCTCAGGGGTTCTCTGTTGTGTTCCCTGTCAGGGCAGTCATTTGTTGTGGCTGTGCACCATCTAGTTCTTCTGGTCTCAGGCTGATGTAGTCTCTGGTTTATGTGGCCCTTTCTGTCTCTTGGGCTTGTAATTACTTTGTGTCCTTGGTGTTCTTCATTCTCTTTGATCCAGGTGGGTTGAGACCAATTGATGCATCTTAGATGGCCACTTGTGAGCATTTAAGACCCCAGACGCCACTCTCCAAAGTGGGATGCAGAATGTTTTCTTAATACATTTTATTATGCCAATTGACTTAGATGTCCCCTGAAACAATGGCCTCCAAACTCCTGTCCCTGATGCACTGGCCTTTGAAGTGTTCAGTTTATTCAGGAAACTTTTTTGCATTTGGTTTAGTATTTGTGTTGACCTCTCCTGTATTGTGTGTTGTCTTTCCCTTCACCTAAAATATAACTTATCTACTACTTAGTGAAAACTCCTCTCCCTCGTGCCCTCCCTCCCCACTCTTGTAACCATCAAAGAATATTTTCTTCTCTGTTTAAACTATTTCTCTAGTTCTTATAATAGTGGTCTTATAGAACTGACTCAATGGCACACAACAATAACATACAACATCTGTCCGTTTGCAACTAATTTCACTCAGCATAATGTCTTCCATGTATCTCCATATTATGAAATGTTTCATGGATTCATCATTGTTCTTTATTGATCCATAGTATTCCATTGTGTGAATATACCATAATTTATTTATCCATTCATCTGTTGATGGGCACCTTGGTTGTTTCCAACTTTTTGCTATTGTAAACAGTGCTGCAATGAACATGGGTGTGCATATATCTGTTCATCTAAAGGCTCTTATTTCTCTAGGATATATTCCAAGGAATGGGATTGCTGGGTCTGTTTTTTTTATGGTAGTTTTATTTCTAGTTTTTTAAGGTTGCGCCAAGTCGATTTCCAAAGTGGTTATACCATTTTACATTCCCACCAGCAGTGTGTAAGTGTTCCAACCTCTCCAACATTTATTATTTTGTGTTTTGGGGATTAATGCCAGCCTTGTTGGAGATGGAATCTCATTGTAGTTTTAATCTGCATTTCTCTAATGGCTAATGATCATGATCATTTCCTCATGTATCTGTTAGCAGCCCAAATGTCTTCTTTACTGAAGTGCTTGTTCATATCCTTGCCCACTTTTTAATTGGGTTATTTGTCTTTTTGTAGTTGAGTTTTTGCAGAATCATGTAGATTTTAGAGATCAGGTGCTGGTCAGAGATGCCATCTGTGGGTGGTCTTTTTACTCTTTTGGTGAAGTCTTTAGATGAGCATAGGTGTTTGATTTTTAGGAGCTCCCAGTTATCTGGTGTCTCTTCTGCATTGTTAGTAATGTTTTGCATACTGTTTATGCCACGTATTAGGGCTCCTAACATTGTCCCTATTTTTTCTTCCATGATCTTTATCATTTTAGATTTTATGTTTAGGTCTTTGACCCATTTTGAGTTAATTTCTGTGCATTGTGTGAGGTATGGGTCTTGTTTCATTTTTTTTTGCAGATGGATATCCAGTTATGCCAGCACCATTAGTTAAAGAGACTGTCTTTTCCCCAATTAACTGACTTCGAGCCTTTGTCAAATATCAGCTGCTCATATGTGGATGGATTCATGTCTGAATTCTCAGTTGTGTTTCATTGGTCTGTGTATCTGTTGTTGTACCAGTACCAAGCTGTTTCGACTACTGTGGCAGTATAATAGGTTCTAAAAGCAGGTAGAGTGAGGCCTCCCACTTCGTTCTTTTTCAGTAATTCTTTACTTATCCAGGGTCTCTTTCCCTTTCATATGAAGGTGGTGATTTGTTTCTCCATCTCATTAAAAAATGTCGTTGGAATTTGGATCGGAATTGCATTGTATCTATAGATGGCTTTTGGTAGAATAGGCAGTTTTACAATGTTAAGTCTTCCTATCCATGAGCAAGGTATGTTTTTCCACTTACGTAGGTCTCTTTTGGTTTCTTGCAGTAGTGTCTTGCAGTTTTCTTTGTATAGGTCTTTTACATCTCTGGTAAGATTTATTTCTAAGTATTTTATCTTCTTGGAGGCTACTGTAAATGGTATTGATTTGGTGATTTCTTCTTGGATGTTCTTTTTGTTGGTGTAGAGGAATCCAACTGATTTTTGTATGTTTATCTTGTATCCTGATACTCTGCTGAACTCTTCTATTAGTTTCAGTAGTTTTTTTTTTTTTTTTTTAAGGGTTCTTTAGGGTTTTCTGTGTACAAGATCATGTCATCTGCAAATAGAGATAATTTTACTTCTTCCTTACCAATCTGGATGCCCTGTATTTCTTTAACTAGCCTAATTGCTCTGGCTAGGACCTCTAGGACAATGTCGAATAAGAGTGGTGATAAGGGGCATTCTTGTCTGGTTCCCATTCTAAAGGGGAATGCTTTCAGAATCTCTCCATTTAGGATGATGTTGGCTGTTGACTTTGTATTGGTGATTCAACTAAAAAAAAAAAAAAACTGGCCAGTGAAAACCTTATGAATTGCAGAGGAACATTGTCTGATATAATGCGGGAAGAAGGAACCTCAGGTTGGAAGACATTCGAGATACCAGTGAGGAAGGGTTTCTTCCTCAAAGAGAGTTGACCTTATTGACAGGGTTGGAGTAAGTTTTCAAGACCTTCATCTGCTGATGTGGCAAGACTCAAAATGAGAAGAAACAGTTGCAAATGTTGATTAATAATTGGAACATGTAATGTACAAAGTGCAAATCTAGGGAAACTGGAAGTCTTCAAAAATGAAAGGGAATGCATAATGATCAATAGTCTAGGCATTACTGAACTAAAATGGATTGGTATTGGCCATTTTGAATCAGACAACCATATGGTCTACTATGCCGGGAATGACAATTGAAGAGGAAAGGTGTCACATTCATCGTTAAAAAGAACATTTCAAGATCTATCCTGAAGTACACCACTGTCACTGATAGGGTAATATCCATACACATACAAGAAAGGGAAACCCTGGTGGCTTAGTGGTTAAGCATTATGGCTGCTAACCAAAGGGTCAGCAGTTCGAATCTGCCAGGCACTCCTTGGAAACTCTGTGGCGCAGTTCTACTCTGTCCTATAGGGTTGCTATGAGTCGGAATCGAGTCAACAGCACTGGGTTTGGTTTTTTTTGTTTGTTTTGGTACAAGGAATATCAGTTTATATGGCTATTATTCAAATTTATGCAGGTACCACTAAGGCCAAAGATGAAGAAATTGAAAATTTTTACCAACTTTGCAGTCTGAAATTAATTGAACAGGCAATCAGAATGCATTGATAATTACTGGTGATCGTAATGCAAAAGTTGGAAATGAAGAAGAAGGACTAGTAATTGGAAAATATGGCCTTGGTGTTAAAAATGATGCCAGAGATCACATGATAGAATTTCACAAGACAACTTCTTCATTGCAAATACCTTTTTCAACAACATAAGTGGCGACTATACTTGTGGATCTCATTGGATGAAATACACAGGAATCAAATCGACTACATCTGTGGAAAGAGAATGGAGACACTCAAAATCATCAGTCAGAACAAAGACAGGGGCAACTGTGAAGGGCCAACTGTAGAATAGACCATCAGTTATTCATATGCAAATTTAAGTTTAAGCTGAAGAAAATGAAAACAAGTTCAGAAGAATTAAAGTATGACCTTGAGTATATACCACTTGAATTTAAAAGGGAAGAACACGCTTGACATTCTCAAGCTGAAAGAACTGAAGAAAAAATTCAAGGCTCGAGTTGTAAGATTAAAGGATTCTATGGGCATCGAAAGGGAAATGTAAAAAATTCAAGCCAGATTCAGAAGAGGACGTGAAACAACAGATATCACTGATGATGTCAGATAGATCTTGGCTGAAAGCAGAGAATACCAGAAAGATATTTAGCTGTGTTTTATTGACAATGCAAAAACATTCAACTGTGTGGATCATAACAAATTATGGATAACATTGCTGAGAATGTGAATTCCAGAACACTTAATTGTGCTCTTGAGGAACCTGTACATAGAACAAAAGGCAGTGGTTTGAACAGAACAAAGGGATATTGTCTAAAGTCAGGAAAGGTGTGCAACAGAGTTGTATATTTTCACCATACTTATCTGATCAGTATGGTGAGCAAATAATCTGAGAATCTGGACTTTATGAAGAACGGGCATCAGGATTAGAGGAAGACTCTTTAACACCCCGAGATATTCGGGTGATACAACCTTGCTTGCTGAAAGTGAAGAGGACTTGAAGCACTTATTGATGAAGATCAAAGACTGCCTTCAGTATGGACTACACCTCAGCATAAAGAAAACAAAAATCCACACAACTGGACCAATAAGAAACATCATGATAAATGGAGAAAATATTGCTATCGTCAAGGATTTCATTTTACTTGGATCCACACTCAATGCCCATGGAAGCAGCAGCTAAGAAATTAAATGACGTATTGCATTGGGCAAATCTGCTGCAAAAGACCCCTTTAACGTGTCAAAAAGCAAAGATGTCACTTTGAGGACTCAGGTGTGTCTGACCCAAGCTATGGTATTTTCAATCACCTCATATGCATGTGAAAGTTAAACAATGAATATAGAAGATGGAAGAAGAATCAGTGCCTTTGAACCATGGTGTTGCTGAAGAATATTGAATACAGCACAGACTTCCAGAACAAACCAATCTGTCTTGGAAGAAGTACAGCCAGAATGCTCCTTAGAAGAGAGGATGGCAAGATTTTGTCTCGAATACTTTGGACATGTTATCGGGACCATTTCCTGGAGAAGAACATCTACTTGGCAAAGTAGAAGGTCAGCAAAAAAGACTAAGACTCTCAGTGAGATGGATTGGTACAGTGGCTGCGACAATGGGCAAGGATTGTGAGAATGGCACAGGACTGCACAGTGTTTTGTTCTGTTGTTCATAAGGTCGCTATGAGTCAGAACTGACTTGACAGCACCTAACATCAACATGCAGTTATGATACAGAAGCTCTCCATGTACTTATATTGAATGATTTCCCCAGATGTATTATTAAGTGAAAAAAGAAAGAAGCTAGGAACTGAACAGTGTGTATACTTTGCTGTATTTTATAAGTAAAAATTATAAAAGATATTTTGCTTGTATATGCATAAAGCAATTCCAGGATACTCAAGAAACTAAAAACAATGGCTGTGACGGTGAGTGGGAATTAAGACGACGAGTGACAGATGGGAGGTAGACTTTCTACTATATTTTCACATTTTAAAAATAAGTGGTTGTTGTGGTTAGTTGCTGTTGAGTCGGAGACTAGACTGTTGAGTGTGGAGACTAGAACTGCTCCATAGGTTTTTAAAGGCTGTGACCTTTCAGAAGCAAAATGCCAGGCCTGTCTTTGGGGGAATGTCTGGGTGGGTTCAAACTGCTAACCTTTCAGCTAGTATTCGAGCACTTAACTGTTTGTGCCATCCAGGGACTCCGGGGGCTCCATAGTAAATAAAAAGAAATGAGTGGTAAGTTTTTGGAAGTTTCCCTAAGTGAGCTAACTGGTTAGTCACTCATTTACCCAAACTACATATATTTTTGAGGTGAGAGGTGTTACAAACTCTTATAGGCCAGGGGAAATGAAATTGTCATGGATAATTTCTATCTTTCCCTAACTCAGAATGTAAACCCTTAAGGTATGAGAATAAAATACCTAAAAATTATCAACATTTTCACATAACCTCATACTTGTACTATTGCTAAGACTTTGATCCTCAACCCTTGTTCCTAAGCACCTAGAGTTAATGGGAGTCCTGCATGGCCATTAGTGAATGGGCTTATTTATATGAATAATGCAAAAGAAGGGGCATTGCTGTCTACATCTTCCTCTTCCACTAAACCCGTGCTGGCTTTAGCCGTCATTTCCAAGGACCATAAGATCATCATGGATTATGTACTCAGGACTTCCTGACTAATAACAGTGAGAATCAATAATTAAAAAAAAAAAAAGTGATTTAGCATATTATACCTTGGAAACACTAGGAAGTTATCTATTTGGTAACACTCAATTTTGAAGCTTTGGTTTTTCATGCAGCTTGTTGAGATGTATCTGAGGAGCCGTCTTCTTGGCTGAGTGAATAAGTCGTGGGTCAGAGAGACAAGGATTTATTTTATCACAGGCGTTTGAAGATGCTCTGGAGCTGCAGCTAGTAATGAACAGCTGTTTGCAGCCACACTGCCTGTAGTCCTAACAGGCCCTCCATTGGGTTTCAGAGCTGGTTGCTAAGTGGGTGTTGGTTAATACAGATTTTGAAGTAAGAAAAGACTTTCATTTGTTTTTAGAACTTTTCAAGAGACACTTGATTCCTCATCCTCGCCAAAAAGTGGGATCACGAATATAAAATGATGATTTATTTTTGAACAAATGTGATAAAAATGGGTAGACTTATTTTCCCACCATTCTGTCACTGGGAGAAACTCACTGTTCTCTGAGTCTAGTTAGCCAGATTTTCCCAGTGTCTACTCCGTTCCAGGCCTGTCTGTGTAGGAAAGCCTTTAGAGAGACCACGTGGTGAAGCAAAGACTCTAGCATAAGAAGCAGCTCTGTTTGACTTCTGATTCTGTGACTTATCAATGGAATCCTTGGGCAAGTTACTTGCCTCTGAGCTCAGTTTCTTCATACAAAGGGTTGTTCTGAGGATATGAAAGTTGTGTATTAGAAGTGGCCGCCACATCAAAGATACTCAACACTATAGACCATTATTTTATCGAGGGTTATAACTTGAAGATCACTATTTTGCAGGGCGGCTCAAGTATGATCATGATTCCCAGGTAAACAAGTGAGCCGTTCCTTTTTGGGGCATTCCCTCTTTCTGTTTGCCAATCAGGCAAAGATTCAGTGACCTCAGTCATATCACTCCATTTTCTCTAGGTAACCAATTTAGTGAATTAAATAAGAAAGTTCTACACTTACTCAGAAATGTTTTTGCATTAAATAAAAGTCCTATAAGGGTTCTTAAACTGAGATGGAAACCCTGGTGGTGCAGCAGTTAAGTGCTAAGGCTGCTAACCAAAAGGTCAGCAGTTCAAATCGACCAGACACTCCTTGGAAACTCTATGGGGCAGTTCTACTCTGCCTTATAGGGTCGCTATGAGCCAGAATCAACTCGACAGCACTGGGTTTTCAAACTGAGATGCCAATAAACTCAATTTAACCTCTATCCTTTGAGTGTTACCTTGATCTAGGCCCTTGTGTTAAATGTGAACAAGACAGACATGATCCCTGCCATTATGAATCCTATGGTTTAATGGAGTTTAGATAAAAACAAAGAGGAATTTTTAAAATGTTATGATACATCTATAATAGTGAAAATATAGAATGCTGTAAGAACAGATACCTGGACCTAGGCAAGAGGTTGGAAAGTAGTCATATAGGGCTAGGTCAGAGACCTAAAGAATAAGTCAGAATTAAATGGCCGGGGAGGGGGGGATGCAATGCATGGTGGTGGAAATGAATGGCACATGCATCATTCCAGACAGAAGGGACAGCAGGGGTGGGTTGAGTAGCAAGAACATGATAAACAGAAGAGCCTAAAAAGTCAAGTTCTGAGAAGATCCCGAAAAACTTTCTGAGTCGTATTTAGACTTTATCTTTAGAGCAAAGGTGAGTCACCAGAGTTCTCTAAGCAGGGGGAAGCACAATCAGACCGGTGTTCTAGAAGGATCACTGTGACTGGAGGATGGAGAATGCATGCAAAGAAACAGGACTGAAGGCAGTAGGACCACTAGCAGACCATTGCAGTAAACCAGATGAGACAGGATGCTTTCCTAGAGAAATGGCAATGGGATTTTGGAATAAAAAGGGTTTTCTGGGTAATAACTTAATCCCAAAGGATCTCTGGTGGTACAATAGTTTTAACACTTGGCTGCTAATCGAAAGGTCAGCAAATGGAACCCACCAGCCACTCCATGGGAGAGAAGACCTGGCTATCCTCTCCCATAAAAATCACAGTCTAGACAACCCTATGGGGGCAGTTCTACTCTGTCATATAGCGTCCTTATGAGTCAGAATTGATTTGATGGCATATAACAACAGCTTAATCCCACATTGTACATAAATCTTAACATTTACTGAACAGCTAAACATTTCAACTAATTGCAAACATACTTTGTGAGTTTAGTTTTAATTGGCAAAGCATTCTCATACAAATAGGCCCTAGCCAGGGAATTATTTGTCAAAAAAAAAATCTATGAGAACCGACATAAACAAAGCATTCTGTATTTACAGAGCTGAAACTTCCACTGTCAGGTAGGACAGATGTGACAAATAGAAAAGTAACAGGAATAGAAGGTGTCTTCCATGCTACAAGCAAAATTACCTGACACATATTGGTCAAATAAGTGAAAAAAATAAATGAAGCAATAAAGTTAGCTTATGTCAGACCTTAAAGATTGGAAATGGGAGGGAAGTTCTGAGAGGAAGAAACAAAACTGAATATTCAGACCGAGTGGATTCTTTGAGTAGGACAACAGAAGAGTGTTGGGGAAATTCCAAAGAGTCCCGCTCAGGAAAGTGTAAGCTGCATGCGCAGGCATAGGCTGATGTGGTAAAGAGCAATACACCAAATGTAGACAAGAGCCAGAATACAGAAAGTTCAGAGGACTGAGATTTTGAAATACTTTTTAAAAAGGTGAAACATTTATGAGTATAACAGTAGCCAGACCAGAGTCAGAATCATCATTTTGATTTGTTAACTTCTTTCTGGTTTATCTCTCTTTTGTTCTTTTATGTTCTGCTATGCTAGTGTGTGTGTGCGCGCGTATGTGTGCAATATAGAGGGCTATTAGATTTATAATTCAAGCACTGTTACTCCTTTTAGGGATTTGTTGCCTTCCCTGTAAGTCCTTATGATATGTTGCTTTCCACCTTGTACTCCTTCTTTAGCCTTTTCTCATGAATGCTTCACTTCAGTCTCCTCCATATTTTCTCTCATATTCTGTGGTTTGCAATTCTCGTACTGGTCTGGCTGCCTTTGTGATCAAATATGACTATGCTATTGGGCATGGATGGCACACTGTCTGCAGAGCATGCCTCTTCCCAGCATTTCCCAGTATGAGTTCCAACCTCTGACGTCAATAGCAAAAGCTGAATTTCACATTAGAAGTGACATCTATAGTCCTGTCCTAACTAACCCATTGCCATCAAGTCAATTCCTACTCATAGTGAGTGACCCTATGGGACAGAGTAGAACTGCCCCATAGGGTTCCCAAGGAGCAGCTGGTGGATGTGAACTGCTGACCTTTTGGTTAGCAGCCGAGCTCTCAACCACTGCACAACCAGGGGTGGTAAATTAAAAATCTACCTGGGAAATCCTGGTTTTGAAGCAAAAACATACTGATTTTTTATTTGGAAAATTTCCATTAGGAAGGAAAACAAATATGCCATTTATGGTGCTTTTTGGTTTCCTCCAATTTTCTTAGCCACCTTTGAGCATGATGGCAATGGGTTCTTTGGGATCTTTAATGGGATCTATGAAAGGCCTGGTGATCTACTTCAAAACAACCAGCCATTGAAAATCATGGAGCACAGTTCTACTCTGGCATACATGGGATCACCATGAGTCAGAAATGACTTGATGGTAAGTAGTTACACAGCAACAGAAGCAATTTTAACTCTCTGGCAATAATGCTCATGGGGTACCCGGTCTACAGCAACTCTTTCACATGGATACAAGTGGATCACACCTGTCTACCTGCCTACATCCCACCTATATCAAACAATCTCTATGGAATACTGGAAAATCCTCTTGTGATACGGAGATGGGGTAAAGAGGACCTTCATATTTCCCAACTCCATTCAAATCAAGAGGATACACAGTGAAGCCTTCTAGCCATGTACTGTGTTCTGCTAAAGAGTTTTAAAATTCCAATCAGTTTAGCAAATGCTTATTTACAGTTAGTTCACTACATGCTGGGCCTGGAGAATCAATGAGGACCATAAAAGATAAGGCCTCTGACTTCACTTATATAAAAGATAGGAACATGACAATATGTAGAGACCAAAGTTTATTAGTGACTACCAGGGGTGGGAGGAAAAGGGATAGGGGAAGTTGCTTATGGTGCACTAAGTTTTGGTTTATGGTGATGGAAAGAGCGCATTAAGAGCAATGGTTGCAAGCCAATTATTGTGATTAATGTAATTAATGTAATGTAAGTCGTATGCCTGTAAAAAGTTGAATTGGCAAATATTGTGTAATATAAAAAGCAACTTCTGAGCCTGTGTATGTACAATCAAATACCTCATGACATTTGGTTTCTTGGTTTTAAGGTCTACAGTCATGGTTTCATGGAACATCCTAGGTAATTGTCCTAATACTGTTTTTAGGGCTTCTACTTTTTTTTTTACCTCCTCCTAGTTCATAGTGTAGTGCTTAAGGTCTTAAAAGTTTTTAAGTGGCCATCCACAGTACAGCAATTCATCTCTTTTCACTTGGGGCAGCAAAGGAAGGAATAGGAGGAGGAAATAGAGTGCATGCCCAATTCCTTCCATAAACAGGTGTCTCCTTTTCATGGAACTAGAAGAACTGCATGGTGCCTGACTATCATTACTGAACATTTTGATTAAAGATTCTATAGAAGAATCCTGATGAAAAGGGGGGAAAATGCAGAGAAGAATTTCAAATTCTCATGAAATCCAAGTTTCTGGAACCATTCAGGCTGGATGAACCCCAAAAACTATTGCCCTGAGATAATATTTAAACCTTAAACCAGAAATATCCCCTGAAGTTTCTTTAAACCAAATAATAGGTTAGCTTATTTAGTAAAGAAGGCTTGCCTTGAGTATCGTGCTTTTTTGAAGAATATCTATATGGGATCAAATTGACAACAGCAACTAAAAGGTCAGATAGGAAGCTTAGGGCGCCATTGAGTTCATATAAATGGGAAAGCAACAATTCAGACAGAGGCCAAGAACGGCTGCACAAATTGAAGAATGTAATCAATGTCACTGAATTGTACATGCAGAAATTGTTGAATTAGTCTATGTTTTGCTGTGTATATTTTCAAAAACAATAAAAAAATATATATGGTCTCAGCTCTCATGGACCTTATAGTCTAGTAGGGAAAGTAGGCATATGAAGCAAAATTACAATGTATTGTGATAAGTACTCTGGTAAGGGAGTGCAACAGCAGCAGGAGCAGAGGATCCTTTAATTAGCAAATACTGCAGATGACCTAGAAGTTTAGATCATGGGCTCTGGAGACAGATGGTGTCTGAATCCTCTCTCAGGGAATTCCCGGCTTTGCAATTCGACTCTCTGTCCCTCAGTTTCTTTTCTTTTATAAAGATGAGAATAATTCCTGCCCCATGGGGTAGTTTCGAGGATTAAATGAGAAAACACATAGAAAGCACTTAGAACAAGGCATGACCCATAGACAGTGCTCGATAAATGTTGGCTAATTTATTATTTTTATTATTTGTATCCCACACACATTTATTGTTTTCCCAGTAACACCCAACCATTTCCTGTATCCCATCCATGATGTTCCCATGCATTTGTTCACATTTTTCCCACCACCTTAGTTATCCTTTCTTCCTAACTACATGTATTCAAATCCTACCCTTCCCTGAAGCACCAAAGAAATGCCACTCCATCATGAACCTTATCTGCTAGCTTCCAACTCAGAATAGCCTTTTTACAGCCTGAGGCTCCATAGTACTTTATTTTTACATCTTTTAATGCCTTATTATCCCTTAGCTTTTTATAATAGTTATTTTCCTACAGACTGAATTTTATCAATCAGGCTGCTTCTTGTAAAGATAGCTAAACTAAATGACCTTTAAAGTTCCTTCCAAAGTAAAGACAGTCTATTTCTTTATTGTAAGTTCTTTGACTTTGGGAACCATGATGGTTCAACTTCGTATACCTATGATGACTACCCAACTCTTGAGCATATAGTAAACTCATTGTTAGAAAAATGGATCACTGGATAGGTAGATATATATAGAGAGAGATGATTGATGTTTTTCCAGTTTTTAAAAGTAGTTTTAGGTGACGGGAAAGAGCACACAATACAGGCAAAGTCAGCACAACTAGACTAAACTGAAAGCAAAGAAGTTTCCTGAGTAAACTGAATGCTTTGAAGGCCAGCGTAGCAGGGGCAGGGGTTTGGGGATCTTGGTTTCAGGGGACATCTAAGTCAACTGGAATAATAAAATCTATTAAGAAAACATTCTGCATCCCACTTTGGAGAGTGGCATATTGGGTCTTAAACGCTAGCAAGCGGCCATCTAAGATGCATCAATTGGTCTCAACCCACCTGGATCAAAGAGAATAAAGAACACCAAGGACACAAGGTAATTACAAGCCCAAGAGACAGAAAGGGCCACATGAACCAGAGACTACATCAGCCTGAGACCAGAAGAACTAGATGGTACCTGGCTACAACCGATGACTGCCCTGACAGGGAACTCAAGAGAGAACCCCTGAGGGAGCATGAGATCAGTGGGATGTAGACCCCAAATTCTCGTAGAAAGACCAGACTTAATGGTCTGACTGAGACTAGAAGGACCCTGGTGGTCATGGCCCCCAGACCTTCTGTTGGCCCAGGACGGGAACCCTCCCCAGAGCCAACTCTTCAGACAGGGATTGGACTGGACAGTGGGTTGGAGAGGGATGCTGGTGAGGAGTGAGCTTTTTGGATCACGTGGACACTTGAGACTATGTTGGCATCTCCTGTCTGGAGGTGGGGTGAGAGGGTAGAGGGGGTTAGAAGCTGGCAAAATGGACACAAAAAGAGAGAGTGGAGGGAGGGATCAGGCTGTCTCATTAGGGGTAGAGCAATTGGGAGTATGTAGCAAGGTGTATATAAGTTTTGGTGTGAGAGAATAGCATGATTTGTAAACTTTCACTTAAAGCACAATAAAAATTTTTTAAAAAACATTGCCCTCAAGTCGATTCCATTCATAGTGACCCTAAAGGACGGAGTAGAACTGCCCCATAGGGTTTCCAAGGAATGCCTGGTGGATGCAAACTGATGACCTTTTGGTTAGCAGCCGAGCGCTTAACCACTGTGCACCAGGGTTTCCTGGTGCAAGAATGATAAGGACCCATAAACTACCACTTCAGATTTAACCAATAATATCATTTTGTGAAATTTTGCTTCAGATATTTTTTTTATTTGTTTGTTTTGTTTAATTTTTTAAATAAAATAGTACAAAGCCAGTAAAAAAGAAAAAAAAAAAAAGTTGTTTTGTTTTAAAAGTATTCAGCAAATACGTTTGACCACAATATATTTTGTTACATTTTTTTTTTTACTTTTTTTTGTTGTTGTAGCAAATGTATATGTTACAAAACATTTGACATGTGAAGATTGCTGAAACATCAAATGATCAAAATATGTCAAAGTGACCGTGTGTAAGTGTAGGCAAAGACAAGAGCTTTCTGACGGTTAGCTGCAATCTTTTGATTCTGAGAATAATTTTCTCCACATTTTGCCCCATAGCGGGAGATAATCTCACTGCTATAACATATTCTCTTCATGTCATGGAAAATGAAAAATGTATGTTCTTTCTCACTGTGGCTGGTGACTTCTCTCCTTCTTGGGTGATACCAGTTAGCACTCTAGGCATTGACTTACGCTTACAGGGGCCCATTCTTCAGTCAGCAGGACACATAACTGAATCTCAGGATCAGCCATGCTGCCTTCGCTAGTGTCTAATTTCCTGTGATTGTATGGAAACCAGTGAGTAACGTGTGTGGTAATAAAGGATGGTCATAAAGGTGTCCTTGGTTGGACAATCACTTGGGAAAGTGCAAGCAGTGGTTGATCTGACAGGCAAAGCCACAGGCCATCTACAGCTACCTGCCTGGATGATGTGCCCACTCTCACATCACACTCTCCCACCTGATCTTCTGCCTGAGCAGCTGGTAGGAACATAGATATATAGTCCTCTTGTCCAGCTGCATTTACACCCATAAACTCATCTGGTGAAAATAAGTATGCTGATCTACAGCCATCTCCACTATTCAGAAGTTCTGTTCTTGAGGGACTCTCTGATAACAGTCCAATCTTGGAGTTTGATATTTTAGGCACATTAAACTCTTCAAGAGGGAATGTGGGAAATACCAGTGAGGCAGGCCTCACCAGAATTCTAGCAGGAGCCCCATATAAACCTCCAGGGGCACACAACTAGAGGATCTGATCACGACTATCTGGAAAAACCACCACCGCCAGCTGCTGTCGAGTCAACTCCAACTCATGGTGACCCCATGTGTGTCAGAGTAGAACTGTGCTCCATATGGTTTTCAGTGGCTGATTTTTTGAAAGTAGATTAAAAGACCTTTTTTTTGCATTCAAATCTCCAACCTTTCAGTTAGCAGTTTATCACGTTAATTGTTTGTACCACCTGGGGCTTCCAAATATCTGGAAACCCAAACCAAACCCAACCCATTACCGTTGAGTCAATTCCGACTAATAGCAACCCTATAAGACAGAGTAGAACTGCCCCCATAGGGTTTCTAAGGAGTGACTGGTGGATTTGAACTGCTGACCTTTTGGTTAGCAGCTGAACTCTTAACCACTACACCACCAGGGTTTCCAATATCTGAAAAGGGGGGAGTAAAAACCATTGCAGAGAAATAGCTTGGATTTCCTCTGGGCATGTGTGTGCATCTGCCTGACTGCGGGAGACCAGAACCAAGGGCAATGCTGAAGCATAGTCCCCAGCCTCAGCATGCTGCTGTGGGTATAATTTTTCATCCACTGTCACTTTGTTTTTTTAATTGTTGTCTTTCAATATGTGTTAAGTGGAGGTTCAGTATTATTAACTGTGTTTTATGGCTGTTTATGAAGCTTTTTTTTTAATAGAAAATGTTCAAGAACACAAGTAAATAGAAGTAGAGGCAAATAGAAACAGAACAAGTCTCTTATCAAATATTAAAATACAGATATACTGCATTTAAAAAAAAAAGAAAGAAAAGATAGATGAGTCTTATAGGAAAAGAAGTGTACTAGTTTGAGAGAGGGGGACTATAGTTCTGCCATGAACTATGTGTCCTTCAATAAGTCACTCATTCTCCCCATGATTTGTGCCTTCTTCCATCATTTAATAAACTTATTTGAGGTTCTGCTAGGTGCCAAGAGCTGTGCAGGAAAACATCATAAAAGCTAACATTTTCTGGAAATCTCACTATGTGTCAAGAACTATACTAAGCCCTTCAGAAGGACTGTCTCATTTGATTTTCACACCATAGTCACCCCGTTTTACAGATGGAGAAACTGGTATTAAAAAATTCCCACATAAGCTGTAAGATGTAGAACTACAATTCAAACCAGGCTTTAAGGCTCCGAAACCCTGACCCTAACACCATGAACTGTCTTCAAGGAGCCCCAAACACACAATTATAATCCTGCTTGGGGTAATAATTAGAAAAAAACCTGAGGAAAGAAAACAAGAAGAAAAGATTTCTGAAAACATGTTTTGGAAACAGGAAAGAAGAGAGAGTAATAGAAATATAAGGAAAAGAAAAAAAAAATTATGAAGATGGTACTCTCTGTAGAGTCAATTATAAATTCCATACAGGGATATTGAATGTTCCTCCCCTATATGAAATGAATGTCCATTTATTACTTAGGCCTGCACAAAAGCTCCTCCAGTTCCAGCAGGGAAGGCTCCTGAAATGTTCCTGATTATACCATGGCTCTGAACAAGTAACATAGTCACACAAACACACAACTAAAAATGTACCCCCGCCTTCAGGAGAGAAGATGTTTGACAGCTCTGCTGTAACGATGTGACAGATCTATATTCAAGGTTGGCATCAGAATATTTGTACTTTTCATTGAGAACAGACGGACCATCAGTTTAGCCATGAAAATGAACCCAAGCGTAGCAGCCAAAAGTAGAAAGAAAAGAAGACAAGGCCCAAGAAGGCATAGGAGGTGACAGGCCCTGGAGCTAAGGAAAGCTATGTACACTGACCACATTCCTCCGTCCCCTCCATTTGGAATTTTTTTTTGAAGATTTAAAGCTGGCTTAATATACAAGGCAGAATAACAGTTTCTTTAAAAACCACTTCTCATTTAAGGCCCAATTGGAACGTCACCTCCATGCTGCTGTCTTCTCTGGCTACAGAACTGATTAGCCCCAAGTGTTTGATAAATTCTATTAAACCACTTATATCAATCATTGTATTTAATCATATGTTTACACACCAGACTTCCCTGATGGATTATAAATCCCTGAGACACATACGCTCTAATAAGAAGAATGAGGGTTTTAAAGCCAGGGAGAATCATCCAAGGTCAGGACTTTAAAGTGGCAGAGCTAGTTAGTTAGCTAGCCTTTTGTCAATTGGGGATGATAATAATATCTGCTTTCTAGAGTTCATGTGAGAAGCAACTGAGAGAATGCCTGTGAAATGCTACTACAGTTCTAGGCATTCAGTAAACGCACTTTTGTTATTCTTGTGTCCCTAACACCAAGTGCCACCCAATATGTGTACCACATCAACATGCTGGTTAGTAACTGAATAAATGTCATTTTGCATGTGGATAATACTTATATTAATCAATATAATAAAACTACACAGGCAGTTTCGGGAATAATGAGAGTTATCCGTGAGAAACAAATTGAGGGTTGGTGAAATCTGTCCTCGAAGCTTGTCCATGTCTTAGAATTCCGGTTGTGTGCGTCAGGGCTACTGAAGTGAAATATGAGTCTAGACCACTTCTCTCCAGGCATCAAATATCTTCACAATATTCTTCTTCTATTCCCAGGGTCCCAAATCAAGGTAAGTTTTCACCAGTGAATGTCTCAGGCTCTAGACTGCCCTGGAGTAGCTGTGTGATCTTAAACAAATTAAGATCATCCCTAGAGGAGTAATAATAAACCCACTTTGTACAAATCTTTAAAAAAAATTAAAATTTAAAATATAAATAAAGTAACTGCAAAAAAATACTATAAATTTAACCCTTTTCTCTACCGGTTCTACCTTCCTCACACCTATGATAAACTATCCTAATTTAAACAAACAAAAAAAAAGACTAGAATGATAGATTCAGCCACTTTACAGCATCAATGACTAATTACTGGATGTGTTTCCTCTTCTGGTCCTGGTCCCGGTCCCGGTCCTGGTCCCGGTCCCAGCCTCTTCGACTTGCCTTTTCCCACAGATGGGTCCATTTAACTCCCATATGCAGGTTCAGACCTGCCCTAGCCCCCCAGGAGCATCCTGCTTTCATTCCAGAAGGATTTAAACACTCCTTTTCCAAGACAGTGGGGAGAAGATAATAAATTATTCACAAATCAACCCATCCATTCACTCATGCCATCATTCCGTAAACATCATATGCCAGACTCCAAGCTAAGTACTGGAGATATGAAGACAATAACAACAACTACAAATGGTCCACGCCCTCAAGTTACTCACAGTTTAGTGAAAGCAACAGAAACATAAACAAATCATTGCACCGCAGCGTGATAGGTGCAATGCAAGAGGCAAAAAAGAGCTACAGTGTGGAGATGCTTGAGCTCTGTCTGTGTCGTCATGGAAGTGCAGTTCATCAGTCCCCACTGTAAGTGTCAGTTCTGGTTTCTGGACCTCATCTTATTAATCTGTTTGGAATCCCAGTCCCTCCAGGACAGAAGTCCTACCTTGCTCTAGTCAATCCCTTTCCCAGAGACTGCACACCTTCCCTCACATCCAGACTGTTGACTAGGGCCCACACCATGTTAACAGTTCACCCTGATGTCTTCCCCCTCACATGGATTTCTGAGACTGCCTCCTCAGATGACCCAACACAAGGCCTGCTGGACTCATGCCTGGGCTCTACGGCACTGTTGGGGTTACTTGCGAGTAGCATGCAATTGTCAGTCTCCTCCCAGACTAGGGTTTCACTCAGCACCTATAGTTGTGTGTCCTCTGTCCTCATCATCATTTCCAACCAAATCTTAACAAGTTCTCTTGGTTATTCTTTTGCACTCTGAAGTCTGAGAATCATATATAAGGGAAGTCAGTAGCACACCTACCTATGGCTGGGACACAAAGCCTCCTTTGGACTCTTTCCTATAATTCTTCTTTGACCATGTATGACAATACAAGGTATTCAAGATCTATAGTTACTGAGCATTTGCTATGCTCCAGGCACTGTGGTAGGCAGTGCGGTGGTGATGTGTGAAGACACAGCCGATGGGACTTCCTATGGTCACATCTGTGACTCACACCCTAGAATAGGGTGAGCAGTAATAGATGTGGAGGAGATTGTTGTCTCCATGGTTCAAAAACTAATATTTTTGCAGAGGTCCCAGTATCCGCAAGTAATAAATTCAGATAAACACCAATGATTGGGCAGTTGCCTTTTCTGTCTTAACTCTCTCTCTTAGGAGAGACAGACATGAAACGTAATTATATTAAAAAGGAAATAACTTTTTAAGAGCAATTGTGATAGTGCTAAAAAAATGAAAAGTACCTACTGTATGCCAGCTATTATGCTACACACAAAGCATAATGAAAGGTGACTTAGAGACAGCTTCTGTCTTAAAGTAGCTCACACTGTAGAAAGAAAACATACTATAATATTACCATAAAGTAGAAATTATAAAATGCACTGTGTTCGAGTGAGTGATTCTGCTTCAGGTGGCCTGTGAAAGAAGACTGCACATAAGTCTAGATTTTAACCTGAAAAAAATGAGTTCCGCATTTTGTATACTATTGATGTGGAATCCTGGATACCTAGAAACTGCTACCTAAATGTCATATCGAGAACATTCTGAACATATCTCAGTGGTAAAGCATTTTCAAGAAATGTACATTTCAAGACCTTCACGTAGTTTTGGACAAGAGAGGACTGTGCAGTTATGTAGTAGTAAGTAGACGTTGAGTCAAATCTGACTCATAGTTACTTCATGTGTTTCAGAGCTGAACAATGTTCCACATGGTTTTCAAAGGCTGTGATCTTTCAGGAGTAGATTGGCAGGCCTTTCTTCTGAGGTATATCTGGGTGGATTTAAACCTCCAACCTTTCAATTATCAGCTGAGTGCTTGACTGTTTACGCCACCCAGGACTGCATATAATAATAACCCATTACCATCAAGTTGATTCCAACTCAAAGAAACCCTATAGGACAGAGTAGAACGGCCCCATAGAGTTTCCAAGGAGCACCTGGTGGATTCAAACTCCTGACCTTTTGGCTAGCAGACATAGCACTTAATCATTATGCCTCCAGGGTTTAGAATAGTAGTTGCCATTAATCACCATTTATTAGGCCAACTATTATGTGAAAACCCTTACACATATATTGTAAATTATTTTTACAACTGCCCTTTAAAGTTGGCATTATCCCCATTTTTCAGACAAAGAAACTGAGTCTCAGAAAGCATGCTTAACTTGCTAGATAAGTGCCAGGCAGTGACAGAGCTATGATTCATACCCAGATGTCCTTCACCCCAGAGCACCAAATCTTTCCTGTTGTGCTATGCCACCCTGAATAACCTTTCTTATTCTCCCTGAGTTTTGTCTTTTGTTTAGATTAGATTTTTTTTTTTTTGGTTGGGTGAGGGTAGGATTTTTCTGGATCCTTTACATTTACATTTATTGCACACTTACTTATGCCTGGCTCTCTGCTGGAGGTATTGATGAAAACAAAACCTCCGCTGTAGAGGGTTTTAATCTTTTAAGCCACCTCCCACCACAGCATGATTAGAAAACCTGGTCCTATTGATTACCAGGTACTCCATAGCCTGTGCTTCATTTGATAAACTAAACCTGTAATGGGTGCATACTCACTAGGCACTGGGGCTACAGAATCAATAAGAAACAGCCTTGGGGGGAAAAATAAAGATCTCATGTAAACAGAATAATTACTGCAATGATAAAGATATAGGGAAAGTGTTATGCAAACTCAGATGGGAGAGAGGTGTCAGAGAGGACTTCCTGCAAGAGGGGGCATCTGCATGGAATCCTGACCAGTGAGTAGAAACAAGGTAAAGTTGGAGGTGGGCTGGGTAAGAACAGTCAAGGCAGAAAGACAGCAATGTGTGAAGACCTTGAAAAGAAAGTTTCTGCCTGAAAGAATAAGGGAAACCTAACTGGTTTAATACTAATTTTTCTAACTCATTATGGAAGGACTGAGCACAAGGTTAAGAATACTGGCTTTAGCTTTAGACAGCTCTGATTTCAAAATTGGCACTCCTGAACCTCAATTTCTTCACGTATAAAATAGGGGTAGTATCTATTCTGAGGAGTGAGTGAAATGATGTATAAAACCAAAATCCTGTTTCCATCGAGTTGATTCCAGTTCATGGTGACACAGTGTGTTACAGAGTAGGACTGCTCCATAGGGTTTTTCTTGGTTGTAATCATTACAGACACAGATTGCCAGCCTTTTTTTCTGTGGTACCACTGGGTGGGTTCAAACTGCCAGCCTTTAGGTTAGTGGTTGAGCACAAACCAAAATAATGTATAGCCGCAGTTTAACAATGGTAAGTATTATCCATAATGTTATTGGTACATCTGTAGTACAGGGGGACAGAATGACAGAGGAGACTTGTCCATTGCCATCCAACGAGGTGCTTATACTCATACATTGTTTCAAGTCCTAAAACACTATTGCAGAATTTCCCTCACAGTCTCAGAGGGAGGATACCGATCAGTGCTGTTTATGGCATGAGTGCCATAATTCTCCTGTGATCAGGCCAGACACATCTATGAACACATGCAGCAGAAAGCAGAAACTGCCATCCAGTTTTGCTTTGTTTTCTAAGAATGGTAGTGGCCTCAGCTTCCGTCCTTACTCTCAGTGAGCTTGAGCAGAGCAAAAACAGAATTTATTTCACTGTACTGCCAACACTTCATTTCCCTGGAATAATTCTCTGGGTATATCCTTGGCTGTTTCTTATTTGTCAGTTTTTTCCCAGTGCAGCTTAGGAGATCTTAGAGGAGAGATGCTGAATCAATATTTGAGCTTTATATGGGCCCTGGAAAGCCCTAAATACACAGCCATGAACTTATGCTGGGGCCTGATGCTGCTTTGAATGCAGCCTCGTTAACTCTTGGCATACAGGCCTGGGCTGCAATTGGTACTTCCCTGTGATTTGCCCAGAACCCCAGAAGGGCCTGAGGCCCCCAGGTTTCAGAGGATGAGAAATGGCTACCTGATGTCCATCACCAACACCACTGCCCACCTGGAGTTGCCTTTTAAGTCACCAGCTCTGCAGTGCTATCAGCGGACCTGAGGTCTAGCCTCAGCTCTGCTGTGTGACCATAGGAAAAAACAGTCAGTTCTCTCATCCTGGTTTTCTCCTCTAAAAAATGAGCCGATTGGGCTAGTTCCCTCCCAGGTTTCATTAGTTCTGTGTCATTTAGAAAAACCAGCATGTTCTTGCTCTGTATTTAACTATCAGTGTACTTGTTCATTTAGTTAATCATTCATTCATTCAACTATCATATATTGCACACTTAACTTGTACCAGGTGCTCTGCTGGGAATACTGCTAACAAACAAAACTAGGTCATGGTCTCTGTCCTCTTGAAGCTTGCTGTCTAGCAGAGGATGCAGACACCAAGGCAAGTATGTAATTGCGAATGTTATGAGCCTTAATAAAAAGGGGGAAGTAGTGAATGACTCTCTTCTGTGCTTCTCAGAATGGATCAGGCTTGGAGGCTTTCATACAGCACCACATTTAAAGGTTCAGGAACATGGAGTAGATTCTGTTCAATGTAAGAGACTTGAGCAGTCACAGAAATACTGAGGATAGCTGACTGAGCCACGTAAAGAACTAAGGTTGCATAGCCAGAAAAGGGAAGGCTTGGAGGAAGGGAGTAGAAATATACCAAAATGCTTTTCAAATAATTGAAGGACAGCCATGTGGAAGAAAAACTAAGCTCATTTTATTTTTTATTATTTTACTTTAAATGAAGGCTTATGGAACAAACTAGCTTCTCATTAAACAGTTAGTACACATATTGTTTTGTGACATTGGTTACCAACCCCACAACATGTCAGTACTCTCCCTTCTCAGCCTTGGGTTCCCTATTACCAGCTTTCTTTTCCCCTCAGGGCTTCTAGTCCTTGCCCCTGGGCTGGTGTGCCCCTTTAGTCTCGTTTTGTTTTATGAGCCTGTCTGTTCTTCGCCTAAATGGTGAACCTCAGGAATTACTTCATTACTGAGCTAAAAGAGTGTCTGGGGCCCATTTTCTTGGAGTTTCTCCAGTCTCTGTCAGGCTAGTAAGTCTGGTCTTTTTTTGTGAGCTAGAATTTTTTTCTGCATTTTTCTCTAGCTCTGTCCGGGACCCTGTTTTGTGATCCCTGTCAGAGCAGGCCGTGGTAGTAGCCCGGCACCATCTAGTTGTGCTGGGCTGTCTGGTGGAGGCTGTGGTAGTTGTGACCCATTAGTCCTTTGGACTAATCTTTCCCCTATGTCTTTGGTTTTCTTCTTTCTCCCTTACTCCAGACAGGGTGAGACCAGTGTATTATCTTAGATGCCTCTTACCAAGCTTTTAAATCCCCAGATGCTACTCACCAAAGTAGAATGTAGAAAATTTTCCTTATAAACAATTGAGCTAGATGTTCCCTGAGACCATAGTCCCCAGAGCCCTCACCCGCCAATTCAGTCCCTCAGGGAGTTTGGATGTGTCTGTGGAGCTTCCATGGCCTTGTCCTGCAGAAGTTGTGCTGGCTTCCCCAGTTTGTGTATTGTTTTGCCCTTCACCAAACCAAAAACCAAACCAAACCCATTGCCATCGAGTTGAGAGTCGATTCTGACTCATGGTGACCCTATAGGACAGAGTAGAACTGGTCCATAGGGTTTCCAAGGAGCATCTGGTGGAATTGAACTGCCGACCTTTTGGTTAGCAGCCATAGCTCTTAACCACTATGCCACCAGGGTATCTACCCTTCACCAAAGTTACTTCTTAGGGGAGGGGTGGGGATGGAAAAACACTAAAGAAACCCTTCACCAAAGTTACCTCTTAAAAAAAAACCAAAACCAAACTCAGTGCCACCGAGTCAGTTCTGACTCATAGCGACCCTATACTACTGTTTATTTAGTGTTTTTCCATCCCCTCCCGTCTCCTCCCTCATAACTGTCAAAGATGTTTCTTTTTGTGTGTAAACATTTTCATGAGTTTTTCAAGTAGTAGTTTCATAGAATATTTGTCCTTTTGTGAATGACTTATTTCACTTAGCGTAATGCCCTCCAGATTCATCCATGTTATGAGGTGCTTCACAGATCCATCATTGTTCTTTATCATTGCTTAATATCTTACCGTGTGTACGTACTATAGTTTCTTTATCCGTTCACCTGTGGATTGGCATCTAGGTTGTCTCCATCTTTTTGCTGTTGTGAACAATGCTGCAGTGAACATGGGTGTGCATATGTTTATTTGTGTGACAACTCTTATTTCTCTAGGATATATTCCTAGGCATTGGGATTGCTGTATCACATGGTATTTCTATTTCTAGGTTCCTAAGGAAGTGCCGTATCATTTTCCAAAATGGTTGTACCATTTTGCTTTCCCACCAGCAGTGCATAAAGAGTTCCAATCTCCCAGCGCCTCTCCTACCTTTGTTATTTCCTGTTTTTTTTATTGCCACCTGTGGTTTTGAATTGCAATGATTTGCATTTCTCCAATGGCTAGTGACTGCAAGCATTTCCTCATGTGTCTATTAGCCGCTTTAATGTCTTCTTTGGTGAAGTGTCTGTTCATTTCCTTTGCCCATTTTGTGCTTGGATTATTTGTCTTTTTGTTGTAGAAGTGTTGGATTTTCCTATAGATTTTAGAGATTAGACCTTTGTCGGATTTGTCATGGCCAAAAATTTTTTCCCAGGCTGTAGGTTCTCTTTTTACTATTTTGGTGAAGTCTTTTGATGAGCTAAGTGTTTAATTTTTAGAAGGTCTCTAGCTTATCTTCTGGAGTTTGTGTGTTGTTACTTATGGTTTGTATATGGTTAGTGCCGTGTACTGGGGACTCTAGTGTTGATCCTATTTTTTTCTTCTATGATCTTTATAGTTTTTGATTTTATATTTAGGTCTTTGATCCAATTTGAATTAGTTTTTGTGTATGGTGTGAGGTATGTGTCCTGTTTCATTTTTTTGCAGATGTACATCAAGTTTTGCCAGCACCATTTGTTAAAAAGACTGACTTTTCCCCCAATTGATGGGCTTTGGCCCCTTGCGGAAGATCAGGTGACCTTAGGTGAATGGATTTACATCTGGGTTCTCAATTCGGTTCCACTGGTCAATGTATCTGTTGTACTAATCCCAGGCTGTTTTGACCACCATAGCTGTATAGTAGGTTCTAAGGTCAGGTAGTGCGAGTCCTCCTATTTTATTCTTCTTCTTCAATAGTGCTTTACTTATCTGGGGCCTTTTCCCTTTCCATATAAAGTTAATGATTTGTTTTTCCATCTCTTTAAAGAATGTTGTTGGTATTGAATCAGGATTGCATTGTATCTGTGAATTGCTTTGGGTAGAATTGTCATTTTCAGAATGTTGAGTCTACCTATCCATGAGTGTGTTTTCCATTTACGTAGATCTCTTGTGGTTTCTTGCAGTAGTATTTTTTAGTTTTCTTTGTATAAAACCAAAACCCAGTGCCGTCGAGCCGATTCCAACTCCTAGCGACCCTATAGGACAGAGTAGAACTGCCCCATGGAATTTCCAAGGAGTGCCTGGCGGATTTGAACTGCTGACCCTTTAGTTAGCAGCCGTAGCACTTAACCACTACACCACCAGTGTTTCCTTTCTTTGTATAGGTTTTTTAAATCCCTGGTTACATTTATTCCTAAGTATTTAATTTTTAGGGACTATTTTAAATGGTATTGTTTTCCTGATTTCCTATTCGTCATTCTCTTTATTGGTGTATAGGAATACAACTGATATTGTGTGTTTACTTTGTATCCTGCTAATCTGCTGAATCTTTCTACTAGTTCCAGTAGTTTTCTCATGGAGTCTTTTGGGTTTTCTATGGATAGTATCATATCATCTGCAAATAGGGATAGTTTTACTTCTTCCTTACCAATTTGGATGCCCTTATTTCTTTCTCTTGCCTTATTGCTCTAGCTAGGAAGGACTTCCAGCACAATGTTAAATAGAAGTGGTGATAAAGGACATCCTTGTCTAGTTCCTGTTCTTAAGGGGAATGTTTTCAGCCTCTCTCAGTTAAGAATGTCAGCTATTGGTTTTGTACAGATGCTTTGTATTATGTTGAGGAATTTCACTTCCATACCTATTTTACAGAGAGTTTTTATCAGGAATGGGTGTTGGACTTTGTCTAATGCCTTTTCTGTGTTGATTCAGATGATCATGTGATCTTTTATTTATGTGATGGATTACATTGATTGACTTTCTAATGTTGAACCATCCTCGCATACATGATATGAATCCCACTTGATTGTGGTGTATTATTATTATTATTTTATATGATGCGGTATTCTGTTGGCTAGAATTTTGTTGAGAATTTTTGTATCTATGTTCATGGGAGATATTGTTCTGTAAGTTTTTTTTTTTTTGTATCTTTGCCTGGTTTTTGTATCAGGGTTATGCTGGCTTCATAAAATGAATTTGGAAATATCCCTTCCTTTTTTTTTTTTGTATATTCTGAAATAGTTTGAGTAGTACTGGTGTAAGCTCTTCTCTGAATGTTTGATAGAATTCTCCGGTGAAGCCACCTGGGCCAGGACTTCTTTTGTTGGGAGTTTTTTTTGTTTTGTTTTGTTTTTAATCCTTTTAATCTCTTCTCTTGTTATGAGTCTGTTCAGATTTTCAACATCATTTTGTGTTAGTTTGGGTAGGTAGTGTGTTTCTAGAAATTTGTCCATTTCCTTTAGATTTTCAAATTTGTTGGAGTATAGTTTTTCAAAGTACTCTGTTATGAAAATTTTTATATCAGTTGGGTCTGTTGTAATATCCCTCATTTCATTTCTTATTTGGGTTATTTGTATCCTCTCCTGTTTTTCTTTTGTCAGTTTGGCCAGTGGTTTCTTGATCTTTTCAAAGAACCAATTTTTAGTTTTGTTGACTCTATTGTTTTTCTATTCTGTATTTCATTTATTTCCTTTCTACTGGTAGCTGTGGGCTTCTTTTGCTGTTCTTTATTTGTTCGAGTTGTATAGCTAATGTTTTAATTTTGTCCCTTTCTTCTTTTTTTGATCTGTGCATCTATCACTATAAACTGACCTCTGATCACTGCCTTTGCTGTATCCCAAAGGTTTTGCTATGATGTGTTTTCATTCTTGTTTGATTCTAGGAACTTTTTTATTCTATCTTTGGTTTCTTCTATTATACAGTGGTTTTTAAACAGACTGTTATTAAGTTTCCATGTAATTTTTTTTTTTTTTTCCTTGCTCTTCCTGTTGTTAATTTCTACTTTGGTAGTTCTGTGATTTGAGAAGATACTTTGTATTATTTCAATGTTTTGGATTTTGTTAAGGGTTGCTTTGTGGCCTAAGATGTGGTCAATTCTGGAGAACATTCCATGTACATTGGAAAAGAATGTGTACTTTGCAGCTGTTCAGTGGAGTGTTCTATATATGTCTATGAGGTCAAGTTGGCTGACTGTGTTCTTTAGCTCTTCTATAGCTTTGTTGAGTTTTTTTCTAGATGTTCTGTCCTTTACCAAGAGTGGTGTGTTGAAGTTTCCTACTACTATCGTGGAACTGTCAATTTTTCTTTTCAGTGCTGTTAGAGTTTGCTTTATGTATCTTGGAGCCCTGCCATTGGGTGTGTAGATGTTTATTATGGTTATGTCTTCATGATATTGTTCCTTTAATCATTATATAGTGCCCTTCTTTGTCTTTTATGGTGGATTTTATTTTAAAGTCTATTTTATCTGAGATTAGTATTGTCACTCCTGCTCCTTTTGGGCAGTTTTTTTTCCATCCTCTGGTTTTTAATAAATTTATGTCTTTATTTCTAATGTGTGTCTCTTATAGACAGCATATTGACGGATCCTGTTTTTTAACCCATTCTATCACTCTCTGTTTCTTTATGGGTACATGTAGGCCATTTATGTTCATTGATAGGTGTGAGTTTATTGCTGTCATTCTGTAGTGTTTTTTTGTTTTTTTGTTTTTTTTTTTGTGGTGTTGACTTTTTCATTGTTCCTCTTACTCTCCTGTGATGAATTTCTTTTGTTTGTGGATTTTTTTTTTTCATTTCTTTTGTTTTTGTAGATTTTGTGTTTACTGAGACTTTATGTTTTTCTTCTTTATTGTGATAACTAGGTTTGTTAACTTTCTTTGTGGTTACCTTCAAATTTACCCTTATCTTCTAAAGTTTGAACCAGTCTTTTATTACTTGGTATCGCTTTGCCTTCTTTTCCATTAGAAAGTTCTACACCTGTACTTTTTTCCCTCTTTTGTTGTTCTGATGTTGTCATCATTTGCAGATTAACCTCTCTGGTTCCCTGTTGTAAATCTTTTAGTTTTGGTTAATCCTTGAGAGTTCATTTCCTAGGTTGGTATCTGGCTGATGAGGTCTTTCCTCCTAGATTCAGGATGTCCTCTGATGTAGTCTGTTCTCAAACCAAAGGACTCCCTTTAATAATTCTTGTAAATTTGTTTTGGTTTTTACATATTCCCTTATTTTATGTTTATCTGGAAATGTCCTAATGTCACCATCGTATTTGAATGAAAGAAGACTAAACTAATTTTTGATGGTCTCCTGAGGTAAAATTATGACCAGGGCCTGGAAGTTGGTGGTGGTGTTAGGTGTCGTTGAGTTGGTTTCAACTCATAGCAACCTATATACAATAGAACAAAACACTGCCCTGTCCTGTGCCACCTTCACAATCATTGCTATGTTTGTACCCATTGTTGCAACCACTGTGTCAGCCCATCTCATCCAGGGCCTTCTTCTTTTTCACTGACCAAGCATAATATGTTTCTTCAGGGACTGGTGCCTCCGGATAACACATACAAAGTAGGTGAGACAAAGTCTCATCATCCTTGCTTCTAAGGAGCATTCTGGCTATACTTCTTCCAAGACAGATTTGCTCATTCTTCTGGCAGTCCGTGATATATTCGATATTCTTCACCAATGCCATAATTCAAAGGCATCAATTCTTCCTTGGTCTTCCTTATTCATTATCCAGCTTTCACATGCATATGAGGCAATTGAAAATACCATAGCTTGGGTCAGGCCCACCTTGGTCCTCAAAGTGACATCTTTGCATTTCAATACTTCAAAGAGATGTTTGAACCAGATTTGCCCAGTGAAATACTTTGATTTCTTGACGACTGCTTTCACGGGCATTGATTGAGGACCTAAGTAGAATAAAATACTTGACAACTTCATATTTTCTGCCTTTATTATGATGTTGTTTATTGGTCCAGTTGTGAGGATATTTGTTTTCTTTATGTTGAGGTATAATTCGTAGTCAAAGGATGTAGTCTTTGATGTTCATCAGGTAGTGCTTCAAGTCCTCTTTGCTTTCAGCAAGAAAAGTTGTGTCATCTTCATAACCCGGGTTGTTAATGAGTTTTCCTCCAATCCTGATACTACGTTCTTCACATAGTCCAGCTTCTCAGATTATTTGCTCAGCACAGAGATTGAATAAGTATGATGAAAGGATACAATCCTGATGCACACCTTTCCTGATTTTAAACCATGCAGTATCCCCTTTTTCTGTTTGAATGACTGCGTCTTCATCTATGTACAGGTTCTGCATGAGCACAATGAAGTGTTCAGGAAGTCCCATTCTTTGCAATGTTATCCATGTTATGATCCACACAATTGAATGCCTTTGCATAGTCAATAAAACACAGGTAAACATCTTTCTGGTATTCTCTGCTTTAAGCCAATATCCATCTGACATCAGCAAAGATACTCTGGTTCCATGTACTCTTCCAAATCTGGCTTGAATTTCTGGCAGTCCTCTGATGATGTACTGCTGCAAACCATTTTAAAATTATCAGCAGCAAAATTTTACTTTCAAATGATGTTAATGATATTGTTTGATAATTTCTACCTTCTAATGCATCACCTTTCTTTGGAATGGGCATGAATATCGATCTATTCCAGTTGGTTGGCAGGCACCGTCTTCCAAATTTCACAGCATAAATGAGTAAGTGCTTCCATTTGTTGAAATATCTCAATTTTTATTCCATCAGTTCCTGAAGTCTTGTTTTCCGCCAATACCTTCAGTGCAGCTTGGACTTCTTCCTCCAATACCGTGAATACTTGATCCTGAAATAGTTGAATATCAACTGATTCTTTTTTGTGTGATGACTCCATGTATTCCATCCGTCTTCTTTTTATGTATTTATTTGTTTAATTTTATTGAGCTTTAGGTGAAAGCTTACAGCTCAAGTTAGATTCTCATTCAAATATTTATACACATTGTTTTCTGGCATTGGTTGCAATCCCGACAATGTCACAGCAAGCTCCCCCTTTCTGCCCCAAGTTTTTTGTGTCCATTCATCCAGTTCCTGTCCTTTCCTGCCTTCTCTTCTTGCTTTTGGGCAGGAGTTGACTATTTGGTCTCATGTATTTGATTGAATTAGGAAAGATGTTCCTCACCTGTGTTATTGTTTGCTTTATATGCCTACTTAATCTTTGTCTAAAAAGTGGGCTTTGGTAGTGGCTTTAGTTTTGAGTTAGCAGACTGTCTGGGGGCTATAGTTTCAGGGGTTCCTCTAGTCTCTGCCAGACCAGTAGGTCTGGTCTTTTTTCTCAAACCTGAATTTGGTCTATATTTTTTTTTTCCCGGCTCTGTTTGGGACTCTCTGTTCAGGTCTCTGTCAGACCAGGCAGTGGTGGTATGGGGCACCATCTAGTTCTGGGCTCAAGCTGGTAGAGGCACTGATTCGTGTGGTCCATTAGTCCTTTGGACTGGTATTTTCCTTGTCTGGTTTTCTTCATTCTCCTTTGCCCAGAACATAGTGGGACCAATAGATACATCTTAGATGGCCAGATGCTACCCACCACAGTAAGATGTAGATCATTTTCTTTACAAACTATGTTATGCTAAATGACCTAGATGTCTCTCCCCCCAGCCCCCCAAGACTATGGTCCCATCCCTCAGGCCCAGCAACTCTATCCCTCAAGATGTTCCTAGTGTCTAGGAAACATCTATGACTTTGCCTTGGTCAAATTGTACTGGCTTCCCTTGTAGTGCGTGTTTTCTTTCCCTCCACTAAAGCTAAAACTTGTCTATTATCTAGTTAGTGATTGCCCTTCCTCAACCCTCTCCTCCCTCGTAACCATCAAAGATTCTTTTTACTGTGTATAAACCTGTTCTTAGGTTTTAATAATAGTGGTAACATACAATATTTGTCCTTTCATGATTGACTTATTTCACTCAGCATAATGCCCTCAGATTCATCTAGGTTGTGAGATGTTTTGCAGATTCATCATTCTTTTTTAACATTGTGTAGTATTCCATTGTGCATATGTACCATAATTTGTTTACCCATTCATCTGATGATGGGCACTTAGGTTGTTTCCATCTTTTTGATATTGTGAATAGTGCTGGAGTGAACATGGGTGTGCATATGTCTATTAATGTGAGGGCTCTTATTTCTCTAGGGTATATTCCTAGGAATGGGATAGCTGGATTGTACGGTACTTCTATTTCTAGCTTTTTAAGGAGGTATCATATCATTTTCCATAATGTTTGTACCATTTTAGATTCCCACCAGCAGTGCACAAAAGTTTCAATCTCCCCACAACCTCTCCAACATTTGATGTATTCTGTTTTTTTTTATATTATTATTATTAGTGCCAGTATTGTCAGGGTGAGATGGCCTCTCATTGTAGTTTTGATCTACATTTCTTTAATGGCTAATATGAGTTGGAAGGAACTCAACAGCATGGGTAATGGCTAATAATCGTGAGCATTTCCTCATGTCTGTTAGCTGCCTGCATGTCTTCTTCAATGAAGTATCTGCTCATTTCCTTTGTCCATTTTTTCATAGGACTATATGTCTTTTTGTTGTTGAAGTATTGAAGTATTTTTGTAGATGTTAGAGATTAGACCCTTGTCAGATATATAGCAACCAAAATTTTTTTTCCCAGCCTATGGGTTCTCTTTTTACTCTTTTGATAAGCATAAGTGTTTAATTTTCAGGAGCTCCCAGTTATCTAGTTTATATTCTGGAGTTTGTGCATTATTAGTTATGGTTTCTGTTCTCTTTATGCCCTGTATTCAGGCCCCTAAAGTTGTCCTTATTTTATTCTTCCATGGTCTTTATTGTTTATGTTTTATATTTAGGTCTCTGATCCATTTTGAGTTACTTTTTGTCTATGGTGTGAGGTATAGATCTTATTTCATGGTTTTACAGATGGATATCCATTTATGTCAGCACCATTTGTTAAAAAGACTGTGTTTTACCCATTTAATGGACTTTTGCCCTTTGTCAAATATCAGCTGCTCATAGATTTACATCTGGATCCTAAATTCTGTTCCATTGGCCTATGTGTCTGTTACTGTACCAATAACAGGCTGTTTTGACTACCATGGCTGTATAGTAGGTTCTAAAATCAGGTACTGTGAGGCTCCCAACTTTGTTTTTCTTCAATAATGCTTTGCTTATCTGGTGCCTCTTCCCTTTCCATATAAAGTTGGTGACTTGTTTCTTCATTCCATTAAAGAATGCTGCTGGAATTTAGATCAGGATTGCATTGTATCTGCAAATCACTTTGAGTAGTATTAACATTTTCATAATGTTGAATCTTCCTATCTATACGCATGGTATGTTTTCCCTTTTTGTAGGTCTCTTGCACTAGTGTTTTGTAGCTTTCTTTGTATAGGTTTTTTATGTCCCTGGTTAGATTTATTCCCAAATATTTTATCTTCTTGGGGCTATTGTAAGTGGTATTGATTTGCTGATTTCCTTTTCAAAATTCTCTTCATTGGTGTAGAGGAATTCAACTGATTTTTGTATGTTAATCTTGTATCCTGCTCTTTGCTGAAATCTTCTACTATTTCCAGTAGCTTTCTTGTGTATTCTTTGGGTTTTCTAGATAAAAAAAATTTTTTTTTTTTTTATGTATAGGATCATATTATCTGTGAATAGGGATAGTTTTATCTCTTCTTTACCAATTCGTATGCCCTATATTTGTTTTTCTTGTCTTATTGCTCTAGCTGGGACTTCCAGCACGATGTTGAATAAGAGCGGTGATAAAGGACATTTTTGGTTCCTGTCCTTAATGGTAATGCTTTCAGTTTCTCTCCATTGAGAATGATGTTGGCTATTGATTTTTCGTGAATGCCCTTGGCCCTTTATTATGTTGAATTTCCCTTCTACTCCTATTTTGCTAAGGGTTTTTATCAGGAATGAGTGTTGGACTTTGTCAAATGCCTTCTCTGTGTCGATTGAGATGATCATGTGATTCTCTTCTTTTGTTTTATTTATTTGCTGGATTACATTGATTGATTTTCTGATTTTGAACCATCCTTGCATACCTGGAATGAATTCCACATGGTCATGATATATTTTTTTTTTATATGCTCTTGAATTCTATAGGCCAGAATTTTGTTGAGAGTTTCTAAATCTATATTTATGAGCAATATTGGTCTGTAGTTTTCTTTTTTTCCTGGCTTTAGTATCAGGGTTATTCTGGCACCATAGAATAAATTAGGGAGTATATCTTCTTTTTCTATGCTCTGAAATAGTATGAAGAGTGTTGGTGTGAGCTCTTCTCTGAAAGTTTGGTAGAATTCTCCAGTGAAACTGTCTGGCCCAGGGGTTTTTTTGTTGGAAGGCTTTTTTTTTTTTTTTTTTTTAACCTCTTCAATCTCTTATTTTGTTATGGGTCTATTTAGTTTTTCTACATTGGTTTGTTTTAGTTTAGGTAGGTAGTGTGTTTCTAGAAATTTGTCCATTTCCTCTAGGTTTTCAAATTTGTTAGAATACAACTTTTTCATAGTAATTTGTTATGACCCTTTTTAATTCATTTCAGTTTGTTGTGATATCACCCATCTCATTTCCTATTTGATTATTTGTTTCCTCTTCTGTTTTTCTTTTGTCAGTTTGGCCAATGGTTTCTCAAAGTTTTTGGTCTTGTTGATTCTATTGTTTTTCTGTTCTCTATTTCATTTATTTCTGCTCTAATCTTTATTATTTTCTTTCTTCTGGTGCCTTTGGCCTCTTTTGCTGCTCTCTTTCTATTTGTTTGAGTTGTAGGGTTATTGTATTGATTTGGGCCAGTTCTTTTTTGATGTGTGTGGTTTTGCTATAAATTGACCTTTAAGCACTGCTTTTGCTGTGTCTCAAAGGTTTTAGCAAAATGTTTTTTCATTTTCATTTGATTCTATGAATTTTTTAAATTCCATTTTTGAACTCTTCTATTACCCAGTAGTTTATAGGCAAGGTGTTGTTCAGTTTCTATGTATTTAATTTTTTTCTTTGCTATTTCTATTATTGATTTCTACTTTCATAACATTATGATTAGAGAAGATGCTCTGTATTATTTCCATGTTTTGAATTTTGTTGACACTTGCCTTGTGGCCTAAAATGTGGCCTATTCTGGAGAATGTTCCATGTGTATTGAAAAAGAACGTATACTTTTGCTGCTGTTGGGTGGGGTTTCTGTATATGTCTATGAGGTCAAGTTGGTTGACTGTGGCATTTAGGTCTTCAGTATCTTTATTGAGTTTCTTTCTAGGTGTTCTGTTTTTCACTGAAAGTGGCATGTTGAAGTCTCCTACTATTATTGTGGAACTGTCTATCACACTTTTCAATGCTGCTGGAGATTTTTTTTTTAACATATTTTGGAGCCCTGTCATTCGGTGCGAAGACACTTATAATGGTTATGTGCTCCTCGTGTATCGACTCTTTAATCATTTAATCATTATATATGTCCTTCCTTATCCTTTGTGGTGGATTTTTCTTTAAAGTCTATTTTGTCAGAGGTTAATATTGCCACTTCTGCTCTTTTTTGGTTGTTGTCTGCTTGATATATTTTTTCCATCTTTTGAGTTTTGTTTATGTCTTTGTGTCTAAGGTGTGTCTTTTGTGGACAGCATACAGGTGGATTGTTTTTTTTTTGTTTTTAATTCATTCTGCCACTCTCTGTCTCTTTACTGGTGCATTTAAGCCATTTACATTTAGTGTATTTATTGATAGGTAATAAACTCTTTTTTATGAGTTTATTGCTGTCATTCTGTTGTTTCGTTTTTGACGGTGTTGATGGTTATTTTCTTTGTTCTGCTAAGTTTTCTGTGCAGAGTTCTTTTTGTTTATGGTTTTTCTTTTCATTTATTTCATTATTCTGATTTTCTGTTTACTGAGTATATTTTTCTCTTTTTTTATTTTGATGGGTAGATTTGTTAGTTTCCTTTGTGATTACTTAGAAATTTACCTTTATTTCCCTAAGTTTAAACAAAGCTTTTTCATCTTGATATCAACTTGACTCCTTCTCCGTATGGAAGTTCTACTACTATACCATTTGTTCCCTCTTTTTCATTTTGTCGGTGTTTTTGTTTACATATTGATGTCTCTAGTTCCTTATATTCAGTCTTTTAGTTTTGTTTTATTTTTGAGAATTCTGTACTTGACTTGGTATCTGGTCAGTCTGTCCTGTGTCCTAGTCTTGGATTGTTGTCTGATGTTGGTTCTCTAAGCAGAGGATTCTCTCTAATATTCCTTGTAATTTTGGTCTGGTTTTTACATATTCCCTTAATTTCTGTTTATCTGCAAATGTTCTAATTTCACCATTGTATTTCAGAGATGATTTTGCTAGACATATAATTTTTTGGCTGGATTTTTTTTTTTTCCTTCAAGACTCTATACATGTCATCCTATTTCCTTCTTGCCTGTATGATATCTGCTGAGTAATAAGAGCTTAGTCTATTGGTCCCCCTTTGTAGGTAACTTTTTGTTTTTCCCTAACTGCTCTCAGAATTCTTTCTTTGTCTTTGGTTTTGGCAAGTTTGATTATATGTCTTTGTGACTTTCTTTTGGAGGCAGTCCTGTTAAGGGACCATTGAGATTCTTCAATGGATATCTTCTTGTGTTTCATGATATTAGGGAGGTTTTTCTGCCAGCAAATCTTGAGCAATTTCCTCTTTGTTTTCCATTAACCCCACCTCCACCCCCCACCTCATTTGGGAACTCTGATTCCACATAGGTTTTTCCTCTTGAAAGTGTCCCACATAATTCTTAGGCTTTCTTCATTCTTTTTTTCTGATTTTTCCTCAAACAAATTGGTGGCAAGGCATTTGTCTTCGATCTCACTAATTCCGTCTTCCATTGTCTCAATTCTGCTTCTATGTCCTTCTATCAAGGTTCTAATTTTGAAATTTTATTGTTAATCTCTTGGATTTCTAGTTACCATTTTTGTGTGGTTTTCAGTAGCCTATTTATTTTATTGTTTTGTTCTTGTGTTGATTTCCTGAATTCTATTGCTTTGTCTGTGTTTTCCTTGGTTTTATCTTTATTTTCCCTGATTTCTTTCTTGATCACTTGGAGATCTCTGTATATATTAGTCTTTTGAATTCATTATCAGGTAGTTCCATTGTCTTATATTCCTCCAGAAGGTTTTCTGGTTCTTTGTTTTGGTCACTTACTGGAGCCATCCTGTCATGCTTCTTTATGTGATTTGATTTTTTTTTTTTTTTTTACTGTCTACAAAGCATCAAGAAATTACTGTATTCATTTATTTATTGCATGTTTGTTATGGCATCTTGAATAATTGTTTTGTTCTCATTTGATATATTCGAGTAGACTGGACATGCATGCTACTCTGGTCACTATACTGGCCATGGTGAAGCTCTCACCTCCTGGTCTCCAGGTGGGCAAAGCAGCTACTAGGTGTGAGAGTATGGCACCCTGTTTACTGTTGTTGAGGGGCTGCTGAGGATGTAGGTGGCATTTAAAAAAAAAAATTTTTTTTTTTAATGTACCTGTCCTACTAGTCACCTGGCTGTGGGTGCAGGGGATGTTCTCCCTAGTCTTTGGGTTGAGTGCTGTGTGTGCACTCGGCCACATGCTGGATGGCCGGGGCTAATGTGCCCGGGTTGTCAGTCACTGGGTGTGTGATGTGGAGACTCTCACCTGTAGTCCTGGACTTGCAGGGCTGTTGGGGGGTGGGGGTGGGGTATTCAGAGCAGGCACAAGTCTCTGGTTGCAGTGGGAGGTGATTTGAGAGGCAACGCAGGGGGCTGGTAGCTTCTCATGGGTACCTGGTCGGATGGCATGGCCCTGTCTGCTAGAGCCCATAGTGGGGATGAGGGCTGTGCAGCTTTTACTCAGGCACCTGGTTCTTTTGGCAGGAGGGACTAGGGATGTCACTTGTCCTCAGGCCCCCATTGTGGTTGGCTCTATGGAGTGGGCAGTGCCACCAGCCCTCAGGCCCCCAGCATGGGTGGTTGAGCTCCCTTCTTAGGGGGCATGGCAGTAGTGAATGCTACAGGTCTGCAGCTTCTGCTTGGCTGTTGCAGGTGAAGTGGGCTTTAGCTGGGAATTCTGCCCACCTTGTTCCAATATGACTATGCTGTGCCAGCTCAGCCAACAAGGTGCTGGTGCAGTGATCAGAGGGGGTGGAGGGCCCTGCAAGTCTGTGGACACCCTGCACCAGTGGCTGGGCAAAGGGGTGAGTGCCTAGGACCAGTCAGAGAGCTAACTAGTTTAAGAGGTGCAAGATAGCTTGGAATGCCACAGGTCTGTAGCTCACACTTCACTGCTGTAAGTGGGCTTCAGCTGGGAACCCTGCCTACTTGTTCCAATATGGACATGCTGGTGCAGGTGATCAGAGTAGGTGGATGGTGCTGCAACCCCATGGTCCCCCTGCACTAGTGGCTTAGCAAAGAGAAGGGCCATGAGTTCCTGGATTAGGGCATGTGGCAGTATTGATTGCCACCGGACTAGTGTTGGTGTGAGAAGTGGAATAAGGGAGGGGGAGGAAGTGCTCCTTGGCCTGTAGAGCTCTGGGAGGGGAGGGGTGAAAAGGCTGGAGTGCACATGGTGGGTTGGGTGTGTGCACTTAACTTTTGCAGATCTGATATCACTCCTGTTTGACTTTGGAGGTGCATACCGAGATGCTTCTGCTTAGCTGTACCAGGTGGGGTGGATTTCTACTTGGGTTGTTGCTGCTTGCCTCAAATGTCCGTGCTGTGCAGATTCAGCTATCAGGATGCCAGGGATCTGTAAGTCTTCTTTTTCACTGTTTTTGAATGGTCTTTCCTTCCACCTGACACTCAATCTGATTCTTCAGCTTTGTCTTTGATGCTTAGGGTTCTTAGACTTTCATATATATCCGTTTCACTTGTTGTTTTCAAATATTTGTTGTAAGAAGGACAAAATGAAGCATCTGACTATTCTGCCATCTTGGCCTGCCTCCTCTCCGTCCATCTTCTTTTGATACTTCTGGTGTCATTCAATAATATTTTGCTCATAGAATCCTTCAATATTGCAACTTGAGGCTTTAATTTTTTTCTTCGGTTTTCACTGGTTTTTCTCCTCTAGAGGACCCAGACTAAGACCTCTGGCTTAAATTATTATGAAAATCCCCCACTGGGTGCCTCTTGTTTGCGTCAGCCCATGCTCCACACTACTTGCCACAATGGTCTTACAGGAAAACAAAGTTAATGATGTCTAGTTAAAAACTTCGGTGAGCTCACCATGACTGTAAGGTACTGGACAAAGTATTAGCTTGGGCCAGCCCAGTTCCTCCTCCTTAAGTTCTGCTACTCCATCTTCACAGCATGTTATCATTTCCTTCTGTCATGTGGGGTTTTCCCTGTGGAGTCAGACCTTTTCTAGTCCTGCTGTCTCTGCTGTGTCATTCTTTCTACCTGGAACCATGCTCCTGACCCACAGATCTCTCTTGGTGCCATGCCCCATACAGATGCATCCTCTTCTTTAAGTTCTTCTTTCCTTAGGGTCTTGCTATATACCACTTAGGAATATTCTTCCAATACCTCAATGACACAGTCCCAATTTCCAGCCTCAATGGAGTACATTTTCCTGAAGTACTTTTCTTCACATCTCTATAGAGTTTTTAGAAAGAGTAGTATCACAGTTTCATTTCCCCAAAAGATAATGAAATCTGCACTGACAGGGACTATGTCATCATATCTCAAGTGCCTAGTTAGTACCTGGCACATAGTAGATGCACTCTAAATATTTTTAAATAAATAACTGATCAAACCTTCAGCTTGGACTCCTTGGAAGCAAAACACTTTAAAAAACAAGATATGATTGCATGTATATCTGCTGTAATTCATAAAATTTCTCTTTTATTTGTCCCGTCTCTGTTTTCCCTCTACCTTTTATGTTCTTTATACTTTTTTACATTTACTTCACCACACCAGAGCCTTATTCATCTCTTAATTTAATTCCATTCTCCATAGATTGGCTGTGTATGGACATTTCAGCTCCAGAGCCTACATTCATAAATAGCTGCTGAATGGTTTTACTGCTCAGGTGCCTTCAACATATTAATGGAAAATATTTAAGAAGCTGCATCATTCGCTTACTCTCAAATGGGACTGAGATGTGTCCATCAATAACAACTCCCATTACATTAAAACATAGATTAAAACACATAAAAGTAAAATAAACTTCATTTAAAGTTAATAAAATTTAATGTATCTTTCAAGAGTGTAAAATATTTGCAAAGGTGGACACAGTCAGAAAGAGCATCCGTGACAGGAAAATGTTCCCCTTGAGGTTTGTTATTGGGATCCGTGATCAGTTAGTGGCTTTGTTCTCATCATTTCATGATTTAATGCACTTAAACTGACAGCTTTATTTCTGGGTTTTTCAAATGGGCAACAGCACTGGGACAAAGAGAGGAAAAGGCACAGACGCATTCCAGGTCTGAAGGAAAGCTGCATCTTGAGAGCACTGTGTCTTAATTGTGAGCTCACGTTAATGAAAGAAGCAGGGCAAGAGCGTGGGTGTTGGAACAAGAGAAAGGGGTGCTTGTCCACCACTCAATCAGCCTCACTCTCACCTAATTGAATAGTGGAGTTGTTTCATGCTTCCCTTAGCACACGGTCCAGATGAGCTGACATGTGGATTCCCTATGAACTGTTGCTGCCTGTGATTTCTGTGATTTAAGAGAGGAGCTGACTATGTTTTTCACCACATTAATAGCAATGAAACATATGATGAAGTGCCATGCTCTTTTCCAGGACCAGCTGTACTTCCCAGCCAGACTCTGCTGATTGAGATCACTGCTTGACTTTCTGGTACTCAAACAATTTCTCTCCCTTATACAGTAAGCATTGCATGGCCAGTAGCCCACTGCCTGCCTGGGGCAGAGTCACAGTCATGACCACACAGGCAACTGGACAGAGAGATAAGTTCGGGTTTCACAAGCCACTGGCAGGTTTTTCCAGGAAGATAGAAGTATCGGAATTGCGAGCCTCATTTTTTTTTTTCTTTCCCCTAATGTTGGACCGTGCAGGAAGCATTTCTGGATGTGGTAACTTCTTCAAAACATTCCTAGGTCTTTAGGAGAATGTAATTACAGTTCTAAGAAGGATATAAAGCCCTGTAGTATCATCTGCCAACAGCATTCTCATGCATAACAGCACCAATCCAATAAAAAGAGAGAGAGAGATTTCGAAGTATTCGTGATGGTTCATCCACACTGCTGAGTAAGTCTTCTTCTTGTTTCCAGTGGGTAATAGTTCCTCATGACCCCTGGATGTTACAATAAATAAGTTCTCTATGACTTTCACTTTTTTTATTTTTAAAGATTTGGACATCGGTGTATGCGTTTGTGTATGTATGTGTACCTGTATGCATATATATATATATATATATATATATATATATATAACTTTATCAGGAACAGGAAGGTCAAGGTTCTTTCCAAACAGCTGTATCATTGTCCTCATCACATTTCTGTGGGTTGGAATCACACTGTAGCATCATCTATTTCAGTAACCACAGCCTGGATTTAACCACAAGGTCCACTCAGACATTTAACCTGGGGTTTTCCGTGGACAGCCACACTGCTTTGTCATGCTTCTTACTGTAAAACCTGGTTAGAGTTGGAGTCTAAGCCTTACTCTTCATATTTTTTGAAATTCTGGTACAGAAGAGGCAGAAGAATTTTGTCCAGCTAGAAAAAGAGGGCCCCTTCAGTGGATATCCTTGCAAATATCGTTGTTGGTTGCCATCAAGTCCATTTCAACTCATAGAGACCCTGTAGGATACAGCAGAACTTCCCAATAGGGTTTCTTAGGCTATAATCTCTATGGGAGCAAATCGCCAGGTCTTTTCTCCTGTGGAGCCACTGGTGGGTTTGAACCACCAACCTTTCAGTTAGCAGCTGAGCACTAAACCACTGTACCACCAGGACTCCTTGCAAATACCATTACCAACATTTTTTTTCAAGTTGGGGCTGTTGGCTTCCAAGAGCTCTGCATTTTAGTGATGATATGCTTACTTATTATTCCGGTATCCTGTTTAGAGGAATAGCCACTGCATCTTGTTCACGGGGGAAGAAACATATTTCAGGCTTAACTCTGTTTCTATTTGATAAGAGGACTATGGCAAGTGGCACTTCTTTTAATGAGGCAATTAGGAAAGCATTCCATGTAAGGAAAGTCATAATAAGAGAAGAAACACAGGCCTCCTCAGGTATAAAATTGGAGGAGCTCTCCAAGCTGCCTTTTTCTAACTCACTGAAATTTCTTCATCTGTTATCCTGCCTGCTTCTTTACTCCCAACTCACCTGTGGTCCTGTAGAAAATAAAACCTAAAAAACCCTCTGCCACTTGCCCAAGTTTCCCTCAGACATTCAAGGCCAGTAAAATGCAAGATTCTTGAATAAATCACAAAAAACTTCCTGAAATATTTTAGGGTTATTCCTTCTCCATACTGACTTAATAATTACAATAATAGTGTTTATAATGATAAAAACAAAAGCAAAGCTGCTATTGTTGAGTTGCAAGTACTTTGCTAAGAGCATTACATTAATTATTTCATTTAATTCTCACAACAGTCCTATGAAAGACGTACTATCGTTATTCCCATTAAGCACATGAGAAAACTCAAGCTCTATTCATGGCAAAGTTCTTGACAACTTATTTTCTCTTTGTCCCTGAATCGGCCCAACTCCTGATGGTCTACCAATAATGCTTCCATCCTACTTCGTAGCTCTCGTAGTGACCTTCAGCATGCTCAAAGTCTCTGACTCCACTAACCCAATCAAATCTAAAGTCCAAGTTGGTCCTCTGGGTTGAGATCTGTTGACCTGTGCCATCTCTGCAGCCGGGGATGTCTGAAGGCTCAAATGTTATTAGGGTCATTTTTTAAATCCCTGCACTGTTGTTGTTAGGTGCCATGAAGTTGGTTCTGACTCATAGGGACCCTACAACAGAATGAAACACTGCCTGGTTCTGCGCCATCCTCAAGATCGTTGCTATGATTGAGTCCATTGTTGCAGTCACTGTGTCAGTTCATCTAGTTGAGGGTCTTCCTCTTTTTTGCTGACCCTCTTCTTTACCAAGCATGATGTCCTTCTCAAGGGACTGGTCCTTCCTGATAAATATCCAAAGTATGTGAGAGGAAGTCTCGCTATCATCGCTTCTATGGAGCCTTCTGGCTGTATTTCCTCTAATACAGATTTCTTTGTTTTCCCCGCAGTCTGTGGTATATTCAGTATTCTTCACCAACACCATAATTCAAAGGTGTCAATTCTTCTTTAGTCTTCCTTATTCATTGTCCAGCTTTTGCATACATATGAGGAAATTGAAAATACCATAGCTTGGGTCAGTGACATCTTTGCTTTTCAACACTTCAAGAGGTCTTTTGAAGAAGATTAAGGAGTTCTCGTGGCACAAAGCACTCAGCTGCTAACCAAAAGTTTGACAGTTCGAACCCACCCAGCTTCTCACAGTAGAAAAATGTGACAGTCTGCTTCTGTAAAAGATTTATAGCCTTGGAACTCTATGGGGCAGTTCTCCTCTGTCCTATAGGGTTGCTGTAAGTTGGAATCAACTTGAGTGCAGTGAGTTTAATTTTTTTGGTTTGAAGCAGATTTGCCCAATGTGATACGTCCTTTGATTTCTTGACTACTGCTTCTATGTGTGCTGATTGTGGATCTAAGTAAAATGAAACCCTTGACAACTTCAATACTTTCTCCATTTATCATGATGTTGCTTATTGGTCCAATTTTGAGGATTTGTGTTTTCTTTATGTTGAGGTGTAATCTATACTGAAGGCTATAGTCTTTGATCTTTATCAGTAAGTACTCTGAGTCCTCTTCACTTTCGGCAAGTAAGGTTGTGTCATCTGCATAAATGAGAGGACTTGAGACCCTGCACTAACTGAGTTTAAAGGGAATTTTGATAATTCAAGATGTTTTTCACCATTTAGGTTGGGAACAACTTGGCTATCGAGAAAAATAATGAGCAAAAGATGATCAGCTGGTTAAATTTTATGTATTTCTCCTGTTTTAAAATATCCAATGGGACAAGCCCAAATAGGACAATGAAAGCCATACTGGCTTGGGTTTTAACATAAATGTTCAACTAAAAAACCAAAGCAGAATCTCTTACCCAGGCAGGAATATCATCGATAAAATAGAGACATTATTCTATAATTTTTAGAGGCTACCAGGAACCTTTTTCCTCTTCAGCCTTCCTAAAAGGAATCATATTTTGTGTCTAGACCCTTGGCACCTCTGATGCCTTCTTTTTATGAAGACACCACCACTGTGCTTTCCTATCAGGTCAAGAGAGCCTCTACTGAGCATTTTCTCAGGGAGAGACTGAAAATCACTCCCTTTCAGATCAAATTGGTTGGCTTTGTGACTTCCTCTTTGCTTGCTTTTGTGTTTCTTTATTCATTATTTTCCTTCCTAACAGAAGCAATCCCAGTTTTATTTCTGGACACCACATCCCCTTTATTTAGGTTGGGGAGTTGTTAGTTGCCATCAAGTCAGCTCCAATTCATGGCAACCTTATAAAGAGCCCTGGTGGCACAGTGTTAAGGGTTGGCCTGCTAACCAAGAGGCTGGCAGTTCAAATCTACTAGCTGCTCCTTGGAAACCCTATGGGGCAGTTCTACTCTGTCCTACTGGATCACTATGAGTCAGAATCGACTCAAGGGCAGCGAGTCTGGTTTGGTTTTTGGTTTATGTATAACAGAATGAAAGTTGGCCGGTGCTGCACCGTCCTCATGATCATTGCTCTTTGATGCCATTGTTGTGGCTATTGTGTCAATCCACCTCATTAAATGTTTCCCTACTTTTGCTGACTCTTTACTTTACCAAAAAACAATGTCCTTTTCTGGCAATGGGCCCCTCTTGATGGTGTGTCCAAAGTAAGCAAGCCGAAGTCTCACCATTCTCACTTCTAAGGAGCATTCTTATTGTATTTCTTCTAAGACTGATTTTTTTCATTCTTCTGGCAGTCTACGGTATATTCAATATTCTTCACCAACGCCACAATTCAAATGTGTCAATCACCTCATATGCATGTGAAAACTAGATAATGAGAAAGGAAGACAGAAGAAGAGTGAAGACTAAGGCAACCTTAATAACATGGAAGTGTGAAGAAGGGGCTTTCTGCTTCCTGCTTCCTATTCTCATTGTCCAGTCTAGAGGAATCTGATGAAAAATTTGCAGGAACTCATACAATCATTGAGTAATTTCCAAATCTGGGAGGCTTTGTGTTTGTTAATTGGCTTTATTCAGTACTTTGATCTCAATATTAACTGAAGATACAGGAGAAGAAGAAAAGAGAATGGTAAATAAATTGATGCTGAATGAAGGGAATCGAAGTTCTATCAGGTAGGAACACTGTTCAGAGAATTCATGTATTAGTGTTTGAATATGCACACATTTATAATATATGACTTAACAGTATGTAGTGCTGCACGAGGTTTAGGCAAGTTCAGCAAACACCAGATGCATGACACAAGTGAGAGTATTCCAATTAAATTCAAGTGCATGTCCCCAATGGAAGAAGTAAAAATGCAGACTCCATCATTATTCATAGAATGACACTAACCTGCACATCAAAATAGATTTTTTTCAGATTCTCCCGCAGCTGATTGTCATGACATGCACATTTTGCATCACTCAGTAGATTCTCTAGTCATCTCCCATATCCATGGATTGTTTACTCAGAGTTTTATCGTTAAAATTTACTTTCCTCTCCTCCAGTACCCCTGTAGCAGTACATCATTGCTGGACACCCCAAACTGATATATTTTTAGTGCATGGCATGTTTCTTGAACCTTTTTCTGCCCACATAGGGAAAGAAAGAGGATAGGAGGAAGCAAGCTATAATTCCACCTGGTTAGAAATAGTCCCCCACTAGCAAACCAATGCATTTACTGTCCTTGACACTTTTCTAGGTACTTATATTAATTTGTTTATTCCACTAAAAAAAAAAAAAAACAATGAGAGAGGAGGCAATTATTATCCCACAATACAAATGAGGCATTGGTGGCTCAGTGGTAGAACTTTAGCCTCCAATGGGGGAGATCCAGGCTCCGTTCAGGGTTCTCAGCCAATGTACCTCACGTGCAGCCACCACCCATGTATTTGTGGAGGCTTGTGTGTTGGTATGATGCTGAATAGGTTTCAGCAGTGCTTCCAGACTAAGACGGACTAGAAAGAAAGGGCTGTCAATCTGCTTTTGAAAATTAGCCAATGAAAACCCTAAGGTTCGTAATGGTCTAATTCCCAGCTGACCATGGTGATGGCACAATATTGGCTAACATTTTTTTCCACTGTTCATGGGGTCACCATGGGCCAGCACTGACTCGGTGGCAGTTAACAACAATAAACGAGGAAGCCAAGGCAGAGAGAGGATGAGTGACTTGCCCACAGTCATATCACTAGTAATTTTTAGAGATGGGCCAAAGCCATCTAGCTGCAGAGCTTGTGCTCTTAACCCTCCATCCTTTATAAATGGTATGCAGCACACTCAATATCTGTCACCCTTTGAGATTCACTCAGCAAGACACTGGAGAACTAAGCTCATGTCAACACTTAAGCCATGTTCTTTAGTCTAACTTGACCTGGGACTCTGGAAACTCTCTCTTAAACTCTCTGGTAAACAGTGTTGTTGTGAGATCACATGGGATAGTAGGTGTGAAATGGATTTGAACAGCACTAAACACTATTAAGAAAAAAAAAAACTCATTGGTGTTAAGGTGATTCTGACTCATAGCGAGTTACCACTGTTAACCAAAAGGTCAGCAGTTCAAATGCACCAGCCATTCCTTGGAAACCCAGTGGGGCAGTTCTACTCTGTCGTACAGGGTCACTATAAGTTGGAATTGACTCAATGGCCATAGGTTTAGTTTTAAACATGGCAAAGAGCCCTGGTGACACAACAGTTAAGAGCTCAGCTGCTAAGCAAAGTTTCAGTAGTTGGAATCCATCAGCTGCTCCTTGGAAACTCTATGGAGCAGTTCTACTCTGTCCTGTGAGGTTGCTATGAATTGGAATCGACTCAATGGCAATGGGTTTGGTTTTTTGGTTTTAAATACTGTAAAGATGTAAAAGATCATTTTTGTTTATAAAGACAGAGTTATGGAAAACGTTTAACTCTATTTTTTTCTAAACCTTCATTTGTTTAATTTTAATATATGTAATATTTTTCTATAAAGGTAATTTTTATATTAAAATACCTATTCAAGCCCCATTCTGAGGAATAAAGTCATCTAATAACCATTAAATACATAATGAGTAAATAAAAAAAAGTATTTATTCAGATACCACCTAAAATCATTTCACATACCATCAGGGATGTCAGCACTATATTCTGGAAAATCACATCTTCCTGATAGTTTACACAGGTTTGGAAATTTTCGTATTTTCTTTCTTTATGTTTATTTCCCATCTTCCTTTCGTTGTTTTTTTTTTTTTTCTCCATCTCTCTCTCTCTCTCTTTTTCCTTCCTTCTCTCCTTCCTTTTATCTTACCTGCCTTCCACAAATACTTAATGATTGCTTACTATGTGCTAAACAGTTTTCTAGAAAACTTGGAATAGGGAGCATCCAAAAGTCCCTGTTCCCATAAAGTTTATGTCCTATTACAAAAATGATCAAGCAAACCAAAGTTAGTGCAGTATAATGCCAGTCTCTAAAGAAAATACAACATGGTAAAGAGGTAGAGAGTGAAGTGAATGTAAGAATATCTTCTCTATTCCCTCCAGATTCAGTGCCAACCTTTTTCTCCTGCTTCTTCCGGTTTGGGCTTTAATAATAGGAGGTGATGGCAGGAGATGGGAGGGTGGAAGGAAAGAGAGATTGGAGGTCTTTCTTCCTCATTCCTTCCCTGAAAGGACATTGGGTCGGGGAGAGGCCCTCAGTCTTTCTACGAAATCCTGTCTCTGATTTTGGTAACTGGCAACTGACATTAAGTGGGTGGAATACTATTGTACACGGGTGATCAGGGAGTAACATTTGTCCTTTGAAACAGGTAACATTAAAAGAAGGAATCCTGATGGCACAGTGGTTAAGGACTTGGTTGCTAACCTCAGGGTCAGTGGTTCAAACCCACCAGCTGCTCCATGGAAGAAAGATGTGGTGATCTGCTTCCATAAAGATTACAGCCTTGGAAGCCCTATGGGGTAGATCTATTCTGTCCCATAGAGTTGCTATGATTTGGCATTGACTTGGCAGCGACGGGTTTGGTTTGGTTTGGTTTAACATTAAAGACAGAAAATAAGTCAAACACAGATTTTTGGTAACCCAAGTCTGTTTTAGGGCTATCTGACATAACACCCAAAAATATCAGAAATCTGAATCAGATTTTTTTTTTCCTTCCAGAATCTTTAGATATAATAAACAGGGAACCAAGGATAGTGAGCTGGAATACGTGGGCAGAAAGTCAGGAGAGGGAGGTTGCAGATGGGAGAGACAGAAAGAAAAGAGCCTCAGAATGGGGTGAGAATGCAGAAAGGTGCAGAATCGCTCCTGCACAAAAATGCCAACCGCTCTGCGGCCCATGTCTCAATTCGCAGCTCACAAACTCATAGAGACTAGTGATTCCCAACATTTGATGACCTGGTTTATCTGCACATGTAATTACCATTTTGTTACCCTTACATTAAGCTGTATTCTTTTTTCAGTTTTCCAGGAAATGCTACTTAAAACTACAAAAAATAATTTAAATAATTTTGAAATAAAATTTATTCTCCTTTTAATTCCCTTTGCTTTAGTTTTTCTTTTCCCTTAACTTTTTATGGCTGAGAGAATATAATTCAATCAACATGGGTGCTTAGAGAAATATTTTCAAGGTCCTGGTAGGCATACTGTAGATATTTATTTGAGACTGAGCCTGGGGAATAAGAATCTCACATAAATAATTCATAATATTTGATGTAAATTCATCTAGATTGTTTTACTTTTCTGAAAAATACATACTAATGCTTTTAAACCATGTGAAATATTTGTAGCACCTTATATATCTGGAATATCTTTACCACCCCAGAACTCTGTTTACAGAAACACGAATTGGAGTTCAGCATTTCTGTGATTATTCTGAAAAATGTGCTCATTTGGCAAGATTTTTTTTAAACCTCGTGGACTTTACCCAGAACATTGTAAATTAAACTTTCTAGAATGAGAGAAAAATAAATATTCTTCATATTACTGTTATCAGAAACCTGCCTTCTACTCCAAAATTGACCCTCATTCACTTAACCAATCTTTTATGGTTTATGTGAAATATTAAAATGTATGTTTTGCTGAATTCTGATACAGCAAAGTCTTAATTTTCCTTCAATAGCCACTTTGAAAGAACAAGCTTGCAATTTGAAAACTAGTACTTATTATTTCAAACCATTCTAACATATGATTTACAGACTGAGGACTTGCCAATCACTCTCTTTTGGCTAGCAAGATTATTACCTCCTAAAAATCACAGAAATGTTTGTTCCTGCTATGTTAACTGTGGGCTCTTTTGAGTATTGACTAGAAATTAAATAATTTATGCCTGATTTTTTTGTGTTTTTTTTTTTTTTTTTTTAGTTTGGATTTATATAAGTGAAAGCAAAATTAGAATTTGCATTTTAGACTGAAAGAGAGTTTATTTCAAGACATGTATGATATTAAAAAAGAAGAAAAAAAACCTTGATATAGTTCACAATAAGTAAAATATTGTGAACAAATGTGCCAGGGATTCTCTGGGCAGTTTTTATTTAGTTAAGAGTTGTCATTTAATAAGTAGTTACAGAAAATGTGGCTCTGCTTAGCTCAGACTTTTGAGCTGAGAGGGGTCTTAAAATTTGTTTGCGTAGACTTTTCATTTTATTGGCAAGAATGGCCAGAACTTGAAAAGGAAAGTGACTTAGCCATGTGTCGCTTAACCTCTTCTGATTTCAGAGAAAGGATCCTGGGCACCACTCTCTACCTTCCTAAACCTTCACCTGAGGCTAACTGAAGTAGAGCAGATAGAGTGGGGAGGGCCAGAGAGAATTACTGGCAAAAACATTGTAGATGCTCATTGACCTGTAGACGGAAAGAAATTAACCAGGTTGATATTCTAAGGGGTTAAAACTAGAAAACCCAAATCCATTGCTGTTGAGTTTATTCTGATTCACAGTGACCCCAATGTGTTACAGAATGGAACTGCTCCATAGGTTTTTCTTGGTTGTAATATTTATGGAATCAGATCATCAGGTCTTCCTTCCATAGTGCCACTGGGCGGGTTCAAACCGTCAAGTAGTCACACCGTTTGCACCACCCAGTAGCCAAAAAAAACTAAACATTGCTGTGAAGTCAATTCTAACTCATAGCAACCCTATAGGACAGAGTAGAACTGCCCAGGGACCAGCGCCCCGTAATTACAACTATGCATGCTCCTGTCTAAACCTAACAGTACTTCATAGTTGTAGCCACCACCTCCTGCAATGACTCTAAATCGCTACCTGACACTTCAATACATGAACCAGTGTGGTTTGTCCTCTACATGGCTATTATGTACAGCTATGTTGGCTGGTCACTTTGCAAGAATACCCAGGAAAGGGGATAGATGGGAGCTGAAGCTCAACCCTACTCTACTCACTACCCCACAGTCTGTGGCACTGAGACTCGACAGACCACCCATTGGAAAGGGTTGTTGTTGTTAGCTGCCTTTGAGTTGGCTCCAACTCACGGTGACCCCCTGTACAACAAAATGAAATGCTGCCCAGTCTCTTGCTTTCCTCGTAATTGCTGGCATTCTTGAGTCCATCATTGCCTTCCGACACAGGACGATGATCTTCCAGCACTACATAGAAAAATATTATGTTGTGATCCGTAGGATTTTCGTTGAGTAATTTTTGGTAGTAGGTCACCAGATATTTCTTCCTAGTTTGTCTTAGTCTAGAAGCTCTGCTGAAACCTGTCCACTGTGGGTGATCCCGATAGTATGTGAAATACCAGTGCCAGAGCTTCCAGCATCATAGCAAAACTCAAGCCACCACAATATGGCACTGATTTCTAATTTCACAAAGGAGTCATCTGCTTATCAAGTTATGCACCCTCCAGAAGGGAGTGCCCTAATTTGCCTGTAGAATGCACATGGACTGGTGTAGTCCTGGAAACCCTGGTGGCATAGTGGTTAAGAGCTATGGCTGCTAGCCAAAAGGTCAGCAATTCGAACCCACCAGGTGCTCCCTGGAAACCCTATGGAGCAGTTCTACTCTATCGTACAGGGTCGCTATAAGTTGGAATTGACACCAATGGGTTTGGTTTTTTTTTTTTTTTTGGTTTTTAGTATAGTCCTGGATACTTTAACATTTGGAATATCTTTTGGGAAACTTGCATTTCAAATGGGTAGCTTAGCTAGATGACCTTTATTAACACCCAGCTCTTTTTTAGTTTTTAGAAGTGAGAGGAAGGACATCTACCCCTCCTCCTTTATGCCAATTCTTCTTAATTTCTAAAGGAAGATTTGGCCAGTTGGAAGGATGTACATAGCCCTCCTTGGCCGTTATGAGCAGTCACCCTTGAATTTATAACCACAGGCCATTTTTCATATTCCAATAATGATTAGTGCTACAGGACACACACCCTGTGGCATTTTCTTAAATAGGGCACTTTTCCAAATTCATGCCCTTGGATATGTTTTAATGCCTGAGATGTGTTTTGACATTTTCATGTCTTCATTAGTGAATTCCAGCAAATCTCTCTCCTTGAAACCATTGCCTGTCCCCACTACCTCTCTCAGAGAGCCATTTGCTCACTGAAGGATTAGGGCAATTTTTATTACTCTCAACAATAAAACAATATGGTGTCTTTCTTTGTCAGAACTACGAGGGCATTCATTATTCTTACATATCCTCCCATCATGTTAAGAATTCTAGTTGGTTTAATTTAATTCAATCCATTGAGCCGCAAAATGTTAACCCTGGAGCAGTAAGTATAAAGTGCCAACCATGTAGGCAGGACATTGTGCCCTCCTCTTTGGCCACCATGAAGCTGTCCTTTCCCAATTTTTCTATTCTCTCACCTATGCTGAGGGTGGTGCCTGGCACTAAGCACGCCCTTCAAGGATATTTATTGAATAACATAATAAATCTAAAATAACTACTTTTTTAAACAATCAATAGTACTTTTAAGAACCTCAAGGTAAAACTGATCCATGAGCACTTGGCCCCAAACCAGCGCAAGAGGAAAGACCAGAAAGAGTTCTTACAGCCAACTCTGACTGACTCCAAGCTCCTGAACACAACATTTGACTGCACTTTCCTGTCCCCCCTCCACATTGGTCTGGGGAAGTCCCTAGACTGGCTGTTTGTGAATATCTGTCACAAGACCTAGATTTCCAAAACTCTTTCCTTTCCATCTATTATCCTCCCAAACATACAATAATCCTTATAAATTGTCACTGATTTCAACCTTGCCTTCAACTTTCTGTTTTCACCTCTCACCAAACTTCCAAAATCCTTATAGTCCAGGCTCTAAACCAAACCAAAACAAAACAAACACACTGCCATCCAGTTGATCCTGACTCATAGCGACCCTATAGTAACCTTATAGGATAGAGTAGAACTGCCCCATAGAGTTTCCAAGGAGCACCTGGTGGATTTGAACCATGGACCTTTTGGTTAGCAACCATAGTTCTTAACCAGTACGCCACTAGGGTTTCCTAAAATATATTGGAACAAACACTTTAGTGATTTAAAGGCCAGATCTCAACTAGTTGAGGAAGTGGAAGTGAGGAATAATGAGGGGAAGAAGGTAATAATAATGTATAATTAATGCTAGATTTTACTTAGGTTCCTTTAAAAGTCCTGTCTGAAATGCATATGACATTCTGTAACACTAGGGTTTCTATTCATTTCTATTCACTAACTTGGTCTATGAAGTAATAAGTGCTCCATTGTCCTGAGGGAGTCGGTACAGCTGTCTCACCTATTACCAGAAGCAGTCTAGGCTTTCTGAGTGACTAACCAGCTCAACCAATTTTATCGATGATTATGATGATTACCTATACTTAATTCCCCATACACGCATATAAGACTTTTAAGGGCATCGTTGGGGAGAAAATCCCACAATGTTCTTTGGTAATCCCTTCTTCTGGTTATGTAGCCAATAGAATGAGGGAGCTTTTCCCGAGTCTGAGATAAACTGCCCTGCTGCAGGCTCACCCCCTTTCCAGAGGTTCTTTCCTGAGTGGAAATAAAGACCACATGTGCTCCTGCACTCCTCCACTTTCCCTCTCCCACATCCACTTAATAATCTGATTTACGATATTTTCACTTTCATGGGTGTGTTGAGGTCTCTGAGCAGACTAAAGTACCTAATGACTCTCTTCCTTAGCTGAGTTCTGAACAAATTGAGAAATGAGTGGCAGATGGAGGCCAAAATATCCATTTATGACCGATAATGCTTAATGTAGAGAATGTAGACTAGTGTGAGAGCTAAACAGGCGCCTTTATACTAAGCTTCTAAATAGTAAGAAAGTAAGACTAAGTCAGACTTATCCTCCCCTTCCCAGCCCCAGGCCATTTGACTAAGAGTTATAGAATATAGGGGTATTGAAGAACCCCTGTTCCCTTTTGGGGCTCATTCCCAAGAGGAATTGCTAAATTGAGCTTTATTCTTTACAATTTACCAATCAGATTAGGCACTGCCTCTCCCCAGAGTGCTGAGTGAATAAAGGGGTAGAGAACAGCCAGGAGTATTTAGAGAAAATCCCTCCTAATATAAACCAGAGATTGGGAAGAAGCAATCTTTACTTAAAAATCTATGAATGGCCAATCCCACTGACATGAATATTTTTCTAACTTTAAATTCTTTATCTAGAGTTACTGACCCTTCATTTTTTGGTTTGCTTAGCAATTCCAGGGCAGTTTCTACCATTTCTGGGTTAGGTGTAGTCATGGGTAACATTTTATTTTTCCTCCAATAATGTTTATTTCTGAACATTCCTGAATGATTATACCACTGGGTCAACCAAAACAGGCTGGCCAAGCCTCCCACAGGAGCCTCTGTGGGAATTGCCCAGACTCGATTATTCACTTCAGTAGCCAGAAAGTTGACCCAGAGTTATGTCCCTCTGGCTCAGTGCATGTGCATGGAACCATGCCCTGGCTGAGTAGTTAACTTTTTCAGATCCATGTCATCGCTTCGATTGTTGCAATGGCACTAATTCCCTTCTCAATTGAGACATGCAGAAATCAATGCCTCCTGTGGCACACCTCACAACTCCACTGTCTTCCAAATAGCCTAACTGAATAGATGGCAGGGTCATAGTAATAAGTTCCTGACAAGCTGAGAGGAGAAAAAGTTAGGCTTGCATCCTGATCAACATAATCAATCTATGTCTGGCAAACATAGCGACATCTATAGATTTGTTATGATGCCAAACAGCTTTCAGCAAAGCTTCAGACTAAAACAGATTAGGAAGAAAAGCCTGGCGATCTACTTCTGAAAATCAGCCAGTGAAAACCCTATGGATCACAATAGTCTAATCCGCAACCAATCACGGTGATGGTACAAGACTGGGCAGTGTTTCATTCCATTGTGCATGAGGTCACCATGAGTCTGGACCAACGCAACAGCAGCTAACAACACCATGGGTTTGTTATTAGTTATCAGCTATTTGTGTATCGTACTATGTTATACATTTCTTGAGGGCAGGGAAGAATATTATTTTACTTCTCCACAGTTCCATTTTGAGCATCTTGAGTGTTTCTTACATGGAAAAGGACACAGTGAAACCTGGAAGGAACATGAAATTTGGAGCCTGATTGGACTTGGGGATGGAGTCAAGCTCTCTCAGTGTTTCTTTGGGCATGTCCCTTTACCCCTCTGAGCCTTACCTCATTCATCTTTAAGATGAACACATAATAATTAGCCCACGTGTTCATAATGAACACTGAATGAAACTACATATGTAAAGTACTTAACATACTGCCTAGAACACAATGGCATAAAGGTTGGTAGGGTTTCCAAGGAGTGGCTAGGGGATTCAAACTGCCAACCTTTTTGCTTAGCAGCCATAGCTCTTAACCACTGCACCACCAGGGCTCCAAATGTTGGTTGGACTAAATAAATTCTTATTATGATATTTTACCATACAACAGAAGAGATAGCCTTCAGATACAGTTTTTTGTGTTTTATGATACAAAAATTTTGACAAAAGGAACTAGCTTCAAAGAATAAACTTGATTCTAAATGTCTGAGTTATAATCCACTCTTTGTTCTTCCCTGTTCTCTAGCATAGAACCTCTTTTGATGGCAGCAGCCTAGAATGGTATCACTTTACAACAGAAAAAAATAGAAATCATGTCAAATTGAGCTTTCTAAGAGGAGAATAAAAGTGAATAAGGTCGCATATCTTAAGAACTTATTATGACACAAGTGTCCACATTCACGCATTAAAGAAGGAGGAGACCTGGAATTTGAACCCATATCTGTCTGCTTCCAAAGCATTTCTCTTCCCGCTGAATCACTGAACTAGTTAATCGATGTCTGTCAGATAAATAAACACGGTGGAGAGCTCCTAAACTAGTAGCAGGTCTAAGGGTTCTAAACACGATATTCCTACTTTAATGATTTTTGTCCAGGTTGTAATTAGGGAGGAACACCAGGAAAATAGGCTGGAAAGAAATACTACTTTTTTCATTTCTACCTCCTCAGTATAACACCCATTTCTCAGTTATCAAATGGTTAGGTTCCAAAGACCAGTTAGCTATGCAAAAATCAGTGTTATGTGAAAATGTAGTATGATCACATCAGATCACGAAATGGAGAATGACTACATCATTACATAACTACCAAATTACATTATTACATAACTGGCAAACCAACGAGAATCATGGAACAGCCAAGTTGACACATAACCTTAACCATCACAGCCAGTGTTAACTCTTGTCTCACACCTCAGCATCTGTCACTGCCAGACGTATGTCATTAATGCACAAAATAGTCAGATAGTAGATTTTTTACTATTGTCGTAAATGTAAAATGTCAGCTACCAAGAGAGTTGATAAGTAAGGAGCAGGTGTATATTCCAACATCCTCCTTCCCAACTGATCTCCTTGTCTCCAATATGTACTCCTTTCCACCACGTATTGAATACTATTATTTTATAGATAATAAGAGCTGAGTAAGTACTTGTAGAATAAACTAGTATGTCTATGCTAGTGCCCAGCATATTCTAAACTAAAATCTTACCTTTACTCTCTCCTTTTTACAACTCTTTGATATCTCCTTATTGCTTTTAGGGTGTTGAAACTCATAGGTGTGACATACAAGAGGCTTCATGATCTGTCCTTTGTTTTACTCTCTATCCTTGTCTGTAATCACACTTTATGTTCAAGTCGTACTGAACTATTTGCAGCTCCTCAAACATGTTCTTCCTCAAAATCTTCACACATTACTATTTTTGGAATGCTCTTCTACATTCTCTCTGATTTCTATCCACTTATTTTTCAGGTCTTAATATAGAAGGAAGCCTCTCCTGAGCCCCCATAAATCAAAGTTAGGTATCATCTCCATGCATCTTTGCTAACCTCCCTAGTGATATTTAACAAGACTTATCTTGTCCTTATCTGCCTATCTTTACCAGACTATAAGTACTTTCAGAATATCTATTCTCCCTCTTATACTCACTCTTGTGGCTTAGGGCCTAGCACTGTGTCTAAGCTCAAAAAATGTTTGTTGTATGAATAAATGAATCAAACTCTCAGTGAGCACAGTCATGGACTGAATATGAAAGTGACTGGGAAAAACTGAGGGATGATAGCCAATGCCACGTTACAGTCCATAGTCTTAATAGGGCTTACAATCTTGATAGTGCCCCAAAAGTCTTTACCTTTTCTCACAGGCACCCTCTAGGGAACTTTTAGATTATTTACATTTCTGTCAACAAGAAACAAAATCAACCAGTGTGAAAATGAAATGTATCTATTGAATTGAATTTGAATTAAACAAGCAGGAGACAATATTTTAAAGTCATAGTTTTATATGCAACTGTATAGCTAACTTATAGCTAAACAACAGATTGTAGAGATTATCTAGGAAGACATACTTTCAACAAATATCATTGAGTGCCTGCTCTGTACCAACAGAATGCTAGGCAATAAGTTATAAAGGCAAATAATACTCTAAATCTCTCTGTGCCTCAATATCCTCACCTTAAAATGAGGGTTAGAAAAGTGTCTATCTCACAGAATTGTTGTGAGGATTAAATGAATTAATACATATATTTGTGTATAACAATACCTGGCTCAGAGTAAGCACTCAATAAATGTTAGCTACAGTGAGGTAAATGTTAGCTACAGTGAGGTAATAATGATGGTGATGGTGATGATGATGATTCCACCACAGCATGGAACTTAAAGTCTAACAGAGATACCAAAAATAACTGAATTGTTGCTCTATTGTTTTTGTTCAGTGCCATTGAGTCAATTTTCGACTCATAGAGATCCCACGTGACAGAGTAGAACTGCCCAATAGGGTTTCCTAGGGTGTAATCTTTGTGGAGCTGATCACCAGGTCTTTCCTCCCATGGAGTGGCTGGTAGGTTCAAACTACCAAGAGCTTAACCATTGCACCACCAGGCCTCGTTTTGCTCTAAAAAGTGAAAAGTGCCATAAAAAAGCAACAAAAAAGGACAGCAGTATAACAAAGAGAGTGATCAACTCTGTCTGGTGATGGCAAAAGAAGGTGTAACTGACCAAAAATGCTTCACGAAAGGAGAGATAAATCTAAATTTTAAAGAATTAGTAGAAATTTGAAGGCTGTTGAAATTCTATCAATTTCAGATTCTCAATCCAGTTTGTAATTCCTTCCATAATAACTTTTTTTTCCCCATAAATGAAGGTCTTAATAACTGGGCAATCTTATCAGGAGAAAGACTTAAATAGAGAGATACAGGAAATAAATCTTCTCCACCACTAAGAGTTGTCTATTCTAATTCTTCAGAAAAGAATTTTAAAGCATTTCAATAAAATATGTTAATTAGGTCAAAATCTGGATATATTTTAAAATTTAATTTTTTTAATGGCTTACCTATCAAAGGGGGATTGTCTATGTAATTATTTTCATGGCACCTGTCACTGGTATCTCCCTGCTTTGACAAATACCTTCATTTTTAGGCAAAATATATGTGCCAAGAAAATTACAGTGTCTGTCAAACTTGGAGGAATCTGGAGTACATATTTTGCTATAAAAATCATAGAATGTGGAATGCTAAGAATATGGTCACTGTGCTGGGCTGGAATTGTAGACTCCCATGGGAAATAATTTATAAGAACCCTTTTGAAAATTCAAATAGGGGAGGCAGGCCAAGATGGCAGAATAGTCAGATGCTTTGTGTCATCCCTCTTATAACAAAGACCAAAAAAAATCAAGTGAATCAGATATATATGACAATCTAGGCACTCTAAGCATCAAAGACAAAGCTGAAGAATTGGACCGAGTGACACATGGATGGAGGGCCAATTCAAAAACTGCAGAAACAGAGAATTACACATCACTAGTGTCCTGCTAGCCAAATCTGCACAGTGAGGACATCTTGAGGCAAGCAGCAGCAGCCCCAGCTAAAACCCACCCCACCTGGTAAAGCTAAGCAGGAACAACTCTGCACACACCTCCAGAGTAAACAGGTATGATACCAAATCTGTAAAAGTCAGGTATATGCACTCAACCCACCACATGCACTCTAGTCCTCTATCCCCTGCCAGAGCTCCATGGGCTGAGGAGCACCGCCTCTCCCTCAGCCACTCTCTTCTGGTCAGATGGCATCCAACACCCCCATGCCTCCTAAGCCAGAAACTCAAGGCCCTGGTCAGCAGGTGCCCACCCTTTCAGCCAGCCACTGGCACAGAGAGTCCACAGGCTTGCAGCGCCCTCCACGCCCTCTGATCACTCACACCAGCACCTTGCTGGCCAAGCCAGCCCAGCATGGCCATATTAGGATAAGGTGAGCAGGGTTCCCAGCTGAAGCCCACTTCATCTGCAGCAGCCAAGTGGCAACTGCAGACCTATGGCATTCACCACTGCCTCATCCCATAAGAAGGGATCTCACCAACCACACAGGAACTTGAGGGCCAGCAGTACCACCCTCTTCATCCAGCCACTCACAACGGGGGTCTGAGGACCAGACACACCCCCTAATCCCTTCAGACAATGGCACCAGGCACACAAGAACCAGCTGCATAACCTTCCTTCGCCCCCCATGACATGCTGTAGCAGACAGGGGCATGCACTTCAACTGGGCACTTGATTTGCCCACCAAATTGCCCCCTCCCCACTGCAACTAAAGACCTATGCCTACTCCAAACAAGCCATGCAGCCCTGCCAGTCCAGGACTATAGGTGAGAGTCTCCATACCACATACCCAGTGACAGGTGACCTGGGCACCTTAGCCCCAACCATCCAACAAGCAGTGGAGCAGACACATAACACCCAACCCAATGACCAGGAAGAACATCCCTATATCCATGGCCAGGTGACTAGTAGGACAGATACATGTCCTCATCAAAAATGTCACCTATACCCTCAGCGGCTCCTCAAGGACACTGAAAAGTGTCCCATGCTTACACACCTAGTTGCTTCTCCACCCACCAGGAGACGGGAGGTGAGAGCTTCGATGTGGCCAGATTAGCAACCAAAGAAGCACATATGCCAAGCCTACTTGGAAATATCAAAACAAAACAAAATTTCAGGACATGGTAAGCAAACATAAAATAAATAAATAAATAAATATCATAATTCTTGATGCCTCAGAGACAACAGTCAATATCAAATCACATAAAGGAGGAGGACAAGAGTTCCAGTGAGCTACCAAAATAAAGAATCAGAAAATCTTCTAGAGGAAGAAAAAACAATGGAACTACTTGATAAAGAATTCCGAAAACTAAATACACAGAGTTCTCCAAGTGATCAAGAAAGAGATCAGGGAAAACACAGGCAAAACTAAAGAAAACACAGACAAAGTAATAGAAGAGTTCGGGAAAACAATACAAACAAAATGACAGAATAAATAGGTATTAAAAACCAAAAAAAAAAAAAAAAAACCCATTGCCATCAAGTCAATTCCAACTCATAGAGACACTATAGGACAGAGTAGAGCTGCCCCATAGAGTTTCCAAGGAGTTCCTGGTGGATTCAAACTGCTGACCTTTTGCAGCCATCGTGCTTAACTACTACGCCACCAGTATTCCCAAATGGGCTACTAGAAACCATATAAAAACAGCAACTAGAAAATCAAAAGATTAACAATAAAATTCCAGAATTATGTAACTCAGTAGAAGGGCATAGGAGCAGAATGGAGACAATGGAAGACAGGATTAGTGAGACTGAAGACAAATCCCTTGACACCAATTTGTTTGAGAAAAAATATACATATATTGAAGAAAACCTAAGAATTATGTGCAGCACTGTCAAGAGAAAAAAACCTACATGTGATCAGAGTTCCAGAAGAGGGAGGGGATAATGGAAAACACAGAGAGAATTGCTGAAGATTTGCTAGAAGAAAATTTCCCTAATATCATTAAAGAGAAGATATTCATCCAAGAAGCTCAACAAACCCATACGGGATAGACCCCTCCAAAAAATTTATCAAGACATATCATAATAAACTTGCAAAAACCAAAGACAAAGAAAGAATCCTGAGAGAAACAAGGGAAAAACAAAAAGTCAACTACAAAGGAAAACCTAGAAGACTAAACATCGATGACTCAGCAGAAAACATGCAGGCAAGAAGCCAGTGGGATGACATATATAAAACCATGAATGAAAAAAAAATTTCCAGCCAAGAATTATATATCCCACAAAATGTCCCTCAAATACAAACGGTAAAAATGGACATTTCCAGATAAACTGAAATTAAGAGAATATGTAAAAACCAGACCAAAATTACAAGAAATATCAAAGGGAGCTCTCTGCTTAAAGAACCAACAACATCAAACAACAATTCAAAACTAGAACACAGGACAGATCAGCTAGATACCAACCCAGAGAGGGAATTCTCAAAAATAAAACAAAGCTAAAAGACTGAAAATAGGGAAGCAGAGATGTCAATATGTAAATGACAACAACATCAAAACAAAAAAAAAGAGGAAATAAACGGTGTAGTTATACAATTTCCATATGGAGAGAAAGTCAACGCAATATCAAGAAACTATAGATGGGGTTAAACTTAGGAAAATAAAGATAAATGTCAAGGTAACCACAAGGGAAGCTAACAAACCTACCCATCAAAATAAAAGAGAAGAAAAACATAAAGACTCAGTAAATACAAAATCAACAATAATGAAAAGAAAATCCGTAAACAAAATGAACTCAGCATGGAAAATTAAGTGGAACAAAGCAACAATCAATAGCACACACACACACGCAAAAATGACAGGAATAAACTCACACCTATCCGTAATCACACTGAATGCAAATGGCCTAAAAAGAGACAGAGAGTCACAGAATGGATTAAAAAAAACACCATCAGTCTATATGCTGTCTACAAGAGACATACCTTAGACACAAAGACATAAGCAAACTAAAACTCAAAGGAAGGAAAAAATGTATCAAGCAAACAATAACCACAAAAGAACTGGAGTGGCAATATTAATCTTTGACAAAATAGACTGTAAAGCAAAATCCATCACAAAGGACAGGGAAGAACACTAAATAATCATTAAAGGGTCAATACATTAGGAGGACATAGCAAAAATAAATATATAGGCATCCCCGGACAGGGCTCCAAAATACATAAAACAAACTCTGACAGTATCGAGAAGAGAAATAAATAGTTTCACAATAATAACAGAAGGGTTCAACACAGCACTTTCAGTGAAGGACAGAATATCTAGGAAGAAACTCAATAAAGATACAGAAGATCTAAGTGCCACAATCAACCAAACCTGACCTCATAGACATATACAGAATAATCCACCCAACAACAGCAAAGTATACATTCTTTTTCAACCCACATGGAATGGTTCCCCAGAAAAGACTGTATTTTAGGCCACAAAGCAAGCCTCAATAAAATCCAAAATATCAAAATAATACAAAGCATCTTTTCTGATCATAATGCCATAAAAGTAGAAATCAATAACACAAATAACAAAAGAAAAAATAAAATACACGAAAACTGAACAACACTTTGCTTAAAAACTACTGGGTAATAGAAGAAATCAAGGATGGAATTTAAAAACAATTCATAGACTCAAATGAGAAAAAAAAAAAAAAAAACTCACATCTTGCCAAAACCTTTGGAACACAGCAAAAGCAGTGCTTAGAGGTCAATTTACAGCTATTAACAAATGCATTAAAAAGAAGAGCCAAAATCAAAACATTAATCCTACAACTAAAACAAATAGAGAGCAGCAAAGAACCCACAGGCACCGGAAGAAAGGAAATAATAAAGATTAAAAAAAAGATTAGAGTAGAAATAAATGAAATAGTCAAAAGAAAACAACAAAGAATCAATAAGACCAAAAGCTGGTTATTTGAAAAAAATAAAATAAAATATTTATTTATTTATTTTTAAAGGTCAACAAAATCAACAAACTATTGGCCAAACTGACAAAGAAAAACAGGATGGGAAGCAAATAACCCGAATAAGGCATGAGACAGGTGATAGCAAAACAGAACCAACTAAAATAAAAAGGATCATAAGAGAACAGTATGAAAAATTGTATGCCAACAAATTTGAAAACCTAGAGGAAATGGACAAATTTCTAGAAACACTAAGACAAACTGAGGTAGAAAAACTAAACAGGCGTATAAAAAGAGATTAAAGAGGTAAAAAAAAACTCCCAGCAAAAAAAAAAAAAAAAACCCTGGCCTGGACAGCTTCACTGGAGAATTCTACCAAACTTTCAGAGAAGAGTTCACACCAATACTACTCAAACTATTTCAGAGCATAGAAAAGAAAGGTATACTCCTGGATTTATTCTATGAAGCCAGAATAAGCCTGATACCAAAGCCAGGAAAAGACACCACAAAAAAAAGAAAATTACAGAACAGTATCTCTCATGAATACAGATGCAAAAACACTCAACATTCTAGCCAATAGAATTCAACAGCATATCAAAAAAAATAATACATCATGACCAAGTGGGAATCACACCAGGTATGCAGGGGTGGTTCAACATTAGAAAATCAACCAACATAATAAATAAACCACATAAATAAAACAAAAGAAAATAATCACATGATCACCTCAATTGACACAGAAAAGGTTTCTGACAAAGTCCAACACTCATTCCTGTAAAAAGCTTTCAGCAAAATAGGATTAGAAGGGAAATTCCTCAAGCTAAAAAAAAGACATTTAAACAAAACCAACAGCCAACATCATTCTCAATGGAGAGACACTGAAAGCATTGCCCTTGAGAACAGGAACCAAAGAAGGATGACTTTTATCACCACTTATTTAACATGGTGCTGGAAGTCCTAGGTAGAGCAATAAGGCAAGAAAAAAGAAATAAAGGGCTTCCAAATTGGTAAGGAAGAGGTAAAACTATCTCTATCCACAGATGATATGACCCTATACACAGAAAATCCCAAAGATGCCACAAGAAAGCTACTGGAGCTAATAGAAGATTTCATCAATGTGGTGGATTACAAGATTAATATACAAAAATTAGTTGGATTCCTCTACAGCAAAAAAGAACTTCAAAAAGGAAATCAGCAAATAAATATCATTTACAATAGCCCCCAAGAAGATAAAATACATAGAAATAAATCTAACTAGGGACTTAAAAGATCTATACAAAGAAAACTACAAAACACTACTGCAAGAAATCAAAAGACTCACATAAATGGAAATACATACCATGTTCATGGATAGGAAGACTCAATATTGCAAAAACGTCAATCAATAGTACCCTACCGAAAGTGACCTACAGATACGGTGTAACCCCATTCCAAATTCCATCAGCATTCTTTAACGAGATGAAGAAACAAATCACCAACTTTATATGAAAGGGGAAAGGCCCTGGATAAGTAAAGCATTATTGAAGGAGAAGAACAAAGTGAGAGGTGTACTACCTTATCTTAGAACCTATTATACAGCAACAGTAGTCAAAAGAGCCTGGTACTGGTAGAACAATAGACACATAGACCAATGGAACAGAATTGATAACCCAGATGTAAATCCGTTCACCTATGAGCAGCTGATTGACACAGAGGCTGCAACAAAGGGCTCAAACATAACAACAATTGTAAGGATGGCACAGGACTGGGCAGTGTTTTGTCCTGTTATACACAGGGTGGCTATAAGTCAGAACCAACTGGATGGCATCTAACAGCAACAACATGAGCAGCTGATACTTGACAAAGGGCCAAAGTGTGTTAAATAGGGAAAAGACAGTTTCTTTAATAAATGGTGCTGGCATAACTGGATGTCCATCTGTAAAGATATGAAACAAGATCCATACCTCACACCATACACAAAAACTAACTCAAAATGGATCAAAAATCTAAATATAAAAGCTAAAATGATAAAGATCATGGAAGAAAAGATAAGGACAATACTAGGGCCCCTATACATGCCATAAATACAATACAAACCGTAAACAACAATGCACAAACACCAGAAGATAAACAAAATAACTGAGAGCTCTTAAAAATTAAACACATGCTCATCAAAAGACCTCCCAAAGAGCAAAAAAGAACCTATAGAATGGGAAAAAAATTGGCTACAACATATCTGATAAGAGTCTAACCTCTAAAATCTACAAAATACTTCAACACCTCAACAACAAAACAAATAATCCAATTTAAAAAATGGGTAAAGGATATGAACAGGCACTTCGCCAAAGAAGACATTCAGGCAGCTAACAGACACATGAGGAAATGTTCTTTATCATTAGCCATTAGAGAAATGCAAATCAAAACTACAATGAGATAGCATCTCACTCCAACCATACTAGCACTAATCAAAAAAAAAAAAAAAAACAAGAACAGAAATTAACAAATGTTGGAGATGTTTCAGGGAGATTAGAACTCTTATGCACTGCTAGAGGGAATGCAAAATGGTATAACCACTATGGAAAATAATATGCCGCCTCCTTAAAAAGCTAGAAATAGAAATACCATATGATTCAGCAATCCCAACCCTAGGAATATAACCTAGAGAAATAAGAGTCATCACACAAATAGGTATATACACACCAACATTCATTGCAGCACCATTCACAATAGCAAAATGAGGGAAACAACCTAAGTGCCCATCAACATATGAATGGATAAACAAATTATGGTACATACACACAAGGAATACTACATAATGTTAAAGAACAGTGATGAATCAGCAAAACATCTCACGACATGGATGAACCTGGAGGGCATTATGCTCAGTAAAATAAGTCAATCACTAAAGGACAAATATTGTATGAGACCAGTATTATAAGAACTCAGGAAAAGGTTTACACACAGGAAAAAAATTATTTGATGGTTATAAGGGTGGGTAGGGATAATGGAAAACTACTGACTAGCTGGTAGACAGTGTCAACTTTGGTGAAGGGAAAGACAATGCTCAATATAGGGGAAGGCAGCACAGCTTGACCAAGGCAAAATCATAGAAATTTTCTAGACACATCCAATTACCTTGAGGGACCTAGTTGCTGGAGCTGAGGTCTGGGGACCATAGCCTCAGGGAACATCTAAGTCAATTGGCATAGCATAGTTCATAAATAAAATGTTCTACATCCTGCTTTGGTGAGCAGCATCTGAGGTCTTAAAAGCTTGAGAGTGGCCATGTAAGATACATCTCTTGGCCTGACCCTGTTCCAAGCAAAGGAGAATGAAGGAAACCAAAGAGACAAGAAAAATATTAACCCAAAGGATTAAAGGACCACATGAACCAGAGACTCCATCAGCCTGAGTCCAGAAGAGCTAGATGGCGCCTGGCCATCACCACCAGCCACCCTGACAGGGATCACAACAGAGAGTCCTGGACAGAGCTGGAGAAAAATGTAGAACAAAATTCAAATTCACAAAAAAAGACCAGACTTACTGGTCTGACAGAGAGTAGAGTAACCCCTGAAACTATGTGCCCAGGACAGTCTGCAAATTCAGAGCTTAAAACAATCCCAAAGCTCACTTTTCAGACAAAGATTAGATAGGCATATGAAACAAACAATAACACAAGTGAGGAACATGCTTCTGAGTTCAACCAAATGTAAGAAATCAAATGGGTAACTCCTGCCCAAAAGCAAGATAGAAAAGCAAGAAAGGACAGAAACTGGGCAAATGGACACAGGGAACCCAGGATGGAAATGGCGAGAGTGCTGTCACATTGTGGGGATTGCGACCGATGTCACAAAACAATATTTGTATAAGTTTTTGAATGAGAAACTAACTTGCGCTGTAAACTTTCACCTAAAGCACAATTAAAAAAAAATTCAAACAGATACCAAAATAGAGAGGACATCTTATTCTGTGCTGCTCCTTCTCTTCTTCCTAATGAAGGTATTAGTAAAGCAGTACTCAGACACCAAGGGACCCTGGTGATGCGATAGTTAAGTGCTCGGCTGCTAACTGAAAGGTTGGCAGTTCCAACCCACCCAGCAGCTCCACAGGAGAAAGAGCTGACAATCTGCTTCCATAAAAATAACCAAAAACCAAACCCAGTGCCATCGAGTCGATTCCGACTCATAGTGACCCTATTAGAAGCCAAGAAAACCCTATGAGACGGTTCTACTGTGTCATATGGGGTCACTATGAGTTGAAAATTGACTGGACAGCACCTAACAATTCACATACCAACAACAAATCTTTCTGTTACTGCAGCAAAGAACTTAATTTATCTCCAACAGGTACGGAAAGTGTTATGATTCAGGCAGCTTTCCCTTTTCCAGGAGTGCCTGCCCAACAGCTAGACTTGTGACACCGTATAGGTCTTGATTAGCCTACAGTATCTTCATCCTTCCATTTGGCCTTCCTCAGCATCTAAAGTTTGCTCTATCGCTTTCTCTCTTTTTTATTTTTATGGCGTAAAGACATTACACAGCCTCAGCAAATAAACTAGCCAGAGATTAATACCAATGGCAACAATATAACAACAGCAGACATAAAAAACACAGCTGGAATCCACCAAAAACAGGCGAAATTGAGCTCCAAAGAGTGCTTCACTATTCAGTTCATAAAAGCCTGAATGCTGTCAGCCCAGCCACAGGAGGGCAATCAAAGTGGCTTTCCTGGACAAGCACAGCAACTCATTGATCAACTGTGTCACTTCAGACAGAGTTAGCAAAGGGAAATAGACCTCTCTTCTTCCACTCTGGCTGTAGAAAACAAGGGAAACGGGGAAGAAGAAGGGAGAAGAACATGATGTTTAGATTCACAGGCATGCCGCCAGGCTTGGGGAAAACCTTGGGGAAATCTTAGATGAACCTGCCTGGGGTGTCCAACATAACCCATCACTTGTTAAACTATGTGGCACCCCAAAGCCTGTTTCAGAGGTGGCTATGTGATGTGGCTTAGACACCGTGAGTGTGACACCATATTTTCCAAGCTGAAAAATCAAAAATAAACTGCAGTGAAAACTGTGAGAGCTAGAACTCGAGTCTGCCTTCTTTTTTCTAGGTCTTGCAAGTTTTCTGCCTTTGATAGGGTGCAGTCTTACCACTTTTCTATTGCTTATATTAGTGTAAAATATTTGCGTTTTCCTTCTCTGACAGGTTTCTACCTTACCCAGGTTCCATCTTTCATACTGTATATACTTATGGAAAAACTGGAAAACTTACTTGAAATTAGGATTGTCTCAGAAAGTCTAGATACTATGGTTGGCTGACTCATGGAATACCAAATTTTCTAGTCAAACAGAACATGGAATGTATAAGCTTTGTTGATGGTAGATGATCATTCATTTCATTCATGCATTTATCTAATTTCCAAATATATGCATATGCATATATGGGTCTCTTACAACGTGCTCTTAAAGTGCTTGGTCGCTAAGCAAAAGGTTGGATGTTCAAGTCCACCCAGAAACACCTCAGAAAAAAGGCCTGGTGATCTAGTCCCAAAAAATCAGCCTTTGAAAATCCTGTGGAGCACAGTTCTACTCTGACAAATTTGGGGTTGCCATGAGTCAGAATCAGCATGAAGGCAACCGGTTAACTGGTTACTATATGTTCACCCTTTTGTTAGGTACTTAGGATTAATATATGAATAATACATGAATTCTGCACTTGGTGTCCAACATTTTCTGGTATCCAAACTTAGGCTTCACAGAAAGTAGAATGAATGAGTTGCAAAACAGAGGTAGCCAATGTGCTTTGGGATTAGTTCACACAGAAGGCAGCAGGGAACCGTTGTAAGACAAGGAATTTAGGGTAAATCTTAAATCTTTCTTAAAGGCTAAGTAAGATTTTGATAACAGAGTAGAGGCAACAAGATATTTCAGAAGAAACAGCACAAAGGTAGACCCAATTGTGTGAGTGTATATTCAGGTAAGAGTAGACCAGTAGGTTGGAACATGTGCATGTGGCAAGTGAAGATAAAAATGTTGGGAATTAATACCAAGTTAAAATTTTGAACGTTAGCCTCTAGGCAATGGAAGCAGTTCAAAGTTTGTACAAGAGAATGTAATGTGTTTTAGGATAAGCATACATCAATGTAAAGGACCAATCAAAGGAGAGAAACTGAGGGCAGTGAAGTCATTTAGGAGTTGCTGTGATATCTCTGAAAGAGGGATTAAAAGACAAAAGAAATAGAATTCATCATCCATTGGTTTGAGAGAGAAGAAAGTTCAGATTTTTGTGAGAGAAAAAAGTTTTAGCGCTTCTCAAACAAAAAAGTATATGAATCATTGCTCTTGTCAAAATGAAGATTCTGATTCAACAGGTCTGGGGTAGGGCCTAAGAGTCTGTATTTCTACAGGTTCCCAGGTGATGCCAATGTGCTTAGTCCACGAATCACACTTTGAGTAGCCAGATTTGAGACAAGTCCAAGTTTTCTATTGTTATGAAACTGGCTCGTTAATGTTTCATTTAATGAGATCATGTTTGGTTTGGGGAATATACTGACCCCATTACTAGACACGTTCAGTGTGAGGCACCTTAGCCAAGAGTTAGAAATAGGATTATTCTTTTAGAAGTGAGGCTAAAGCTGAATTTAAGGAGTTGGAAATCTCTACCCGGTAAGAGGGATGTAAAAGGCAAAACTCAAATGGGTAATGTTTACTGGGGAGAAGTGGTGAAAATTTGTATATTAGGAAAGACCTGGAACAAAATGTATACTTAATAATTACTTTTTGAAGGAACAAATGAAAGGGCCCATAATTAAAATGCTAATAGAAAGTAATAAAGAACCAGAGTGGAGACTGAAAAGGAGCAATCAAGAAGACCAAACTACTGAGTCAAAGAAGACAAAAAAGTTAAATCTTTTGCTGACTAGAGAATGTCCAGTAGTGCCAATTGTCTCTGAGAGTTTGCACAGTCTTATGTTATAGGGGATATTGCGGTGTGCCACCCAGACTCCCTTCAAGATCGAGACACTCATTTTCACAGCTGCTGGGAGAGTTGGCTGCTGATGGGTTTCAACTGAGTCCTTTTCCAGGCATTACCAACCCACCGCTGCCAAGTTCATTCCAACTCATAGCAACCCTATAGGACAGAACAGAACTTCCCCATAGGGTTTCCAAGGCTGTAATCTTTACAGAAGCAGGCTGCCCCATCTCTTTCCCCCAGAGTGGCTGGTGGGTTCGAACCACTGACCTCTCGGTTAGCAGCTGAGTGCTTAATCCCTGTGCCATGAGGGCTCCTTCCCAGGTATTACTGTCCTAAAAAAGAGAAGCCTCACCAAGGATTATGCTCCCTCTCTGAAGGCAGCCCAAATACAAAGACTAACCCATGTAGAATATAAAGGCCCATATACCTTGTCTCAAAGTAGGACCACTCTGGTGGGCCATCTTATCTCCAGCTGAGGATCCTAACCCATGGGATCAGGTGAGGTCCTTGTTGATACTGTGTAGCAGTTCAACTCCTCCCTCTGACTAATCCTCTTTCCCTCACAGGTGTTGTTTCTGAGAGTACTTCCCAGTAAACTTCCTCAATGCAAATCTCCATTTTAGAGCCTGTTTCCCAGGAACCTGACCTAGGACAGATGTGGAATTTATTCCTAGAGATTAAATTACAAACACCATTCATATTTGAGGCTGCATTTCCCTAGGTCTTTTCTTAAAGTGAGATCACACTTCTCCACCCCAATCGCCCTTTGCAGTTCTGCTTCTGAAATTGTACTAGTAGGTGCTGCCACACCATCTGTGCAGAACAGCCAAGCAAATTTCGGGGGCATTTGTGACAGTAAGGTCACATTCCCAGCTGTTGTGTCACATCTTCCACATATTCTTTCATTCCCCCACTCCTTATTTTGCAGGGAGCTATGTAAGGTACAGCCTTCCTCTATTTTCCACCTGCTGTTGCAGAAAACTGCCATTATCTTACTTAGTCTTTAAAATGGAAGGGCATGCAGCCCACTAATTAAATTTGCAGATGAAGCTAAAATGAAAGGCATAGCAAAACCACTAAGGACAGGCAAGTAACATAAAAGAACCAGAGAGCTTAGAAATACGGGCAGGCAGGAAATGACTAAATGAATTTCAGCATGGAGACCTGAAAGCTAATACAGCCAGAGGAAAGGAACCTGAAACACAGCTATTTAAATTTCCAGGGAGAAACCTGAAAATCAACAAGGCCAGCAGGAAAAAAAAAAAAAAAAAAAGAACAGGAAGGTGATATCAGACACTTCAACATAAGCTTATGATGCAATGAGGCAGAATAAAAAACAGGGTGCATTTCTCGGCTGCATTTGAAGACACGTTATCGCACGTGGCTGCAAGGTGATCCCTGTATGGAGCTGCTATATAGTGGGCTATTTTCAGGTGAAATAGACAAACGGGGGGCAATTGGAAGACAGCAACAGAAACAATTAATGGATGGTAGTGATTGTATTACAAGGAACAGAAATGGGACTGGTATAGGTAATCTCACCTAGTGGCAAAGGAGAGTGAAGAGGAAGATGAGCCTGTGGGCACAGCATGTTCTAATGAAGGAAAGCCTGTGCTGGACTGTTGCTTGCCAATACAGGCTTAAGACTGAGTGAGGAAAAGGCCATTTTGAAGAGTCGGCAAGTACTTCCAAATGGGCAGCAACCTTGTGGCATAGGCATCTGCCTTAGTCATCTAGTGCTGCTATAACAGAAATACCACAAGTGGGTGGCTTTAACAAAGGGAAGTTTATTCGCTCACAGTCCAGGAGGCTAGAAGTCTGAATCAGGGTGCCGGCTCCAGGGGATGGCTCTCTCTCTCTCTCTCTCTCTGTCAGCTCTGGAGGAAGGTCTTTGTGATGCATCAGTCTTCCCTTAGTCTGGGAGCATCTCAGTGCAGGAACCTCAGGTCCAAAGGATGGGCTCTGCTCCTAGCGCTGCTTTCTTGATTGTATGAGGTCCCCCATCTCTCTGCTCACTTCTGTCTTTTATATCTCAAAAGAGATTGGCTGAAGACACCATCTAATCTTGTAGATTCCATCAATATAACTGCTGCTAATATGTTGTATTACATCATAGTGATAGGATTTACAAGACATAGGGAAATCACATCGGATGATAAAATGGTAGACAATCATACAAGGGAATCATGACCTAGCCAAGTTGACAGATGTTTTGGGGGTACACAGTTCAATCCATGACAGCATCCAAAGGGAGCCGTAAAAGAAACATCATCACAGATGTCGACTAGACTATGGAAACTGCCCTTCAGAGGCTGAGACCGCACTCGAGTCCAGCTTCAAAATTTTGACAGAGTTGCATGATCAATTCACGCCCAGAGTTAGTCAGTTCAGATAACTAGTCTATTTTCTCATTTTAATTTATTTAGGAAAAAATGATTGAACAAGTAGAATGTGTGCCCAGAAGTAGGCTGGTGTTCCACTGGCCTGTCAGCTCATGAAGGGCTGGGACCTCGGTTTATTCATCTCTATATTCCAAGTGGAGTCCCTGGTGGTGCACTTGGTTAAAGTACTCAGCTGCTAACTCAAATTTGGAGGTTCAAGCCCACTCAAACGCACCTTTGGAAGAAAGATCTGGTGATCTATCTACTGCTGAAAAATAGGCCACTGAAACCCTGTGGAGCACAGTTCTAGTCTGACACACATGGGGTCACCAGGAGTGAAAATCAACTCAATGGGAACTGGTGGTGGTGGTATCCTTAAGGGTCTAATGCAACATATATGCTTATGTGTTTTCTAAGTTTATTAGTAGTGGAAAACTGAGAAAACCATCCCTGAGGTGAATTTCCAGACCACGTTTCTGGCAGACCACTGTTTCAGCACTTATGGGGCTCTTTGGAAACTTTTCTTAAAGAGTTTGTATTTAAGAAAAAGATGTGTGTCTTTCTGACTGTTCTGGGCCCAGGGTATCCTTTTTCAGGAGTAGAAAATCCCTCAGCATGGGGTTGGGCAGACTCCCACATTTAAAAATTAGATCGCTTCTTCCTTTCTAAAGTCCAAGTGTGAAACTGAAGAATCTGACAGGAAGCGTTCATTACTTTATTCAACAAGTGTTAGGACGCAGTATAGGTTAGCATTTAAGAGCATGGACCTTAGAGCCAGATGGCTGAGTTTCAAATTCTGGCTCTGCTACTTCCTAATTGTGTATATCCTTTGGCAAGTTAACTTCCTTGTACTTTGGTTTCTTTATTTGTAAAGTAAGGATAATAATAGCTCTTGATGAATGGGGTTGTTGTGAGGATTACACTAAATAATCAAAGTAAAGCAAATAGCAGGATGCTGATTGTTAAACCTTTCATCTGTGTATGTAGACATGTGTGTTCACGCACACACATTTACATTGGTATATAGAACACCTACCATGTGCTAGGCATTCCTACACGCCCTGGCAATAATGATAAACAAGATGGGGAAGGTATTTTCTTCCATTAGTCTGCTCCCATGGTTCTTACCTTCTCATTAGGGTGCAAACAGGCAAATAAATAAAAATGATACTTTGAGATAGAGATGAGTTCCCTGAAAAAATAAAATGGAATGATGTGCTAGAGAATGACTTGGGGAGGAACAAGGGTGCTACAATTAAAGTGGCCAGAAAAAGACTCTTTGAGAAAGTCCGAACTGAGACCTGAATGACAACAAAGAGCCAACTGGGTGAAGGTCTGGGGCAGAGGCAACACCATATACAGATGTTGCCTTGAGGCATAACAATGTTGTCATATTCAAAGAAGACAGTGACAAGGGCTTCATGGAAATGAGGGAGAAGAGATGGATAAGGTCTAGGAAGTAGGCAGGAGCCAGATCACACAGAGTTTTATTGCCCAGGGTAATAACTTTGGATTTTCCTTTAATGCAATGGGAAGCCATTGGAGAGTTTTGAGCAGAGGTTGACATGACATGACTTAGATTTTTAAACAGATCACTTTGACTTCTGTGTGGAGAGTAGACTACAGTATATGGTACAAGAGAAGAAGCAAGAGGACTAATCAGAGGCTATTGGTTATTGCAGAATGCAGATGAGCGTTTATGCCACTTGGACTATGGTGTAGAAGTGGAGATGGAAAAACTGTGATGGGCTTAAGCTATGTTTTAGGGTAGAAATAACCAGAGTTTTGGATGAATTAGATATGGGGGAATAATAAAAATCAAAGACCCTACTTCTAGCATCTTCAATGTCCAGCAGGTGATTAAGCATAGGGGAGAAAGAAATTTTTAAAGTAATAACTATATGTAGTGCTCCCTTTAAGCAGCTTTCAAATTGTTATCTTTCAAAACACTAGGAGGAAACAGAATCCCACTCAGACTTTAATGAAGGGACTATCTATAGAGGTGTCAGCAAAATTAAAGGACCCAGAAGAAAGTGTTGAGAATCTAGAAAGTATCAAGAGTAGAAGCTGCCACCGCTCTTGCACTTGAAAAGGCAAGGAATAGAAATAGAGCCCAGTGAGAGCTGAATCTGTGGAAGGAGACTTCCTGGCAGGAGATGTAGTCCTAGAAGAACAGCTCGCTGCCAGAGGATGTGGCCCAAAGCCAAAAGGAGATGGGGAGTAAATACCTTGACCTCTCTCTCTCTCTTCCCACACTCCAATCTCTAGCCACCACCTCACATAGGCCAAACTCAACTGGATCCAGACAATAAAAGAGGCCTGGGAGATCAATCTGAGGTGTCAGCCCCCCTAGGGCACAGAGTGTTGTTGTTGTTATGTGTTATTGAATCAATTTTCTACTCATACTCGGCGGCACTGGGTTTTTTTGGTAGTGACCCCGTTAAAAAAAAAAAAAAAAAAAAAAACATTGCTGTCAAGTCAATTCCAATTCATAGCGACCCTACAGGACAGAGTAGAACTGCCCCATAGAGTTGCCAAGGAGCACCTGGTAGATTTGAACTGCAAGCCTTTTGGTTAGCAGCTGTAGCACTTAACCACTACACCACCAGAGAAAATTAGAAAATGGATCTGGGAGTGTCAGAAGGGTGAGGAAAAGAAAAAAAAAAAAAAAATGAACATACAAAATTATCAAAAAAGAAAGAAAATATAACATGGAACTAAGTGTGATGCCAGCTTCAGGGACCTCACACAGGCTCAGCCTAGAGCCAGCACCCCAATTCAGATTCTTCCATGCAGAGGACACTAGGATACAGCATGATTTCCTCTTCTCAAAGTAGGTGCTACTCACTCTAATTTTTTTTCCCCCACAGGGTAAAAAGAAAGAAAAACCCTGGGAGAGTGATTTCATGTCCTTGTTGCCTCTGAAGAGAAACATACATCTCTTCATTTTTTTAAGTTTTTACTACCAATAACTATAGGAAAATTTATAGGGGATAACACAAAATTACCAGCACAGAGAAGTAATAAAATTTATGGTTCTAATTGTCATGGCCATGGGCCCATAGTGCCTGAGTCCCTCTGAGACTACAGATGGAAAATCCAAATGGCATCTGCCTTTTCTTTTATTATCTCTCCCATCTTTCTGATTTCACATCACATTGCCCAAGACATCCGTCCCCCAGCCTTCCAGTCTAGACAATACATAGCTCCATGCTGTAATGGGACAATATGGCCAAGAGACACCCGGTTCACCTGACCACAAAAAAAAAAATTAAAACCACTACATCCACCTTCCATCCAACTGCTGGTGGAAGAAAGTTTTCATGACTCTCTCTGGGTTCTTATCCTTCTCCTCTGTATTATCATTCTTTCCCCAAACCACATTTCACCCAGTCCACTAACAACATGCAGCTGTGGAAGTTCAAGTCGCAGTCTCTGAGGGACTCCTGGTTTCCCATGGAATGTGATTTGCCTCATCATCTTACAGCCTGCCTCCACACTGCTTTCTTATCATATCAGAGGCTTGTGATGCCTGTGTGTACAATAAATCAATGGATTTTAAGGTTTCCCTGTGGCCTCAATTACTATGCATCTTGGTGCAGCTTGCTGTTCTGATCATATTTATGACTTAACCTAAATTCTTAATGCTCCACCTCAGGGTAAAGGAATGGGAATTTTTATGAAAATGTAACTTTAGCTTAGCCCACCAAACAATTGTCAATATATTCTGAAAGGAATAAAATAGCCCTCACAAAGCCATATGCCCTAGAATCTAGCCCTGATGTAATCAAAAACCTAGACTATAAACTCATTGAGGGCACAGATCACACCTTCTTTGAGCATTGCTAAATTCTATATGCATACCTGCTATAGTTAGTGCTTAATGAATCTGTTGAATATTGAATATAAAATTGTTTTGCAAATGGCATTTTCTAAATACCATTCCCACCTGTGCCACCCTAAAAATAACCTTAAAAATAACCAAATCAAACCCATTACCATCAAGTTGATTCCAACTCATAGGGACCCTATAGGACAAAGTAGAACTGCCTCATAGGGCTTCCAAGGAGCACCTGGTAAATTCAAACTACTGACCTTTTAGTTAGCAAGCAAACTCTTCACCATCACACCACTAGGGTTTCCATGCCACCATAAGCTAAGCACTCGTGAATTTTTTTTTCTCTCTCTCTCCATATTCATACATGTGAAATGGTCTCCACACTACTGAAAGCCATGCTTAGCTAAAGGTGGCCAAGAAAATCGTCAATACAAAAAAGCAGAGAACATTTCTTTAGAAAGACAAGAAAATAAAGGTTTGCCCTTGGCAAATACTCCAGGAACAGGACCGCCCTTGCTATTCCTCTGCCAGTCCACAGAGTGTTTGTTCTGAGAGTCCTTTCCTCTTCACTTCCTCTCCATAATTAAACAAAGAACTCAGTTTAGTCTCCTCTTCTAGTATTGCCTTTTCTTCACCAAGTTTTCAGTGGAGTAGGACTTCATCTCCCAAGAAATTCCAGATCCCCACATTTTTCCTAGACATTCCAGAATAAGCTTTGGTATACCTTTAAGCCAATCTTTTTCCCACAGAGCCTTTTCTGTATTTCTCCCCAACTTCACACCTTGGTTAGGCCTATTCTTCTTTTGTATCCCTCCCTTAGCCTCATCCCATCCTACACATTGTACATATTACATCTATATATAATTCCATTTTTGCCTTGTTTAATTACATATTTATTTCCTACCTAGACTATGGAAACCCTGATGGTGTAGTGGTTAGGTTCTATGGTTGCTAACCAAAAGGTTGGCAGTTCGAATCCACCAGGTGCTCCCTGGAGACTCTATAGGCTGGTTCTACTCTGTCCTATAGGGTCTCTATGAGTTGGAATCCAGTCAACAGCAATAAGTTAATGAGAACCTAGATTATAAATGCCTTGAGGGTAAGCCCTAGTCTTTGCAACTTTATATTCCCTCACATATATCCACTACCTCCCATTGGAAATACGATCTTCTCTTTGGTCCCAGAGTTGCTGTTTATTTCTAGCTTTGAGCTGTCAGAACAAATGTCATTTGGGAGAGGAATCTAAAAAAGGAAAAACAAAATAATCAGGTTGAGTCCATGAAAGTAAAATGCTCTCTGAGAAGTGTACTTTCAGAGCTCTAGGTTAAATGTCACTTGCATCCTGTGAACTGGAATTCTTCTATGAATTCTTCCCCCCCTTCCTGAAACATGGGGCAGTCTGGGTCAGATACCTCTCCTTTTGAAAATAGAGCATAGTACCTGTCTGCTAGAAGCACTAACACAGCAGGTTAGTGGACAGGTAAAGATGGCTAAAATATATGAACAGCGTCCTCATATTATGGCCCATGAATACATCATTGTATGTATGTATGGTGAAGATAGTGTTTGATAATATTAAAAAATAAAGAGGGAAAGGAAAAAGAAAGAAAGGAAAAACTTTACATTTATATCTGGCTTAATATCTAGGGAAGTCCTTGGGTGGTGCAAATAGTTAACAAGCTCAGCTACTAACCAAAAGGTTGGAGGTTCAAGCCCACCCAGAGGCACCTTTGAAAACAAGCATGGTGATCTACTTTCAAAAATCAGCTACTGAAAACCCTGTGGAGTACAGTCCTACTCTGACCTACACGGGGTCATCATGAGTTAGAGTAGACTCAGTGCCAGTTGGTCTGGTATTATCTAGGAGGGTTTCATATCCGTTGTCACAGCTGATCCTCATAATAACTCTTTAACACAGGTAGAGAAGTTATTATTAGCCCCATTTTATAGTTGACAGCGCTGAGGCTGAATATTTTAATTACCTCCTAAGGTCTATTGGGTCATCGTGAGTCAGAAATAACTTCACAGCAATGAGTTTTTTCTTTTTTTTTTTAAGGTCACATAATTCTATGATAGAATCTTGTCTTAAAACTAGACCTCCTAACTCCTACATCTGAAATTACCAGACAAGTTTCAAATCCTTAGGGAAGATTTGAGGGAGGAAATGGGATTTCTCTTAGAAATTCAACTTCCTAAGTAATGCAAGTAGGCAAACCCAATTAAAAAAAAAAAATTTTTTTTTTCCTAAGTAATGCAAGTGGGCAAGGGGAGTGGATATCCTAGAAAAGGCACTCCAGGGGAGAGAAAGCTAAAAACTTCTTATTCAGAATTCCAAGGTCAGGCCTCCTGAGACCCTTGTTGAACTTTGCATTGGCTTTAAAACTAGAAGCATTTCCAACTGATGTCTTCCAAATTTCACCTGAACTGTGACTACTCTGGATTTTAAAAAAAGCCATCCTGAAGCAGTGAAAGGCTCTTACAGTATTAACCAAAGTACAAGTGCCCACAGGGGAGAAGTCCTAATTTATCTCAGACCTAAGCAACGGAGGTCAACAAGACACTCTTTTATCTTTAATGCTGTATGTCATTACTCATCTGCATCTACAAAGCAACTGATAATTTATGCAGTTTCCTTACGTAAGATCTTAAAGAATTTCCAGGGTACACCTGCACACTTCTGGGCTCTGCTACTCAGGAATGTAAATTATTTACTTGTTTGCCTTTGATATGCTATTATTATATCTTATTACCAACAATTGAGATTTCCTCTAAGAGAAAATTTTATATCTTTCCTATGAAGACACATTGTAATAAAACATAAAAATTTTCATCCCTCAATTATTCCCAGTTTTAGAGTGAATAATTAAGGTTCTACTCACCAGAACATCTATGCAGAAATGCATGCCTGTATTTCGTGGCCTAGGAGAATTACACACGGAGGCTTCAGATTTGCAGAGCCAGAGAAGTTGCTGGGTACGAGGCTTTAGCACTCCTCTTCAAATCATCTCAAACTTCTAGCTTTTAAAAACAGTTGTTATGTGTATGGATCTAAGATGAGAATGGCAAAAATCCTCCTGGTCTCAGAAAATGCTGTTTGCTAATCTGAAGGGCAAAACAACTGGAAGTTACTTGGACAGAATTCACATTGAATCAGGTGATAAACTGTATGAAAAGAAAAGCAAGAAGTGACTTTGAATTCAAAAACTTGAGCAGGATTGGGTAGAAGCTTGTGAGCTTCACTAGCAAACCTCAGATTAATACTTAAACTGATCACTGAATACCAACAAGTCCGTGAAAAAAGATACCATAATAACAATTCAATACTCTAGGGATGTAGAACAGGCAACGGTGTGAACTAGAACATCTTGTGATTTTCTGCCCTCATTTCTTCACTGGTTAAGTATTATGGTGGGCTCTATGAAAAGAAACAGCATAAACAAATACAGTAAAACCTGTCAAAGCCAGAACCTATATAAGGCGGAAAGCTAACCAAGAAGGAAGTCTCAAATGTTTTCCATTAAAATGAGCTATAGAAAAGTGGTAAGGCTGCATGCTGTCAAAGGTGGAAAATTTGTGAGACCCAGAAAAACAAGGCAGTCCCATCAAGTTCCAGCTCTCACGAGTTTCACTGTACTTGAGCACAGGAAAGCCCAAGACAGATATGCTAAAATGTAAACTGTTACATTTTGGTGAAAAGCTGAGTATATAGAGGAAGGCATGAGAGTTGATGCTGGAAAGCAACTTGGAGACAAAACCATAAAGGGCTTCAAGAAAAGCCTTGAATGTTGGGATAAGGGATTAGACAGCTTACTCTAGCAGCAGCATTTACAACGGGTTAGAGGAGAAAAGGGTGAAAACTAGGAGGCCAATTCCCAATATATCGCACTTCTCCAAGCAAGACAATGAGGTCCTGAAAGAGCATGGTGAGAAGGGTGAATTTTCAATTAGAGGAATTATATGATGAAATCTTTTTAAAGTTTAATCAGGCACCAACATGCTGGACTGCACTAAATTGTCATAAACAGGAAGGACTCTTTTTTTTTTTTTAATTTTTATTGTGCTTTAAGTGAACGTTTACCATCTAAGTCAGACTTTCATACAAAAATTTATAAACACCTTGCTATATACTCCTAATTGCTCTCCCCTAACGAGACAGCACACTCCTTCCCTCCACTCACTCTTTTCCTGTCCAGCTTCTGACCCCCCTACCTTCTCATCTCCCCTTCAGACAGGAGGTGCCGACATAGTCTCATGAATCTACTTGATCCAAGAAAATCATTCTTCACCATTATCATTGTCTATCCCATAATCCAGTCCAATCCCTGCCTGAAAAGTTGGCTTTGGGAATGATTCTTGTCTTGGGCTAACAGAAGGTCTGGGGATCATGACCTCCGGGGTCGTTCTAGTCTCAGTCAGACCATTGAGTCTGGTATTTTTAGAGAATTTGGGTTCTGCATCCCACTGCTCTCCTGCTCCCTCAGGAGTTCTCTGTCGTGTTGCCTGTTCAGACAATCATCTGTCGTAGCCGGGCACCATGTAGTTCTTCTGGTCTCAGGCTAATGGTAGTCTCTGCTTTATGTGGCCCTTTCTGCCTCTCGGGCTTATAATTACGTTGTGTCTCTGGAGTTCTTCATTCTCCTTTGATCCAGGTGGGTTGAGACCAATTGATGCATCTTAGATGGCCACTTGCTAGCATTTAAGACCCCAGATGCCACTCTCCAAAGGGGGATGCAGAATGTTTTCTTAATAGATTTTATTATGCCAATTGACTTTGATGTCCCCTGAAACCATGGTCCCCAAATCCCTGCCCCTGCTCCTCTGGCCTTCAAAACTTTCAGTTTATTCAGGGAACTTCTTTGCTTTTGGTTTAGTCCAGTTGTACTGACCTCTCATGTATTGTGTGTTGTCTCTCCCTTCACCTAAAAGAGTTCTTATCTACTATCTAATTAGTGAAAACCCCTCTCCCTCCTTTCCCCATCTCCTAACCATAAAAGAATATTCTCTTCTCTGTTTAAACTATTTCTTGAGTTCTTATAATAGTGGTCTTATACAATATTTGTCCTTTTGCAGCTGACCGATTTCACTCAGCATGACTTCCAGATTCCTCCATGTTATGAAATGTTTCACAGATTCATCATTGCTCTTTATTGATGCATAATATTCCATCGTGTGAACGTATCATAATTTATTTTTCCATTCATCCATTGATGGGCACCTTGGTTGCTTCCATCTTTTTGCTATTGTAAACTGTGCTTCAATGAAGATGGGTGTGCATATATCTGTTCGTGTAAAGGTTCTTATTTCTCTAAGATATATTCCAAAGGAGTAGGACAGCTGGATAGTATGGTAGTTCTATATTTAGGTTTTTAAGGAAGCGCCAAATCAATTTACAAAGTGGTTGTACCATTTGACATTCCCACCAGTAGTGTATAAGTGTTCCAGTCTCTCCACAACCTCTACATTTATTATTTTGTGTTTTTTGGATTACTGTCAGCCTTGTTGGAGTGAGATGGGATCTCATTGCAGTTTTGATTTGCATTTCCTCACTTATCTGTTAGCTACCTAAATGTTTTCTTTAGTGAAGTGTCTGTTCATATCCTTTGCCCATTTTTTAACTGGGTTATTTCTCTTTTTATCATTGAGTTTTTGCAGTATCATGTAGATTTTAGAGATCAGCCAATAATGGGAAATATCGTAGCTAAAAACTTTTTCCCAGTCTGTAGGTCATCTTTTTACTCTTTTGGTGAACTCTTTGAATGAGCATAAGTGTTTGATTTTTAGGAGCTCCCAATTATCTGGCTTCTCTTCCGCATTGTTAGTAATGTTTTATACACTGTTTATGCCATGTATTAGGGCTTCTAGTGTTGTCCCTATTTCTTCTTCCATGATCTTTAGCATTTTAGATTTTATATTTAGGCCTTTGATCCATTTTGAGTTTGTTTTTGTGCATCATATGAGGTATGGGTCTTATTTCATTTTTTTGCAGATGGATATCCAGTTATGCCAGTACCATTTGTTTAAAGGACTGTCTTTTCCCCATTTAACTGACTTTGGGCCTTTGTCAAATATCAGCTGCCCATATGTGGTTGGATTCATGTCTGCATTCTTAACCCTGCTCCCTTGGTCTATGTATCTGTTGCTGTACCTGGCTGTTTTGACTACTGTGGTGGTAAAATAAGTTCTAAAATCAAGTAGAGTGAGGTCTCCCACTTTGTTCTTCTTTTTCAGTAATGCTTTACTTCTCTGGGGCCTCTTTCCCTTCCATATGAAGTTGGTGATTTGTTTCTCCGTCTCATTAAAAAATGTCATTGGAATTTTGATTGGAATTGCATTGTATCTATAGATCATTTTTACAATGAGCAAGGTATATTTTCCAATTTATGTAGGTGTCTTTTGGTTTCTTGCAGTAGTGTCTTATAGTTTTCTATGGATATGTCTTTTACATCTCTGGTAAGATTTATTCCTAAGTATTTTATCTCCTTGGGGCTACTGTAAATTGTATTGATTTGGTAATTTCCTCTTCAATGTTCTTTTTGTTGGTGTAGAAGAATCCAAATTATTTTTGTATGTTTATCTTGTATCCTGATACTCTACTGAACTATTAGTTTCAGTAGTTTTCTTGAGGATTCTTTAGGGTTTTCTGTGTATAAGATCATGTCATCTGCAAATAGAGATACTTTTACTTCTTTCTTGCCAATCTGGATGCGCCTTATTTCTTTACCTAGCCTAATTGCTCTGGCTAGGACCTCCAGCACAATGTTGAATAAGAGTGGTGATAAAGGGCATCCTTGTCTGGTTCCTGATCTCAAGGGGAATGCTTTCAGACTCTCACCGTTTGCCATTTAGGATGATGTTGGCTGTTGGCTTTGATTAAATGCCCTTTATTATGTTGAAGAGTTTTCCTTCTGTTCCTACTTTGCTGAGAGTTTTTATCATGAATGAGTGCCTTTTCCGCACCAATTGATAAAATCATGTAATTCTTGTCTTTTGTTTTATTTATATGATAGATTACCTTAACTGTTTTTCTAATGTTGAACCATCCTTGCATACCTGGTATGAATCACACTTGGTCATGGTGAATTTTTTTTTTTTAAATATGTTTTTTAACTCTATTGGCTAGAATTTTATTGAGGATTTTTGCATCTAAGTTCATGAGGGATATAGGTCTGTAATTTCTTTTTTCGTGGTGTCTTTACCTGGTTTTGGTACCAGGGATATGTTGGCTTCATAGAATGAGTTTGGGAGCATTGCATCCTTTTCTATGCTCTGAAATACCTTTGGTAATAGTGGTTTTAACCCGTCTCTAAAAGTTTGGTAGAACTGTACAGTGAAGCCGTCTGGGCCAGGGCTTTCTCTTTTTTCATTACCTTTTCAATCTCTTCTTTGATTATGGGTCTATTTAGTTGTTCTACCTCTGTTTGTGTTAGTTTAGGTAGGTAGTGTGTTTCTAGGAATTCATCCATTTCTAAGTTTTCAAATTTGTTAGAGTACAATTTTTCTTAGTAATCTGATATGATTCTTTTAATTTCAGTTGGGCTTGTTGTGATATTGCCTATCTCATTTCTTATCTGGGTTATTTGCTTCCTCTCCAGTTTTTCTTTTGTCAGTTTGGCCAATGGTTTATCAATTTTGTTAATTTTTTCAAAGAACCAGCTTTTGGTCTTGTTAACTCTTTCAATTGTTTTACTGTTTTCTATTCCATTTAGTTCGGCTCTAATTTTTATTATTTCCTTTCTTCTAGTGCCTGAAGGTTTCTTTTGTTGCTCTCTTTCTATTTGTTCAAGTTGTAGGGAGAATTCTTTGATTTTGGCCATTTCTTTTTGTATGTGTACATTTATTGATATAAATGACCTCTGACACTGCTTTCGCTGTGTCCCAAACATTATGATAGGAAGTGTTTTCATTCTCATTGGGTTCTATGAATTTCTTTATTCCATCCTTAATATCTTCTGTAACCCAGTCGTTTTTGAGCAGGGTATTTTTCAGTTTCAGGTGTTTGATTTCTTTTCCCTGCTTTTTCTGTTATTGATTTCTACTTTTATGGCTGTATGGTCAGAGAAGATGCTTTGTAATATTTCAATGTTTTAGATTCTACTAAGTCTTCCTTTATGACCGAATATGTGGTCTATTCTAGAGCATGTTCCATGTGCACTAGAAAAGAAAGTATACTTGGCTACAGTTGAGTGGAGTATTCTGTATATGCCTATAAGGTCAATTTGGTTGATTGTGGCATTTAGATCTTCCATGTCTTTACGGAGCTTCTTTCTGGATGTCCTGTCCTTCACCAAAAGTGGTGCCTTGAAGTGTCCTACTATAATTGTGGAGCTGTCTATCTCACGTTTCAATGCTGATAGAGTTTGTTTTATGTATCTTGCAGCCCTGTCATCAAGTGCATAAATATTTAGTATGGTCATGTCCTCCTGGTATACCGTCCCTTTAATAATTATATAGTTTCCTTATCCTTTGTGGTGGATGTAACTTTAAAGTCTATTTTGTCAGAAATTAATATTGCCACTCCTGCTCTTTTTTGATTGTTGCTTGCTTGATATATTTTTTTTGCATCCTTTGAGTCTTAGTTTGTGTCTCTACATCTAAGGTGTGTCTCTTGTAGGCAGCATATAGACACATTGTGTTTTTTTATGCATTCTGCCACTCTCTGTCTCTTTATTGGTGCATTTAGTCCATTAACATTCAGCATAATTATGGATAGGTATGAGTTTAGTGCTGTAATTTTGATGTCTTTTGTGTGTGTGTTGTTGACAGTTTCTTTTTCCCACTTAATTTTCTGTGCCGAGTAGTTTACTTTTGTGTATTGTCTTTTCCTCATCTTTGTTGTTGTTGATTTTGTTCCTGCTCAGTCTCTATTTTTTTTCTTGTATTTTATTTTGATGAGTAGGATACTTAGTCTCCTTTGTGGTTACTGTAATGTTTACTCCTATTTTTCTAAGTTTACACCTAAATTTTATTTCTTAATATTGCCTTGTCTTCCTCTCCAAATAAAACATCTATGACTACATTTCTTAGTCCCTCTTTATTATTTTAATATTGTGTACTTTTACATAATGACTTCACTGTTTCCCTGTTTTGAGCGTTTTTTTATCTTGATTTATTTTTGTGATTTCTTTTTCTGGATTAACATCTCATTGCTCTCTCCAGTGTTCTAGTCTTGGGTTGTTACCTGATATTATTGATTTTCTAACCAAAGAACTCCCTTTAGTATTTCCTGTAGTTTTGGTTTGGTTTTTATGAATTCCCTAAACTTCTGTTTATCTGGAAATGTCCTAATTTCACCTTCATATCTAAGAAACACTTTTGCCAGATATATCATTCTTGGTTGGCATTTTTTTTCCTTCAATGCTTTATACAAGTCATCCCATTGCCTTCTTGCCTTCATGGCTTCTGCCAAGCCGTCTAAGTTTATTCTTACTGACTGTCCTTTGGAGGTGACTTTTTGTTTATCCCTAACTGCTCTTTAAATTCTCTCTTTATCTTTGGTTTTGGCAAGTTTGATTATAATATATCTTGATGAATTTCTTTTAAAATCTACCTTATGTGGAGTTCCGTGAGCATCTTCGATTGATATCTTCTCATCCTCCATGATATCAGGGAAGTTTTCTGCCAACAAATCTTCAACAATTCTCTCTGTATTTTCTGTTACCCCTCCCTGTTCTGGTACTCCAATCCCTCGTAGGTTATTTCTCTTGATAGAATCCTACGTGATTCTTCAGTTTTCTTCATTTTTTTTAATTCTTTTATCTGATTTTTCTTCAAATATATTGGTCCCAAGTGCTTTATCTTCAAGGTCACCAATTGTGCCTTCCACTTGCTCGATTCTTCTCCTCTGACTTTCTATTCAGTTGTCTAGTTCTGTAATTTTATTGTTAATCTTCTGAGTTTCTGATTGCTGTCTCTCTATGCATTCTTGTGACTTATTAAATTTTTCATTATATTCTTGAGTAGCCTTTTTAATTTCTTCATCTGTTTTATCTGTGTGTTCTTTGGCTTGTTCTGCATATTGCTTGATCTCCTTCTTGATGTCTTGAAGAGTTTTATATATTAACTTTTTGTACTCTGCCTCTGGTAATTCCAGGAAGGCACCTTCATCCAGAAGATCCTTTGATTTTCTGTTTCGAGAGCATGTTGAAGTGATCATGGTCTGTTTCTTTAAGTGGTTTGATATTGCCTGTTGTCTGCAAGCCATCTATAAGTTATTGTATTAGTTTATTTTATGTTTGCTTACTGTATCATAGCTTCTTGTTTTGTTTCATTTTGATATGCCCAAATGGGTTGCTTGAGTGAGGTAGCTTGATTATTTTCACCTTTGGAGCTCTGAAGACCTTTCTCCAGATGGCTAGGGCTGTTATCAGGTGTATGAGCTAGTGAGTCCATTCGTTTTTCTTGTGTGGATTCAGCTCAGATGTCCAGGTAGCTGGTCATCAATTATGTGGTACAAGCTGTGTCCTACAGTCTCAGAGGGGCAGGGGTGTTTGGTGTAGGTACCATCTCTGGTTGCAGTAGGGGGTCACACTCTGAACAAGGTAGGGGGCTGGGAACCATCCCCTGAGTGTCTCTGAGGGAAGTGCATCCCTGTTCCCTAGAGCATACAGGTGGGTGGGCTCTGTAGACGGACCATGGGGACCCAATGCTTTTGGCTGTAAGGACTGGGAGATACCAGTTATCCTTGGACCCCTGTCGTGGGTGGCTGGGTGACCTGAGTGGAGCCACTAGTCCTTAGGCCCCTGATGTGGGTAGGTGAGAAGCCTGTTTAATATGCAAAGCAGTGCCAAATATCAAACACCCACCTCTACACTGCACAGCTTGAACAGTTGCAGTCTGCCAGCAATGGCCTATTCTCCTGAAACAGGCCCACACAGGTCCATGCAGGGGAGAAAGGTATTCAAAGTCCACGGACCATTTATGCCTGGATAGGAGCTGCTTCTTTCCTGAGCTACCCAGGTTACTGGAGGTGGCAAATTATCTTTTCCCCCGTTGTGAATTTATTCCTTCTCCAAGTCCAGGAGCATGGCTTAGGGTGCTCAGATGGGCCTGTCTCAGGCCCAGGGAAATTAACAGCCACTGAAGCTGGCTTTGGGGTGGGGGGAGGGGCAAAATATATGCTAGTACTTAGCTTTTGCTGAGAGTGCCGTTCTTCTCTGGTTCCAGAGGTGTGAGTAGGCTGTGCAGCTGGCTGTTTCTCCCTGAGAAAACTGCAGCTGAATGCTACCACCCGCCTGCCCCAGCTGCTCCCAGGAATGGTGCCTGAGGGATCCCAGAGATTCAGGCCTGGCAACTCCTCTCCACTTCTGAACCACCTCTCTCCCCCTGCTGCTCAGTTCATTTTTCTAACTTTGCCTTTGATGTTTCGGGTTCCTAGCTTGTCATAAATATAAGCGTTTCACTTGATTTTGGGGGTTTTTGTTGTAACGGGGATCATGGAAAGCATCTGGCTATTCCACCATCTTGGCCCTGCCAGAAAGGACTCTATATTGATGTAAAAATCTCCAAGCCAAGACAGCACCACTAACTCCCGCCATTACCCATGACCCATGTGTAGAGGTTATCCTTGTATTTGACAACAGACTGTAACTGTGGATCTCTAGAAATGATTTCCAGCACAATGTTTCTAAATTATCTACTAAACACAACTGTGTGGCAAGAAAATAATATGAAATAATAACCAAATATTTCTCTTTTTTTTTTTTTTTTGGCCCTTCTCCCCATTCCAGCAGTTAGAATTTCTGTACTCAAGGACTTAGGAAATGGATATGACCACCCAAAGTAGAGAGAGAGAGCCACTCCCTTGAATTTTATGCATCAAAACTTTTGCACTTAGAAAAATACAAAGGACATATAGCTTAGACAACAAACTAGGAAAGAATATAAGTAAGAAAAGTCTGCTCACTTGCCTTTTACCATCAAGAGTATACTAGAGCAGAAAAGGGGAAGGCAGAGCTAAAAGAACAACCATGGAACTACTTCTGTGTGTTCCAAAGGGAGGAGCCTGTGCTGAGCTATGGGGAGCGGCATGTGCCCCAGGGCAGAGGATTACTGGACCCTGTATCATATCCTGAACTTATCTTCAGGAAGTAGGCATGACTCCTGTGGAGAAATGACTCCATGCTACGTGGTTAGGTCTAGATAAACCAGGCCTTAGAGAACCTTGCAGACATCTTTTCCTACACCCCAACACAGTGTGGGATAATGGCATGCATGCCCCCAAGAATGGCTCAACGTGGCCAAGCCAGACCTGAAGGATTATGTAAAAGGGAAAAAGAAATATTTCCAGGTATACTTGTATGTACAGCTGCCCAAGCACTGGATGGAGTGACAGGGGTCATAGAGGATGCCTGCTTAATGATATGGTGTCTTAGTTATCTAGTGGTACTATAGCAGAAATACCATAAGTGCATGGCTTTAATGAACAGGAATTTGTTTTCTCACATTTTAAGAGGCTAGAAGTCTCAATTCAGGGTCCTGGTTCTAGGCAAAGGCTTTTTCTCTCTGTCAACTCTGGATGCAGGTCCTTGTCTCTTTTCAGCTTCTGCTCCTTAGTTCCTTGGCAATAATTGTGTGGCATGACATCTATCTTCCCCTATCTGTGCTTACTTGTTTCTGTGCCTAATCTGCCCTTTTTATATCTCAAAAATGATTGGTTTAAAACACATCATACACTAATGTGGTCTCATTAACATAATGAAGAAAACCCTATTCTCAAATGGTTTGGGGTTAGGATTTACAACACATGTTTTTGGGGGACACAATTTAATTCATAACATGTGGCAAAGAAGACCCAATGGCCCCTTTTAATGCTTTACTACAAAATAAAGTGAAATTTAGAAGAAACATTTAAGAGTGGTATCCAGATTGAATGAAATTGATTTTCCATCACTTCCCAACAGAGTGGAGCATTTAAAAAAATATCATGTTATAGAAAAAAAGTTAAGCCGTACTTCTTACACATGTGGGTCTGGAGATATACCAGTCACATGATTTCCTTACATCATGTATGATGTGTCTCAGCTGGTTTGAAGTATGCTCAGCCTTGAACCCTATGCCTACCTCTCACTGCCTTTGTGACATTGCATATAATACCTGTTTATATGTCTATCTAAGGAAGCCTGGTGGCAAAATAGTTAAGCGCTCTACTGCTAATTTAAAGGTTGGTGGCTCGAATCCACCAGCAGCTCCATGGAAGAAAAGAATCGGCAATCTGCTCCAGTACAGATTACAGCCTAGGAAACCCTATGGAGGAGTTCTACTCTGTCATATAGGGTTGCTATAAGTTGGAATAGATTTGACGGCACACAACAGCATAGGTCTATCTGTCTCATTGAGTTCAACTTGCTGAGAGAAGGGATTAGGTCTTATACCTCTGCATATACCCCCACACTGTCTAGCACAGTGCTTGGGACACCCAAATGCCTTAGAAAATTTGATCAACGAATGAAAATTATCTTGGAGAAATGACAAAGACAGGGAACTTAAGTAGGTGAAGACAAACCAAAACGCTGTCCATTAGGCAAAGTTATCCAATCAGTTTTCTGCCAAATTACCAGTTATAACTTTTGTATGCAGTTTGACAGACTTGGTCAGCGACTATATGAATCATTGAGTGTACTTGATTTGTGTGGACACAGTCAGAGGAGCAATGATAAAGTGAGCCTGATGAAAGATGAATTTTTATTAATATGATGTGGGAAATACATGCTGGGAAGAAAAGGCCCTATTTCCACTACCAAGCATGTTGCCATTTAGTCATTTCTAACTCATAGCAACACTATAGGACAGAGTAGAACTGCCCATAGGATTTTTTCAAGGACTGGCTGGTGGACTTGAACTGCCGACCTTTTTGGTTAACCACTGCACCACTGGGGCTCCACTACAGTACATGGAAAATACCCTGTATGTTACCAGCAATCTCACTTGTGCACTGAAATATTTCCATTCCATCCTCCTATATTAGCCTCTCAGAGGTGTCTAGTATGAAAGACCTCAAACACACACATACACACATATACACACCACTTTTATCACAGCCCAGTATTGAGGTAGGAGCTTCACAGAACATACATTAATCAAAGAAGAAACATGGCAGAAGCCAAAAAAAAGGAAATACATGACCCAAATTTGTAAAAAGAAAGCGGTGTCCAACCTTCTTCTGAGAAGCAAAACTCTGCAATGCTCCTTTGCCATTTTGCAGATTATTGAAAGGCAAATGCATCTTCCAAAGTTAAGCATTATCCTTTTTTTCCTTGGACCTATATTTAACTTTAATTTCTGATCAAACCACCTGCCTATGGAATGATAGAAATTCATCGTAGTGTGAAATGCTTTTCTCTTGGTGGCATGTACCTGAAAGAGGAAAGAAATAGAGCAATTGCATGAAAATCACAGACCGAAGCTCATGGGGAGTTCTCTGTGCACATCACAGAAGCTTGTGACTTATTAATAGAGGCAAGATGCTTCCATAATTCATTAGATGGATATTTAGCTGAAAAAATTAAGTACTGCCAGAGTGCCATTTAAGGAACAATCAAACCCATTCTGATAGAGGCAGAATTGATGTGTGCAGTTTACAGAATTTTAAACAAAGCTTAAATCAGGCACATTTAATCTTCCTCTTGTGACACAGTGTGGTGGTTAAGATTGTACATCAACTTGGCTGGGCCATGATTCTGAGCAGTTTGACAGTCGTATGATGTGATCACTTCCATGTTAAGATTTGATATAATGTGATCACCCCCATGATGGGATCTGCTGTAAAACAAACAAACAAACAAAAAAACTCGTTGCCATCGAGTCAATTCTGAGTCATAGTGACCTTATAGGTTAGAGTAGAACTTCCCCATAGAGTTTCCAAGAAGCACCTGGTGGATTTGAACTGCTGACCTCTTGGTTACCAGCCATAGCACTTAACCACTATGCCACCAGGGTTTCCAGGATCTAAGTAGCCAACAAGTTAAAAGAGAGTTTCCTTGGGCGTGTGGCCTGCATTGAATATAAATGGACATTATGGCAAGGCTCGTGGGCTTTTGCTGGCTCTGGATTCTCCAGCTGGCTCCTGTTCCTCTGATCTCCAGTTCTTGACACTTAAGCTCACAGTTTACCTGCGATCTTGCCTGCTGATCTTGGAATTCATCGATCTTTGCAGCCTGTGAACAACAGCCCTGCTCTCTGACCTGCCAATCTTGCGTTTGCTAGCCCCTGAGGCTACATGAATCAGGAGAAGCCTCTAGCCTGACTCACAGACTTGAGACGTTCCAGTCTGTACAACTACATGAGCCATTTCCTTGATATAAATCTCTGTATACATTTATGTGCTTTACTAGTTTTGCTTTTCTAGAGAACCCAGCCTAAGACACAGTTTCCACCCATCCTGGTGCTGTTCTTCCATACCTGCACACCAAGGTCCTTCTGGGGAAATGTGTCCATTTCCAAAGCACTTGAGGCTTCAGAACCCTGAGAGAGGAGATGATTTCGGCAGACCAAGAGAAGAAGGTGTAGTCATAGAGCACATAATCATGACATTATAGTGCTGGAAGGACACCAAATATAAGATGGCACAGAACTGGGCTATGTTTTATTCTGTTGTACGTAGGATAGTCATGAGTTGGAGCTGACTGGAAGGCATCTAACAACAACAACTGTTGGAACACTTAAGTTATGACATAAACACCCAGTTCACAGATAGTATACCGTTGTTTGGAGTCCCGATGGCGCAGTGGTTTAGAGTTAGGCTGCTAATCAAAATATTGGCAGTTCAAATCCACCAACCAGTCCTTGGAAACCCTATCAGGCACAGCTATATTCTGTCCTATAGGGTAGCTATGAGTCAGAGTCAACTCGATGGCAATGGTTTTTTTTTTTTTTTTTAATACCATTGTTATATTTGTGAAATTGCCTTAATCATGATGTTATTCAGTAACAACAACATAGGTATTTGTTTGGTGCTTTTGATGTGGCAGGCTAAATGCTTCATGGTTTACATGCAGTCTTTTATAATTGCCAAGTATCCTATGAGTGGATGTGGATCAATGGTTGTGTGATATGAAGCATATACAATTTGGAGGGCCACCTTTATGGAAGAGAATACAAATTACTATTCCAATATGAGGTACAAAGTATGTATAATATGGTAAAGCAATCACAATAAATTGTAGATTTTAAAAAATTAACTAATACCACAGAAATGACAAAATCCAGAAAAAATGGCATAATGTTTTTGCTAAATACCTTCCTCACACATCTCTACAGAACTTTTTTCCTTCATTTATTGGTTGCATGCACTTTGATCATGTCTTCAAGAGACAATGATTTTGAAATATCAGGTTTGATAGCAATGATAAAATGAAAATTTAGTCTTTCCTCTAACACAGTTGATTAAAATTTGTATTTATTATTTATAATTTAGAGAAGCTTTTTTTTTTTTTTAACAGCTCTGCAATGTGTTATTGGTAATGTCGTAGAAATTTGTAGAATTGCTGTAACTTTGGAAAAACCTGGATCAAGGTCCTTTTATACACCAGCTATAAAAGTGCACTGTCTGGTTCCTGGATCTATACACTTCAAACATTGTTTCTTCTTCACTACACACAAAAACGTAGAACCTTGTATAAATATTGCCAGAAGGAGTGGGCCCTTGCAAATGAGCTTCACTACTTTACCTGTATGTAAATCTACTCTGTCTATGCAGTAGATAACTACAGTTGATAACCTTACCCATTTTTAGCTGATTTAGACACTGAGGCTTAGCAAAATAAAACACTTTGGAGCTGATAAATAGTCAGAGACAGGATGTTAACACTGATCTAGGGAACCCAGAGCCTATATTCCTTTCACAGTACATTGCCTCAAATAAGGAAACACTGGCGGTGTAGTGGTTAAGTGCTACAGCTGCTAACCAAGAGGTCAGCAGTTCAAATCCACCAGGTGCTCCTTGGAGACTCTATCAAGCAGTTCTACTCTGTCTTATAGGGTCGCTATGAGTCAGAATAGACTCGACGGCAGTAGGTTTGGTTTTGCCTCAAAAAAAACAACTTAGAGTTTTCTAAAAGTCAAGCCTATCAGACCATGTCATGCCTGCTCAAAATTTTCCAATGGCTTCCCATTTCAGTCCAAGTAAAAGTGAAAGTCACCATAAGGCCCTAAGGGATCAACCCCAATCTCACCCCAGCTATCTCTATGACTTCTTCACCTCCCCACTTCTTAGTCCACTCTGAACATACTGACTTCCTCGTTCCTCCAGCACACCAAAGGAGGCTCTCACGCCTTTCCCTTAGCTTAAAATGCTCTTTCCCAAGGGCTCTCCATCACTCACGCTTCCTCAGATGTTTGCTCCCATGTCAGCTGTCAGTGAAGATTTTTTTGAGCACTCTATTAACATTACACCACCATGCTGGCATCCTATCCACATTTGCTATGCGTATTTTTCCACCATAGTAATCACTATCTGAAATACTATGTATTTTAGTTATCAAAGTTCTTTGGCTCTCATTTTCCCAGAGAACACATACTCCATAAAATTGTTTTTTCCTGCTGTTATATTTCCAAGCATATAGAATAATGCTGTACACATAAAGGCACGGTTAATATTGTTTGAAAATGAATGAATAAATTCTCCATGTCTTTTTTTAAGCATTTTATTGTGCTTTAGGAGAAAGTTTACATAGCAAATTAGTTTCTCTTTGAATAATTCATACACAAATTGTTCTGTGATGATGGTTGCAATTCCCGCAATGCGTCAGCACTCTTCCCATTCCCACCCTGGGTTCGCCATTTCTATTGTCCAGTTTCCCTGTCCCTTTCTGCCTTCTCATCTTTGCAATTGGGCAGATGTAGCCCATTTGGTCTGGTATAATTGACTGTTCTAAGATCACATTCCTCACAGGTGTTATTGTTTATTTTATAGGCCTGTCTATTATTTGGCTGACCCTCTACAGCCAGGGTCATCAAAAAAGAGGAAGACCCTCAACGAGATGGGTTGACACAGTAGCTGCAACAATGGGCTCAAGCATAACAAAGATTGTGAGCATGGCACAGGACTTGGCAGTATTTCGTTCTGTGGTACATAGGGTCACTATGAGTCAGAACCGACTCGATAGCACCTACCAAAAACAACATTATTTGGCTGAAAGGTGGTCTCCAAGATTGGCTTCAGTTCCAAGTTAGAAGGGTGTCTTAGGGCTATAGTCTCTATCAGACCAGTAAGTTTGGTCTTTTTTATGAATTTGAATTTTGTTCTACATTTTTCTCCCACTAACCAGGACCTACTATTGCGTTCCTGGTCAGAGCTGTCAGTAGTGGTAGCTGGGCACCATCTAGTTCTTCTGGTCTCGGGCTGGAGAAGGCTGTGGTTCATGTCGGCCTTTAGTCCTGTGGACTAATTTCTTCTTGAGTGTTTGGTTTTCATCACTCTCCTTTGCTCCAGACAGGAGGAGACCAACAGTTGTATCTTAGATGGCTATTCACAAGATCTTAAGACCCCAGATGCTACTCACCTAAGTAGGATGTAGAACATTATGAACTTTGTTATGCCAATTGATCTGGATGTCCCCCAAGACTATGGTCCTTAGTCTTCAAGCCCAGTAACTCATTCCTGTGAGGTATTTAGTTACATCTAAGAAGTTTCCATAACTGTGCCCCCATGTGCTCTATTATACATATGAATGTACATGCAGCAATACAAATATTTATGCAGAAATATCCACAACCATACCTATATATGTATTCCCGTACAGCCTCTCACATCTATTTAGCACACATACCTACCTATGTATTCACTCATAAATTATTGTTGGTTATTACTGTTGTTGCAGGATTGTTTATGTTATAGTATTTACTGTTGCTACCCTTTATTCCAGTGCCCTCGAGTCGGGTTACCCTTTATTCTTGCATACTTCTCAGTGTCATTCTTTGCCTTGGTCACATTGTGATGACTTCCCCCAAATTATGTATTGCCTTTCCCATCACCAGAATTAACACGTCTACTCTTTTTTTTTTTTTTTACTTACTCTCTAGTTAGTGATTTTCCCTCTCTCCCCTCCCATCCCATCCCTGGTAACCATCATAGAATGTTTCTTTCTGTGTATAAACCTTTTCCTGACTATTTATAATAGTGGTCTCATATAATATTTGTCCTTTTGTGATTGACTTATTTCACTTAGCATAATATCCTCCAGATTTATCCATGTTGTGAGATATTTCACAGATTCATCATTATTCCTTGTTGTTGCACAGTATTCCATTGTGTGTATGTACCACAGTTTATCCATTCATCCACTGATAGTTAGGTTGTTTCCATCTTTTTTCTATTGTGAATAATGATGCAATGAACACAGGTGTGCATATGTCTATTTGTGTCAAGGCTCTCATATCTCTACAATATATTCCTAGGAGTGGGATTGCTAGATCATGTGGTATTGCTATTTCTAGCTTTTTAAGGAAGTGCCTAATCAAATTCCATAGTAGTTGTACCATTTTACATTCCTACCAGCAGTGTACAAGATTTCCAATCTCTCCACAACCTCACCAACATTTGTAATTTTCTGTTTTTTTTTTTTTTAATCAATGCCACTGCTGTTGAGATGAGATGGTATCTCATTGTAGTTTTCATTTGCATTTCTCTGTTGGCTAATGATCATGAGCATCTCTTCATGTGTTTGTTATTGAATGTCTTCTTTAATGAAGTGTCTGTTCATGTCTTTTGCCCATTTGTAATTGGATTGTTTGTCCTTTTGCGGTTGAGCTGTTGATGTTTTCTATAAACTTTAGAGATTAGGCCCCTGTCAGATGTGTCATAGCCAAAATTTTTTCCCATTCTATAGGTTCTCTTTTTAGTCTTTTGGATAAGGCTTTTGATGAGCATAAGTATTTAATTTTTAGAAAGACCCAGTTATCTAGTTTATCCCCTGCTGTTTGTGCATTTTTAGTTATACTTGATTGTCTACTTATGCAAAAAATTAGGGCCCCTAGCTTTGTCCTTAGGTTTTCTTCCACTAATTTTATATCTTTAGGTTTCACATTTACATCTTTGATCAACTTTGAGTTAGTATTTGTGTGTGGTGTGAGGTATGGATCCTGTTTCATTTATCTGCATCTGAATATCCAGTTTCGACGGCATCATTTGTTAAAGAGACTATCTCTTCCCTCATATAATGGACTTTAACCCTTTGTTGAAAAGCAGCTGTTTATAGGTGGATGGATTTACTTCTGGGTTCTCAATTCTGTTGCATTGGTCTATGTGTCTGTTGTACCAGTGCCAGCCAGCTTTGACTAATGTGACTGTATAGTAGGTTCTGAGATTAGGAAGTGTGAGGTCTCCTACTTTGTTCTTCTTCTTCAATATTGCTTTATTTATTCAAAGCCTCTTTCCTTTCCATATAAAGTTTTTCCATTTTGTTAAAGAATATTGTTGGAATTTGGATCAGGACTGCATTATGTCTATAGATTACTTGGGTAGTTATTAACATTTTCACAATGTTAATCTCCTTATCCATGACCATGATATGCTTTTCCATTTATATAAGTCTTGTTTGGTTTCTTGCAGTAGTGTTTTATAGTTTTCTTTGTATAAGACTTTTACGTCTCTGTTGTTGTTAAAAAAAAAAAAAGTTAGGTGCCATCAATTTGGTTCTGACTCACAGCGAACCTATGTACAACAGAACAAAACACTGCCCAGTCCTGCGCTATCCTCGTGACCGTTGTTATGCTTAAGCCTATTGTTGCAGCCACTGTGTCAAGACATCTTATTGAGGGTCTTCCTCTTTTTTGCTGACCCTTACTTTACCAAGTATGATGTCCTCTTCCAGGGACTGCTCCCTCCTGATAACACGTCCAAAGTATGTGAGAAAAAGTCTCGCCATCCTCTCTTCCAAGGAGCATTCTGACTGTACTTCTTCCAAGACAGATTTGTTTGTTCTTCTGGCAGTCCATGGCATATTCAATATTTTTTTGCCAATGCCATAATTCAAAGGCATCAATTCTTCTTCTGATTTCCTTATTCATTGTCCACGTTTCACATGCATATAAGGCAACTGAAAATACCATGGCTTGATTTCTTGACTGCTGCTTCCATGGACATTAATTGTGGAAAGTAAAATGAAATCCTTTACAACTTCAATATTTTCTACCTTTAGTATGATATTGTTTATTGGTCCAATTGTGAGGATTTTTGTTTTTTATGCTGAGGTGTGATCCATACTGAAGGCTGTGGTCTTTGATCTTCATCAGTAAGTGTTCAAGTCATCTTCATTTTCAGCAAGCAAGGCTGTGTCATCTGCATATCACAGGTTGTTAACGAGTCTTCCTCCAATCCTGATGCCCTGTTCTTCTTCATATAGTCAAGCTTTTCAGATTATTTCTCGGCATACAGATTGAATAAGTACGGTGAAAGATACAACCCTGACACACACTTTTCATGATTTTAAACTATGCAGTATCCCCTTATTCTGTTCAAACAACTGCCTCTTGGTTTATGTACAGGCTCCTCATGAGCACAATTAAGTGTTCTGGAATTCCCATTCTTTACAACGTTATCCATAATCTGTTATGTTCCACATAGTTAAATGTGTCAAATGCTTTTCAATAGTCAATAAAACATAGGTAAACATCTTTCTGGTATTTTCTGCTTTCAGCCATGATCTATCTGACATCAGCAATGACATCTCTTATTCTGACATTCTTTTTTGGATCCCACTTGAATTTCTGGTAGTTCCCTGTGGATGTAGTGCTGCAACAAGTTTTGAATGATTTCAGCAAAGTTTTACTTGTGTGTGATATTAATGATATTGTTCGATAATTTCTGCATTCTGCTGGATCACCTTTCTTTGGAATGGGTACAAATATGGATCTCTTCCAGTCAAGTGATCAGGTAGCTCTCTTCCAAATTTCCTGGCATAGGTGAATTTATGTCCTTAGTTAGACTTAATCCCAAGTATTTTACCTTTTGGGGGTGTCATGGATTGAATTGTGTCCCCAAAAAATAGCTGTCAACTTGGCTATGTCATGATCCCCAGTATTGTATGATTGTCCACTGTTTTATCAACTGATGTGATTTTCCTGTGTGTTATAAATGCTATCAGTACGATGTAATAAGATGGATTAGCTGCAGTTATATTGATGAGATCTATAAGATTAGGTATTGTCTTAAGCCAATCTCATCTGAGATATAAAACAGAGAAGCAAACAGAGAGAGATGGGGATCTCATACCACCAAGAAAGCTGTGCTGGGGAGCAGAGCATGTCCTTTGGACCTGAGGCTCCTGTGCTGAGATGCTCCCAGACCAAGCGAAGACTGATCACAAGGACCTTTCTCTAGAACCATCAGAGAGAGAAAGCCTTCCCCTGAAGCTGGCACCCTGAATTTGGACTTGTAGCCTATTAGACTGCGAGAGAATAAATTTCTCTTTGTTAAAGCCATCCACTTGTAGTATTTCTGTTACAGCAGCACTAGATGACTAAGACGGGCAGTATTGTAAATGGTATTGTTTTCCTGATTCTCTTTCTTGGAGATCTCTTTTCTAGTGTGAAGAAATTCAACCGATTTTTGTATATTGATCTTGTATCCTGCCACTTTGCTGAATCTTTCTATTAGTTCCAGTAACTTTCTTGTGGAATCTCTTGGATTTTCTATGTATGGGGTCATGTCATCTGCAAATAGGGATAGTTTTACTTTTTCCTTACCAGTTTGGATGCACTTTATTTCCCTTTCTTGCCTTATTGCTCTAGCTAGGACTTCCAATACTACATTGAGTAAGAGTGGAGATAAAGGATATCCTTGTCTGGTTCTCGTTCTCAAGGGGGATGCTTTCAGTGTCTCTGCATTGAGAATAATGTTGACTGTTGATTTTGCATGTATGTCCTTAATTGTATTGAGAAATTTCCCTTCTATTCCTATTTTGTTGAAGGTTTTTATCGGGAAAGGATGTTGGATTTTATCAAATGTCTTTTCTGCATTGATCGAAATGATCATGTGATTTTTATTCTTTGTTTTATTAATGTGATGAATTACGTTGATTGATTTTCTAATGTTACACCATCCTTGCATAACCAAAGCCCACCAAACCCGCTGCCATCAAGTCAATTCCAACTCATAGCCACCCTACAGGACAGAGTAGAACCACCCCATAGTGTTTCCAAGGAGCATCTGGCGGATTCCAACTGCTGACCTCTTGGTTAGCAGCTGTAGCACTTAACCACTACACCATCAGGGTTTCCCAGCCTTGCATACCTGGTATAAATTCCACACTTGGTCATGATGTATTATTTTTTTTATATACTCCTGAATTCTATTGGCTAGAAATTTATTGGGAATTTTTTTAATCTATGTTCATGAGGGATCAAACCACAAAAAACCATTGCCATTGAGTCCATTCCAACTCATAGCAAACCTATAGGACAGAGTAGAACTGCCCCATAGAGTTTCCAAGGAGGGCCTGGTGGATTCGAACTGCTGACCTTTTGGTTAGCAGCTGTAGCACTTAACGACACCACCAGAGTTTCCTTCATGAGGGATGTATGTAGGTCTGTAATTTTCTTTTTTTGGTGGTTTTTTCCTGGCTTTAGTATCAGAGTTATTCTGGCTTCATAGAGTGAATTAGGGAGTATCCCTTCCTTTTCTATGTTCTGAAGTAGTTTGAGTAGAATTGGTGTCAACTCTTATCTGATGTCTTTTTACTTCTCTTTCATATTTGCACCTTTCTCTTTGTACTTCATACTGGTTAATTTCTTCATATCAACCTTACCTTTTATTGACTGTCTCTTCAGTTGTGTCTAATATGCTGTTTAAATCATTCAGCACTCTTTTTTTAAAAAATTTCTCCCTGTATTTTTAATAACAGCTGTATTGAGATATAATACACATATCATTAAATCATCTATATATTTGTATTTACTAAAGTGATGCCAATTTTTTCTACTCTATCTGAGATTATTCATAGTAACTTATTTTTCATTATGATTGTACCCCTTCTACTATTTTTAAGATTACTTTTACTGTAAGTTTTTATAGTCCCTCCATATTGGAAATCCTGGTGGCATAGTGGTTAAGTGCTATAGCTGCTAACCAAGAGGTTGGCAGTTCAAATCCGCTGCTATGAGTTGGAATCGGCTCGATGGCAATGGGTTATATTTTTCTATTTTCTGAAATTTTTGTGTTACTAATTTTCCATTTTGTTGTGTAGCATGGGGCTTATAATTTTCATTGTGACTTTAACTTCACTGAGCAGTGCTTCACTGTGTGCAATTCATGTGACTTGTGACCTGGAAGAATCCTCACAATGGGCTTTGTGTTTGCTTTTGCCAGGGGCCCTAAAAATTTCTCTGGTCTAGTACTAGACTTTAGTTAACTTCACTTCATGTGAGTCCTCCACATACCAGTTGCTCATAGGCAATCCACATCCACATGTGAGAAAACCTTGAGCTTTTGATTTCTTGTGGGAAATTTTTTTTTTTCCCATACAGAGCCACAAAATCACACTCTATACATCTTTACTTTGGCTGATCAGAGGAGCTTTTCTCATCATCTTTTCATAAAAGGGCAGCCTTCCAGGACCTCAACTCCATCCTGTGCAAAGATTAAACCTTACCCTTCACCCAGAGCCTTACTTGTCCGGTTTTAAATCCTCTCTTTGTTTCTAGCATGTCTTCAAATGTTCTCCTTTCTTTCTTTTGAGCTCAGATAAAAATTTTGTTGTCACTTTTTATTCAGCATTTTCTATATTTTTGTAGGAGCGGGAGTCTCTGTTAGCTCAACCCACCTCATTGCTGGACTTAAAAGACACCATTAAAATTTCTTTATCAATTAAAAAAATAGTAGAAATAAATTCTAAAACAATTTGAAAACTCAATCTTATCATATTCCATTAAATAGTAATTAAAAATGTAGTTCTGAAACTATTATTGAACCCCAGGTCTCCTACTAACTGTCTATTTAACTTGAGCAAATGGCATAAACTATCTGAGCCTCCATTTCATTAAATGTAAAACAGGAATAATAATAGCCACTACACTTTAGTTTTTCTTTGAACATTAAATGATTTTAATATTCCTAGAGAACTTAGAATAGTGCCAGGCACAGACACTAGGTGCTACATGAAGTTTAGTTGATACAATGATCCTTTTCATCATCATTATTGCAATCTCTGTACATGGCATCCATGCCGTATGTTTTTGTGAAGCAATTGCAGTGAAATGTCATGTTCTTTTTGCATTCTCAGAGCCTACACTGATGTCCGAAAAATAATTGATATCCTAAAATATTTGTTAAGAGTAGTTTTAAAAAGCTTTTTCACCCATTAAAAATGACAGCTCATTTCTGAAAGTCTTTCTAGTAAAAACCAAGACCATAGGTAGATTACTTTCTATGAGTTGGTTAAGCCATACTGCTCCAGTTTCCAGGCTGAACCATATCGAAATAACAATACCTGCCGCAAGAAATTACTCAAAAAAGTTCTATAACAAACCTGAAGAAGAATCTAATCTAAAAATTCAATAAAAGAGTTATTACAAGATAAAAGGGTTCATGGAGAGGATTTAAACCAATTAAATATTTTTAAAACCATACATTTGATATAAATATGGTTATGTATCAAATGTAGATTGGAAAAAATTGAAAAATACATCATGTACAAATAATGAATTAGCAACAGTCACTACAGCTAAAAATCTTAGGTTGTTGTTGTTACAGGTGCCGTTGAGTCAGTTCTGACTCACGGCAACCCCATGTACAACAGAACAAAACATTGCCCAGTCCTATGCCATCCTCACAATCATTTCTGTGCTTGAGCTCATTGTTGTAGCCACTGTGTCAATCCATCTTGTTGAGGGTCTTCCTCTTTTTTGCTGACCCTCTACTTTACCAAGTATGATGTCCTTCTCCAGGGACTGGTCCCTCCTGATAATACATACCAAGTGCAAGAGACGAAGTCTCACCATCCTTGCTTCTAAGCAGCATTCCGGCTGTGCTTCTTCCGAGAAAGATTTGCTCGTTCTTCTGGCAGTTGATATAAATCAAAAAGTGGGAATTTTAATGGTGACAGGAATAAAACTTGTTAATTTCATCATTTTTTATACAGAAAAGTCGGTAGACCAGATCAGTGTTTTTCAAATTGTTCTGACTGTAACTCACAGTAAGAAATACATTTTTCATTACTATCCAGCCCAAACATATGCATCTTTTTTTAATCCAACATCTAGATATGTTGGATATCACATCCAAAAAGGCTTGAAAGACACTGCACTAAATTAATTTTTTAGCCTTCTACTGAGTTGTGACCCACACTTTAAAAACCAGTGAATTAGACCTTGTGTTTTTTGGTTTTGACAATTAAAGATATATTGATTCAAGTATTATTTTTAAAATGCATCTTTGGGGTCGAGTTTTTTAATAAGGATGTGTAGGATCCATAGTCCAAAAACATACTTCAGTAAAAGAAATGAGCCAACAAGAAAACATACACATATTCATAAAAACAGAAATCCCAAATCAAGGTGCAAAATAAAATAAAACACATTTCTTATCAAAATAGATTAAAACAGGTTAAATACTCTATGAGACAAAGAATCTGAAACTAGGTTCAAAAAAATCTGATCATATCATGTTACCAACGACAACTAAAATCAACAAAATTTTTTAATTACAAGTTTTGGTAAAGACATGTTAGAAAAATAAACAGAAAAGAAGGCAGGTTTCATACATCAAAATCAGCTGTAATAGAATTCCAGCCAAAATTCAGTTAAAAAGACAAAAGACATTTTGTATAAATAATGAAATTCAAATGAGAAACTGACAAAATTTTTGTAATAAAAAAATAGCTATGATAAATAAGCTTTTCATAATCTTTAGTTACCATTTATATATAAGAAGCTCTTAAAAATCATTACCATATTAGTTATCTATAGCTGTATAACAAATTATTCCAAAACTTAATAGCATAAGAAACAAACATCTGTATCTCACAATTTCTATGACTGAGAAGCTTAGGATCAATTTAGCTGGGTGGCTCTGGCTCAGTGTCTCTCCTGAGGTTGCAGTCAAGATTTTGGTTGGGACTACAGGCATCTGAAAGTTTTCTGGGCTGGAAAATGGCTTCCAAGATGGCTTATTCATATAATTCCTCAAGAAAACCTCAGTTCCTTACCATGTGGATCTCTCCTTAGTGATGCTTGAGTGTCCTCACAATATTGGCTTCTTCCATGACAGATTTGTTCGTTCTTTTGGCAGTCCATGGTATATTCAATATTCTTCACCAGCACCACAATTCAAAGGCGTCAATTCTTCAGTCTTTCTTATTCATCGTCCAACTTTTGCATGCATCTATGAGGCAATTAAAAATACCATGGCTTGGGTCAGGTGCACCTTAGTCCTCAAGGTGACATTTTTGCTTTTCAACACTTTACAGAGGTCTTTTGCAGCTGATTTGCCCAATGCAATGCATCTTTTGGTGTCTTGACTGCTGCTTCCATGGGTGTTGACTGTGAATATCCAAATAAAACGAAAAATGAAATGTAGGACATACAAAAAAATCCTCACTAAAATTTTTAAAAAGCAAGTATTTTAAAATAATACCTGCCAGATAGGAAAAAAAAAAAAAAAGATTAAGTCTGAAAAGCCAAGCATTAGTGAGGAAAAGGAACAATAGAACTTTTGTAAATTGCTGGAGAGAGTATAAACGAGCTCAGCCACATGGAATTCAGCATAATCTAGCAAAGTTGAAAAGTGAGTATCTTTGATCCTGGAATACAACCCCATCGAAATTCTTGTTCTACCCTAGAGAATTTCTTACATGTGTACACCAAAGGACATGTCCATGAATGCTCTTAGCCACATTATCTGTAATGGCAAAAAAAAAAAAAAAAAAAACCTAGAAATAAGCCAATTGACTTTTGTCTAGCTATCTCGGAGTATTGAATTATAACTGATTTTTTAAATTTTCTTTTATATGTCTGTATTTTCCCATGTCTTCTATCATGAATTATGTCTGAAACAAATTAAAAATGCAATGACTAATACAATTTGAGGCTAGAAATAAGCTTAGCAAGAGGAAGAGAAGACTAGAAATAAGTGTTTGATATAGCACTTTCAGACATAATGCAGAGAATATTCCTCCTTAGCTTTCTTATCACACTTGGGTATGTAGAAAGGAGAACCAAGTTTAAATCCAACTTAATGGTGTTCAGGTGGCTACAGTGACCTAGGTTAAGTGTCAACTCTCGGTATTAAAAGGGTAAAATTCAAATGCAGTTTTGTGATGACCCTGGACCTAATAATGGAATTGATACTAAATAATGGAGCCTTTCCCAGAAGATATAACATTTTCATATCCTACAGTTCTCCAGAGTTACTTTGACCCACACTTCCTGGAATCTAGAATACATACAGCAGTTATTTGAACAATAATTTTCAAAAGCCTTTGAAGATTTATGAAGCGTGGTACCTTAAAACATCACACATCTGTTGCTTTCATTTTGAACTGGCTGGATAAGAAACAGTAGGGTGGGTAAAATGTCTTCAGCATTCTTCTTCCCTTCTCAGTATCCTTATTTCCCCAGCCTTCTTCAACACCCTCTTCCCAATCATCTTCTTTCACTTGTCAGAAACCCAAGGAGATTCACTCAATACAGTGTTTCTTCTCTGTCTCTTGCTTGGTCACCCCTGATGTTCTTGGCATGGACCATGCAATTCAAGGAATAACATCATGCCTTGAACTTGACTTGGCATTGGTTTTAGAGCATGCTAGGCTCTGTTCTTCTCTTGGCCATTACAGTCTACCACCAAGATGAGGATGGCATTTCCCTCTTAGGGGACAACAGACCTTCTCTGCATCTTGATGCAGCAAACCTTGAATTTTCACTTTTCTACAATTTCTCTAGTATATAATTCTTGTGTTTGATGCATTCCTCAAAATATAGCAGCTTAGTATAGTCATGAATATACACAAGTAAGCCCACAACTACAGTACATTGTGATCAGCACTTAAAATAATAGCTAATGCTTCTAGAGTTTAAGTTCCAGGCACTGTTACAAGGGCCTTACATATATTAGTTCCATTAACTTACACAATTCTATGAGGTAGGCACTATTATTATCCACATGTTCTACATGTGGAAACTAAGGCACAGAGTGACCCAACTTCTGAGTCTCTGCTCTTAAATAATACCCTATATTTCTATGAGTGCTATGGAAGCACAGAGGAGGGGCACCAACTTATTCCTTGACTTCCTTCTGAGGCTAGGAAGAAGATAATACAAACTCCAGGATATGAAGAGCATCTGTCATTCCATAAAACACTAGAAATCATTCAGCTCTTCTGATTGGCTACACACAGAGCACCTCTTCTTACTCATTACCACAAGTCTATTGCTTTCACTGATGCACTCTCAAAGAAAAAATAGTCTAAGATACAAAGTCTATTCTGTCATAAAGATGGGTCGAATTGGTACAAAAAAGCTAAACCTGTTGCTTTCAAGTCAATTCTGACTCATGATGACCTCATATGTTATAGAGTAGAACTAAGTTCCATGGGGTTTTCTTGGCTGTGATCTTTACAGAAGCAGAACTCCATGCCTTTCTTCTACAGTGCCTTTGGTGGGTTCAAACTAGAAACCCTTCTATTAGTAGTTGAGTGCAAACCATTGTGCAACCCAGGGGCCCTCCAAATTAGCTTTCATTGTCCATTTATAGAAAAATGGAGGAGGGGACCTATACAAGTGATAGGCCATATGATAATAATAGCTCAAATAGCGTAGTCTTGACCAATCCTTTCATTGTACCTGCACTCGGATCACTCTTCATCTTGGCTGTAATCTGCAAGAGTAAAAACAACAAACACAACCACAATTACAGTAACATTCGTCACTTAATGAACACTTAGTGTGTGCCAGGTAATATACGAAGCATTTTACACGAATGTTATCTATAAATCCTGAGAACAATCCTAGACGGAAGGCTTGGTTATTATTATGATTTTACAGATGAAGAATCAGAGAGAACAAGTGATTCACCTAAGTTCATTTAGATAGTAAACTGCAGAGCTGGTATGCGATATATTGCCTGTCTGTCTCCAAAGCCTGTGCACATTTAATACACTGCTTCTCTTCTTCCTGCTCCACCAACTCCACCATTTTTCCTTTGAGAACTTCATCTCCGGTCTCAAAACCCCCATTGCAAGGAGGTCCATCATTCTTGCACCTACAAGTCCATTGAGTCCCATGGCAGCCAATTCTAGTAATCTCAAAGATGAAAGGAAGAGAGGCGGGGCCAAGATGGCGTACTAGGTAGATGCTACCTCAGATCCCTCTTGCAACAAAGACTCAGAAAAACAAGTGAATCGATCACAGACATAACAATCTACGAACCCTGAACAACAAACACAGATTTAGAGACGGAAAACGAACAAATACGGGGAAGCAGCGACTGTTTTCAGAGCCTGGAGCCAGCGTCCCAGCCAGGTAACCTTGGCGCCGAGATTAGGTCTGGGCCCAGGGGAGCTGAACTCATAAATCTTGTGATGGCGCAAACAAGGGGCGCAGCTCTACCCCCCTGAACTGAACCCGGGAGGGGGCCCAGCGGGTCCGTGCAGGCAGCGTGGCGATGCGGCTGGTGGGAGAAGTCCCCAGGAGGCAGTGACTGGTTTTGGAGCTGGGAGTGCAGCATACCAGCCGGGGAACCTTGGCTTTGACTGGGCGCTGTCATGGCGCAAGCACGGGGTGCAGCTCTACTCCCCTGAACTAACCCCAGGAGGGGGCCCAGCCGGTCCGTGGAGGCAGTGCGGCGACGCGGCGGGCAGGACGAGAAGTCCCCAGGGGGCAGCAACTGATTTTGGAGTCGGGAGAGCAGTGTCCCAGCAGGGGAACCTTGACGCTGAGCTTTGGACTGGCAGCGGAGAATCTGACCGTGGCTTCAGCGGGCCAGACCCCCAGGGGCAATCTCCACACAGCCAGCACACATAGGCACCACGCCCCTCGGGAATCTCAGATAAAATAGTCATTCCAAGCAAGACAAGCAACTCTGGCTATATTCCGAGGTGCTACTCTCCTATCTCTCTGATCCCCCCCCACCCTCCCCAGGCGACTTCATTAACATTGGAATTTCCTGAGCCAGAGAGAGAATGGCTCCGGCTCCGCAGCGGCTTTGCTTTCCCACTTTTTTTTTTTTTTTTCTTTTGGTCTTTTCCTAACCCACTCTTCTGGCCTGAGAGAAGGAACCACAAAAAACCCAGGGACCAAAAATCCATCCCTAATTGGACTAAAAACACAGAACACATACTTTAGTGGTTACAAGGGGGGAAGGGAGGGAGGGAGGGAGAGGGTTTTTTACTGATGAATTAGTAGATAAGAACTGCTTTAGGTGAAGGGAAGGACAACACTCAATACATGGAAGGTCAGCTCAATTGGACTGGACCAAAAGCAAAGAAGTTTCCGGGATAAAATGAATGCTTCAAAGGTCAGCGGAGCAAGGGCGGGGGTTTGGGAACCATGGCTTAAGGAGACTTCTCAGTCAATTGGCAAAATAATTCTATTATGAAAACAGTCTGCATCCGACTTTGAAATGTGGCATCTGGGGTCTTAAATGCTAACAAGCTGCCATCTAAGATGCATCAATTGGTCTCAACCCACCTGGAGCAAAGGAGAATGAAGAACACCAAGGTCACACGACAACTAAGAGCCCAAGAGACAGAAAGGGCCACATGAACCAGAGACCTACATCATCCTGAGACCAGAAGAACTAGTTGGTGCCCGGCCACAATCGATGACTGCCCTGACAGGGAGCACAACAGAGGACCCCTGAGGGAGCAGGAGATCAGTGGGATGCAGACCCCAAATTCTCATAAAAAGACCAGACTTAATGGTCTGACTGCGACTAGAGAAATCCTGGCGGTCATGGTCCCCAAACCTTCTGTTGGCACAGGACAGGAACCATCCCTGAAGACAACTCATCAGACATGAAAGGGACTGGACAGAGGGTAGGAGAGAGATGCTGATGAAGAGTGAGTTAATTATATCAGGTGGACACTTGAGACTGTGTTGGCATCTCCTGTCTGGAAGGGGGATGGGAGGATAGAGAGAGTTGGAAGCTGGCAAAATTGTCACGAAAGGAGAGACTGGAAGGGCTGACTCATTAGGGGGAGAGCAAGTGGGAGTAAGGAGTAAGATGTATATAAACTTATATGTGACAGACTGACTTGATTTGTAAACGTTCACTTGAAGCTCAATAAAAGTTAATAAAAAAAAAAGTTAATCTAAAAAAAAAAAAAAAAAGATGAAAGGAAGGCACAACTTTACTTTGTTTAGAAATGGCTCCCAAGGACTTTGCAAGTATATGGGCATGCCGATTTCACAGTTCTTGGTGGTTTTTCATGTGGAGTTTTCCCAGTATCTCCAGAATCAGCACAAATTATTCAATTAGCTAAATAAATGGTTCAAAGGATAAAGAGCTAAATACACCTTCAAACACTGGTAATAGATATTTATATATATTTTTTTAATGGCTGTGCATGTCTATAAAATAATATCCAAGGTCCTTAGCATACGGTCTCTTCCTCCAACTCCATTCTGCACCTTCAAGACCATCTTCCAGGAACATTGACAAATTTTCCACTCATCTTCAGTGCTGGGCACTTCCTTTCATACTTTATTCTTGCTGTGCCCTCTACCAAGAGTACCTTTCTCCCTTTTCTGTCTGCCTAAACCAACTCATTCGTAAAGCCCTATTAAACTTCTCCTTCTCCGTGCGCCTACTCCAATAATTCCATTCTGGAACTGATTGTTTCCACTTCACACAACCATTCCATTTGGAGTATGCTTCTTTTTTTCCCTATAAAACCAGTTGCTGTCAAGTCTATTGTGACCCATGACAACCTATGTTTCATAGTAGAGCTGTGCTCCATAGGGTTTTCATGGTATGACCTTTCAGAAACAGATCACCGGGCCTTTTTTCCAAAGTGTCTCTGTGTAGATTCAAACACGCCAACCTTTTGGTAAGTCCCACCCATTGCTGTCGAGTCTATTCTGACTCACAGCCACCCTTTAGGACAGAGTAGAACTGCCCCATAGAGTTTCCAAGGAGTGCCTGCTGGATTTGAACTACCAACCTTTTGGTTAGCAGACATAGCTCTTAACCATGACACCACCAGGATTTCCCTTTGGTTAGTAGTCAATCACATAACTATTTGTGCCACCCAGGAACTCCTTTTTGCCCCTATAACACTGTGATTTAAAGTTATTTATAAACACGTCTATAATCTTTCACTGAATTTTTACCTTTTTATATAAATTTCCATATACCTATGTGGGTGTATATATTTGTTTTTATCCCCAAGATTTTCTACGGCTTCTAGCTCATAACTAACTAACCCATTGCCATTGAGTCAGAGTAGAACTACCCCACAGGGTTTCCAAGAAGTGGCTGGTGGATTTGAACTGCTGACCTTTTGGTTAGCAGCCGAGCTCTTAACCCGCTGTGCCACCAGGGCCCCATAGTAGAGGATTTAAATAAGTTTTTGAAAAACAGAATAAATAAATAAAAGCTTACCCGTAATAACCCTTGTTAAGAGTAAGAATATAAAATTTGCCTAAGAAATTGGGTGAAAGCCCAAAAATTTTATCTCAAGTACACATTTAAATGCATACATAGATACATAAATAGCATATATATGATTTTTAGTTAGGTAATAATAATAATAACTAATACATAATGATTAGCATATGACAGAAGACTGTTCTAAATACTTATATTAACTCATTTAATCTTTAAAAAACTCTAAGAGATAGATACTGTTATTATCCATATTGTATAGAGGAGGAAATTGAGGTATAAAGAGGTTACTAATTTGTTTAAAATTTAATAGCTAGTAAATGATGAAACAAGTCTTGCATGTTGTCCATAGAGCACACAATGTATAAGTGTTCAGTGACTGTCCTGATGTTTAAAACAGAAATTCCATCACCATACTTGTCACAAGAGGCCTGCCCTTGCTTGGCGCTCTGTCATATCAAACACTATTCAAAATAAAATATTATAAAGGATCATAATTAATATTAAAAACCCATTGCCATTGAGTCGATTTCGACTCATAGCAACCCTAAGGACAGAGTAGAACTGCCCCATAGGGTTTCCAAGGAGCACCTGGTGGAATTAACACTAGAACAGAGAAAAATATAAGCAGAGCTGACAAAGAAGATACTTCAAGATACCCTCTAGGTAAAACAGACTGTGGACTGGCCTTAGACCCTAACTACTGTGTATGATTCATATTCAACAGAGTTTGATGGAATTTATTCAACTAAGATACTTTTTTAAAGTAATAATATTTTTTCCAGACTCAAGGGAATTTATAAAAATTTGTCAGGCTTTTCTTTGGCTATTTTAAGAAATGTTTCTTTTCAGGCCAGAAAAATCAGATTTTTTAGGGCATGGTCTTTGTCTTAGTTATCTAGTGTTGCTATAACAGAAATACCACAAGTGGATGGATTTAACAAACAGAAGTTTATTCTCTCACAGTCTAGGAGGCTAGAAGTCTGAATTCAAGATGACCACTCCAGGCGAAGCTTTTCCCTCTCTGTTGGCTCTGGGGGGAAGGTCCTTTTCATCAGTCTTCCCCAGCCAAGGAGATTCTCAACTCAGGGACCCCCAGTCCAAAGGATGCACTCCTTTCCTGGCTCTTGTTTCTTGGTGGTTTGAGGTCCTCCTGTCTCTCTGCAGAAACCCTGCTGGTGTAGTGCTTAAGTGCTATGCCTGCTAATCAAAAAGTTGGCAGTTTGAATCCACCAGGCACTCCTTGGAAACTCTACGGGGCAGTTCTACTCTGTCCTATAGGGTTGCTGGGAGTTGGAATCAACTCGACAGCAATGGATTTGTTTTTTTGGTGTCTCTCCACTTGCTTCTCTCTTTTATATCTCAAAAGAGATTGACTTAAGATACAAACTATTCTTGTAGATTGAGTCCTGCCTCATTAATGTAACTGCCTCTGATCCTGCCTCATTAATATCCTAGAAGCAGGATTTTTAAAACATAGGAAAATCACATCAGATCACAAAATGGTGGACAATCACACAATACTAAGAATCATGGCCTAGCTAAGTTGACACACATTTTGGTAGGACACAATTCAATCCACAAGAATCTTGGATACCCAAAGAGAACTGTTGTTGTTGTTGTTGTTAGGCGCTGTTGAGTTGGTTCCAACTTATAGTGACCCTATGTACAACAGAGCATAACACTGCCTGGTCCTGCACCATCCTTACAATTGTTGCTATGTTTGAGCCATTGCTGCAGCCACTATGTCAAGCCATCTTGTACAGGCTCTTCCTTTTTTTTTTTTTTTGCTGATGATGCTTTGCCTTACCAAGCATGATGTCCTTCTCCAGGGACTGGTCCTTCCTGGTAACAAAGGATATCAATCTTTATGTGTTCCACTTCATTTTTGATGACTTCCAATTTTTCTTGATTCATACTTCATCTATTCCATGTTCTGATCATTAATGGACATTTGCAGCTGTTTTTTTTTTTTTTTTTTCAATATTCAGTTGTGCCACATCAGCAAATGAAGGTCCTGAAAGCTTCACTCCATCTGCTTTACCAACCAAGATGTCCTTCTCCAGAAACTGGTTCCACCTGATAACATCTCCTTGCTCCTAAGGAGCATACTGGCTGTACTTCTTCTGGGACAGATTTGTTCCTTCTTCTGGCAATCCACGGTATAGTCAATATTCTTCATTAACACCACAATTCAAAGGCATCAATTCTTCTTTGATCTTTGATATTTATTGTCCAGCTTCACATGTATGTAAGGCAATTGAAAATAGCATGGCTTGAGTCAGGTGCACCTTAATCTTCAAGGTGACATGTTTGCTCTTCAATACTTTGAAGAGGTCCTTTGCAGCAGATTTACCCAATGCAATGCGTCTTTTGATTTTTTGACTGCTGCTTCCATGGCTGTTGATTGTGGATCCAAGTAAAATGAAATCCTTGACAACTTTAATCTTTTCTCTGTTTATCATGATGTTGCTCATTGGTCCAGTTCTGAGGATTTTTGTTTTCTTTATGTTGAAGTGCAATCCATATACTGAAGGCTGTGGTCTTTGATCTTCATTAGTAAGTGCTTCAAGTCCTCTTCACTTTCAGCAACCAAGGTTGTGTCATCTGCATAATGCAGGTTGTTAATGAGTCTTCCTCCAATCCTGATGCCCCATTCTTCTTCATATCGTCCAGCTTCTCGGATTATTTGCTCAGCATACAGATTGAATTGGTATGGTGAAAGAATACAGCTCTGACACACACCTTTCCTGACTTTAAACCAATCAGTATCACCTTGTTCTGTCTGAACAACTGCCTCTTGATCTATGTAAACATTCCTCATGAGCACAATTAAGTGTTCTGGAATTCCCATTCTTCACAATGTTATGATCCACACAGTCGAATACCTTTGCGTAGTCAATAAAACAGGTAAGCATCCTTCTGGTATTCTCTGCTTTCAGCCAGGATCCATCTGACATCAGCAATGATATCCCTGGTTCCACGTCCTCTTCTGAAACTAGCCTGAATTTCTGGCAGTTCCCTGTTGATATACTGCTGCAGCCGTTTTTGAATGATCTTTAGCAAAATTTTGCTCATGTGTGATACTGTTCTATAATTTCCACAGTCTGTTGGATCACCTTTCTTTGGAATGGGCACAAATATGGATCTCTTCCAGTCAGTTGGCCAGGTAGCTGTCTTTGAAATTTCTTGGCAGAGATGAATGAGGACCTCCAGTGCTGCATCTATTGGTTGAAACATCTCAATTGGTATTCTGTCAAGTCTTGGAATCTTGTTTTCCAAGAATTCCTTCAGTGTGGCTTGTACTTCTTCCTTCGATACTGTTAATACCATCGGTTCTTGATCATATGCTACCTCCTGAAATGGTTGAATGTAGACTAGTTCTTTTTGGTACACTGACTCTGTGTATTCCTTCCATCTTCTTTTGATGCTTTCCACATCGTTCAATATTTTGCTCACAGAATCCTTCAAAATTGCAACTTGAGGCTTGAATTTTTTCTTCGGTTATTTCAGCTTGAGAAATGCCAAGTTTGTTCTTCCCTTTTGTTTTCTAACTCCAGATCTTTGTATATTGTCTCCGCAAACTGAGCTTTGAAATATTCTGTTCAGCTCTCATTCACTTTAGCTACTCCATATCCAAGAGCAAGTTTCAGAGTCTCATCTGACATCCATTTTGGTCTTTCTTTCTCATCTTTTTAACAACTGTGATGGTTAAGATCCTGTGTCAATAGCTGGGCCGTGATTCTCAGTGGTTTGGCTGTTATGATGTAGTTTGGTAGCTATGTAATGATGTAATTGTCTCCATGATGAGGTCTGTTAAGAGCAGTCAATCAGTTGAAAGGGAATTTCCTTGGGGGTGTGGCCTTTCTGGTAAAGCTTATCGGCTCTTGCTAGCTCTGAATCCTGCAGCTGGCTCCAGTTCATCTGACCTACGGCTCTTGGGACTTGAGCTAGCAGCTTACCTGCTGATCTTGAGATTTGTCAGCCTCTGCATCCTGTGAGCAAGAGGCCTGCTATCTGACCTGCCAATTTTGGATTCACCAACCCTTGCAGCTACCTGAGTCAGGAGAAGCCTCTAGTCTGATCCATGTACTTGGAACTTTCCAGCCTCTGCAATAGCATGAGCAATTCCCTTGATATATTAATCTATCTATCATCTATCTATGTATCTGTCTCTGTCTGTCTGTCTGTCTTTCTGTCTGTCTATCTATATGCTTTATTGGTTTTACTTCTCTAGAGAACCCAGCCTAAGGCTATGACCTTTTGCTTTCTTTGTGTATGATGTCATTGATGTCATTCCACGAATCATCTGATCTTTGGTCTTTAGTATTCAGTGTGTCACGTTTATTTTTCAGATGGTCTCCAAATTCGGTTGGGATATACTGAAAGTTGTATTTTGGCTCTCTTGCACTTGCTGTAATTTTCTGAACCTTCAACTTGAACTTCCATATAAGCAATTGATAGTATGCTATGCAGTCAGCCCCTGACCTTGCTCTGACTGATATTGAGCTTCTCCATCAACTCTTTCCACAGATGTAGCCTATTTGATTCCTGTGTACTCCATCCACCAAACATGTGTATAGCCGCTGTTTATGTTTTTGAAAAAAAGTATTTGCAATGAATAAGTCATTGGTCTTGCAGATTTCTATCATGTGATCTCCAGCATTGTTTCTGTCACCAAGGCCATATTTTCCAACTACTGATCCTTCTTTGTTTCCAACTTTCACATTCCAATCACCAGTAATTATCAATACATCTTGATTGCATGTTTAATAAATTTCAGACTGAAAAACTTAGTAAACATCTTCAATTTCTTCATCTATGGCCTTGGTGGTTGGTATGTAAATTTGAGTAATAGCTGTATTAACTGATCTTCCTTGTAGGTGTATGGTTATTGTCTTATCACTGACTGTGTTGTACTTCAGCATAAATCTTGATTTTTTTTTTTATGATGAATGAAACGCCATTCTTCTTCAATTTGTCATTCCTAGTATAACAGACCATACGATTTTCTGATTCAAAATGGCCAATACCAGTCCATTTCAGCTCACCAGTGTCTAGGATATTGATCTTTATGTGCTCCATTTTTGATGACTTCCAATTTTCCTTGATTCATACTTCGTACATTTCACATTCCAATTATTAATGGATGTTTACAGCTTTTTTTTTTTTGCATTTTGAGTCATGCCACATCAGCAAATGGAGGTCCAAAATCTTGGCCCCATCCACATCGTTAAGATCAACTCTGCTTTGAGGAAGCAGCTCTTCCCCAGTTGTATTTTGAGTGCCTTTCAAAGTGAGGGGTTCATCTTCCCTCACTATATCAGACAATGTTCCTCAGTTATTTACAAGGCTTTCACTGGCCAATTGTTTCAGAAGTAGACTGCCAGGTCTTTCTTCCTAGTCTGTCTTAGTCCAGAAGCTCTGCTGAAAACTCCACCATGGGCAACATTGCTGGTACTTGAAACACCAGTGGCATATCTTCCAGCAACACACAAGCCCCCACAGTATCACAAACTGACAGATGAGCTGTGGTCAATTTTTACAGTGATTATTAATTTTACCAATACCTTTTTGCCCATTGTTACATTTTGTCTTCTCAACAAGCCTTGATGAGGATATTATTATACTAAAGTAAAGCTAAGAGAAGTGGCTGTGTTGAACTTCAGTCCAGGTCTGTTGACTTCCAAAATCCAGGTTCTTAAACATTATACTGAATCATCCATTAACCTATTTTTGTTAAAACACTAAAATAACTCTGCCAAAACAGATGCTTGTCAGTCCAGCAATTGCTCTATAAGGGTTTCCCATGCCAGGAAATAAAACCGCTCAAGAAGATTGTTCAGTGTTTCAAAAGATTGCCTCCCCCCCACCACTAGCTAATTAACTACCATGAAGAAAATGTGTATTTAATACAGCTAACATAAAATGCACATGGTCTGTGTTATGTGGTGGGTTGCCCAATAACCTTCTCTCTCCACAGTCACTATGGGGCTGTTATTTAAGGAAATCATTATTCCAATAAATCAAAAAAAAAAAAAAACCAAACCCATTGCCGTCGCGTTGATTCCGACTCATAGCGACCCTATAGGGCAGAGTAGAACTGCCCCATAGAGTTTCCAAGGAGTGCCTGGTGGATTCGAACTGCAAACCTTTTGGTTAGCAGCCATAGCTCTTAACCACTACGCTATTAGGGTTTCCTGTACATTAAATTAGAGTAGCCTTATGAGTTGAGGTTTCGCTGCCAGAGAAGGGTTCCTTTTATCTAGCTCACTCTCGCCCATCCATAGGGTTATGAAGTTCCAGAAAAGGCAGACTGATAGAGCAGCAACTTGTGGAACAGCAAATGAGATGAGATAAAGGTGGTTTCAAAAGAATAATAATAGTAAACTTATACAGCCATTTAAATGTATAAAATCACTTTATATATATTCTCTTTTTGTATGCTTAAAACTCTATGAGAAAACATGACAATGACAATAATGATGATGACGTCAGCTATTATTATCCCTATTATGCAGATAAGGAAATCAAGGCTCAGAGAAATCAAGTAATTCATCCGAAATCATATAGCTAGTAATAGGACCAGACATTCCAACTCCAGGTTTCTGATTTCATAACCAAGGCTCTCTCCAGTACAAGACAGATGTGCCAATCATCCCTGTGTTACTCACAGCAGATGGTACTCTTCCTTGCCCATAATAGGCCCTCAATACATTTTAGCTCCTTTGAAAATTAGATGGAAGACCTTGGGTGGTACAAATGATTAACATGCCTGGCTGCTAACCACAAGATTGGAAGTTTGAGTCCACCCAGAGGTACTGCAAAAGAAAGGCCTGGTGATCTACTTCCAAAAAATCAGCCATTGAAACCCCTGTGGAGCACAGTTCAACTCTGACAAGCATGGGGTTGCCAGGAGTCAGAGTCAACCGGACAGCACCTGGTAAAGAAAATGAGTGAATCTTACATTGCAATTGGAGAAGGAACGGGAAAAGGGGCTTCCAGGGAGCCAGTCCTGTTGGTTGCTTTACTGTCTCTTCCTTCTGTGAGTATTGAGCAAGAAGACAAATGATAAGAAGCAAATGAACTGTTATGGAGCTAGATTACAGGATGATACCTCAAATGAAGACATATTTTATCATCTGCCTTGCCCCACAGTTCCCTCCTTGCAAATGATATGAATGTTTTGTGGAGAATATTACACATTCGCTGAATAATATATTATGAACACTAGGGTCATCTTGATACCCCGTCCACTTCCCCCCCTCGCCCAACCCATACCTTATTTGAATAACAAGACCAAAAGCTGCCCGTGGCTATAGCACCGTGGATTTTCCAACACATCCCTGGCTGAGCTGTTCATTTCTGACTACTCTCATTTCAGTTCAGCTCTGCTTCGCTAATAAACAGCTCACAAAAGAGGTGTTTCATTCCGTTAAGCTATATTCAGGCCCATTAATTAAAGTCAGGTTCCCAGATAATCTCATGGTACTTAAGTGAGAACTAGGTCAGAATTATATTTTAAGAGGCAAATTGCAATGTAAATGAAGGTATGAGTCCTTTATTTTTCTCTCCTCCCTCCCTCTCCCACTCTTTCCCAGAAGTAGCCAGGGGTGGATTATTCAATAAGGTAAGCACAGGCTTACTTGTGCTTACTTATGAATATGTAGTGAACAATTTCACATGTGGCATGGTGAAACCCATGTGAAATTGCTCACTACAGATTCATAAGTAAGCACAAGTAAGCCTGTGCTTACCTTGCTTACTGAGACACCTGCTGCTATCAGGGATTATAAGTGTGAAAAGAGGCTTTGATTCTGTAGCAAGGTGCTGTGGGGTTGGGAAAGAGACAGATGCCAGTCATACCTAGAAGCATAATCTCTGAGATGGTGAAAAATAATGTAAAATTGCTCACTATGGATTGGTAAGTAAGCACAAGTAAGCCTGTGTTTACCTTGCTTATTGGATAATCCATCCCTGGAAGTAGAAGAGACATTGCTAAATGTCTCACTCTTAATGATAAAACAATCTCATTCAGGGTGCTTGCTCCATTCTTTTCCTGTCGAAATCTGTTAACCATGAGCAACAACTTTATGAAGTTAATAAATACATTATATGAATTCTCTTCATAGAAAATAATATCCATGCCTAAAACGAGTGGCAGTCTCATTCCTTTAGAGAGTTTTGTCTTTGTATGTATGTGTGTGTTCCTTTTCAACTGCACAGAAGTTTGCTTCCGTTTTGCTAATGAGGTTATTTACGGAAAGAATCTTTGTTAATCTTTTTCACTCTTCCTTACTTCAGAAGGTGGAGTCCTAAGTACTGCAAACAGTTAACAAATCCAGCAGCTAACCAAAAGGTCGGAGGTTTGAGTCCTCCCAGAGGCACCTGGGAAGAAATCCTGGAGTTCTACTTCCAAAAAATCAGGCATCGAAAACCCTGTGGAGCACGGTTCTACTCTAACACACATGGGGTTGCCATGAATCAAACTGACTTGATAGCAACTGGTTATCTTTAGAAGGCAATATTTTAATAGACTTTTTTTCTTTTAAAAAAAAAAATCACGCTGTGAAAGATACCTCTGATTTATAGTATTTTGTGTAGATGGAAATATATGCTGATAAAGAAAAAGAACTTAAAATCACATTTCCATGAAAATAGAAGTTGGCAGAGTTGCCCAGAATTGACCAGGTTCAGGCTTATTTTTTATTGATCAGTGTGTTTAAGTTTCCTTGCTTCCTTGCTTCCTTCCTTCCTTGCTTCTTTCCTTCCTTGTTTCCTTCCTTCCTCCTTCCTTCTTTCCTTCCTTCCTTGCTTCCTTCCTTCCTTGCTTCCTTCCTTCCTTCCTCCTTCCTTCTTTCCTTCCTTCCTTGCTTCCTTCCTTCCTTGCTTCCTTCCTTCCTCCTTCCTTCTTTCCTTCCTTCCTTCCTCCTTCCTTCTTTCCTTCCTTCCTCCTTCCTTCTTTCCTTCCTTCCTTCCTTCCTTCTCCCTCCTTCCTTCCTCCTTCCTTCTTTCCTTCCTTCCTCCTTCCCTCTTTCCTTCTTCCTTCCTCCTTCCCTCTTTCCTTCCTCCTTCCTTCTTTCCTTCCTTCCTTCCTCCTTCCTTCTTTCCTTCCTTCCTCCTTCCTTCTTTCCTTCCTTCCTCCTTCCTCCTTCCTTCCTTCCTTCCTTCCTTCCTTCCTTCCTTCCTTCCTTCCTTCCTTCCTTCCTTCCTTCCTTCCTTCCTCCCTCCCTCCCTCCCTCCCTCCTTCCTTCCTTTCTTTCTTTCTTAATTACTGTGTGCAGCTAACCTGATTCACATTATAACCAAATCATATCTTTTTTCCAAGGGACTTAGACCTTTAGAACTATACTATTAATATACAAAGGACTCATGGTGAACTCTGCAACAGGCAGTTCGGATGTAAATTGCAATCTCCATGTAAAAATATAGTCTTCTGCTATTAAGTACAATGGATATGGCTTCTGAGTGTATGTCTAAAAGATTTAAATGCTTCATAACATAAGACTGAACTTAAATGAATACACTTAAAATACTGCAAGCACAGTCATTAATTAGATTAACCTTTAAACTTCTATTGTTAACTAGAATCCCATGTTGAAATTTGGACTGAATTTTCCATAGCTTGTTGTAGTCTTTACAGCTTGTCACTGAGATCTAAAATGCTTGAATTCCATGAGTACATGCAAGTTGTAGAGCCTTAATTTTCTCAAAGGCCAGACTCATTTAATAGTTTACATATTTTCAAACAGCCATTATGAAAGTATAGGATTATACTGAATTTGACAAATGGATATTTTTAAACTATAGACCTAAAAACAGAACTCCAATTAACAGACATGTTCTGTGTTTGCAGACACTAGTCTACATTCTGCCATGACGACAGTGAGTTTCAGATTATTACCACCAAAGTAACTAGCTGTTGTAATTGCAATCAGATGATGCTTTAACTGTGGAATATTTTCCCATTAAAAATATTGTTTTCTGAATTTTTATTGTATGTCATTAAATGGGTAATTGAAGAGATCCTCACAGAATTAGAATTGATTCACCATGGATCCATAGAAAATGGGACCAGAATCTGTGGCTGAGTTTCAGCGTGGCTGGTTTTGTGGCTTCAGGATGGAACTCTTCTCACCAAAGAGCAGTAAAGATAAAATTTGCAGAGACAATGTATTCAGAGCCTCTCAAATAACATTTCAAAAGATTAGGGGTCATTTGCTTTTAATACTTGAGTTGATTGACTGAAAATCAATACAGTAATATTATGAAAATTGTCTTTTTAAAATCTTGCATCATGTTTTAAAAAAATAGTAAGACAACTTTATAACTTTAATAAATTGAGTATCACTAAAATAGTCTGCGGGATTTTTGTTTAGTGACTGAGCTTCCAGTTTGGAGTTAGTCAGATCTGGGTTGGACTTCAACTCTTCTGAATATGAAGGAGTAACCTTGAAGTAATAAACTTACTTATTCTTTCTGAGCCTTCATTTCTTTATCAGTAAAATGAGGACACAGTAATTTGATAATGTTGCTGTGAGGTTTATTTAAGGTATGATACGAAAGCTGGACAGTGAAAAAAGAAGACAGAAAAAGAATCAATACATTCAAATCATGGCATTGGCAAGAATATTGAATATATCATGAACTGCCAGAACAAACAAATCACTCTTAAAAGAAACACAACCAGAATGCCCCTTAAAACAAGGATAGTGAGACTTTGGCTCAATTACTTTGGACACATCATCAGGAAAGACCAATCACTACAAAAGGATATCATGTTTGGTAAAGTAGAGGGTCATCGAAAATGAGGGAAACCCTCAATGAGATGGATTGACACAATATCCAAAACAATGGACTCAGACATACCAACAACCATAAAGGTGGTACAGGAGGAGACAGCATTTCCTTCCGTTATACATAAGATCACCATGAGTAAAAGTGGATTTGAAAACAACTAACACCACGAACACCAAATAAATATTCTAAGTTTTGGGTACATAAATTATAAATAATAAAATGTAAATAATAAAATGATTTTTTTTTTAAAGTATTATAATGGTAGTGAGTCCATGGAGCAATTTACAGGTGGTCCAGTCATTAACAAATATTTAAATATGGGTATTTTAATTTTTTCCATACATAACTAGTCACCTTCTAGTCGATTCCAACTCATAGCGACCCTATAGGACAGAGTAGAACTGCCCAACAGGCTTCCCAAGGAGTGGCTGGTATATTTGAACTGCCCAACTTTTGGCTGGCAGCCGAGCTCTTAACCGCTGCACCACCAGAGCTCCTTTTGTAGTATAGTATCACTTTAAGTATCACATGATCCATCACAGAATTATGAGAAGGCAATATTTTTAGAGCCGCATAGCGTGTGTCCATCTCTCTCTCTCTCACATACACACACACACATCCTTTTGCAAATAGTAATTCCTAATTTCCTATAAATACACACAGCAACCCTCCAATGAAAATCTTAAGAGCCTATAAGCAGGACTTGGTAAGGGGGTTAAAAATTGTAGGTTCTCCCCTGATAATTTATGTTTCTTACCTCCTCAAAATTCAGCTCAGTTGACGTAGTCCAACTGATATTGATTTCTTCTCTAAAGTTCTCTCAGAATTTAAGAAGGTAAGCTTGAGGTTATTTCCTATTGTTTTTAAATACGATAGCCGTCATTGGCAGCTCTGAATTCTAACTTTAGATTTGTAATTCTAACACTTACTAGCTGTGTGGCTTGGGCAAGTTATTTAAGCCATCTGAGCCTCTGTTTTCTCATTCATAAAATGGTAATAGTATCTAAAAAGGTTATTGTGAGAGTTAAATAAGAAGCATATTTCAATATGTGCTCCAGATCTCTGGGCAGCAAATGAAAGGCTTCTTTTTTAAAATATTTGCAATGGCTTTGTGGTGCGTCAAGTTGGCTAGGCTAAATTGTGTTCCCCGGAATTTCCCTTCTCATATGTTTCCAGGTGGAGTAGACCACACGAATTTCTTTTTTTTCAAGAGTTGGAGGATGGAAGGGGATTAGCGACTATTTTGTGACATTAAAAAAAAAAAAAAAAAAGGCCCATTGCTATCCAGTGGATTCTGACTCACAGAGACCCTATAGGACAGAGTAGAACTGCCCCATAGGATTTCCAAGGAGCTCCTGGTGGATTCAAACTGCTGACCTTTTAGTTAGCAGCTGTAGCTCTTTACCACTACACCACCAGGGTTTCCTTGTAACATATGGTTACAGTTAATTAATCAAATTATCTAGGTGCTACAGTGTAATTAAAACCCTAAATGGTTGTTACACTCAAGATTATCCTGGGTAGGCCTGATCTAATCAATTAGAGGCCCTTGAAAATAGAAATTTGACATTCCTGAGAGCAAGAGTGAAAGCAAGAGACCAAAAAGAGACTCCGACTTATGGGTTCTGCTTCTCTGGTTGAACTCTGTCTGACACAATACCCAACTTGATGACTAGCCTTTTTATGTTACTTAGACACCACTACTGTGCCTGGTAGAGAAGGGTAGTGCGGGATAAAAGAAAGAACAATAGGTTTAGATTCAAAACGGGAGAATGTCTTGAGTCTACCACTTCTTAGCAGCATGTAAACATGGCCAATAATTTAATCTCACAGTAAAATTGCCACCGCATTGTCCACCTTTGAAATACAGAATCAATAAATGTTATGCCTCCTTCCCTCGCTCCCAACCAGCTCACAGGATTTAGAAGGGAAAAAACAAAATATGGAATGTGCTTTATTTTATTAATTTAAGGAATATTTATTTGGTACTTACTATGTGTCAAGAAGGAGGTCTGTTGGTACAGTGGTTAAGCACTCGGCTGCTAACTGAAAGGTGGGTGGTTTGAACTCACCACCTGCTCTGAGGTAAAAAGATGTGGCAGTCTGCTTCTGTAGAGATTTACAGCCTTGGAAACCCTGTGGGGTAGTTCTATTCTGTCCTATAGGGCCACCAATGAGTCAGAATCGACTTGACAGCAACAAGTATATGTTAAGAACAATTAAAAGCAACTTACAAACATGAACTCATTTAATTCAGAGAGCAATTCTATGAGGCTGATAATGTTCTAATCATCTCCATTTCACAGATGGAGAAACAGGCACTGAGACGTTAGGTAAGGTCCCTAAGTTCACACAGGTGGTAGAAGTAGAACTCAGGGGGTCTGGTTCCAGAGTCAATGCTCTTGTTCACTACTCTATACTCAGGATGTGAAAACAACATGAAATTTATAAAAGTCGAAATGTGACACAAAATTTAAAATATTACTATTGCTAGTATTAGTATTATTACTGAAACAGTAACTTGCCTACTGTAGGTACTGAGGAACTGAACAGTGAGAGACTGAGCAAATGAGTAAGTATGGAACAGCTCGTATGACCTGTGCTGTGGGCTTTAATCATCCTTCTATGTCCTGAGTTCTTGAAGATCATAGACCATTTTGTTATTCCCTAACATATCAATACCATGTCTTATTTAGGGAGGACCTGGGAAACTTTGGAGCTCGTCATTTATTTATTTGTCTATAAATTCTGCTGTATAACCAATGAAAGTGCTTTTCACCCCCAAGAAACTGTGCTCTATATAAACCTACAAGTTTCAAAGCTGTCATAAGAGAAATCAGTACCTTGAGGAGCCTCAGAAATTTTCTCATAAGAAAAAGAGAAATAAGGCAAGGGATAACTAAGAAGAAATACAGCACCCAGAGGGCTTTTCAAAGTGTGTCTAAAGCCAAAACAAGTAGATGGGGGTAGGCAGGGCAGCTTACAATTTCTATAACTCAAAGGCTGTTTGCATTTATACCTGCTCTGAAGAAACAAGATTTTTCTTCAGCCTTGGAGTTCCCATGCATTATATCCAAAGGAAGGCAATAGCTAAAATCAGCAAAGGATCATCTGTATTGTAGAAGAACAACACAGAGGCAAGGGTCATTTTCTCCAATATTCTAAGAGTTATTTTGCTTAACATATGATAGAGAAAGCTTAAAGAATTATTTAAAGTGCCTACAAAAAGGAGGAAAAGAAGTTTCCATTTACTTGGAACTACTATTTTTTGATGTTGTTCATTGCCATCATGTCAGCTCCGACCCATGATGACCGTATGTAAAACAGTGCAAAATGTTGCCCAGGACTGAGCCATCTTCATGATCATGGTATGTTTGATACTAATTGCAATAGCTAATATTTACTGCACATTTAATATTTGCCAGCCACTCTGTTTTTCACAGATTTGCTCCATTTATCTTCACGAGGAGCTTATAAGGTAAGTGCTGTTATGGTTCTCATTTTATGGATGAGGAAAGGATCTCAGGGTAGTCAATGTCTTGGCCACAGTATAACTAGGGTTTAGGCCCATGTAGTATAACTCCAGAGCCCCTGTGCTTAGAGACTATAAGACAAATGTCACCTTATTACACTTAATCCTGTCAATGACACTGTGATGTACAAGTATTACCCCATTATGCCAGTGAAGAAACTAAAAAAAGTATCCCATTAGTCTGGTAGACAGGGAAGAAAGGTTGGGTAATAACTTGTTCTAGGTACCCCAGCGAGCAAGTCACAGAGCCAGAATCCAGGTCTTCATGACCCAAAAAAATTTTTTGCGAGAATACCATGCTACCTTCCTCTGTGATTCTCTCTGGATGAATGATACAGAAAAATAAGAGCAACATTAAAGCATTTTTTCACACTTCCACTAAGAAAGCACTGTACCTTAAATAAAAGGATGTTTCTGCCTAGAATATTTATAAAGGTTAATGAGAAACAAAAACCAGCAGGGCAATATTCCCAGCTGTAAATACCAACCTCCTACATTTCTAATTACATAAGAAAATATCCCAAGCAGAAAGTCAGTTTTTTTCCATCAGATGCAGGTGAATAAGCTGAGTAACGTTTTTATCTTTTTTCTATCCTTATTTTGAGGTGAAAACTAACAAAACTTTGCTAATATCACGCTACCCAGTCAAATGTTGATTGATTGATTGTGACATTAAGTGCTTAAAAGAGGAATCAAAGACTCTGCTCCTACAACAAGGCAGTTCCCATCAAATCGAGGAAGATAATGTGTGATTTCTCCCATCTATCTCCATTAAAATTTTAAGGGTGTTTTCTGGTTTTATCGGAAGATAGAAGAGGAAAAAAAAAGAGGTGGAGCTGATTGTGCTAATCGTGCCTTTCCTTGATGGAAGTAGGTTTTTGGAAAGCTGATGGTATACATGTTATTGAGGCCTCCTTCTCACAAAGGGCACCCATGTTCCATGAGACAAAGGCCTTGGGAGCATCTGTGAGCATCTTCATCAGCCTGGGCAGCCTTGATGATAAAAGTGATTGAAAATCTCCTTCAAATTTGCAATGTGTTGAGGGGAGACACGGTGAAACAGAGCTGATCTAAAGTGAGTAGAGAATTCAGGAAAAATTCCCTTGGCCCACCAGCAATCTCTCAATAGGTTCCAAAAAACTTCACACCTGCGTTGTGTTGCATCAATCTATTACTCTAGCTTTTACTAAAGCTAGTTACAAGGAAAATGAAAACCAGAGGGGGTCAGATAATAACTTGCCCTAGGTCACTGGGTTGGGTTAGATCACAAAGCTGGCAACTAACAAGATTCCCTGTCTATCAGATCCTCTCTGATAGCCATATCTGCCCTTGTTACAACTCACTGCTTCACTAGACAAAGAAGGTGCCAAACACCTAAAAACTCCTATGTCCAAAGTCACCGTCATTCCTTCTGCTTCCCTATGCCCTTCATCTTTCTGCCTTCCCTACTTGTGTTAATGTCACCAACTTTTTTTTTATCCCTAGTCATGCCAGCTCAAAATTTTAGAATACTCTTCAACTACTTTTCCTTGTCATGTTCTACTAATTCTGCTTCCACAACATCTCCCAAATGTGTTCCTTTCTAAGCATTCCAACTGCCAGCATTAAGCTTAGGGCATCATCACCTCTCACTCCAACTATCACACTAGCTTCCTAACCTCTCTCTTGTCTTCTAATCACATGGTACTCTAATTCATCCTTTCTCAAATCTGTTCTCATACCACACCCAAATAGGTCTTCCTAACATGCCATCATGTCACTCACTTGCTCAAAAACCTTTTATAGTTCCCCATTCCCTAGTACATTAAATGACTTCCACTCTTTCCCACCTCATTTTGAGGCTATATCTCAAATCGTCCATGAATATTTTCTAGCTTCTATAAGTTGGGTAAGGTTCTTCAAATTCATTAGTTTTTGTTTAAAACTTTTAGGTTGCACATATTATTTCTATTAATTTTCTTACTCCTGCCTTATTATTTGTAATTTTTTTGAGGGACAGAGACCATATCACATTTTTCCACCTACTTAGTAGTAATTAATAAACATTTTTCAGCTGGGTCCAACCAAATAAAATAGATTGGAGTTGGGAGTTAAAGCGTCAAGGTCTGCCTAAAGCAAAGCTCTCAAGTTTAAAAGGAAAGGAAGCAAATCCATGAAAACATTAACTCATTACACATTATTATGCATCTATTACCTGTTGGAGCCCTGGTGGCACAGTGGTTAAGCACTGGGCTGCTAACCCAGAGATTGCAGGTTCAAATCCACCATCTGCTCCCTGGGAGAAAGATGTGGCAGTCTGCGTCTGTAAAGATTTACAGCCTTGGAAACCCTATGGGGCAGTTTTACCCTGTCCTAAAATTTCTTTTTTAAAGGGTCACTAGGTGATTTGTTTTTCGTTTTTTGTTTTTTTTTTTTTTTTTTTGGTTTATTACTTGCTAGGAGCAGTGGTTAAGAGATACAGCTGCTAACCGAAAGGTCAATAGTTCAAATCCACAAGCTCCTCCTTAAAAACCCTATAGGGCAGTTCTACTCTGTCTTATAGGGTTGCTATGAGTTGGAATCGACTCGAGGGCAACAGGTTTAGGCACTGAGTCAGGTGCTGGAGAAGAAGAGGGAGGAACTACAGTGTATGGATCCTCCTTTCAATCAGCATCCTTTCTAAAGGTAAGAAAGTAAGGAGATAACTATTAGACAAGGTGTCGTCTTTGTGGTTAGGTGCCATCGAGTCAAGTAGTAAATCACACCCTAGGAAGGAAAACCAAGTTAGATCAGAAAGGAGAGACAAATCAATTTCTTCAGAAGTACAACCTGACTTTCTATAAACCAGCTCCCTGATTACTGCCAAGTTTATTATTTTTTAAGGAAATAGAGATAGGTACAGATTTCTAATACTATCTAATACTAATACTCACTTTTGAGTACACACAGCTTATAACTACCTCTATGTGTTCATTTTATGTGAACAGTATGAAAGCAGCAACCACACATTTCTCAGTACCATGCCTTCATCACATGCATCCTTACTAGGGGAAATACAGGGGGCAAAAAATAGTTCTCTAATATAAGCACTCTCACCCTTGAAGTTTAATACAGCGAGAGCTACTGCAAAGGGGATAAGAAAAGAAGCAAGTTATAAAAGCAATTCAAAGAGTTGTGTTAAAATGGAAATCACATAAATATTAAATGTGTGCTTTTCTGGGTAAAGGACCTACAGAGCAAATTGCCAACACGAATGAATTTTAATGGCTAGTTTATAACCTTGGAGATGCTTGAAAATCTAACACAGTTGTAGTTAAAATGTAATAAATACTATTATAGCATCAGTGCAATTAACAATTCTACAGGGAACATTCCTGCCAGAAAATTTAGGTTTGCTCACATTGGAGAACTAAGCTATTTCTGATCCTTTAAGATAGTATGTGTCTAATTTATTGACCTGTAAATGCTACCAAAATATTTGACCCCAAATATTGAATCACATTTCTAAACAATTCAGTCTCTCCATGGGATGAATGTAAATATCAACATAAAAACTGACATTTATGCTGCTTTAGTTTCCTGTTTTTATGAACGCAGTCATTTCTTTGTAAATCACTTGGGTCTTGAAAGCATAGTTAGGAAAACATTACAGACCCAAAATGCAGGTGACAATAGAAGCGTTAGGTCACGGTACAGCTGCTTTGCAGCCTAAGGAGAGCTTCATTTTCCACGTTTCAACGTGTTTAGTGACCACGCTTGGCAGTACCTCCGTTCAAAATATGGTTTGGGTAATGGTGCGCTTATTAGTAGGAAAGTCCTGGTATCAAGGAAAATCATAAAGAGTTAGTCACGACTGCTCTCTTCGTAGATTCAAAAAACTACATCTCATAAACCCTTGGACGATCTGGAATGAAAAGGAAATGGCATTTAAATCTATACCTCAAAAATTTCCTTCTTCTTTTTCAGAGAATACAAACTGAATACTTCACATGCAATCAAGACTAAATGTACTCCTTAGACCCAAGGCTGACCATGTACAAAGGAAGCACACAGAGTTGCATATTCACGAAATGCTGAGTTCCCGCTATTTAGGTTATTCTTTGGTTAAAGCAGCATGTCTTCCAAAGGCCCCTCCTAAAATAAACTTGTGTTTTCTCCAGCGGCTTCCCTTTCTAGACATTAACATATTTTAATGTTGATTTGCTTCCCAGTGACGGTCCTACAAGAGAGAGGGCCTCTAAGAGAATGGCCACAAAACAGGTAAGTCTTATCTGGGGGTAAAGAGGAAGAAGAAAAGGGCTGGGACATGGCATGAAGGCAGGCTAAAAAGGAAGGCAGTCAAAGATCAGAGTAGAACCTCTGAAGATGTAAGTCTTGAGAGTGGAGGAATTCCTTAAACAAAAGTGAATTCCCCTGGAAGATAGAGTACACAAAAAAGTACCCAATTTGTAATGTTGTCCAGAAGCAACCTCATTAAAACTTGCACGAAATTTTATAAAGCCATAAGCAGCTAACATTTACATAGAATATTAACCCATTGTCATTGAGCCAATTCCTACTCGTAGTGACCCTATAGGACAGAGTACAACTGCCCCATACAGTTTCCAAGGAGCACCTGGTAGATTCGAACTGCCGACCTTTTGGTTAGCAACAGTAGCACTTGACCACTACACCACCAGAGTTTCCCTGTATTCATAGAGTATTAGGTACATAGTAATCTATCAGTGAAACAATACCAATTAAGGTGTTTGATAACATTGCTGGAACCTAGTATTTGCAGAGACAATCTTCAATGAACCATGAGCCCTGCATGTTTTTGCTGGGTGTGCCAAGAGTGGAAAGCTCTAAATGCTCTTTACCAGGCCCATTCTCAGGGTTGTATTTGGAGTGAGCAACCTTGAGGGAATGAGGGAATGTCTCCCTCACGGACAGAGAGCAGGCTTATTTAGTGTTTGTTATAAAATGGTAGGTTCCCCAAGCTTGGTGTTCCTTCGCTGCAGTGAAAGCCCACCATGTGCAAAGCATCCATCTGGGTCCTTATCGCATTGCCCCTGTGGGGCTTGAATACACATGCTGAAGTTCATGATGCCTGTTGTCCACAGAGTAATAAAAGTCTCTTTTGTACTTGGCCTGAGAGCCTTGTGTCTTCTCAGTATCCATAAAACAGCAACAGGCTAATTTATTGCCTAGCAAGAAAAGCTAAATCCAAGACCTCACACTGTGGAATAAAAGTAGCCATTATTATTAATAAAAATAATGCATTTCAACATCTTTACCAGAAAAAGACATGATATCAAAGAACTAGTGATGCGTTCCAAAAGTATTTGGTTTGAAATCAAGTTTGAAGTTATTAAAATACAATCATTACATTATAGTATAGTACAGGACAGTACAATTCAATCAAGCCATCAATAATTAAGGATATTTCCTCTAGTCGGTCTAAAAAAAAAGTCAGGTTTACCTTTAGGGTTAGCCTCAAAAGTAGCTTTGAACCGTCTATTACAATTCTGAACTCTCTAGTCCTCTAAAATATTACTTTCTTTATTAGTATACACAGGATTTCTTGCCATTCTTAAAAGTAATAATTATAACAGCAGGATTTTCAATACTGTTATAAGCATCGTATAAATATTAATAATTCAATCCACACAGCAGGTTTATGATGTATATACTATTATTATTATCATCTCCATTTTACAGACAAACAAACTGAAGCAAAAAGAAGTTAAATAATTTGCCCTAAGTACCCATCGGGTAAATAACAAAGCTTGGATTGAACTCCGGTAGTCTGGCACAAGAGACAATGTTCTTAGCTAGTATCTTATAAGTCCTTCTAGAAAATAATGGTTTTTGATTGACTGAAAAAAGGAAACTAACATTCTTGAACATCTCTTGCTTCCATGTATTTTAATAAAATTATCTCATATAGTCTCCTTGTAGAGAAAATATAAAAATATTACTATCACCGTTTTTACAGATAAGGAAACTGGGGCTCATAGAAGACACAATTCTGTCAAGGTCACACAATTAGGAAACTGGAGAAACCAAAATTTGAATTCAGGTTTGATTTATCACAAAGCCTATGTTCTGTACACCGTAGTGTCTACAGGACACCCAAGGGAAAGGCTGTGGAAACAGAAGATGATTTTTTCCAAGCAAATAATTTTGTCTAAGCTAAGTTCTTTTTGGTTTAGACCGAAATAGAGAATATTCAAGGAAGTAATCTAGTCCCTAGAAACTTCCTGTGTTATTCAAAGGTTTTTTTGTTTGATTTTTAATGTGCCTGATTTTGTGTAAAGGAACTTCATTTCCTGAGTATTCATCAATTAAGGTATCATTGTTCTTTAATTTTAATGAGTGCTTCTTTTTTTTTTTTTTTTTTTTAATGCTATACTTTTAGCACAGGAGTGGATTCTAGAACTAACTACTCAATACTTAAATTTAGATATTTCAACCTTTCTGGGCCTCATTTAAATGATAAAAGAATAAAGTTCAAAGAGTTTCCCAAGACAACTTAAGCTTTCCTTCTTTGGATGGTGTAAATGGTTAACTCGCCTGGCTGCTAACCAAAAGGCTGGAAGTTCAAGTCCACCCACAAGGCACCTTGGAAGAAAGGCCTGGTGATCTGAAAAATTAGCCATTGAAAACCCTATGGAACACACTTCTACTCTGATATATATGGGGCCACCATGAGTTGGAATGACTCTAAGGCAAGGTTTACTGGTTTTCTCAGAAGGAGTCAAAGCCTAGAAAGAAAATGGACTTACCCAAGGTTGTACTCAGGTTTAAGGCAAGGCTGGACCAGAATCTGGGTTTTCTATTAATGGAGGGACTGAAAGAGCTGATCTCTAAAGTCTCACAATATCTCAAGTTCTGTGCTATTGGGACCTTGTGAAATTCTTTACTTCCAAAAGACTACAATTATCTCAAAATCCCTCAAACTCATGTATTTTTCCTAATCTTTTTTTTTTTTATTTTAAGTTTTCTAATCTAGGAAAAAAAAAGTTGTAAGCATAGTATAATGAGTGCTCTTGTACCTTATACATATATCTACCAGTCAGTCGCTAGCATTATTTGTGCTCACTGGATCTCACTTTACATATGTGTGTGTGTATACATATGCATGTGCATGTATGTACACACACACACGTGCATATATATGAACCACTTGAATTAAATATCAAATCTCATGACATTTTATATTAACTAGGTCAAAGCTGGTGAATTCTGAGTACCGTGGGTCTGAACAAAAATGAAAATAAATACACAAAAAGATTTTGGAAATTTTACAGCCTGAAGGTCCCCACAGCACTTTTTGAAGATAATACCTATTCTTCTCACCCTTTCCTGATCTGGCCACAGCACACCCTTCTCAGGTTTATGGCTATCATAAAAGGTAGGACCAGCTATAGAACATTATCTCAGCTACTCCCGGAATCACCAACAAACAGTATCTCAGTTACCTCTATTTGCCTATAGCAGAGTTATCCATACACCATCTGCCAATGCCCTTTTTATTTCAGTTATGAATTTCGCCCTTTATTATTCCCCTGAGCCACACCCCAGAGACATTCTGACATTTTCACAGACACTGCAGCCAAGCTATGAACTGAAGTGAAGCAGAACGGGATCACATCCCCTGCCTCAATCATGAGTGCTATGCTGTCCTTTGTGCTGAGCTACCAACATGGCCACATGTCTCAGAAGCTAGAGCCAAAAGCAGGCACAGACGACAGCAGCTCCAGCTACTGAGAAAAGCCATCCTATAGGTTTAGTGAAGGCTGATAACCTCCCCTGATCTCAACAGGCTCTGTGGCCTCACCCAGCCATCACTGCTGAGGAGATGACTGTGCTTGGGATAAAATGGTGAGATGAAGCATTGCCCTGAGATTGTAAAATACATATTACTAAGAGTGTAATGGGGGCTTGGAGTTTTAGATTATCTGATTTTACTGTTGATTCCAACAAAAGTCTTAGTCATTCATGTATGCCTTATGCTAGGCTTAGCTGGTTTGGAGGAAGTTCCTAGGGGCCACTTGTACCATAAATGAAAGTATTTTTGCCCAAAGACTTTCATAAGGAAAGCTGCAAACAAATCAACTAGCTGCTACTTCCTTCAGCTCCATGTGTTTCAGTTCCTCCCACGACAGTAGTTCCTTCGCTTCAGTGGTTGACATCTCTGAACCCCTGCATGGGCTTTTCTCTGTAACTGGAAGTCCTTCCTTTCCTTTCTTTAGCTGGTTACCTCCTGCTCCTCTTTCAAGTCCTAGTTCTTGTGCCAACTTCTCTTGAAAGAGCCCCTGAACTATTCCTCACACCAAATTAATTTTCTTTTCTCTGTTCTCCAGTATCTCATGTTCCCTAGGCTCCCTTCTGTCGTATCATTCTTCACCTGTGTTGTAATCATTTGTTTACTGATTTCCCCCCACACTAGACTATGAGCCTTTTGAGGTCTTGTAAAGACTGTGTCTTGTTCATCATCTCATCCTCAGTACAGACAAATGATCCAAAGAATACTCCTTGCATGAAAGATTGAATAAACAGATGAGTGAATTTGAACTTTCACTTTCTCTAACTAGAAATACCATTTGTCTTATTGGTATGCCTAACCTCTCATTTTATAAATTTGGAATTCCTTTAGATTATCATTAATTCAGAAATTTTGTTTTCTCTAAATGCTTCCATAGTTTTTGGGTTTTTTAGTTTTCCTCAGTTCTATTCAAGAAGGAGCTAGATATTAATTTAAGCCAATTTATTTTTAATTACCTGTAAAGTGCAAATTTTCCACACTGTCATAATCGCCCTGTAGGCAAGCGGTACTCCTAATAAGCACAGGCGCGCTAAAGAAGAAGTAAGGAACGGGCTGCTAGGCAGCTCACACAACCTCACTGAGCCTCAGCTGACTTGGGGGAGTGCGCTCCACGCTGACTTCTCACCCAGGGACGTCACGTATGTCCTCACAATCCTCTGAGCATCTGAGTGAGTGTGTGCCACTTGAGGGACATTGACACAGGTCCTAACAAATCAATTTGTGATGTGCTGGAGTGAGCAAGGTCTGTGTCCCATCATTTGACTTCAGCCACACTTCATCTTTCATGTATCACAAGTGAGTTGAAACAGGCTTTTTTTTTTTTTCCCCAAAGGAATGGAATGCCTTTAATTGTCCTGAACAAGTCTGTTTCAACAGGCTCCAAAATGCTCATTCAGCTCATTTCTCATAATCCATAATTAAGCCCAAGACCTACTTAGAATGATAAAGAATGATGTTTGTACATGCTCAGCAGCATCAGTAGGCAAAGAGTAAACAGGGAAATTGGATACAGCAAACTCAGCTTCTCAAGGTGAATAAACATATGGAATGACTTTCCCAGCTAAGCATTTGGAGCCAAGGGCAGTTGAAAAACTCAGGTGACACTTATCTGGCTTCCAGAACATTTGAGGTGAGAATTAGATGGACTTAATAATTAAATAAAAGAGATAAGTAAACAGACCCAGCACATAGCTTCTCCACTTTACCCATTTCAACTAACATGTATTGAATGACCTTCAAGGGCCAGGTGATATGCAAGGAAATGTTATTCATGTTAGCTCATGTCATCCTTATGATAACTCTAACCAACCAAAAACCAAACCCAAAGCCATCAAGTCAATTCTGACTCATAGCGACCCTATAGGACAGAGTAGAACTGCCCCACTGAGTTTCCAAGGAGCACCTGGAGGATTCGAACTGCTGACCCTTTGGTTAGCAGCCGTAGCACTTAACTACCATGCCACCAGGGTTTCCAAATAACTCTACAAAATATTATTATTCTCATTTTACAGGTGAGGAAATTGAAGCTCAGAAAGATAATTGACTGTGATTAAAACCGTCTGTACTCCTCTGTCATAACTTATATGTATTTTATCAACTTTGGTTGCAAATGATCCTATAATTTCTCAGGGTAAGAAGAGATTATATCAGAGGGAGTATCCCTGGGAAATATCAACACTGTAATGCATTAATACATAACACAACTATTCTCAAAGCATCCACAAACACCGATAAACTGATCTCTATTTGCCATCAGCTACATATCCAGCTGAATTCCAACTGCTATTTGGAATTCACCTGGAGACACCTATTTGCATGTTTTCCAGCTGTCCAAAGTTTGACATCCTCAGCCAGGTGACCTTAAGTCCTTCACTCTAGAGAAATGCATAAGCTGAATAAATCAGGATTAACCCATGAGCCTTGTCAGGTGGAAGAAAACAATGAAGGAGAAGACAGGTATTTAAAATGTAAGACCTGCTAGCCTGGGCTGTAGAAAGACCTCTTCAAACCTGCCCTGTTTCTGCTATTTATCTTGAAAAAATAGAAAGTTACCAATGTTATATTTTCACACTCTGACCTTCAGTGTTTCTGACCTCTTTTGTGTGTTCTAACCTCATTTCCAGGAGTCCTTGGGTGATGCAAACAGTTAAGTCACTTGACTGCTAACCAAAAGGTTGGAGGTTCAAGTCCACTGAGAAGTAACTTGAAAAAGCGACTGGTGATCTACTTCCGACAAATCAGCTGTTGAAGGCCCTAGTAAACACGGTTCTACTCTGCAGCATATGAAGTTGCCGTGAGTTGGAGCTGACTCCAGGGAAACCTTATTTCCATCTGCTGTGTCTAATTCTCCTACCTTAACGTGATGATTTGACCACAGCTCCTGATTGCTCCCTTCCCAGATAGTTTGTTTTTGAAGTCCTTTAACTTGAACTTCAGCTGCTTCCAATTAAACCCATTAGAGTAATAATAGATTATTGTCACTGAGCGCTTCTTCTCTGCTGGATGATATGCTAAAATATGTGTAATGGTATTTACATTTTATAGATGAGGAAATTGAGATACAAAGATGTCAAGTGATTTGCCCAAGTCCATGTAACGTAAGTGATAAATCCAGAACTTGAACCTCTCACATAACTGCCTCCAGAGTCCACACTGTTAACCACTATACTATAATACCTCCCATGGCAGCTAAGTAGAAAAAAAGTCAAACACTTGCCCCTGAAAATCAATGGCTACAATCAAATCATTCTTCCTATGTCCCAGGTCAGAGCATTTTGAGATATCTTTTTTTTTTAAAATCGATTCACCGCTTCATCCCCTATAGTCATTTGTCACCAAGTACTATCAAGTCCTCCCAAAAACTTCACTATTTTCTTCTTTCCATTTTTCTCTAAATGTCATTATTGCAATATCATTCCAACTGGTATCTCCAATTCCAGTCTTTTTCTTCCTGCTCTAATTCATCCTACATATGTTTGCCAAACTAATCGTCTCAAAATATCATCTTCATCAGAGAGGATTAAAGCCCAGAGATGTTTAACCTTTAAGGAGAAGATCTGTGCGGTATATGATAGCTATTTTCAAGCACATGAAAGACTGTTAAGTGAAAAAAGGATTAGTTTTATTTTGTGTTTCCAGGGGAAAAAAAAACCATGATAGCCACATGGGATGGGAAAGTGCAATTAAAAAAAAAAAGTCATCTTGATTTAAGTCTTTTTTATCAATTAGAGCCATTCAAAAAATAAACTAGCTTGCAGATTAGGTTGTGATTCCCCCATTAATATGTTCAAAAAAAAACAAGCAGAGACTAAATGACCACTTGCTAGAACTATTGCAATGCCAGGTGTTTGGACTCAATCAGCTCAAATACCTCTTACAACTTTTGTTTTGTTTTTTAATTCTATAATGAGCCTATGATCAAGTGTCAACAATGCATCTTAGATTCATATCTTACTGCCCGTCTAACCTTGCATCTCAATACTTCCCAGCGTAAATGTCCATTCTAGACTAATAAGCTTTCCATATACTAAGTTTATCACCCCTCCTCTGCTTTGTTCAAGCAGATTGATCCAGCCAGGATCCCTCTCTCCAAACCCTCAGCCCCATCAAATCATCTTCTTGCTTTAGTAATATTCTATTCCTCTAGAATTTCAGTGAAAATACATATTAGCATATTTTGTGTTCTCTCTCCTTCCCTTCAGTCAAGTCCTAATTCATCATGCACCCTACCTTGGAGAAAGTATTTTATATTGAAATATTTTTTATCTAAATACCTATTGCCTGAGCTCTTGACCTTGGTTTCATCAATACGCTCAAGTTTCCCTGAAATTGTATTCAAGTTTTTATGTGTTAATGCTAACATACAATTTTCTAATGGATATAATTACCCCTGTATTTCATTGATCCTCAAAGAGATCTTTGTAACCCCCAAATTTTAAAAAGTGTTTGTTCGCATTTTTAGTCATCATTCAAAGTTTAGCACCAAGCTGTTCTCTCTTTTTTGTATTTTGTTACTCATATTCTCTCCTAGATTGTAAATTTCTTCAGGATAGAGACCATTTCATTTTCTTCTTTACCCCAGGCAGTGAGCTCCAGGACAGGATAGTCACATGTCTGTGTCTCCAGTGTCTCGTACCTAGAAGGTATTTTTTTAAATGTTGGGCAAATGAAAGAAGGCATAAAACAATAAATGTCGTATCTTCTACCACAAGGGGTTAGTTCTCAGAATATTCTAGGCTGGACCTGAAGTTTTAAAAATAATCACTAAGAAGCCATCTTCTTAATTCCTAACATACACCTTAGAGATATAGATATTTCATCATGTTTTGTCAAACTTGCCTGCCACAGATTATCTGTTTGAGACGTTTTGCCATGCTGGAAGTAATTGTATTCATTAATCCCCTGTTTCTGGAGCCCACAGGGAAGTATCTATTACATGTCTGTCTCTCCCTCATTCTGGAGTGAAAGACCTTGGATATGGAGTGTATAAAGAAGCCACAAGGGTAGCTACAGTGATCACCCACAAGACCACAGAAAGACTATCCTGGAGGCATAGCCTTAAAGAAAGCCATCTTACCCCACATTGGCTGGTAAGTCTAGGATTGCCTTACACTTTTTCTGTATCTCTTCCATTCTGTCATTTGTTCATTTAAAATAATAATAATGAAAAATAATTTGGTTCTCCATTGTTACATATATGCTCAAGAGAATATTAGTTACAAAGCTTGCAGTTCAAAACCTAGAGAGGTCTGGGCACCTCTTAGTTTCATCTTCAATGTGGATGATGAACTGAATGGAAATGGGTTCCATAATATTATCAACACAGTTCTGTGCTAAGTGTACCATCCAAGGTTTTAAAGTGTGTCCTCACTTCCATGGAGAAGAGGCAGTGAACTTATTTTAGTAGCAAGTCTTTAATATTGGTGTCCATATGTTAACAAGCAGACAGAATGGCTAACTTTTGTAAACGCTTTTTTCCCTTACAATAGGAGCAGCTCTATTTTAAGGATCTAATTCATTGAGCACCAACAATTAGCTAGAAGCTGTACTGCATATAGACAAGTTCTGGGTTGCTACACTGTATTCATTAGTCAACAATGGAATAGTTAAACAAGTGGCAGACTCACAATCTGAATTAAATAAAAAGACACAGACCTGGTTAAGCCTAGAAATACTCTCAAGAAAAAGCAAACTAGCCGGCATCACAGTGCACATGTTAGAGCACTGAACCTATTCTTGGGAACTCCCTGATGTTTTCTTTCTTTTCATCCAGTATCTAGCACTTGGGACTAGCTTTGTGAGGATGCTGCTAAGCAATAAATGTGTATTGATGATGAACTCTAATCTTGTCTGCTATTTCAGGATGGGAACAAAAATAATTATTATTATCTTTAATAAACTGCATTATGTTTTCCTATGCATTTCACCATATAAACTTCTCAACTCTCAATTGAGCTAGGTATTATTACCAATGAGGAATCTGCGGCCCCTTAAAAGGAAGTGACTTGCCAGGTTCCACACAGCCAGTAAACAGCAGAGATGGAACTTAAACTTAGCTCTTATGAGTTCAAACCCTGAGCACTTTCCACAACTTAAAGGAATTTCAAGAAACATATACTTGTGTTGAGTCTTGTATGAGCGAGTCATTGATTTCACTGTTGGGAAGTGAGAACCATAAAGTTGGATAACAAACTTTGGCTAAATATTCAATAAATAAAAATTGGTTGTCAAAAACCTCAAACGTAGTAAGAGTGGTAGGAAAAATAGGGCATGAGCATAATTATCTATGGTACCAGGTAGTGTGAAGTAAATGGCACAAGAACTACTCAAGGTGTCTCGTGTATGCAGAAGGAGGTCATGCTTATCAATGGCTTCCTGGAGAAGGTGGCAGATGAACTGAACTTTGTAAGGACCAGATGTGCAGTATATGCATAGAAAATGTGCCGTAAAGGCACAAAAAACAAAATGGATGTATAAAGCAAATAAAGTAGTAGAAATCTTGGAAAAAATAAGAGCATTTTGCCAGCTACTGTGAAAGGATAAAAGAAAAACAATATATAATCCCTCTGTTCAAGAGCCGTACTATTAAATTGGGTAGAAAAGAATTACACATTCAGAATAATAATTGAAGAACAATCTAGAACATCACATATAGTAAATGAATGATGAATTGTGTTGGACAAGCTATGGAATATTATAGTGCTCAGAGAACAGAGTTTGCAGGTCTTAAGGCATTTTTTTCCATCAAGAGAAAAGGAATGAAGCAAATATTACCAAAGACAATAAAAAGGAAATATAAGAATAAGAACTAAAATACTTTGGGGATTATTTGAATATTTATAGAGTCTCCATGTAGTCAATGTACACAGGACGAGGTACACTTAGAAGTCCTAGAGGCAACAACAAAAGTATGACTGAAGAAAAATGAACCAGGATCCATAGTGATGGCTGTGCCTAGAAACACAAGCCCACACATTGGAACTGACCTGGGAGGCCCTGGATAGGAATCAGAGCTCTATCTCTAGTTGTGTGGCCTTAAGCAACTCATTTAATCTCTAGGTCTTAATTTTATCATCTCTAAAATGGAGCCAATAATACCTTTCTTGCTTCAGTCTCAAGTTTGTAGTGAGAATTTTATGAGACTTATTGATTTTATTGACCAAATGTCAAAGAAATTGGAGCATTGCCTACATTGCAAATGTAGTGCTAGATGCTGGGCAGAGGTGCAAAGATAATAAAACACTGCAACTTAGTCCTACACGATCTAGCTAGGCATTCTAATACATCCAATCATTAATTCAACCCACATTTTTTGAGCATCTACTAGGTTCTAGGCAGCATGCTTCTCGTTAGGAATCTGAAGTCAAAAAGACAGAGTTAGAAGAAAACATGGGTATAAATTTTCATGACCTATGGTTTCTTAGACATAACACCTAGAACACAAGCATCAAATATGAGACCTAAAGGATGAGATACATAGATGAATTGAACTTCATCAAAATTCAAAACTTTGTGCTTCAAATGACAACATAAGAAAGTGAAAAGACAACCAACAGAACCAGAAAAAATATTTGCGTCAGAATTGACTCGATGGCAGCAGGTTTGGTTTTTTGATTTTATTCAGAATATACACAGAGCTATAATGATTCAATGATGAAAAGACAAATAAATTTAAAAAAGGACAAAGGATTTAAATAGACATTTCTCCAGAGAAAATATACAAATGGCCAATGAGTAACTGAAATAATGTACAACATCATTAGTAACTAGGGAAATGCAAGTCAAAATCTTCACAGGATGTCATTTCACACCAACTAAGATTGCTATACTTAAGAAGATCTACAACAGAGAGTTGCACAACATGGTGAACGTAATTAATGTCACTGAATTGTGCATGTAATAATGGTTGACTAAGCATAGATATATACATGTTTGTGTGTGCTGCACATATATTCATATATAAGAAAGCAAATAGGGGGACAGTCATAGATATCTCCCAGATATAACCAAACACCAAAACCAAATGCAGGGTTGGTTTACTGGGTTTGAAGGCTTCGAACCATAGTCTCATGGGACAGCTCAGTCAACTGGCACAACATAAGCTATAAAGTTTATGTTCTACAGCCTAGTATGATATCATCTTGGGTCTTAAAAGCTTGAGAGCGACCATCTAAGATACAACTATTGGTCTCTATTCATCTGGAGCAAAAGAGAAAGAAGGAAACCAAAGACTCAAAGAAGAAATTAGCCTATGGGACTAACTGCCTATGCAAACCATGGCCTCATTTATGAAGAGACCAGAAGAACTACATGGTGCCTGGCTACCCCTACTGACCATTCTGACCAGGGACACAGTAGATGGTCCTGGATAGAATGGGAGAAAGTTTAGAACAAAACTCTAAAATCGTAGAACTCTAAATTATAGGAAAAAACTCTAGAGAAAAAAAAAAGTCCAGACTTACTGGACAAGTGGAGACTAGAGGAATCCCTTGGACTATCACCCTGAGATACCCTTTAAACTTTGAACTGAAACTACTCCCAGAGGTCACCTTTCAGCAAAATATCAAATTGGCTTATAAAATAATATCACCCATGAGTACTGTGCTCCTTTAAAAAAAGAAAATCCATGTGGGACCAAAAAGTCAACATTTACCCTAAAGCAAAGATGAGACAGTCAGGGGGACAGGAAAACGGCATTAATGGAAGCAGAACAACAAGAACAGAAATAGCGAGAATGGTGACACAATTTGGAAAATGTAACCAATGCCACTGAACAATACGTATAGAAATTGTTCAATGGGAACCTAATTTGCTATGTAAACTTTCACCAAAAACTCAATAAAACATTTTAGAAAATGATTGAAATGGCAATTGTTTTGCTATATATATTTCACAGCAATAAAAATTAAATTAAAAAATTTACAGTAGCAAGTATGGGTGAGGAGGTGGAGAAATTGGAACTCTCGTACCTTGCCAGTGGGAAAGGAGGACAACGTAGAGCCAGTTTTAAAATCTCAGTCTACTCTAGGCTTCTCCTATTTAACACCTGCGTGCTGCAAACAGTTAAAGTAGTCAGCTGCTAACGGAAAGATTAGAGGTTCAAGTCCACCCACGGGGAAGGACTGGCTTTTTTTCCAAAAAAGCCACTGGATGCTCTATGGGGCACATTTCTACTCCGATACGTATGGGGTTGCCATGAGTTGGAGTGGGCTCAATGGCAACTGCTTTATTTACCATGTACTAGCTGTGTAACCTAAGTTAAGTCACTTATTGTCTTTAAACCTATTTCCTTTTCTATAAAGTGGGCATAATACTATCAGTTTCATAGGAGTACAATAAAGATCAAGAGAAATAACACACAAAATGCATTTAGAAATAAACCTAGCACATTTGTTTACCATAACCGAACCGAGCCTTTACCATATATAGGTAAGGATATATTCAGTACTTGTTGGTATAAAATTCTGTCCATTTCCTTCCAAAATGAAGTAATAAGAAGTTGAATTATTTGTTAATCCACCACGAATTTCAAGTCTTAAAATTTTCTGTCTTTATTTCCAGCCCCTGTAATATAATGTCTGTCATGAATTGAATTATGTCCCCCAAGAATATGTGTATCAATTCAGCTGGGCCAGGGTCCCCAGTATTGTGTGATTGTTCACCATTTTGTCATCTGATGTGATTTTCCTATATGTTGTAAATCCTGCTTCTATGATGTTAATGAAGGGGGATGGGCGACAGTTGCGTTAATGAGGCAGGACTCAATCTACAAGACTGGATTGTGTTTTGAGGCAATCTCTTTTTAGGTATAAAAGAGAGGGGCCAGCAGAGAAATAGGGGGACCTCATACCACCAAGAAAGCAGTGCTGGGAGCAGAGAGAGTCCTTTGGGACCTGGGGTCCCTGCACAGAGAAGCTCCTTGATGAGGAGAAGATTGAGGACAAGGACCTTCCTCCAGAGCTGACAGAGACAAAGCCTTTCCCTAGAGCTAATGCCCTGAATTTGGTCTTTTAGCCTACTTGGCTGTGAGGAAATAAATTTGTTTGTTAAAGCCATCCACTTGTAGTATTTCTGTTACAGCAGCACTAGATAACTAAGACAACTTCTTAGCATTTGCTCCTCACAGTTTGAATTCACACAGTGAAAATTTGAGTTTTGCCCTTCAGTCCTCTTGCTAGTCACTGAAGGCATCACCTCCAGAGAAGCAGTCTTTCTTTCAGCTCTGCCTTTTGTCCCATCCAAATTAAATTATCCTTCTGGACTATCATAAATCCATCAGTTTCTGACTTTTTCCTTTGTGGTGGTGAATACCAAAGTCTGACTATGAATCTGTGTTCTGCTCTAATGATTTCAAATGTATTCTAGGTTACAGGGTTATCTCTGTTAAAGGCGTTTTTATAAGAATCTGGTATTTCATCAGGAAAAGACCTGTGGTCCAGCTGCCTAAACACATGACAGCAAGCATCTGACAAAAGTCCAGTGATGAATCTGCCAGCTGCCAGGCTCTGTCAGTAACAGTGGATCTGGACGGAGTGGAACTTGACACTAGGCTGGAAAAATTCTGGTGCTGTGTCACAAATGTGAGGGCAGTCATGCTTCAGGGGTAGAAATCTGGTCTTCTATGGGGGGAAACAAAAGGATCCCTGGTGGCACAGTGGTTAAAGTGCTCAGCTGCTAACCAAAAGTTTGGTAGTTCAAACCCACCAGCATCCCCATGGGAAAAAAGACCTGGCAATTTGGTTCTATAAAGATTACAGCCTTGGAAACCCTGTGAGGCATTTCTACCCTGTCCTATAGGGTCACCATGAATTGGAATCAACTTCATGGCTTACAACAACAACAACAACAAGCACGAGGTCCAGGTTTGATTTCTGGCTAATGCATCTCACGTGCAGCTACCACTCCTCTGTCCGTGGAGGCTTGCATATTGCTATGATGCTGTACGGGTTTCAGCAGAGCTTCCAGACTAAGATAGACCAGGAAGAGAAGTCTGGTAATTCACTTCCAAAAACCAGCCAATGAAAACTGTATCAATCACAACAGTATGATTTTCTACCTATTATGAGGATGGCACAGGGCCAGGCAGCGTTTCGTTCCATTGTGCATGGGGTCAACTTGAGTCCATGGCTGACTCTGTAGCAGCCAGTAACAAGAACAGCATGCCACATACATCACAGAACGCTCTGGAGAAAGCCTTTTCATCCTCTAAGGGTAGAAAGGCCCGTGCCAAGGGGAAAGCAGCTGCTCTGTGCACAACATTAGGGGTACATTCATCATCCACAAAAGCTGCACCTATTGCACCCAGTAACTCTATAAAGATTAGTCTTTCTGTCAAATAAAGAAGGCATTACACCACCAAAACATATTCTGGCAGCCTTCCACACTTTAGGTAGAATTAGGTAATAAATTGACTAGTCATTTTACTATTCTCCTATCCGTAGCACCTTTCCAATACAAACACATGCCAAGGTGTGCATTCCTTGTCAATCTTCTTCCTATGAAGGGCTGTAATGTTCTTTCGTTCATGCAGTTATTCACTCAGTTAATATTTATTGAGTGTGTACTAGGCACTACAGATATAAGGTTGACGATGAATATAGAATAACAGATCAAATGTAGGTGACCAAGTTTAATAAACATGCTCTACTCTACCCTGGTAATATATGACTGCCTTACAGAGAAATTTTGGGAAAAAAAGCTCCTTTCTTCAAACACTAAATCAACAATGGTAGAAATTTTGAAACTCTTACATAGACAATTAGGGGCCCTCCTGGCCCTTCGCAAACCATGCCTGGCTATTCAGCCTGGAGAAAGGCCAGGCCTGCCTCTGCTTGCACAATGTAGGAAGCAGCTTGAAATCTCAGTGCCTCAGATGAACCGGTGTTAGTGCACATCTATACACAACTCACCCCCTGGAGCCAGTGTCCTCTGCCTTCATTTCTCACTCTGCAAAATGGGGATGCTGTCACAGGTAGGGCTGGCAGGCACTGGGGAAGCTGGGAACACTGCTATTTGCATACCTAATGGATTCATTTCAAACTGTTAGGTTTTTTTTTTTTTTTTTGGAATGTTTGAATACCCAGCCAATATTAATGAGATGGGATGTGACAACTAAAACTCTCCAATTTAGCAAGATTCATTTTGCAAAATCATCACAGAGCATCTGAATCACTGCCTAGCAGAGCAGAACAACATCTGGCAAACAAGCAGTGATGTATTATAATGTTTCTAGTACCATATGGCAATATATCTTCAAAGTCACCTGCAGGTTGAAAAGAAAACCCATTTTATAAGCACCTCAGGAAAATGGAGGATGGGAAACCAAAGGGTGCATTGGAATAATACTACATGTATTCTGCATACGTACCAAAAGCATGAGCTGTTAAATATTAAAGCAAATACTTAAATAGCAACAAGTTATGAAGAAGCTGAAATGATAAGTCATCTGCAACTTTAATTGTCATAAAGCGTAACAAACCAAAGACGTATCTATTAAACTTCAAGACAGTGTTCTCCAAACCCATTTAAAAGTGGTTCACAGTTATTGTGGCCTGCTTTAATTAGAATTCATGCCCTTTGATCTAGGAAACAAAATCAAGGTGAAAGAGCCAGGGCCAAGTAGGACCTTCAATGTTAGTTAAGGTTATTTTTTTCCCCTCATTTTTGTAAAATAAATAAATACAGCAATTCCAGCATTGTATTTCTTCATGTTAATGAACTGTCTTGTCCACTCTCTGGGACAGAGAGTATGGCTTCAAGTGTCTCCTCCCACCCATTCCCCTGCACAGTCCTGTTGGTGCTAGCTTTCCAAGGATAGTGCTGGTCATCAGCACCTCGCCGTAACCCGTGTTATCCTACATCTCATCATCTTATGGTAGGAGCACAGGAGAAAAGGGAGCAAAAAGTAATAATAAAATAATCGTTCTCTTGCTCCTACCTCCAGCTGTCCTGTGCAAACTCCCCCCGCCAAAAAAAAAACAAAACACAAACAAAAAACAGTTGCCTTCAAGTCTGTTCCAAGTCATGGTGATCCCACGTGTGTTTGAGTAGAATTGTGCTCCGTAGGGTTTTCAATGGCTAATTTTTGGGAAGTAGATCACGAGGTCTTTCTTTCGAGGCACCTCTGAGTGGTCTCAAACCTCCATCCTTTCAGTTAGCAGCCAGGTGTTTACACCACTCAAGGACTTCATGTGTAAACTCCAGCTCCCCCAAATTCCTCCCTGAAGTTCCCCAAAGTTCTCAGAGGTGTGACCTACTTATGGTCTCAGGTTCTCTCCTTAACAACCCACTGACTTCACTACTTTCCTCTGCTTCTGATCTGGACCTCTGAAGTGATGCCTGCTATAGGGGCACCTATGTCCGTGACAAAGTTGCCAAAGCAGCACATCATTTTCTTTGTTCCAAATGTGAAGCGTGTGTCCAGTGGCTCTGACCATTGGATGCCGTGTTCACGTGGGCTCCAATAGCCTTCACCTCATCAGTCTGTTCCGTCAGTCTGTCCCGTGGGCTACAATGCTATGCCTCCTTGTGCTCCCCACACCTCGAGAATCCACTCTTCTACTTTTGACTCACTGTATTATTGTCGCTCCCATTGTCACCCTCTAGGCCTCAAGCATGACTCTACAGGACCGGGTTACTGGAAAGTGTGGCTCATTAATACCTATGCACCCTGACTCTGGCCCATTGGTCTTAAACCAAGCCTAAAAATAATGATGATAATAATAAGAGCCATAATTTATTGAATTTGTGATATTTGCTAGGCAGTCTATCAAGCACTTTGCATACATTACTTCCATCATTATCTCAGTCACTTAGAGAGGTTATGTAGTTTCTCAGAGATAGGAGAGTCAGAATCCAATTCCAGGTCTGATTTCAGAGTTTGCACTCTTGCCCACTACACATTCTGCCTTTAATCTGTCAATTCTTTCTTCCTTTAGGACACGTCCTCTTTCAGGTACGTTTCTAAATCCTCATGGATATATACGACAGAAATCAAAATATGTCAAGAAACACACGACAGGATTCTGGGTGAGCAGCACAGTTGTGTTTCTCCAGCTGAGACCCTTACTACAGTGGGAATAATGCCTTTTACTTGTGTATTTCTTCACAATGCACAAAGCCTTAATTAATTTCCTCCTCACGCCAACTCTCTGCTCTGGGAAGGACAATATTATTGTCCTCAGCATGCTGAAGGGTGAATTTCTTTTCCACTTGCCATCAAGTTGATTCCAACTCACAACAACTCCACATGTGTCAGACTAGAACTGGCTGAGTTTTCAGAAGTAGATCACCAGGCTTTTCTTCCAAGGTGCCTCTGGGTGGACTTGAACCTTCAACTCCAGTTAGCAGCTGAGCATGTTAATTGTCTAAATCACCCAGGGATTCCTAGGGGTGAATATCATGATGAAATATTTAAGTGGAACCTGAGACCAGGTCTCTTGCATCCCAGAACTTTGCTATTTTGGAGAACTTCATTGACTCCCCTATACCAGTCAGCAGGAAGTTTTTCCAAAACATGCCTCAAATCTAGATTTCCAGGCTTTATTCCCCACCAGTTCCCTTCATGTATCCTAAGCTACACGTGTCCTAATCAGAGTAACCCATTGCCCTCGAGTCGATTCCAACTCATGGTGACCAGTGTGTTACAGGGTAGAACTGAGCCCCGTAGGGTTTTCTTGGCTGTAATCTTTACTGAAGCAAATTATCAGGCCCTTCTCCTGGAGATCCAGAGTAGACACGATTATTCCGTTCTCTCCATACCTTGTCATCTCTCAGTCTGTGTTCCTGTCCCTTCCTTCGGCCTTGGAGATCCCTGCTCCACTGCTGATCCCAAATCCCACCTTGCCATGAATGAAATCTCTCCTTGACCCTCTACTGTGTGAGGTTTCCCTTCCCTACTCTCTTATAGAATGCTGTGTGTATCCCTCATGTGATCATTCTAAATTGTCTGTGATTACTTGACTACTTGTCTTACCATATCCACCATTTTAGATGGCAAATTCCCTTAATGGAAGAACTCGGCCTTATATCACCGTACCCCCGCAGTACTCCCTCCCAGAGTAGACATTTCACAGAAGCTTGTTGAATTAAAATGACTTTAAGTTGCACTCCTTTATTAATAGATTATACGTATGACCAACTACCATATATTCCATTTCCACTTTGGAGTGTCCATACTTTCCCCCGAATCAAGGGCAGTTTGAAGTCATTCCGAGCTTTTAATTTAATCTCCCCTTAATGGAGTTTGCCTCCCACTTGGTTCGATATATTCTCTGAAGTCCATTTCCTTATGGATTTATAGCCTTGAAAAACTTTTTCCCCTTCTTAAAAATCTCCTGGATTATTTATTAGGGCTGATTCATATCTAGTGCATTTATATCCTCTTCTTATCAAAAGAGAATATCCTATTACATTTCAGCCAAAATATATTTGTTTTCTTCAAGTACCAACTGATTTATGGTGTACATTTTATATTTGAGAAAATTAAAGTGTTTTTTTGTAGATGAAACAAATATATCGGGTATGGCTATTTCCTAAGGCTAGCATGTCATATTTTTTTCTGTCTAGTTGTGGCTTTCTATGCTGTGTCCAAGAGCAGCAGAGTGTGATTCACAGCCAGGGTTACTGAGTGAGACAACTGGCAACATTCCTGATCCTGTGCTGGTATTTCTCCAAAGCTTCACAAGGATCTGTTGGTTGTTCTGCTTAAAATGCTTGGTTTGCCTACTCATAGAAAGTGTTTAGAGAAAGACGACAAGGGAAAAAATGCAGGCTCCCAAAACTATAATGCCAGAGTTTTTTTTTTTTTTTAAACATTTTAATACATTTTACGTTTATTTAAAAGTTAGTGCATGCACATGGTTAATTATTCAAACCAAAAAGCGTACAAAGGTAAGTGTTCTCCCTCCTACCTAGCTCTCAAGCCCACACTCTGGAGACAGCTATTATTAGCCATCCCTTGTAGCTTCTAGACATTTTTTAAGTCCCCAGGGTTTTAATGAAAAAGCAGAGAGATTAAAAATTGGAATCAACAGCAGTCCATCAACAGTTATGTATTAAACACCTACTCAGCACCACACAGAGCCCTGGTGGCATAGTGGTTAAGAGTTCGGCTGCTAACCAAAAGGTTGGCAGTTCAGATACACCAGGCTTTCCTTGGAAACATTATGGGGCAGTTCTACTCTGTCCAACAGAGTCACTATGAGTCAGGACCAACTCCACCACACCTAACAACAGCAGCAAAAGGCACTGTGTGGAGCCCTAGTGACACAGTGGTTAAAAGCGCTCAGCTGCTAACAGTAAGTTAGGCAGTTTCAGCCCACCAGATTGGGCAGTCTGCTTCTGTAAAGATTACAGCCTAGGAAACTTGATGGGGCAGTTCTGTTCTGTTCGATAGGGTCACAATGACTCAGAATCAACTGGATGGCAATGAGTTCTTGGTTTTAGGCACTGTGTTAGATTCTGGGGATCGGCAACTCCCTGCTTCAAAAGTTTGCAACTTGTGGGAAGTGCAATAAGCAGGGCGTTGTTGTTCTTGTGTGCTGTCAACTTCATTCCAGCTCCTAGAGACACTATAAGACAAAGCAGAACTGCCCCATAGGACTTCTTAGGCTGTAACCTTCACGACAGCAAATTGCCAAGTCTTCTCTCCCTGAAGAGCTGCTGGTGGTTTCTAACTGCTGGTCTTTCTGTTAGCAGCTGAGTGCTTAACCTGTAGCCACCAGGGCTCTTCAGCATTACAACACAGGTAATCAGTGCCATAACCGTAGAAATGCAGGATGCTAAGGGAAATTATAGACTTCCTAGAGATGATGAAAACCTTTATAAGGGCTCCAGTAGGGACAACTTTGTCTGGCAGAGAGAAGTAAAACAGTGATGTCTGAGAATAGCTTGTGCAAAGGCCAGGAAGTAGAGAGAATGCATGGCAAGTTTGAGGAACTAAAAATGGTTAATTTGGTTAAAACTTATGTTTAAAGAAGATGGAGAAGGGGGAGAGGCTTGAAATAAAAAAAGTAATTCAGTGTTCATTGACCACCCTCCCAATATCCCTGCTACAGTATAGTAGAAAAAATATGGCATATGGAATAAGAAAATCTCATTTTAAATACTAGCTAACTATATGGACAAACTTAGTTCCCTCATTTATAAAGGAAGAGAAATGAAAGTCACCTCACATGATTATTGTGACTAGAGTCAATTACATAATTCATGCAAGGTTACCTAGCATATTGCCAGACAAATACAAAAACTAGGGCTCAAAAAAATGTTAAAGGCAAAAAAGAAAGATAGGAAAAGGAAGGGTTAAGGATTATTCTAGACATCTGGTATCTCTCCACTCACCACATCTTCATCTTGCAAAGCCAAGGTCCTGCCTGAAATGCCAGGACACTAATCAAGAGGGAGAATGATCCTCCCCATCCTCCACCCTGGAAAACCCCAGAGACCAAGCTCCCCTACAACAAAGCTGATTCCACCTTAAAGGCTGGACCACTTTGAAGACTTTCTGAAGTGTATCATAATTGCCTGCCTCCTGAAACTTGATATTATTTAAATTATTACTAATCAAACAAATGAATACACTATAACCCTTCGGAGATGGGGGTGGAGGTGGGGAAGACTACTGTATACAGCTTGGGAAGCAAATCAAGCTCTTAGTCATTTACGTGAATTTACTGCTTTTCAGGCTGAAGTTATAAAACCAACAAAAAAGTTAATTTTCAAAAAATTACTTGCTTGCTTGCTTGATTGTGTAGCCACAGATAAACAGAAGTCCTAGCAGAAAGGTTATTTTAAAGTGGAGTGCTTTCATTCGGACTGACAGGGCATCCACACCCTTTAAATGGTGGTGCTTGGTTTGGCCGCTTTATTGAGAATGTCGGTGCAGCAACCGGTATCGCGCAGAAGACTGAAGAATCACACAGTTGTGTGCTCTTACCCCCTAACTGCTATTTAATTTGCACTTCAGCAGTTGCAAAATGAGTGTAAAGAATGAAAATGAAGTAGCAATTAGGGGGTAAGAGACACAATTGTGTGATTCCTAACATCCAGCACAGAGTCTCAATAGGAAGATCAGATTCACTATGACAGTTTAGGCATCTGACCCACTTTGGGCCTATGGCTGGGGCACTTGAAATGCCAGGAACTATAGTTTGGAAAGAGTGAAGAGATCAGACTTGACAATGAAACATACGAACCTATTGTTGTGTCCATACGTTTTCTAATATTAGAACCCTGTAGGTCCTTTAAAGAATTCCACAGTCATTGTCTAAGCATACCAAGGAAAATGCAGAATTCTGGCTAATGCATCATGTTCCATCTCTAACATCTTGACCATGCTGCAGACGATGATTCATTTATCCATTTTTTTCAACTGAACTCAAATTTGCCTAGAAACAGGTGAAATATTATGCCTTGAAGAATCAACAATAAGTGAGACATGGTCCTTGATTTCAAGGAACTCATAGCCTAGTAGTGTACCAAGTTCTACAGAAAATAGTAATCATTACTGGAAATAATTTTGTTGTATAGAGGGGAGAGGTTTAAAAATGGATCTGTTCCAGGTGTTGAATACTCTAGGTAGGTATGCTGCTGGTAGAAATATAAAAGTAAACAAATAATTACCAACAAAAATCCTATGATAAATTGACGGAGGTTACAGTGATTTTGACTCCTATAGTTAGAAAATCAAGCCATCACCTGGCTAAATTGATCAACTGAATAGAAGCAACTGATTGAGGCAGACTAGGTACTCAGTGACTTGTTGCAGGTTCAACCACAGAGTCAATATGAATTAGTCGAGGAAACACTGTATTTATTCTTTAGGAGAAAGAGTTGGGATTTAGGATCCAGTATTCTGTTATATGGCGCCCTGGTGGTATAGTGGTTAAGAGCTTAGCTGCTAACCAAAATGTCGGCAGTTCGAATCCATCAGCCACTCCACGGAAACACTATGGGGCAGTTTCTATCCTGTCATATAGGGCCACTAAGTGTCGGAATCAACTCCAAGCAACAGGTTTGTTGTTTTGATTATTCTGCTCTAGAGAATTGCTTCAACAGTAACTCTTTTGATCTCTGTACCCCAAGATTGGGTTCTCTATACACCCGGCCATTGCTGAGAGGATGCTGCTGACTTTCAAAGCTGAGGTAAGACAGACGATGCACACTTGGGCTGGGTAAACACAGAGTTACTCCAAAAAATGTAAGTATGATTGCAGTTTTTACCTAGGACACTAAAATCACTTTTTACCTAGGACAATATCCTTTGGACCACCTTTGGGATCAGAAAAATGTCTCTGTCCACTTGTGAAAAATGGGGTAAAATCCTAAATTATACTCTGCAAGGTAGTATATCTTCCCTTAGATTGAATAAATCAGAGATTATAGAAAAATATCACTTAGATATTGCTCATTTATTTTAACTTAACTGATTTTCTTGGCATAGTTTAGATTCCAAAAAATCTCTTGAGGTTCTTTGAGAATCTGCTAAAGCTCTTCCCCCACCCTACTCCCCTTTGAACTAGAATCCGTCCTTTCCCAGAATGGAAGAAAATTCCTGCTTCCAAAAAGAGATTTGAAAATTCTGATCTGGTCCACCTTCTAGAGTATAAGCCTGGCTATATGAATGTGCACAATATGTACATCAACTACACATACCTCATGGAGTAGTTTAGAGATTTGGAAGTTGCAAAAATTATTTTATTAACCCTTCACAACATCGTTCTTTCTCACTAAATCTCCCAAAATGATACTTAAAGTTTAATAACTGTTCATTTTATGTACAGCTATATGGGCAGTCTGTGATGTGTAGACATAAAGGGTTAGAGTACAAAATATCCCTTGCATGAAAACTACAGTGTCTTTGGAAAATTGAAATACATGTAAGATATATGCAATATGACATATGAAAGAGTTAAAGACTAATTAGCATTAGACAGCCATTGAACAAGAAAGTATCTTAAAGCTTATCCAGACCCCCCGTTTTAAAAATGAGGAAACTTAAGCCAAGGGAAAAAATTCAATACTTTGCCCAGGGCTGCACATTTAGCTCATAGCAGAGCTAAAACTAGAATTGGGTCTTTTGATTACTTGCCCAGGACACTTTACGCTACATTGCATCACATGCTTAAAGAATAGTGATGGTTTGGGGATGATATATTTCAAAGCAACTTCTAAATAAACATTTGATGTTAAATACCATCTAAACCAAACCAAGCCAAACCCATTGCCGTCGAGTCAATTCCGACTCACAGCGACCGTGTAAGACAGAGTAGAACTGTCCCATAGAGTTTCCAAGGAAAGCCTGGTGAACTCGAACTGCTGACCTTTTGGTCAGCCATAGCACTTAACTACTATGCCACCAGGGTTTCTAAATACTATCTAGCAATAGAAAAATTCAAAGAGAAGATTATCAAATAATAGAGGATATTGAAGCAAGATCACATAAAGAAAGTGATTGTCCTTGTGATAAAATTTAAGAGATTTATAAGGCGTCCACTAGTAAAAGGGGGAGAGAAACGTGTTTTAAATAAGAACAACTCTATTCTATTCAGCAAACACTTTATTGAGTGCTTATTATATGCCAAATAAAACTCTGGGAGCTGGAGATACATAGTCAATTAAGACATGGTCTCTACCTTCAAATAATCTAGCAAGTAAACACAAAGGGAACAAAATTCTGTGGGAGAAAAAAGGGAGATTATTCAGGCTATTCTGGAACCACAAAACAGGGATAGGTAAATCCGACACAGAATCCAAGTAGGTGGTAATGCTTGTGCTAGGTTTTGAAGGACAAGTGGTTGTTAGCTGGACAACAAGGGTAAGAAGGGAATTCCTGGGAGAAGAAACATGAAGTATGAATGCATAAAGGTGTGAAAAAGTTAAACAACACTTGAAAATTCCAAGAACCTCTGTGAGTCTACAGCCAGGTACCTATGTGGAAGGATAAAAAACCAAAAAAACAAACCCATTGCCATTGAGCTGAGTCCAACTCATAGCGACGTCAGAGTAAAACTGCCCCATAGAGTTTCCAACGAGAGCCTAGTGGATTCAAACTTTCAACCTTTTGGTTAGCAGCTGTAGCACTTAACCACTACACCACCAGGGTTTCCTATGGAAGGATAGTAAACGATAAATGAAATTGATTGTAGCAGGGCCCTAATCAATCCATAGCTGTCAGGGATGGGCTTCAGGAGCAAAGAGTAATAAGAGTAATTGTTCGGAATTTTTTACTTACATATTTTTCTGTTTCCTCAGAGTCTCAGATAAGTTCAAGACCTAAAAAGGGTTAAGAACCAGTCGGGAGAGAGATAGATTGGAACCAGGTCATTAAGAAGTTTCTACGCTACTGTGCTACTGCTGAACTTAATTCTGAAAAGCATGAGGGCTACTGAAGCATTTTAAGCAGGAAAATGGCATGATCAGACTTGTGTTTCAGAAACATCAGTTTGGCAGAAGGGTAGAAGATATATTGGCAGGAAAACAGGCTGAAAACAGGGAATCTAGGCAGTAAACTGTGACAATAACCCAAGCTATCATAGATTTGGACTCAAAGTAGAGCAATGGTAATGATACAGCGATTTAGGAGAGAGATGCTACAGGACTTGATGATGAAGGAAATGTGAAGGATGAGGGAAAGAATGAGGAAGAGGGAAAAGAATATGACTTCCAAATTTCTTGCTTGAGTGACTGGGAGGATGGTGGTGTCATTAACTGTGACATGGAAAAACTTACCAGCATGAAGATAATAGGACCTTCCAGTGAATGTTTTGACTAAGAAGAGAGCTCAGTGCAATGTTGTTGGGAAACTAGCTTTAAGGATAAGTAGCGACTGTAAAGGAAACTGAAAATAGAAGACAGAGTATCAGGAGGAAGACCAGAAACACAATGCAGAAAATATAAAGGAAGCAGAGAAGTAGGAATAAGTAAAATATGATGTGGAAAGGATAATTGTGAGACTAGCTTATTTAAGCAAAGATACCAGGTAAGGGATTGTAATGATTTCCTATGTTGTTGTTGTTGTTAGATGCCACTGAGTCCTTTTCAATTCACAGCAACCCCATGTGACCAAGTAGAACTGCCCCATAGGGTTTTCTTGGCTGTAATCTTTAAGGGAGCAGATTGCCTGGTCTTTCTCCCGCAGAGTGGCTATGTTGATTCGAACTGCCAACCTCTCGGTCAGCAGCCTTATAAAACACAAAAACTTGTTGCCTTTGAGTACATTCTGACTCATAGCATGGGTAAACCCCCTTGTGAGAAGGCCTTGGAAGCCTGGGTGAAGAGTTTGCGCTTGACGTAGAAAGCACTGTGGTGCTAGAGGTGCAGTAAATTTTATTAGCAGCAGAGATAATATCTTTCTCTTGTGCTTTATACTATTTTGAAGTTCTTTCACATTCATTAATGTTCTCATTTGGCACTCATAATCTCTTTGAAGGAGAAAGCGCAGGGCTAATTATCCCTGCTTTACAGATAAGGAAACCAACTCCCAGAAGAGGCTGAGTGATTAGACTTCACATAACAGTTACAGGAAGATCTGGGACTGGAATTCCGATTTCCTGCTCCCCCATCAAGGACTGTTTCTAATTTATAGTCCTACCCCATCTCAGACCTTCTGGAGTTAAACAGAATACACGTGGCTATTTGGGGCAACTAGGAGAGCAACCTTCTTTCTCTCTTTCTCCTTAGTCTTCCAAGGCAGCCAGACTTATGTGAAGCCATGTTGTTGTTAGCTGCCCTTAAGTAGGCCCTGACTCATGGAGATCACATGCACGATGGAATGAAATGCTGCCTGGTTTTGCACCATCTCGATGATGGGTTAGAGATTGGAACTTTGTGATCCACAAGGCTTTCATTGGCTGGTTTTTGGAAGTAGATCACCTGGCCTTTCTTCCAAGTCTGTCTTAGTCTGGAAGCTCAGCTGAAACTTGTGCAGCATCATAGCAACACACAAGCCTCCACTAGCAGATGGGTAATGGCTGTGCATGAGGTACATTGGCTGGCAATCAAATCCAGGTATCCTGCATGTATGTTGAAAATTCTTCCGCTGAATCACCATGCCCTGTGAAGCCATAGCCTTGGGTTTATGATCAGTGTCCTGAGAGACAGCTGGCAGAATGTCCACCCTAACTACATGCTCCCATCCAGCTGCTCTGGGTGCCCTCCAAAAGCATTTGGTTAGCTGCTGTTGGTTTTCCCATTCTACTTTATGAATGGCAAACAGCCACTAGACTAGACGTGCGGTGAACAGGTCTGTTTTAGGGATCACTTCAGGCTGACTCACAAATCTGCCTAGTCCAATTAACAAGGTAGAAACAAAGCTCCATTATTCAACACAATCCTGCATGGGCCAGTTATCTCAGCCCCATCCTATGGCCACACTCAAGCCAAACTCTATTCACTTAAGTACACACATTTGGACACAAAGGTCAGGAGGTGAAGGACTGAAGGAAGGTTGTTACATGCAGAAAATCTATCCCTACCACCACAAAATAAATGTGGAAAACTTTTTTTAAGGTGTCAAAACTTTTGGAAGGTATCCAGGGCTCTTTACAAATAGGAGTTTGAATCTGGAATTAAAAGCCCTGAACTGTGCCTTCTCTGTGTTAAAACCACAATGAAGTAACTCAAAATCTGGAAGAGAGCACTCCAGCTTTCCAGTTTCTGCTGCACATGATTCAGGGGCTAATAAATCTGGAGAACCAAATGGATTCCATTCATGAATCTCCAATTAAATCTTTTTAATGGCTTAAAACTATATGCACCAAGTCCAAGTCAGTTAAAAAATAATAATAATAAAATACAACCAGAGCTTTAGCTGCAAAGCAAATGAAAAAAAATATATAAATGCAAGCTGGAAATGCAAGCAATCTTAATCAATGTCTGCCAAACCAGGGACCCAATTGACTTCAGAATGAGCCAGACATGAAAAGGTGGAATCTAAAAAGTAGGCCCACTGAGCAGGACATGGAAGGTATGTTCTGATACCCAGGAACAAGCAGGGGAATGAAATTCGGAACAGCGGGCAAGGCCTAAGTGCAAGAAAGCATCATGGAGAGCCTGGTAGGAAAGTGGTGCTCATGAATGACATGGAAGTACCTTGGGAGTCAGTTGAGACATTGCAAATAACTTTTTTGCCCTTCTCAAAGTCAAGGCTACCTGTAGCCTTGGTCCCACTCTGTTCCTGAACCAATCTTAAGAAGATAAACAGCATGTTAGCAGTCTCAACCTTCAAACCAGGGGGGTCAGAAATTAATCTTACAGCCACAGACTGACTGCTGTAAATCAGTCTTCTGGGGGATAAAACCTGTGCACAAAATTGCTAACTAATTCTCAGCACTTACCAATTACTGTTGGACTGGTTCCGTCTGTATAACTGAGCTTCTAATTCAACTTCCTGTTTATGATTCCATTTTGCTGTAGTGGTCATGATATTATTGCCCCTGGGCCAAATCCTGTCTTCAGCCAACTTTTGTAAATAGTTTTATTGGAGCCACACTCATTTATTGAGTTATTGTCTATGGCTGCTTTTGAGGTAGGGTACCAGTTTCGAGAACTTGTGACAAAGACTGCATGTTCACAAAATTGAAAATATTTACTATATGGCCCTTTATATAAAAAGTTTTCCAACCCCTACAACAGTGACTAAAACTCAGCCCTAAATCCCAGTATACAGAGCAAATGCCCAAGGAGTTTTCTTTTACCTTCTCCCATTGGAGGCTGGCTCTATTTCCTGTACCTCCAGTCACTCTCTAGATGATAGCACTAAATGAACAAACTGCTAAACTCAGGTCTTTTATTTCAACGCTTGTGGAGAGCAAATTTAGTCCCAATCACCACAAGGCACAAACTGAGCCTTTGCTTAATCTTCTTGCACACAAATCATACAAGGTCAGTACAAGTGCTGGGAATCTTCAATTTGCCCTTCCATATTGTTATGGGTGGAATTGTGTCCCTTAAAAAGATATATTGAAGTCTTAATCAGGAATAGCTACCTCTGAATGTGACCTTGTTTGGAAATACATTCTTTGAGATGTAACTACTTAACATGAAGTCATACCAGAGTAGGGTAGGCACTAATCCAGTATGACCACTGTCCTTATAAAAAGGAAAAGAGACACAGGCACAGACAGATGCACCAGGAAAATGGCCAAGTGATAATACAGACAAAGATGGAGGTGTCATTTCGCTACCATAAGCCAAGGAACTCCTGGGGCTGCTGGAAGTTGGGCGAGATAAGAAAGGCTCTTCCTGTGGAGGCTTTGGAGAGAGCATAGCCCTGTGATGTTCTGGATTTGAGCTTGTAGCCTTCAGAACTATGGTACAATAAATTTCTATTGATTAAGCCAAGTAGTTTGTAGTACGTTGTTCTAGCAGCCCTAGGAAACTAAAACACATATCCACAGGGTACTTTACTTAAGACTTCCACTGGCCCCAGGTGGCTGACCTGCATGCTGTATATAGTGAATTGCCTTGCCCTTTGTCTTTCAGTTAAGTTCAGTGATGGGGAGAACCTGCAGGAGATCCAAGCAAGGGATGAAAATGAGAACGGGGTATTTATTTTCCTGCTCTTCCCTATAATCCTGGCAGCCAGTGCTGTCTCTTGAACAAAGGTCTCAGATTCTGTTAAGCAGTCCACTCCCCTTTTCTGTATCCAGGTTCTTATAATTGTTTCCTCATCTTGCCCCATCAGGCCTGGAGATGCTAAGAGCTTCCACTATTGCTAGCTCCATGAACCGCTTTATCCCTTGTTGTTTTCCTATATTCAGCCTGTGTCTTTTTAATACTCCCTTTATCCAAGTCTCCTCAAATTTGCCAGTTTTAGGGTGCCATTTATTTCCTATTAGGATACAGTAATTGGGATCAGAATCCCAGGAAATAGATCCATAAAATTGTATTTTGGGATTGAATTGCTAACATAATTGAGAAGCACATGGATAACCTCCAGCTAAGGGCAACTGGGACTTGAACAATCCACAACAATGGTGGCAAAAAATTACACAAATTATCCCCAGTGGTTGTGTGGAATGAAATATAGGGAGAGGACAATGCTTTGGGACATGAAGTAGGATATGGCACTTTGTGGCTATGGTGATCATAGAGAGTATGGAGTCACCTGGCTTCCTCTTATGGTCCTAGAGAGCCAAAAGAATAGAGAAAATAAGGGATCAAAAGCTATACGATTGAGAACACGATGAGGAAAATCATAAAGCAGCTATAGTGCTTTATAGAGGGATTCCCTCATCTCCTGTAGTTACAGAGCAGCTATACTGCTATGCCAGAGTCTTATTGCAAAGAGTAGAGAATAACATTCAATTTAGAGCTAAACACCACCAGATCTCATATATACAAATTGAAAAAAAGTGGGATCTTGAGACTGAGAACTTTGAATTCCTAAATTCCTTTCAATCATTTTTATTGGCAAAAGGAACCTTACCCCCACCATAAAGGGAACCAGCCTTCTTCTGCATAAATGTTCAATGACTGAATCCGGAACAGTTGCCTACTCGACTGATGCCAATTACTCTGAGGACCCCTACACGAATTCTTATCACCTCCAGGATAATCAACCATCCAACCAACCAACCCATTGCCGTCGAGTCGATTCCGACTCATACTGACCCTAAAGGACAGAGTAGAACTGCCCCATATGGTTTCCAAGGAGCACCTGGCAGATTCGAACTGCTGATTCTTTGGTTAGCAGCCGTAGCACTTAACCACTATGCCACCAGGCTTTCCTCCAGGAAAATCCCAACATAATATTGCTCAGACTGAAAAATACACGGCCTTCTCTGGAATACAATATCCTACACATTAGAAGATTTATAGAATGATGACATTTTGGACCACTGGGGTTCATGTTATTGGAGTAGATTCTAAGTTCACTGGATGGTAAAAATGGTAGAGAAATTAAAATCGTGATTAGGCTAAATTTATCCAGATGAGTTTACTCATGTAATGTTGGCTCAAATACATGGTACTGACATTAATTAACTGCTGCCAAATTCATTACCATCGAGTCAATTCCAACTCATAGTGACCCCATAGGACAGAGTAGAACTGCCCCATAGAGATTCCAAGGAGTGCCTGGAAGATTCAAACTGCTGACCTTTTGGTTAGTAGCCATAGCTCTTAACCACTATACCACCAGGGTTTCCAACTGACTGCTACGTGGTCTACAAGTAAAGATCAAAATGCCAGAACTTCCCTGGAGTTTTTAGGAAGAAGACCAAAGTCTTAGGGAAATGCAAATGATGGAATAAATCAATGTAGCAATCAATGTTGTGCTGAGCTACCCCCAAACTATATTTCACTAGAGGACTCAGAGGATAATTCTTTTCTACTATGAAAAATATTAGGGGGGTGGAAGGACTCCCAGCTTTTTTGAAGAGCTCTATGTAACTGTCCTCTAGATTAGAGATGATGGCGGAGGTGAATATATTTGAACGGTCCCCAACTTCAGAGGGAATAATGGGATGCCAGGGTGGTAAGGAGCACTGGTGACACAGTGGTTAAGCACTTGGCTGCCAATCAATAGTTTGGTGGTTCAAGCCGATCAGCTGCTTTGTGGGAAAAAGATGTGACAATCAACTTCCATAAAGATTGTTGTTGTTACATGCCGTAGAGTCAGTTCTGACTCATAGCAACTCCATGCTCAACAGAACAAAACAATGTCAGGTCTTGCACTATCCTCACAATTGTTGCTATATTTGAGTTCATTTTTGCTGCCACTGTGTCAATCCATCACATTGAGGGTCTTCCTCATTTTCACTGACCCTCTGCTTTACCAAGCATGATGTCTTCTCCAGGGACTGGTCCCTGCTGATAACATGCCCAAACTAAGCAAGACAAAGTCTCGCTATCCTCACTTCTAAGCAGCATCTGGCTGTACGTCTTCCAAGACAAATTTGTTCATTCTTCTGGAAGTCCATGGTATATTCAATATTCTTCTCCAACGCCATGATTCAAATGTATCAATTCTCCTTTTGTGTTCCTTATGCACTGTACAGCTTTCACACTCACATGAGGAGATTGAAAATACAATGGCTTAGTCTTCAAATGACAACTTTGCTTTTTTAAAGAGGTCTTTCACAGCAGATTTGTCCAATGCAATATGTCATTTGGTTTCTTGACTACTGCTTCCATGGGCGTTGATTGTGGATCCAAGTAAAACGAAATCCTTGACAACTTCAATCTTTTCTGTTTATCATGATGTTGCTTATTGGTCCATTTCTGAAGATTTTTGTTTTCTTTCTGTTGAGGTGTAATCCCTACTGAAGGCTGTGATCTTTGAACTTCATCAGTTAGTCCTTCAAGTCTTTCTCACTTTCAGAAAGCAAGGTCATGTCATCCGAATATCGCAGGTTGTTAATGAGTCTTCCTCCAGTCCTAGTGCCACATTCTTTTTCATCTAGTCCAGCTTCTCAGATTATTTGCTCAGCAAACAGATTGAATAAGTACCATGAAAGGACATAACTCTAACGCACAACTTTCTTGACTTTAAACCACTCAGTATCCCCTTGTTCTGATCAGAAGATTGCCTCAGTCTATGTACAAGTATCTCATGAGCATAATTCAGTGTTCTGGAATTCTTATTCTTCATAAAGTTATCCATAAGTTGTTATGATCTGCACAGTTGAATGCCTTTGCATAGTCAATAAAACACAGGTAAACATCTTTCTGGAATCCTCTTCTTTCAGCCAAGATCCATCTGATATCAGTGTTGATATCCCTCGTCCCATGTCCTCTTCTGAATCTGGCTTGAATTTCTGGCAGTTCCCTATTGTCATGGATTGAATTATGTCCCCCCAAAAAATGTGTGTATCAACTTGGTTAGGCCATGATTCCCAGTACTGTGTGATTTTCCTATACATTGTAAATTCTGCCTCTATGATGTTAATGAGGGGTGATGGGCAGCAGTTGTGTTAGTGAGGTACAGCTCAACCTATAGGATTGGATTGTGTCTTAAGGCAATCTCTTGAGATATAAAAGATAGAAGCAAGCAGAGAGACAGGAGGACTTCATGCCATCAGGAAAGCAGCACCGGGGGTAGAGTGCATCCTTTGGACCCAGGGTCTCTGCACCTGAGAAGCTCCTTGACAGAAGATTGAGGTCAAGGACCTTCCCCCAGAGTGACAGAGAGAAAAAGCCTTCCCTGGAGCTGATGCCTTGAATTTGGACTTTTAACCTACTTTACTGTGAGGAAATAAATTTCTCTTTGTTTAAGCCATCCATTTGTGGTATTTCTGTTATAGATGCATTAGATGACAAAGATATCTATAGACATACAGCTGCAACCATTTTTTACATATCTTCAGCATAATTTTACTTGTATGTGATATTAATGATATTGTTCAATAATTTCTGCATTCTGTTGGATCACCTTTCTTTGGAATGGGCACAAACATGGATCTCTGCTAGTCATTTGGCCAGGTAGCTGTTTTTACAAAATTTCTTTACAAAAACAAGTGAAACATCTCAATTTGTACTCCTTCAATTTCTGAAGCCTAGTTTTTGCCAGTGCCTTCAGAGCAGCTTAGACTTCTTCCTTTAGTACCATCAGTTCTTGATCAGATGCTACCTCCTGAAAAGTTTGAGTGTTGACCAATTAATTCTTTTTGGTACAGTGACTGTGTATACCCTCCATCTTCTTTTGATGCTTCCTGAGTCATTCAATTTTTTGCCTATAAAATCATTCAATATTACAACCTGAGGCTTGAATTTTTTCTTCTGTTCTTTTGACATGAGAAAGACTGAATATGCTCTTCCTTTTGGTTTTCTAATGCTAGGTCTTTGTACATATCATTATAATACTTCATTTTGTCTTCTCAAGCTGCTCTTTGAAATCTTCTGTTCAGCTCTTTTATTTCATCATTTCTTCCTTTTGCTTTAGCTACTCTGTGTTCAAGAACTGACATGATAACAACTGGTTTGTGTCATATTGGGAGGAACCCTGCTGGCACAGTGATAAAGCACTCCACTGCTAAGCAAAAGGTCGGCAGTCCGAACCCACCAGCTACTCCACAGAAGAAAGATGTGGCAGGGAAAGAGTTCCAGATACAGACAACATAAGGGGATCCATAAGAATCACCTGGGGATCTTGTTAAACTGTAGATTCTAATCCCGTATATCTGGGGTGGAAATGCTAATTCTTAGCAGGAGTTTGAACTGAAATGAACCAGTTCCTACCCCTGGTTCTAATATATCTGAGGCCCCTGGGTGAATATGACAAAAGATTCCTAAGGTATATACATAAATCCATGTACCAAATGGGTGAAAGAACCGAGAGGAATTGGAAACTCTGAATGAAAATAAGGAGACAAGTAGACATCGCTGTTTAATTTAATGATTCCTGGCTCCCAAAGAAATGAAATATAAAGTATTTCAACCTGTGTATAACCTCATTAAGATGAATCAGATCTTACTATATGACAGGAACTGTACTAGACACTGGATATAAAATGATGGACAAAATAGAAAGATAAACCAGTTCCTGCCTCCACAGATCTTGTAGCCTAGTGAAAGACATAGGCAGGCAAAGAGACAATTACAGTATATACCAAGTGCATGAAATGGAATGTGAAGTGGCTGTGAGAGGCATAAATAACTACAGAGGGTTGGAGCAAACAGTTGGGAAAGAGTTCCAGAGACAATTTCTTAGTATGAGATCTGAAGGGTGAGTAGGAGTAACTAATTGAAAGGAGGGAGGATGTAGAGGGTGACGTTGAGGAGGAGGAAGAGGTAAGTCTTCTAAGCAGATTAGATTTAGAATTATCAAGTTGAAGCCTTATTCTGTTACATGAATCTTCTCTATAACTCCTTCTGCTTGAATATTTTCAGTGATGGGGAATGCTTCCTCCTAAGTTAGTGAATTCCATTTTGAACAGCTCTAATTGTTTGGAAGTACTTCTTTAAATAGAGTCCCAAATTACCTTTATATAAATTCCATCCATTGATCCTACTTCCGCACTTAGAAGTAACATAGAACAAGCCAAGCCACTCTTCTGTATAACATCCCTTCCAATGTTTGGAGCCCATTATCACATCCTCTGCTTGCTACGGTTCCAATAGTTCTTTTCTCTTCCTTCTTACATGATCTGATTTCAAATCCTTTCAACATTCTAATCATTCCACTCCAGACACCCTATACTATGCCAAGGTGCTTGGTAAATATTAATAAATAACACTAATAATCTATTCAACAAACATTTATCGATCACATACTACATGCCAAGGACTTTTCTAGGCTCAAATAAAATCGGAGTGAATTAAATGGACAGAGTCCCTGACCTCATGGAGCTTATATTCAAGAAGGAGAAAGAGGGAAATATATGTATTAGGATATATAGATCTTATGATATATGCATACCTTAAGATATGAGTCAGAATCAACTCAACGGCAACAGGTTTTTGTTTTGTTTTTTAAGATATATCTTAGGATAGTTTTCTAAGAGCAAAAATCTTGTGTTAAATGGTAAGCAAGTTTTAAGGCTTTTGATGCAGCTTGCCAAATTGCCTTCCAAAAACTGTTTTTCCAATTTCATCCCCCACCAGCAATGTGTGTTAATCCTAATTTCCCCCTGCCTCACTGTCTGTACTTAATATTACTTCAAAATATTTCCAATTTGCTAAGTAAAAAAGTATATATGATTTTAATTTGCCAATTTTATTACTAGTGAGACTGAACATTTTTGCCTTTATGTGAATTGCTTATTTATATCCTTTATTCATTGTTCTAGAAGTGTTTTTCTTCGTGTCAAACATTTATAAGTAGTTGGCCATATAATAAAGATAATCACCTTTCACATCTTGTATATGTTAAAAATATTTGACCATAATTTTCTTCATGATCTATTTTTGTCATAGAGTTTTTTTTAAGCTGTAGTTTTTTTTAGTAGTCAAATCTATCCATCATATTCTCTGGGCTTTCTGGTTCTGGCTTTGATATAGTTCTTGGGAAATTCTTCCCCATTGTGTCATATAAATCTCCACCTATAATGATTTCTCATCCTTCTATGAATTGTAAAACCTAATAATATTTAGTTATCTATAATTTATTTTGATGAATGGATTAAGCTAGGGATTTTTATAATTTTTTTTTAAATTCAATAGTCTCAATAACATTACATTCCCATTTATTTTAAAATGCCATTGATCCTTCTACCTATCATTCTATTTGAACACATCACGTATAAATACAGATTTTTAACAAAATGTGGAGAGCCAACCACACTGAATCCTCATTTCTCCATAGTGCTGAGTAGCAGCTGCCCTTGTTAGAGGAGGCATAAACTCTCTAATTTGCCACAGTCCTTATCTCATTGCACATATCTACTTATCATCTGAGCCCCTGTACACATGAATTTGGAATCCTGCCCTAGAACATTCTCCTAATGGCCAAGGTTGGTAAATCTATTAAGTTTCCATTTGAGCCTAAGCAACACTTGGGTTTACTAGATTTCTTACTGATATTAGTGATGTTAGTAGGAATGCCAAAACCTCTGGCCACATCCAGCAATAACACCTATAAATCTGGTGCAGAGCACCTTCAAGTCCTAGACAGTAAGTACAGTACACTTCCACACAGACATTGGCACCCAAGGTTCAAGTGGCTTCCTAAGGGAAGGGCAGATGTCCACAGCAGATGAAATATGGGGCTGCTTTAAAATGCAGGTGTGAATTTAGTTCAACAGAATAAACTGGAGAATACCTCTAGATAAGAATTGCAAGTTAGTGATGTTTTCCTCTTACTTGCTAATATATTTTCTTCATTTATGCACTCAGAGGCTGCTACTCTGATACAGCTCGTTCTCAAATATGGCAAGCTCAACCAACAAAGATTGTCAAGGTATAGGCAGGCCCAGAGAGTCATCAAAGGAAGATTGTGACTTCCTCAGTGATACTCAGCTATCAATTACAGAGACTGAGAAGATAAACGAAGAAGCAAGTGGAAGGCCAGACTTTATCTTCAGGATCAACATCATAGGCACCTCACAGGTTTGCTGAGTGTTATGGACTGAATTGTGTCTGCCAAAAATGTGTGTCAACTTGGCTAGGTTATGATTCCCAGTATGGTGTGGTCGGCCTCCATTTTGTGATCTGATGTAATTTTCCTATGAGTTGTAAATCCTAACCTCTGTGGTGTTGATGAGGCAGAATTAGAGGCAGTTATGTTAATGAGGCAGGACTCAATCTACAGGATTAGGTTGTATCTTGAGTCAGTCTCTTGAGATATAAAGGAAAGAAGTAAGCAGAGAGGAAAGGGAACTCACGTCACAAAGAAAGAAGTGCCAGGAGCACAGCATGTCTTTTGGACCCAGGGGTCCTATGCTGGGAATCTCCTAAACCAGGGGAAGACTGATGACAAAGACCTTCCCCCAGAACTAACAGGCAAAGCCTTCCCTGGGAGCTGGTGCCCTGAATTTGGACTTCTAGCCTCCTAGACTGTGAGAAAATTAATTTCTGTTCGTTAAAGCTCTCCACTTATGGTATTTATGTTATAGCAGCACTAGATAACTAAGACACTGAACTAATAGAGTCATGAGAAATAGGCACTTGTCCCTATTCACTTTCTTTTAAGAATAAAATAAATGACAATTCAGATTACATATGCTTTAACGAAATGCCTCAGAAAAGCCTACTCTCATGAAATAGAAGCAAAAGCAGTTAATTGTACAGGAGCCTTGATGGGACAGTGGTTAAGCATTTGGCTGCAATGCTGGGCTGTTTGGTAGTCTGAAATGCATAAATTTGAAGTAAAAACATAGTTCTGGCATTTACTACCTGTGTGACCTTGGGCCCTAATTTCTTTAACTGTCAATGAAAAGAAAATACGTCCTACTCAGATAAATGAATACTACAAATTATGTAACTTGATCAAACACTGTAGACTCAAGAAACATCGGATTCCTTTCTTTTCATCTTAGTATTAAAATAGATATCATCATAATTTCCCTCTGAGAATATCTCCAGCTAATTTTGAACTTATTTTCTCCTAGCCTAAGAACAAGTTTATTTCCATACTTTCAGCAATGCAGTGATTGACACATCACCCCCTCCCAAGAATAGCTTGGTATATCTCCAACTCCCACCAACCTGAGAGTACCAACAGAACCATCTGGTAGGGATAAGTTTATAAATATGAATCATATCTATCCTCCCAGTCCTCTAAGCTTAAAAGCCCAAGAAAATTGGTGGTCCCCCCCTCCTCTAACTTTTCTTCCACATTTGGTTAATTACTAAGTCCTTTTTCAGTGATCTTATCTCCACTCTCCTGCCCTCCTCTTTACTCCAATCCCAAGTTAGTTCAGGCCTTCAATATGTTTTGTCTTTACTGTGAAATAGTCTTTTGCTTGGGCTCCCAGATAAACCTTTCTAAACAATAGGTCAAATGATGTCACCCTGCTACTTAGTATCTTCCTCTGCAAAATGGAGACAATATTAGTGCTTATCAAGTGGATTTTTGTGAGAATTAATTGTGATAGTACATTTTAAAAAGCCTTAGAATAATCCCTAGTTAGGACTCATGAACTCTTAGCTCTCATCTTTATTATGTATATCATTGTCATCATTATTGCTATTACAAAACAAAGAGTAGAATAACTTATTCTGTTACTTAAGGACCTATAGGCACCAATCCGAGCCTATCTTCTCACCTGGGGAACAGAAGGCAGGGACCTACCCTACACCCACCCCTGAGACCAGCATTTGATGGAGATGAATACAGAAGGTCCAGGTACCCTGAAGACTCATGTAGAATGGTGTCAGGTAGACTAGGAAGGTGAATGCAGAAATGTCAAAACTTCTTTCTTAAGGCATAGGACATCTGACTACTTCTGGATCCCACTTATCAGTCTGCTGGAATGGTGGTGCTATTTATGTCCTAGTGATGGGTTTATAATTAATTGGAAGAGGAAGTCAGGCAGCCTTCAGAGAGCCTGCTCTCTTCAACATCATTCTGCCCATGTGTACAAGTAGGCAATATACACAGGTACACACTACGAGCTCTAGAGCCAGGATGCCTAGGTTTGAATCTGATTTCTGTAGCTCAATAATCATGTAGACTTGGACAATGTATTAATCTCACTCTATTGCAATTTCCTCACCTGTAAATGCTGGGCAATAATTGAAACTATCTCACAGAGTTTTGTAAAAAATAATGAAAATAATATAGCTCAGTATCTAAAAATCATAAAACAGTATCCTGCATATGGTCAGAGATAAAAAAAAATATTAGATATTACTGTGAGGATTATAAATTTATAAAAAGGATATTGCTGAAACCAAGGGCATATACATTTAACATTCTGATATATGCTGCTAAATTGATCCCCCCCCAAAAAATGATGTACCAATCTACATCAATGGTGGATAAATATGACCCTTTCCCTACATCCTTGTCACCACTAAATGTTATCAATTTTTTTTAATTTTGTAAATCAGATTAGAAACCAAAAAATGTTGTTTTAGTCATTCACTTTAGTTGGGACATTTTTACATATTTATAGGGGTTTTTTGGGGGTGTGTGTGTAAATTGCTCAAGTTACTTATTTTTATTTTTTATCTCCCAAAATACATGCTGTTCCTTGTGTTCTTGTTTTGACTGCAAGAAAGTGGGTTCAGTGAAGCCCCCTTCCCTTGCACTTTCCCATCACTGAGGGCTGAGAGGAACAGCAAGGGGTACCAAGACCTTTAAATGGTTTTTGTGCCAAAAAAAAAAAAAGAGAGATGGCCATTGGTCCAGGATGTCTAAGACTTAGAGGCAGTACTCTAGCTAGCAATAGAGTGTTCATTTGTCAAACTGTATTTTCAATACATATCTTTCAAAAACCAAGCAGGGCAGTGGTTGGAACCAGTCAGAATTCTAGATCCGAGCCATCATCTCATTTTCAGAACACAAATAACACATGGACAATGTTTGACATATGGAAGGTTCCTTAGCAATGCACACTGAAGTAATAAATTGAATTCACACATTTACTCACCCAATTACACTCATTTACTCATTAAGCAAGCTTTTGCCACCTATATCCTGAAATAACGGTATACAGGTTAGCAGTATTCAAGAAATGAAATAAGTGTGTAAATATGCCAACAGTTCTCAAAGGAAATTATAAGGGCAGCACAAAGTGAAATCAGAAAATACCTACTTTCTTTTTAGTTCCTAGCTGGATCTCACTATCTCCCACAAAGATGGCCACTGTGGATACTAGCCCTTGCATCTAACTAACCTTCAGGTCAGATGTAACAATCCTACTTTATGATATGCTACTAAGGCCCCCTCAAAGGACATGAACTCTATGGAAAGAGTTATTCTGAGGAGAACAAAGGAAAAAAAAGTCACAGATTTTTGGCTCATGGTGGATTAATAAAGAGCTAGATTTACGAGAGTTTTGTGATGTCTTCCTTATCTCTCAATTTCCCGCTATGGCTATCACCTACCACTTGACATTTTCTCTTGGTTTTCTCAAATATACCACAGACTAACATGTGCAAAATCAGATCATTACATATTGCACCCTGCCCAAAACATGGCTGACAGCCACTGTCTCTAACATTAAAGGATGGTACCCCCATCCAGTCAGCAGCACAAACAAAAAAAATATAAGTCGTCTATCTTAGTTATCCAGTGCTTCTATAACAGACATAACACAAGTGAATGGCTTTAACAAAGAGTTTATTCTCTCACAGTGTAGTAGGTTACAAGTCCAAATTCAGGGTGTAAGCTCCAGGGAAAGGCTTTCTCTGTCGGCTCTGGAAGAAGATTTCTTTATATCAATCTTCCCCTGGTCGAGGAGCTTCTCAGGTGCAGAGACCTCAGGTCCAAAGGACACACTTTGCTCCTTGTGCTGCTTTCTTGGTGGTATGAGGTCCCCAACTCTCTGCTTGCTTCCCTTCCCTTTTATCTCTTTAGAGATAAACGTGCAAAGTCAGATCATTACGTATTGCACCCTGCCCAAAATGCTGACAGCCACTGTCTCTTGAGAGATAAAAGATGGTGCAAGCCACACTCCAGGGAAACTTCCTTTACCTTGGATCAGGGAGGTGACCTCAGTAAGGATGGTGTTACAATCCCACCCTAATCCTCTCAATATAAAATTAAAATCACAAAATGGAGGACAACCACACAATACTGGGAATCATGGCCTGACCAAGTTGATATACAAATTTTGGGGGGAACTTAACTCAATCCATGACATCATCCTTGATTTTCTTCTCCCTCACACCATATCTATCCATCATCAAATTCATTTCTTGAATACCATTCACATAGCTTCCCTCTCTCTATCTCCACCACCATCACCCTGTGATTCAAGGCTATCCTCTCCCCATCTCTTAGCTTCTCTTGATTTTATAGCCTTTTTAAAAGATCACCATGAAGAAAACCCAAAAGTCTCTGTGAGAAAACCACTGGAACTAATAGATTCAGCAGAGTAGCAGGCTATAAGATAAACATACAAAAATCAATAGGATTCCTATACACCAGTAAAAATGGGGAAAATGAAGAAAACAATACCATTTATAATAGCCTCTAAAAAAATAAAATACTTAGGAATAAATCTAACCAGGGATGTAAAAGACCTATACAAAGAAAATTATAAAACACTACTGCAAGAAACCAAGAAAAGATCTACATAAATGGAAAAACATACCATGTTCATACATAAGTAGACTCAACATTGTAAAATGACAATTCCACCCAAAACAATCTACAAATACAATGCAATCCCAATCCAAATACCAACAGCATTCTTTAAAGAGATGGAAAAACTAATCATTAACTTTATATGGAAAGGGAAGAAGCCCCAGATAAGTAAAGCACTATTAAAGAAGAAGAATAAAGTAGGAAGACTCACACTACCTGATCTTAGAACCTACTATACAGCTAACAAAGTCAAAACAGCCTGGTACTGGTACAACAACAGACACATTGATCAATGGAATGGAATTGAGAACCCAGATGTATATCCATTTACCTATGGTCACCGGATCTTCCACAATGGCCCAAAGTCTATCAAATGGAGAAAAGGCAATCTTTTTAAAAATGTACTAGCAAAAGTGGATGTCTGACTGTGAAAAAATGAAACAAGACCCATACTTCACACCATACACAAAAACTAATTCAAAATGATCAAAGAACTGAATGTAAAACCACAAACTATAAAGATCATAGAAGAAAACATAGGATCAACTCTACAGGCCCTAATACATGGCATTAACAGGATACAAAGCATAACTAACAACACACAAACTCCAGAAGATAAGCTAGATAACTGAGGTCTTCTAAAAATTAAAAACTTATGGTCATCAAAAGGCTTCACCAAAAGAGCAAAAAGAGAAACTACAGACTAGGAAAAAAATTTTGGTTATGACAAATCCAACGAAGTTCTAATCTTTAAAATCTATAGGAAAATCCAACACCTCTACAACAAAATGACAATTCAATTTAAAATTGGGCAAAGGAAATGAACAAACACTTCACCAAAGAAGACATTCAAGTAGCTAACAGACACATGAGAAAATGCTCACAATCACTAGCCATTAGAGAAATGCAAATCAAAAGCACAGTTAGATAGCATCTCACCCTGGCATTACTGGCATGAATCAAAAAAACAGAAAATAACAAATGTTGCAGAGGCTGCAGGGAGCCTGGAACTCTTTTGCACTGCTAGTGGGAATGCAAAATGGTACAGCCATTTTGGAAAATGATATGGTACTTCCTTAGAAAGCTAAAAATAGAAATACCATATGATCAAGCAGCTCCACTTCTAGAAATGTATCCTAAAGAAATAAGAGCCATCACATGAATAGGCAATGCACGTCCATGTTCACTGCAGCATTGTTAACAATAGCTAAAAGATGGAAACAACCTAGATGCCCATCAACAGATGAATGGTTAAACAAACTATGGTACATACACACAATGGAGTACTATGCAACGATAAAGAACAATGATGAATCTGTGAACCATCTCACAACATGGATGAATCTGGAGGTCATTATGCTGAGTGAAATAAGCGAATCACAAAAGGAAAAATATGGTATGAGACGACTACTGTAAAAACTTATGAGAAGGCTTACACACAGAAATAAACAATCTTTGATGGTTATGAGACATGGGAAGGATTGGGGAGGGAAAAGCACTAAATAGACAATAAGTAACTTTGGTGAGGAGTGAGACAGTACACAATACTGGGGAAGCCAGGATGACCTGTCCAAGGCAAGGTCACGGAAGCTCCATAACCAAAAAACAAACCCACTGCCATTGAGTCAATTCCGACTCATAGCAACCCTATAGGACAGAGTAGAACTGCCCCATAGAGTTTCCAAGGAGCACCTGGCAGATTCGAACTGCCAACCTTTTGTTTAGCAGCCATAGCACTTAACCACTAAGCCACCAGGATTTCCAGAAGCTCCATAGACACATCCAAATTCCCTGAGGAATCAAATCACTGGCTTACAGTCTGTGGGGACCATGGTCTCAGGGAACATCTAGCTCAGTTGGCATAACATAGTTCATAAAGAAAATGTTCTACATTCTACTTTGGTGAGTAGCATCTGGGGTCTTAAAAGCTTCTGAGTGGCCATATGAAATACTCCACTGGTCCTACCCTGTCTGGAGCAAGAGTGAATGAAGAAAACCAAAGACACAAGGAATGATGAGTCCAGAGGACTAATGGACCACAGGTACTACAGCCTCCACCAGACTGAGTCCAGCTCAACTAGATGGTGCCTGTCTACAACCACTGACTGCTCTGACCGTGATCACAATAGAGGGTCCCAGGAAAATGCAGAACAAAATTCTAACTCACACATACAAAAAAAAGACCAGACTTACTGGTCTGACAGAGACTGGAGAAACCCCGGGAGTATGACCCCTAGACTAGACACCCTTTTAGCTCAGTAATGAAGTCATTCCTGAGGGTCACCCTTCAGCCAAAGGTTAGACGGGCACATAAAACAAAACAAGACTAAAGGGGCACATCAGCCCAGGGGCAAGGACTAGAAAGCAGGAGGGGACAGGAAAGCTGGTAATAGGGAACCCAAGGTTGAAGAAGGGGAGAGTGTTGACATGTCGTGGGGCTGGCAACCAACGTCACAAAACAATATGCATACTAATTGTTTAATGAGCAGGTAGTTTGTTCTGTAAACTTCAACTAAAATACAATAATGATAATAAAGATCTTAAAAAAAAGAAAGATCACCATGAATCAGAGCTGATCTACAGTAACAGGTTATCTGCATCCATGAGGCCCCTGTCTGATGTATCTTCCACAGGAAAGCCAGAATTACCTTTTCAGAAGGCAAATCATTCATACCTGTTCGTTAAGAGCATCAAAAGACTCCTATCACTCTTAAGATAAATACAAAACTCCTTAAAATGGACTTCAAGACCCTGCACGAACTATTCTCAACACCTACCCCTTCAACCATATCCTACATAACCCAACCCCCTCACTGGCTGTAGTCTACCCATAAAGGCTTTCTCTCAGTCCATCATGCTTCCCAGGTACCCTTCCTCCAAAGGGCCTCCCTCCATTGTTGCTGGCCTTGGACATCCTAATCCTGTCTAATAGGCTTTCTTGCTTAAATTTACCGATTTGCAATTTTTAGTTTGTGTGTGTAATTATGGGATTGTCCATCTCCCCAAGTAGACTGTAAACTCCATTAAGGAGGGAACCATGACTTTTTTTAGTTCACTATTATACACCCAGAGCCTGGCCCATGGTAGGTGTCCAGAAAGTACTGCTGAATAAAAAAATTAATGGATGAGCAAATCATAAAAAGGAGATAATTCTAGAATGTGTAATGCTATTTCCTATTTTTAAACAAAATATACTCATATAATTGGAGTCTTTCTTCCTCTTTAATATTTCCCTTAGAATATATATAGAATTTCTTAAACTATTTTCATTATTATTTTTAAACTTTTATTGCATATTAACACGTAAGTAGCACACGATTTTGTTAAAAAGGGAAAGAATAAAAATGAGTATGACAAAAAAATGTAGGCCATAGACAGAAGCACCATGTCATACCTCCACAGCAAAGACCCAAAAAACAAAGTAAAGCACGGACAAACGTCGTTCCTGGAACCTGACGTGTCAAATGAAAAGAGAGAGAACTCAGCCAAGCACCGAATGGAATAAGAAACTGACAGATAACGGAGAGCAAGGAGAGATACGTGCAGAGGGCCCCATCAGCTAACACAGCGTGGATCTGATATCCTGGACTCCAGTTGGGGATCGACAGTCAGGCAGCATGGGAAAGCAGCTTCGTGGAACTCCCAGTAGGAGACAGAGCACCCATTTACTAGCAATACACACCTTCCCACCGACCCTTCTCTCCCTGCTGCTCTATCTCCGAGCTTCCTGGCTGGCTGCGGTGGCTCCGACAGCCGGGAAGTGCAGCATTCCTGCTGCTCGGATTCGCCCCACCAATGTCAGAGATCAAGAGGCGGGGACTATGGGAATGCAGCTTCACAAAGTTTCCAACAGGAGACAGAGCACCTGGTAACAAGTGAAATACAGGTTCCTAGCCCTCCCTCTCATGCCCCTTCCTCGGCCTCCTCTGCTTCCCGCCAGCTGCAGTCTCTTGACTGGGAGGCAACTCCTTTGGCCTCAGCCTGCTTGGATTCACCCTGCCTACACTGGCTGGGCCCCCGAGCTGATATTGCTTCTTTCTGTCTCTTTTGGTTTCTTCAATGCCTCCTACCACCTCCCCCTCCTTTCTCTGGAAAACTTGGTTCTGTGTACTAACTTTGCTTCTTCTTAAAAGGCTGTGAAACCACACTTGACTGGGGAATCACTCCCCCGGCCTGTGACATCACACTGGTGTTATCCCTGGGCTTTTTTTTTTTTTTTTTCCCCTTGTTTTACTTTGTTCTGTTTTGTTTTCTTTGTATTCTTTTTCATTTTGCACCTTGGAAGCCCTTTCTAGCCAGGCTGCACTGCACAGCTTAGGAGCCACTCTCCCAATCTGTGCAGCTGCATAGGTGGGATCCCTGGGGGCATTTCTTTTTTCTTCTTCCTCTTTTTTTCTTTTCTCTCTTTTTTTCCCTTTCTGTCTGTCTTCATTTTTCAGTTCTTGTCTCTTTACATTTATCTTCTTTCCCTGTCTTCTCAATATCTGGTGCTGTGTGACATGTACACCCCCTCTAGCCAGATTATACTGTGCAGTCTGTGAGCCACTTCACTGGTCTTAGAAGCCCCGCCAGTGGGACTCTGGGACTCCTGGTGGCATTTCTTTTCCTTTTTTCTCTTCCATATTTTAACCTAGTTATTTTTTTTTTCTTTTCACTTTTTCCTTTTTTTTCCCCCCTTTTGCTTTTCTCCATTTCTTGGTTTCTCATAGCTCCACTCCAAAAGCAAGCTCTCTTAGCACTCTTTTTTCTTTTTTTGTTTTTTTGGGGCTCCTGTTTTTCTCTCTTCTTTCCAATACCCCTATTAGTTCCACACTTCACAACCTCCCCCCTCTTTCTTGCCTACCTGCATCATGCACTGAGTATCACACCTCCAAGCAGCACAGGCATGGCCTACTGGAACCTGCCCAGCACTGATTCCTGGCCTGCCCTGCCAGCCCTAGTACGTGCCACAAACAACCTATCCCAACCCCTCTCCTTCAGCTGGACCTGCCCTGCTGCACCAGAGTAGAATGACTGGCCCTGCCCATTGGACAAAAAGGTGAAAACTATTGTGACTACAGACAAGCAAACAACAAAGAACGCACAGCCCGCCTGCTCATACATAACCAAATAAAACAAAAAAACAGGTAGAAACAAATAAATTTACAATCAAGGAATGAAGAAACTACTGAATGTCCCAAGGACAGCAGAAAATATCCAAACATATTTTTTTAAAAAAAGGGACAGGATGGGTCCAGTATGCTCCAAAATGAAACACCAGATGACTTTCCAGTAGAAGAAAAGGCACTAGAACTACCTGACAGGGAATTCAAATCTCTAACATTCAGAGCAATCCAACAGTTGAAGCAAAAAGCAGACAACAATGAGGAAAAAATAGACAAATTTTTGCAAAAGGCAGAAAAATTCATGGAAAATACAGACAAAAAAATGGATCAATTCAGTAAAGCAATACAGGAACAAAATGCCAAAATAAATTCACAACTAGAAATCATACAAAAACAACAATTATAAATCCAAAAGTTAAACAAAAAGATTTCAGAACTGGACAGTGTTGTAGAAGGCCTGAGGAGCAGGTTTGAAATGAGGGAAGACAGAATCAGTGAAATTGAAGGCAAACACTTGGATACAACTCTGAGGAAAAATCAGAAAAAAGAACAAAGAAAAATGAAGAAACCCTGAGAATTATGTGGGATATAGTCAAAGGCAAAAATTTGACACTGATGAGAGTTCCAGAACAGAGAGGGAAAATGGAAAACACAGAGAGGATCATTGAAAAATTCCTGATGGAAAACTTCCCTAATGATGAAAAGCTGACCATCCAAGAAGCTCAATGAAACCCATATAGGATAGACCCCAAAAGAAGAACACCAAGGCATATCATAATCACACTTGCTAAAAGCAAAGACAAAAAAATCCTGTGAGCAGCTCGAGAAAAACAAAAAGTTACATACAGAGGAGAAACAATAAGACTAAACTCTGATTATTCGGCAGAAACCATGCAGGCAAGAAGGCAATGGGATGACATATATAAAACCTTGAAAGAAAAAAAATTGCCAACCGACAATCACATATCCTGCAAACTTTCATTCAAATATGATGGTGAAATTAGGACATTTCCAGATAAAGAGAAATTGAGGGAATATGTAAAAACTAAACCAAACTTACAAGAATTATTAAAGGGAATCCTTTGGCCTGAGAACAAACAACATCAGACCACAGCCTGAATCTAGGAGACAAGATTATACCAGCCAGATACCAACCTAGAAAATGAGCTCTCAAGGACTACCCAAAACCAAAACAATTGCAACAGGGAACCAGAGAGGTTAATCTGTAAATGACAGTAATGTCCAAACAATAAAAGAGGGAATAAATGGTATAGGTATAGAACTTTCTAATGGAGAGGAAGGCAAGGCGATACCATGTAATAATAGACTGGATCAAGCCTAGGAAGATATGGGTAAATTTCAAGGCAACCACAAAGAAAGTTAACAAACCTACTCATCAAAATAAAGAAGAAAAACATAAAGTCTCAATAAAAATAAAATCTACAAAAACAAAAGAAATGAAAAATAAATCCACAAACAAAATGAACTCAGCACAGGAGAGTAAGAAGAACAAAGAAAATGTCAACACCACAAAAAAAAAAAGCACTACAAAATAACAGCAATAAACTCAAAGATAAAGAACAACAATGGATCTGTGAAGGATCTTATAACATGGATGCATCTGGAGGACATTATGCTGAGTGAAATAAGTCAATCACAAAAGGACAAATATTGCATGAGACCACTACTGTAAAAACTCCTGAAAAGGTTTACATACAAAAAGAGACAACATTTGATGGTTATGAGGGAGGGGAGGGGTTGCAGATGGAAAAACACTTAATAGAAAAAACATAAGCAGTTAGCTTTGGTGAAGGATAAGACAGCACACAATACTGGGGATGCCAGCACAGCCTGTACAGGCAAGGCCACGGTAGCTCAATAGACTCATCCAAACTCTCTGAGAGGCCAAACTGCAAGAATGAGGGCGGTGGGGGCCATGGTCTCAGGGAACATCTAGCTCAGTTGGCATAACAGATTTTATAAAGAAAATGTTCTACATTCTACTTTGGTGAGTAGCGTCTGGGGTCTTAAAATCCTGTGAGCAGCTATCTAGGATACTCCACTGGTCTCACCCCTTCGGGAGCAAGGAAGAATGAGGAAAACTAAAGACACAAGGGAAACATTAAAGACTAATGGACCACATCTACCACAGCCTCCACCAGACTGAGTCCAGTGCAACTAGATGGAACCCGGCTACCACCACTGACTGTTCTGACAGGGATCAAAATAGAGGGACAGAGCTGGAAAAAAATGTAGAACAAAATTCTAACTCAAAAAGAAAGACCAGACTTGCTGGCCTGACAGAGACTGGAGAAACATTTAGAGTATGGCCCCGGACACCCTTTCAGCTCAGTAAGTAGGCTACTCCTGAGGTTCACCCTTCAGCCAAAGATTGAACAGGCCCATAGAACAAAACAAGACTGAAGGGGTGCACCAGCCCTGGAGCAGGGATTGGAAGGCAGGAAAGCTGGTAATAAGGAACCCAGGGTTGAGAAGGGAGAGTGTTGACATGTCATGAGGTTGTTAACCAATGTCGCACAACAATGTGTGTACTGTTTGATGAGAAGCTAGTTTGTTCTGTAAACCTTCATCTAAAGTTCAATAAAAAAAAAAAATGTTAAAGAACCACAATCCAGTACTCAGAGATGATTGTTAGAATTTTAACATTTTTTCTTTATGTGATTTTAAGCAAAATTGAGGTCATACTGATAATTTTTTGTAAGCTGCTTGTTTTTTTGCACTTAATTTATCAAAGATCTTTCCATATCAATAGCTTGTACATCATATTTAGCAACTACCTAGCATTATTTTATCTGAATATATCATAATTTGTTTTTAAAATATTTGCATAAATCCTGTGTTAACCATCTTTGAAGTTATATCTTTATGAGCATACTTAATGATTTACTTAGAATAAATTCTTGTTTCAAAATGCCTGATCAAGAGGTATACAAATTTTAACACTTTCTATGAGCACTGACAAATTGTCCTTCAGAAAGCTTGTACCAATTTATGTCCCCGCCCAAGATAGCTGAGAAAACCTACTCCCTTGAGCACTAGATATCATGTTTTTTAAATCTCTGCCAATCTAACAAATATTTTCTTCCTGATTAATTTACATTTCTTTGATTAACTGTGGTTACACATTTCTTTACATATTTATTGGCCATTTGTAATTCTTCTTTCTTAAGTTAAATCGATTCCCTTCTTGATGACACAAGGTTGTAGTTAAGACGTGACATATTTTGTGGTAATGTCTTTGAAGGTGAAGGGGATGTAGAGGCTTCTTTCCAGTATTCTCTATGGTTGTAGCATTGGCCTTCAGACTTGATGTGTCTGCTCATTTTACTATCTCTCTTCACTTTGCGTCAGAGTTCATTTCTTGCTAACTGTCTGTCATGGGTTGAATTGTGTCCCCCCAAAATGTGTGTCAACTTGGCTAGGCCATGATTCCCAGTATTGCATGGTTGTCCACCATTCTAAGATCTGATATAATTTTCCTGCATGTTTTGAATCCCAGTCTCTGCTTATGGATTAGGGTGGAATACAACACCCTTACTCAGGTCACAGCCCTGCTCTGTGGGGAGTTTCCCTGGGGTGTGGCCTGCATCATCTTTTATCTTACAAAGAAATAAAAGGAGAGGGAAGCAAGCAGAGAGATAGGGACCCCCTTACTACCAAGGACGAAGAGTAGGGAGCGTGATGCATCCTTTAGACCCAGGGTCCCTGTGCTGAGAAGCTCCTAGACCAGGGCAATGTTGATGACAAGGACTTTCCCCCAGAAGCAACAGAGAAAGAAAGGCTTCTCCTAGAACTGGCCCCCTGAATTTAGACTTCTATCCTCTTGCACTATGAGAGAATAAATTTCTGTTTGTTAAAGCCATCCACTTGTGGTATTTTTGTTATAGCAGCACTAGATAACTGAGACACTGTATATACCTCTAGCCACTTCATTGCACCTACTTTCTTCATCTCTTGTTTCTAGTCTTCCATGTACAAAAAAAAAAAAAATTTAATTTCAAATGTAACCAAGATGTAAAGTTGGCTCTGAAATTTAACTCTGGGCACCCATTTCACTGCTCAGAGAATGCCATCACCTACTTCCGAATGTTGACAGTGCTACAGATAATAGATATTTTCAGGTATTTCCGTCTGAATGACTAAGAAGCTACTGTATTTGCACTTTATTTTGTCTTTCTAATGGGAACTATCTGAGTTCTCAATCACTTCAAAACTCTGGGAAGTTTTATGAGTCAACAATTGTTGGGAAACAGGCCCAAATTAGAGCCATGAAGTCCTGGGAATCCCCCTGACAGCTTGTCCACAATTACCATCTGGCCAAACCAAAGAAAATCAAAATAACTCCTCTCTGCCTTCAAGGGCCCAGACAAGCAAAGAAGAAATTTCCATCTCAGGAGGACTTACCACTAAATTTAGTCACTGACTTTCAGATACCTTGGCTGCATAAATAGGCTTAAGACAGATTGTTCCAAGAGCTTCCGAAAAAGAAATTAAGATAAACTGTAACAAATTTGAAAATGAGCCAAAATAATTAATAGAAACTGTTTCATTGCTGTCTTGTTTCTCAATATTTATGTGCACACGTTCTAGAGCCATTGCTGTTTGCTTAGGAATACTATTGCAATATAGCTGGCTACTGCTGTTTTTGCAATAAGAATTCATTGAGCAGCCAAAAATTGACAGATGAATACCCTGGTAATTAAATTTCCTAAGTAGGAGGAGCTAATTCCCTATTCCAAAAAAAAAAAAAAAAGTCAAACTACACAACTATAGTTAATAGTTACATGTAGCGAAATGTCATAGATCCTAAAATGCCAAAAGAGTTTTTGAGAATGAGAAAGCGTGTTAGATTTCTCTCTTCAAAGAGCCACCATAGGATAAAGAATCACCAGCATGAGGTCTTATTCCTCAGGACGAATGTCTGGAAAGCCAAAGTCTTTTGCAGGAGGCAGCATATGTATTGGTAGCTAAGTGCTAAATGCCTCTATATTGACTTTGCTATGACAGCTCTACACTGACAAATCACAACCAGTGCAGCCCTTAATCAGGATGTTTCATTCATACCAATGAATCATGTGAGCTTATGCCTATAGCAGGCCAGTTTTAATGCAGTGGTAAAGAACCTACACCACCAGCCTCTGTCAGTTTGCTGTACTGTGGTTGCATGCATGTTGCTATGCCACTGGTATTTCAAATGCCAACTGGGTCACCCATGGTGGGCAGGTTTCAGGTGAGCTTCCAGATAAAGACAGACTAGGAAGAAAGGCCTGGGAATCTACTTCCAAAAATTAGCCAGTGAAAACCCTATGAGTCACAACAGAATATTGTCCAATATAGTGCTAGAAGATGTGCCCCTTGGGTTGGGAGGCAGTCAAAATACACAGTGGCCACAACAATGAGCTCAGGCATAACGAGGATAGTGAAGATGGAACAGGACCTGACAACGTTTACTTCTGTTTACATGAGGCCACCATGAGTGAGAGCTAAATCAACAACAACTTAAACAACAACAAAGAATCAAGAAGACTCAGGAGCGGCCCCTTGAGGGCAATACCCCTAACTATGGCACAGTTAAACTGCCTCTGAGGATCCTCACCACCACCCGTGACCACATACATGGGAAGTCCAATTACAGTTCACAGTGAGAGTCCAAGAGTTACCTAGACCGCTCTCCAAACAGATAACCTTCCCAGCTTCTTTCTGCCGGCAGTCTAGATTTGGTGACAATCCCGAACCAAATTCTAGCTTTTTTGTTATTTAGCATTTATGTAAAACTTACTGTCTTCCAAGTGCTTTACAGTCATTGATTAGCTATTAGCTAGGTCTTGATGGATGAGTATACAGCTCCTAAATTATACTCTACACCACATGAAGCAGTCACTCTCCCTTTCTCTCTCTCCCCCTCCTCTCCTTCCCCCTCTTTCCTCTCTTCCTTTTCCCAATCAGGACACCCCTATCAGGACAGGATCTCCGTCCTGTGAGGCAGCTCTCCATCCCGTCAAAGCTGGTGTTTCCAGACCCTCTCACAGGGACTGATTACCCAGTAAGCAAGCTACACACAGGTTTACTTGTGCTTACTAATCTGTAGTACACAATTTCACATCAAACGTGGTAAAACTCATGTGAAGTTGTTCACTACAGATTACTAAGTAGACACAATTAAGCCGATGTGTACCTTGCTTACTGTAAGCCCACGTGCACCTACTCTGTTGTTGTTGTTAGGTGCCATTGAGTCAGTTCTGACTCATAGTAACCCTATGTACAACAGAATGAAACACTTCCCAGTCCTGTGTCATCCTCACAATCATTGCTGTGTTTGAGCCCATTGTTGCAGCCACTGTGTCAATCCATCTAGTTGAGGGTCTTCCTCTTTTTCACTGACCCTCTAATTTACCAAGCATGATGTCCTTCTCCAGGAACTGGTCCTTCCTGTTATCGTGTCCAAAGTACGTGAGACCAAGTCTTGACATCCTCACTTCTAAGGAGCATTCTGGCTATACTTCTTCCAAGACAGATTTGTTCATTCTTCTGGTAGTCCATAATATATTCAATATTCACGCATAGCTTGCTTACAGGTTAATCCACCCCTGCCTCTGAATGCCTCCACCCAGCAGGGCCACCTCCCTTCAGGGCTCCCTGATGCTTCAGCACAGCCTTCACGATAAAGTCTCTTTTCATCACTGAGTCTGTCAGTCACATTAAATCGACAAATCATTTCTCTTGTTGGAGGTTTCAACATGGCCTGCCTACCCTCCCAGTCTCTGATAGTTGGAAACAAATAGTGCTCTAACCGCCTGTTTATTAATAAAACATTTGCCTTCTCTAACTCAGGCAGCAAGTAATTTGAAGTGACATTGCTGTTATGTTCACAGTTATTTTTCAGTACCACTGAGAAACGCATATATTTATCTCTGTTTTGGGAAGCTCAAGTTTATACCTTCAGTTTTCTGTTAAAGGCACACATCTCTTTTGTAGTCTCCCTGTCTTTTTCAGCTCCCTGTTTTTATTTGTGTAATATCTATAGGTACATGTTGCTGGGAAGACTTAAGATGATCCGAAGAGAAATACTGGGAACTTTGAAATCTTGACAAAGGCACTGTGTTTCAAAGATGCCAAATCCTAGTCAAGGTATTATTTCGTTATGTACTCTGAATGATCCTTGATCTAACTGTACTCTGTCTAAAAATTGGTTTAGTACCAACTGCAGTTGCTTGCATCAGTATCAAAGGAGCCTACTGGCTCCAACTCCATCTTGGAGTTGCAGCCTTCAGACTGGTTTTAGTAATATGTCACATACCTTGTCTTTGTCCAATCATCTCCTCTCTAGACCTTCTCCCCCACAACACCCACAACCCAGCTATGCCTAATACAAGAAACAATTACTTTTTACCAAATTGCCAGGCTTTAATTTTTCCCCTCTCTTGCTCCCTAGCACCAAGAGTTTAGTCCAAGGAAGCTTGCCTGCAGTATTCCCAGTGACTCCAATTAATTTGCCTCCATAAGGATCTTACTTTCTAGCATCCTAACTAATTGCTTGTACCCAGTCTCCACTTGAACCAGGCCAAAAAAAAAAAAAAAAGACTTACCATAAGGGAAACTTTGTGTTTGAGTGCTTTCTGTTTGAATTTTTTAGCATACTTGAAGCATCTGAATGCTCTTTTCCCAGAAGGATTCCAAACCAAGAGGATCATCCTTAAAGCAGAGATCAGTTGCATCCAAAACACTCCTGACGATGCATGCATTAGCAAAGCTGTCAACTCATTAGCCAGGGCAGTACAGCAAGAGCAAACCTTGATGCTTCAGCTGCACACCGAATAAGTACCTCTGCTCCTCCAAGGAAACTGATTAACCTTTATCTCCCAATTTAAGAGTCTGAATGATGTCACAATTACCCCCAGAATGAATCATAATTAGTCCATTTGTGTATAATGAAACAATACCTCCAAATTCTGGTATTCTCAAAGTGAGGTCCCTTGACAAGCAGCATCAGCTTCACCTGGAAACATATTAGAAATGGAAAATCCTTCACCCCTTCTCCCAGACCGGCTACTTGGAAAATTCTGGTAGATTCAGTAATCTGTTTGAAAAACCCCCAGTCGCACTTAACCTTCCCCATTTTACAGATGAAGAAACTAAGAAAGGTTATGTGCCCAAGTTAATAAGTAATAAATTTAGGCCTAGGCTCTGAAGTCCTTGAAGTCCTTAACCTTCACCACTAAACCATGCTTCCCTAGGGGTCCAGGAATTTAAATAGAAATAGAATGAAGTCCCTGCCCTCAGGCCAGTACAATGAGAGAGTCAAATATTTGAATCAATAATTGCAAAAGAGGGTGAAAAAGGCTATTATTTGAGTTACATACAAGATTCTAAGAGAGCACAGAGGTAGGGCACCAAAACTCTGCTTGGGCCGTATGGAAAAATTATGAAACCAAATTCTGTTTCAGGTGTGCCTTTAGTAATAGGCGAGACAAAGCTGAACAGAAAAGGAACAGCATAGGTGACTCCAGCTACCTTGAGGTGGGGTATGGGGTGAATGGGGGAGGTTAACGGGAGAAGAAGTTTGAAGGATCCCAGGAGTGATCAGACCCTGAATGCCCCTCTCTGCCTTGCTGCAGAGCTTCATTTTATCCTAGGGGAAATAGGGAATTGTTGAATGATTTTAGTAAAAGAGCAATGGCTAACAATTATTTTCTTACTCCTTCCCATCAAGGGTCTAACATTTACATACTTTAAAGTGGGGTTCAGTAAATTCCAATAAAAAAGGTAAGCTAGCAATGCAGTCATGGGCACTTTTACCCAACGGGGTTGTGAAGCAAAGTTCTCTTTGTGGCACTTGTCAGGAAGACCTTCAGTCACTTAGATTTTGCTTTGCTCCTCTATAAATTTCTGATTGTGCCCTGCTTCTGATTAAGAGTTATGTTTTGTTTGGGCTTTAAGCATGAATTAAATAACCTTTCACAATAAACTGACAACTGATGTAAAGGGAAAGCTGCCATTCTTAATCACCTGGCCCTTGTGGGGTAAGGCAGATGCTGCTAGTTGACTTTTCCAAATGGGTTGGGTAAAAGATGAATTTTTGCTCTGCAGACATACAGCGATATTTCAAAATATGTATGCATAGAGAATTATATATCCTTTGCAAATAATTTGACAGATACTGAGCTTGTATATATAGCAAAATCTTTAAGTGCTTATTCCTAGTTGTTAATACACAAATTCAGTCTCCATAATAAACACCTCATTAGCACATGCTGTAGGCTCTGAAAATTAGAGACATATACTATCTAGAAAGTTGGTTGAGAAGATTCTGGAAAAACTCTATACACAAGGGTTTTTAATATCATGCATTACTGTATTCAGTGTAGTCTTCCCAGATCACAGATTCCTTTGGTGTACCATGATTACAGGTCTGTGTAAGCTTAGAAGACGAATCACATCATAGGACAGGAGCATGAGCATTTAATTTATGGAGATTCAATTCAGTTATAAAGAGAGAGCAATGAAAGACGTTAATGAGCCCTGGTACACAGGACTGCATTCAAACTGGAATACAACCTTGGAGCTATATAAAAAATAAAAAACAAGTTTAATCTTAAATTCCGCAAAATGTGTGGTTGGTCAAGGGCCATCCTCTTCCAAGAAGAATATCTTCAGGTTCACGCTGAGTGTCAATGAAGCATGCTCCCAAGCTGAGTCGCATGAACTCAGAATCAATTTCCATGTGGAAATTTTGGGGAATTTCTTGTGAGAAATTACTATTCCCTTGCACTGGGTTTTTCCATACCATCTACACAACTTGTACAATGAGCAAATTAAGACTTGCTGAAAGAGATTGTATATGCTAATTGTTGATTTTCAAATGTGTACACTTAATTAAGTGGGGATGTACTAACTGAATAAAATTGCCTTTTTTTCCCCCTAAGTTTAAATGAATCTAGCATTGGTAAAAATTCCTGCTGTGACAAAACTGAAAGACTCTGACTATTCCCAGGGCAGGAATTTATGAGGAAAGCATAAGATCAAGGATTGAGCAGGTCTCCCTCTGCTTTCCTGTCAGGGTCTTTTCATCAGTCCTGAAAGCTTCATTTTTTCTTCTTACCTTGCTTAAACCTTTTTTGTCTCCTTAACTTTCTCAGAATAAGGACCACAATATTAGTAATATGAGATAAAATTGAATGAGAATTTACTATGTGCCAGGCTCTGTGCTAAACTCACGTAATCCTTAAAACAACCCTAAGAAGTTGGTGTGAATATTATGGTATTTAACTCAATTTAACTCTCCTTAGGAGGATGGCGAGACTTTGGCTTGCTTACTTTAGACTTGTATAAGGAAGAGCAATCGCTAGTAAAGGACATCATGTTCAGTAAAGTAGAGGGTCACTGAAAATGAGTGAAACCTTCAAAGTGATGAATTTACACAACAGCCACAGCAATGGACTCAGATATACCAGTGATCATGAAGATGGCACAAGACCAGGCAACGTTTTGTCATGAGAGAGAGCTGACTTCATGGCAACTAACAACAACAACAAAGATGCCATCAATTAATTTGTTGTAGTTGTTGTTGTTGTTAGGTGCCTTGGAGTTGGTTCAGACTCATAGTGACCCTGTATACAACAGAACGAAACACTGCCTGGTCCTGCTCCATCCTCAGAATCGTTGTTATGTTTAAGCCCACTGTTGCAGCCACTGTGTCAATCCATCTCATTGAGGGTCTTCCACTTTTTCTCCGACCCTCTACTTTACCAAGCATGGGTCCTTCTCTAGAGACTGATCTGTCCTGAAAATATGTCCAAAGTATGTGAGACATAGTCTTACTATCCATGCTTCTAAGAAGCATTCTGGTTGTACTTCATCCAAGACATTTTTGTTCGTTCTTCTGGCAGTCCATGGTATTTTCAACTCAAAGGCATCAATTCTTCTTTGGTCTTTCTTATTCAGCATCCAGCTTTTGCATGCATATGAGGTGATCAAAAACATATGGCTTGGGTCAGGCCCACCTTAATCTTCAAGGTGACATCTTTGCTTTTCAACACTTTAAAGAGGTCATTTGCAGCAGATTTGCCCAATGCAATAGCATCTTTTGACTTCTTGACTGCTGCTTCCGTGGGTGTTGATTGTGGATCCAAGTAAAATGAAATCCTTCACAACTTAATTTGTGTGCCTCGGTTCTACTCTGTCACATGGGGTCTCTATAAGTCGAAATCAGTGGCACTTAACAAAAACAACATACTGGACTCATTTGTGTTCTTCCTCAGAGCCACTTGGTCTCACTTGCTTCCCAAACCTACACTTCTTGCTCTGCTTTAGTTCCAGCAACATTTTCAGCAGTTCCCTAGTTGTAAAGACAAGGCCAACTAAGCTGAGGCCCAGTGAGGAAAGGAGGACTGGAGTGAATCAGCCTTCCCAAAGTGCAAAGACCCAGCTTCAGCATGGCCTCCATCATATTTAATGCAGCGGATACTCAGATTTTCCCCAGCAGCTCCCTGGAAGGATCAGAAAACACAACCCAGAAGTCAGTGCAATTAAACTAAACTCTGTCCAATGAGAGATAGGAGATGTGAAGGAAAGTATTTGTCTTTCCTCCACATACACCAAAACGTTCTGAGCTACAGCAGCTCCACGTGGCTTTTCCAGACATATCCTTCCTGACCTAGTTCGTTTTCTAGTGAAGCTGTGACTGGTTTCATAATACATAACCTTGTATTTGCTGTCTTCCTTCTCCCACCCACTTTTCTTTATCTATCACTCTTTGGGATTGCAATCTCTACCCCACACTAACTCCATTGCCATCAAGTCGACTCTGACTTGTAGCAACCCTATAGGACAAAGTAGAACTGCCCCATAGTGTTTCCAAGGCTATAATCTTTAGGTAAGCAGGCTGCCACATCTTTCTCCCACAGAGCAGCTGGTCAGTTAGAACCGCCAACCTTTTGGGTAGCAGCCCAGTGTTTAACCATTGTGCCATTACTTCTACCCCACTCTCGCCCCCTAGTAAGACACACACATGTAATCTTGGCGTCAGGTTCTGTTTTCTAGGATACTCCAGTTAACCACAAAGACAGAAACAACTGCTGCCAATTAAACTATGACATACCACTAATTGTAGAATACATTCTGCTTTCAGAGATGTTAATAAGCACTAATACTTATATAGATAATACCTAGCACTACTCGGAGCACCTCACAAAATTAATTGTTTTATTCATCACAATCACCCTTTGAGGTGTTATTATCCCATTTTACAGGTAAGGTAACTGATGCTTTGAGAGTTTATGTAACTTGTCCAAGATCACAAAGCTAGTAATTGATGGAGGTAGATCAGAAACCAGCTCTTTCTAAAAGCACAAGCCTTTAGTGTCTATATTCTGTGAACTATACCTGCCTTTTTCTTCTACAAGGCTGAACTGGCTTAGAAAAAGGAGAGAAGTTTCAGTGTCTGGTCACTGGGACTGTTGCTTCTTCCAAAGATCTATTCAAAAATAGTCTTTATGCTGAATCCATCTTTATCTTCCTAAAGCCCCACATCTCCAGCAAAGCCTTTTCTCACTACTTCATTACACATAAACCTTCCATTCTGGGCACTTTCAGCGATTACCACACACTGTCATATATTGTCGCTTAAAAGAGAAAAAAGAATTAAAATTCACTGACTGCCTACTAGGTATCAAGGAGCCCTGGTGATACCATGGTTAAGCATTCCGCTGGTAATTGAAAGGTTCTGGGCAGTTCCAACCCACCAGCTGCTCAGGAGAAAGATGTGGCAGTCAGCTTCCATGAAGACTACAGCCTTGGAAACCATTTGGGGCAGTTCTACTCTGTCCTGTAGAGTAACTATGAGTTGGAACCGACTCAATGGCAATGGGTTTTGTTGTTGTTGTTACTAGGCATCAGGCGCTATATGGGCATATATAAACCAAAACCAAGCCCACCGCCACTGAATCAGTTCCAACTCTAAGTGACCCTGTAGGACAGAGAACTGCCCCATTGGGCTGTAAATCTTTACAGAAGCGAACTGCCACGTCTTTCTCCTGCAAAGCAGCTGGTGGGTTTGAGCCACTGACATTTCAGTTAGTAGCCAAATACTTAAAATTTAAAAATTTGTTTCTCTGTGGTCACTTTTCATGAGTAAATACAATTTTTTTTTCTCGGAAATATTCAGTGTAGAACTGCTTAATTATTTTTTTTACCCTCATATGGAAATCTTGCTCTGATTTTTTACATTTAGGTATAAGAATTCAATTTAGGTATAAGTGTAAGTCAATCCTTTGGAGTCTGGAGAACAATTTCTACATTTATTATTATACATTATATACTAGAAATGGTCAATAAAGAATCATTCATAAGTAATCCATTATCAAAAGCAGTCTATGGATGTCAGGGTGCTGTTGACAAATGGATTACCTGTTTTATTTTGGCTTTGGTCAAATCAAAATTTGGGCTTTCACCTTTCTTAAATCCAATCACTAATTCCTTAAGACAGACAAGAGACTTAAGACAGTTAACCATTATCAGACCCTTTCATCTCAGCCATATACAAAAAAAAATCCTACATCTACTTTTACTGCCAACTAGCCCTCAGATATATGTGTAAGCCTGGTGGGCTCAGGTTAAGCTCTCTCCTGCAGAAATGAATCCTTTCTTACCCAGAATAAGGTTATTTCTTCACATCTAACCAATAGGGAAATGGAGACTACTCCACAAAAGATGGATCTGCTTTCTGTTTCTTTTTCACCATTAAGGCATTTCTGTTCCATTAAATTATATATTATGTAGCCATGGAATGAGATGTCCCAGAAATAAAATCCCACACTCCTCAGGCCTCTTTCCTAGCAAATAGAAACCTTTCCAACACCACAGAAAAATTCAGGGGAGGTGGGCTACATAAATTGGAGAAAAGGGAGTAGTAGGATAAGAATGATAGTTTTTAAAAAATGATGCTAGATTTATACCTCAAATAATGTGGTACTTAGTCTCCATAGCCAAAAATAGCATGAGCTTATTTTGCTTTCCCATTACAAGTCTAAATCTAATTCATCATCTGTTAGCATGACTCCAAGGTCTTTTTCACTGTCAATGCTTTCCAGGTTTCTCTAATCCATTTAATACCTGTGTTTCACATTATTTTGCCCTATATATATTAAGTTGCACTTGCCAAGACTGACTCTCATTCTATCAGTTCCTCTTCCTGACCTTTTCAGGTTCCTTCATATGACTTTTCCAGATAGAACCCTCACTGCATTCAAGCACAAAGCCATTCTCCCTTTTGATACACTGCAATGGGTTTGATGAACAGTGACCCTGCATAATGGTAAGTATCATAGTAACTCAGCCTCCGTACACGCACAGAAATAATTCAGGTCCCTGGGCACACATCACACATACAGAAATCCACCCCAGGCTATTTCCTTCTGAAGGTATGCATTGGTATTCACCCTGGAATGAATTCTCTGCCAAACCACAGGGATTATCAGAAATTGCAATGCTCAGTTACAATCATTGACCTTGCAGACACATTAAGCTGAAAAAATAAAATGACTTTATTGTAAGTTCTCAAATCCTAAAATTAAATATTCTACAAACCTTCCAATTCCAGCCTCAGTCAAAGTTTTAAGCTTCGGTACAAATAAACATTGACTTGACTATTTCCTTCATGACTGAAACCAAATATCAATTATATGAGCCTCATAAAAACAAATGGTATACTGATACAATAATTTGTAAGCAAAATAGAACGATTTTGGTGATCAGACCAGCTGGTACTTTGCAAATGCCCTGAACATAGCAATTGATACCAAATTTTCCAGTTATAAAAATGCACATATTCATTGTGAGTTAATTTCCTAATAGCTAATAATATAAGTACAGGACTTTTCATTATTAGGCATCTTGATGGGTTGAGAATAGAGAGAATCATTTAGAGGAAAAAGACCAAGACTGAAATTGAGGAAATCTGGGATACATCCCCGATTCTGACACAAACCTACTGCCCTATTGGGCAAGTTAACACTTTTCTGGGCTGCATTTTTACCTTTAACTAGAGACTGAAGCTAAATCATAAAGACAGACAGGTGAGTGGTATTCTACAAGGTACTTTCAATCTACCAATCTCCACAACAATTCAGCAATATTGGATAACTGATATTTCGTATACAGGACCAATGAGTAGCAAAAGTAGCTTCAGAAATATAGGTCTATTATCTTCCTACAGATGAGTAGTCAAAGGTTCAGAAAGGGTAAGTGACTTGCCTAAAACTACTTCAGTAATAGAAAGTAGGAACAGAATCTGTACTCATACCCGATTCCCAGGTCTCTGCTCCATCAAATAACAACATGCTCTATCAGTCGTAATTTCCGGTTAGCTGTGTGATAATGGGGAAGGAGCAATGAGTGTCTTATTATGCTCACCTGGCTGCTTCCTGCAGGGCTTATTCCTGAACTTAACAGGAAGAGCAGATTCTGAACTAAACCAAAGCCCCGGGCTGCAAGACCGGCCTAGACAATAAGGGGCCTACGTGTAGTGGAAACTGCATTGTTTGAAACTTAGAGACCCTACTTTGCCATCCCAGCTCCACCAGATACTATTTTAGCCCCATATTATGTTCACCCATAAAATGGGAATTTTGTGCAAAATAACGTCAAGCATATGATTGACCCTCAAGAGAATTTAGCTTCATTCCCTTGTTTATTCTTATCCAGATGTAACCTGTACAAGAAGAAATTTTATGTGCTAATAAGGTATTTTAACAGTAGTTCTCAACCTTGGTAATACATTAGAATCACCAGGAGAGACGTTTTAAAATGCTGACATTTAAGTCCCAATACCATAGATTCTGATTTGCTTGATTTATGTGTGACCTGGGCATCAGGATTTTTAAAAGCTACCTGAGTAATTCTAACGCGCAGGTGATGCTGGGACTAACATGTCAAAAGCAAGTATTATGGAAGAAAATCTACTACATGACCTCGGGTTTGGCATGAAATTTTAGATACAACACCAAAAGCATAATCCATAAAAGAAAAAATTGGTAAGTTAGACTTCATTAAAATTAAAAACTTCTAATCTGCCAAAGACACTATCAAAAGAGTCAAAACACAGGTCACAGATGGGGAGAAAATATTTGCAAAACACATATCTGATAAAGGACTTGTACCCCAAATACACAAAGAACTCTTAAAACACAATAATTAGAAAACAACTCAGTTACAAAGTAGGCAAAAGATCTGAACAGACACCTCACCAAAGAAGATATACAGATGGTAAATAAGCATATGAAAAGATGCTCAAAATTGTATGTCATTGGGAAATTGCAAATTAAAACACATTGAGATACCACTACACATCTATTAGAATGGTTAAAAGCTAAAACACAGACAACACCAAATGCTGGTGCAGATGTATAGCAATGAGAATGCTCATTCATTGCTGGTAGGAATGCAAAATGGTACAGTCACTTTGGAAGACAGTCTGGTAGTTTCTTACAAAGCCAATCACAGGCTTACCATATGACCCAGCAATCACACTTCTAGGTATTTACTCAAATAAGTTGAAAACTTATATCCTCACAAAAAACTTGTACATGAATGTTTACAGCAGTTTTATTCATAATTATGAAAATTTGGAAGCAAACAAAATGTCTTTCAATAGGTGAATGGATAAACAAACTCGTACATCTGTGCAAAAGAACCCTGTTGCCCTTGAGTTGATTCTAACTCATAGCAACCCTGTAGGACAGAGTAGAACTGCCCCATAGGGCTTCCAAGGCTGTAATCTTTACAGAAGCAGACTGCCACATCTTTCTCCTACAGAGCAGCTGATGGGTTTGAGCCACTGACCTTTTGGTTAGCAGTCAAGTGCTTAACCACTACACTACCAGGGCTCCTCATATGGTGATGTATTATTCAGTGATAAAAAGAAGCGAGCTCTCAAGCTACAAAAAGACATGGAGAAACATTAAATGCATATCGCTAAGGGAAAGAAACCTGTCTGAAAAAGCTACATAATGTACAATTCAACTATATGGCATCTGGAAAAGGCAAAACGATAGAGACAGTAAAAAATATCAGTGGTTGCACAGGGTTCAGGGAAGGAGAAAAGAATGAATAGGTTGAGCACAGGGTATTTTTGGGGCAGTGAAACTATTCTGCGTGTTACTGTAATGGTGGATACTTGACATTTTGCGTTTGTCAAAGCCATACAACTATACAACACAAAGAGTGAACTTTAATGTAAACTAGTGTTGTTATTGTTAGGTGCCACCTAGTCAGTTTCTACTCATAGTGACCCTATGCACAACAGAACAAAGCACTGTCCGGTCCTGTGCCATCCTCACAATCATTGTTATGCTTGAGCCCATAGTTGTAGTCACTGTGTCAGTCCATCTCATTGAGGGTCTCCCTCTGTTTCCCTGATCCTCTCATGAAAACTATGGACTTTAGTTAACAATAATGCATCAGCACTGGTTCCTTATTTGGAACAAACATATCACACTAATGCAAGATGTTAATATTAATAGGAGAAACCGTGTGCAGGGGCCAAGGGGAAGATGGGAACTTCCTACGCAACTTTTCTGTAAAGCTAAAACTGCTCTAAAAAAGTGCATTTTTTAAAAAGCTAGTATTAGTGAGCACTTGGTAGATGCTAACTATTGCCACAATGTAAAGCATTTGATTTTCACAACTCTACGTGGCAAGCACTATTATTTTACTCATGAAGAAACTAAGACGTAAATAATTTTTCCAAGATCATACAGCTAGAAAATGGGAGAGTAGAGACTTGAATTTGGGTCTCTGTCTTTGAAGCCCAAGCTGGTAAGCCCCAGCTGCTCAGAAGGCACAGGGCCTGCAGACTGATTTTTCCTACCCTGCGTAGCACCTTATTTCTCTCAGGCACAACCACGGCTTCTCTGAATCCTCAGCATCACACTCAACACTGCAGTGTCAACTATCATCCCACATTTTTCCTGAAGGGAGCTAAGCCAGATGACAGAGATCAAAATTGCAGGCCAGCCAAGAGCCAGAGGTGGCACAATTCTCAGCTGTTTCACTAGCAGAGAGACCCAAACAGAAGCAGATTTCCTTCTAGCCTCCAGCATGTTTCTCAGAATCTATTTGCCAATCACCTCTGCCTGCCACCTCATTCCTTGTTCACCCACGTTGCCAAATGGATCAATGGAAAATTACCACCTGGAATCACTCAGTGTCACTCCAAATGTACTTGGCAGGAGGGAGGGCAGGGGAAGGGAATCGGTGGCAAATGAGATTGAATGACAGACAGTAGCCTTGCCAGACAGACTCAGAACTAGGAAGCAATTGATTAATGCCCAACACTAGCAGGAAGCGGAGCATAGAAGATACATTGCCTGACAGTATGCAATGGTCTTCCATCATTATTTCCATCACCTCCCATTAAACATCCAAGCCTCTCTTAGGTTCACTCTGGTGCTTATTTGTTGTCTTACAAAGAGGACAGACAGTCAGGGAAAATATTTTCAATATTTAATCAGATTCAAGGAAACATCTCCTTCTCCTCCTTTCATCAATTTCTCTTTAAATTTCTGTGAATTTAGCCCTATCATAAGACTAAATTAAAAACTTGCTAAGAGACAAAGGGCTACCTCAGAAACCTTGGAGCATCTAGGCAGAAGATTAAGTGCTGAGCTACCCAGGCTTCCCTCTTATTAACACTAGTATCTGTCCACAGAAGGGAGAAGGAAGACCTCATCCATCAGTGTACAGAATCCATCCAAGGCCAATATTCCTTAGCAACCTTTATTGGGGAAGGCAGCATAATTTAGTGAACTAATCTTTATCTTTGCCATCAGGAAATGGTGGTGTGTGTCCCAGCTGACTACTTGTTAGTCCTGTGAGCTTGGGCAAGGCATTTGAACTTTCTGAGCCTTGGTTTCCTCATATAAACTGAAAATAAAATAACTTTCTCATAGGGATCTTGGGAGGAGGAACAGAACTAATGGATAAAAAGGTCCTTGTAAAGCATTTGCCATCATAAAGATCAGTTGACTTGTCTCCTGTTGTTGGACAGAATCATTAAATCATTACCTGTAGTTAAATTAAAAATCCCTGCTGCTAGTCACCCTGGAGCTGGTGACACAGACCCTTCATTTTTCCTCAGTTTCAAACACTCTGAAGAATGAAGATCTCTTTATGTGGTTCCCTGGGATCAATCCAAAACTAAGTCTTGCACATACTACATACTATTTTATATTTACATTGAACAATTCTAAAGTTACCCTCGATAACTGATAAAAACACATTCGGCCATCTGTGTGGCTTTTTTTGTATGTTGGGACAATTTTATTGTTAAAGATGCAAAAAAAAAATTCAATTGTGTAAGCATTCAGTTAATTTTAATAAACCTTAATTGATTATCTTTTCTATGCCAGTCACAGTGATATGTGCTGGAAATATAACGAGACATTGTTCCTCTTCTCATGGGCCCTGAATATAGTGGGAAATACATATGTTGTTGTTCTTGCGTGCTGTCAAGTCCATTCTGATTTGTAGCGATCCTATAGGATGGAGCAGAACTACTTCATCAGGTTTTCTGGGTTGTAAGTTCTACTGGAGCAGATCACCAGGTTTTTTCTTCCAAGGAGCCACTGGTGGGTTCTAACTGATGACCTTTTGGTTAGCAGTCAAGTGCTTAACCACTGTGCAACCAGGACTCCTTGGGAAATGCTTTAAGATTTGAAATTACCATCAGGGCTCCTTGAGATTATCAAATTGTGGTATAAATATTATGCTAGGTATTTTCTGTTCACCACTCTAGATCCACCCTTCTTTAGATCCACTCTGAACCCACCCCTCTAGATCTACTCTGCTCTCTCCTAGGTGGCTGGTATCTTTGAACTGCATCAACAAGGCTCTTCCCTCCACTTTCACCTCAGACCTAGTGGTAACATGGCTCCCTAACATCATTAGCCCCGGGTACCTATATTTCTTAGTTAAGACTGTTGCAACAAATAACCACAAACTGGCTGGTTTTAAACAAAGGGCATGTATTCTCTCACAGTTTGGGAGGCTAGAAGCCTGAAACTAAGATGTCAGCAGGGCCATACTCCCTCCGGAGGCTCTGGAAAGAATTTGTTCTTTGCCTCTTCCAGCTTCTGGTGGCTGGCTGTGTTCCTTGGCTTGAAGTCACATCATTCCATTCTCTGCTTCCATCTTCAAATTGCCTCCTCCTCTTCTACATAATCCCAGATAATTGCTTCATCTCGAAATCCTTAGTTTATCACATCTGTTACAATAAAAGGTAATATTCACTCTTTTGCCATATATGGTAATTTTCACAGGTTTGGGCATTAGAACAAAGATTTATCTTTTTGAAGGAGCCATCACCATTGAATCCACTATAGTGCCTCTTCATTTTATGCTGATTTTCCTTAACACTGTTTGCCCCTTTTAAAATAATGCTTTAATTAAACTCATCACAATTACTGTTTCACTACACCAATTTTCTGACTCAGTCTGATACAAATGCTCTTTGGTGAGTGTCTTAGTTGCCTAGTGCTCTATAACAGAAACACCACAAGTGAACGGCTTTGACAAACAGAAGTTTATTCTCTCACAGTGTAGAAGGCTAGAAGTTCAAATGCAGGGCGTCAGCTCCAGGGGAAGACTTTCTCTCTCAGTCAATTCTGGAGGAAGGTCCTTGTTATCAATCTTCCCCTGATCTAGGAGCTTCCCAGCACAGGGGCCCCAGGTTCAAAGAAAAACTCCAGTCCTGGCTCTGTGTTCTCAGTGGTAGGCGGCCCCCCGTCTCTCTGCTCCCCTCTTTTTTATATCTCAGAAGAGATTGACTCAAGACGCAACCTGAGTCCTTCGTCATTAACATAACTGCCTCTAATCCTGCCTCATTAACATTCTAGAGGTAGGATTTACAACACATATAAAAATCACATCAGATAACAAAATGACGCACAAACACACAATACTGGCAATAATGGCCTAGCCAAGTTGACACACATTTTTGGGGGACACAATTCAATCCATAACAGTAACCCTTGCAGCATACCTGTGGATATGGGTATAGGAAGCCACAGGATAAAAGTAACTTATCTATCCAGTGTACATTTTTACTCAATAGTCAATAATTCAAAATATTACCTTTCTTTTTTCTAAAAAAAGCATAGAAATAATGTGGAGTAGAATTCAAAATTTATATACATTTAATAAGCAAAACATGATTTGAAGGAAAGTATTTTTTTATTATCTACTGAGTGTCATTTTTAGCTACACTTCCTGATTCTAACTGGGGCGAATTGATTCTTCTCTGTTGTGAGATGTAAGAATTTTAGAAACACTGTGATAAAAATTGATAGCTCATCTTAATCTTTTTTTTTTTCTTTTTTTTCTGTTTTTTAGTGATTAGTCTCTAGATTTAAAGGACTTTGTCCAAGAAAAGCAGAGGTTTTGTGTAGTTCTTGCTCTATTCCCCTGGGGGCTAGAAAACTCATTTTACCTCTTTCTCCAATTTACCAGCTGTGCAGTGGTAAGATGATGAGGTAGTGGAATGAGGATGTGTTGATCATGTTAATGATATTTGCAGTATTTGGACCATGTGTAAGTTCAATATAGGAACTCAAAATGTGTATTCATTTCACCCTTGTGGTCATGACTCTGGTCTCTGTTGATGGCTCTGGATGACCAGTGAAAGGTAAATGTGAAGGACTTTCAACTTAGCATACTGGTGACAAACAAAAGTATATCTCTGCAAACCTCAACGACATTGGATTAGCCACCACACCAAGAAATCATTACAAAAGAATCATGAATGATGTGTTAAAATGCTGCTTCAGAGAAGCCTCATTTTGCTACTCTTAACTCTTCCCTTTTTCTCATTTCTCACACGCAATTCATTAGCTAATTCTTCTAGCTCCATGTAAAGAATATATCCAGAATCTGGCTGATTCTCTCCAACTCCCTAAACTATAGCATCCTGGCCCATCATCTCTTACCTGGACGACTGCATAGCCTCCTAACAGAACTCTTTCTACCCTTCTCTCCTACTGTTTACTCCCAACACAGCTAGAGAGGTGTTTCTAAAGTGTGAGTCAGGTCATTTCATCCTCTGATGAAAACCTTCCAGTGGCTTTCCATATCACTCACAGTAAAAGCCCAAAACCCTTAAAGTGGCTTTCAAGGCCTTCACACAGTATTTCCCAATGGATTGGTACAGCAATGAAGGGACCTTTTGCAAAATTCTCCAGGGAGGTTAGCTGTAACTAAAGTGTCACATGACTCCATCTAGTGAGCAGGGCAGGGATGTCGTGTGTTCTGCAATGCATGGACATCACCACACAGTGAAGAATCTTCTTACTTCCCACATGTCTTTATGGTGTCCCATCTGTATACCATGCGTTACTTCACTGGAACTTTTTCAAGAATTATTCTTTTCACAAAATCACTTCTATTCACAATATTTGGGTCGCCAATATATCACACCTCTATCAATCTATATTTATATGTCATGTTTATAGTTGATCACTTTGTTACGACTTCTAGTGCAATCGTGCACCAGCATTTATACACACACACACACACACACACAGAACCCATCGTGGCATAGTGATTTAAGTGCTACAGATGCTAATGAAGAGGTCAGCAGTTCGAATCTACCAGGCACTCCTTGGAAACTCTATGGGGTGGTTCTACTCTGTCCTGTAGGGTTGCTATGAGTTGGAATCTACTCAGCGGCAGGGGGTGGGTTTGGATATGTATAAAAAAAAAAAAAAACCCTGTGCCGTCGAGTCAATTCTGACTCATAGCAACCCTATAGGACAGAGTTGAACTGCGCCATAGAGTTTCCAAGGAGCTGCATCCTTTTATTTCTCACTTCTGTTACTATCAGAGAATTTTTTTTAAGTTATTTGTGTAAATGGGTCAGATTTTATCTATGAATTTCATTTTATTTCAGGTCAGTACAGGAGGCATGACAATACATTTTCTATGGTATGGAACACTGGGATTTGACAGGAACACTTTACACAATCCAGCCTATGCCATCTCTGAACTCCCCAAAGCCCCATCAGCTACATCTCCACTAGCCTCAATTCAGAGCAATCCAACATAGTTCAATGTCAAGACTTTAACGTTGGCTTTTCCTTCTGCCTAGAATGCTTTTCCCTCAGATATCCACATCGCTTTCCCTCTCAGTTACTTCAGATCTCTGCACAAATGTCACCTGAGTAGTGAGGACCTAACCTGACAAACTTTATAAAGGAGAAACCCCAACCCCTGGTGCTCTTCCTTCTTTGTGCCATCTTACTTCTCTGTAGCACTTATTCCCCAGCTGGTAACCTCTATGTTTTACTTGTGTATATATTTGCTTATCATCTGTCTCTGCCTGTTGGAATGCGAGCTACCAGAAGCAAGGCCCTTCATTCAATCAAACCCCAGGTGCAAAAAGAGCCCTTATGCTGTGGCAGTTCCGCTCTGACCACTACTGGGAATATATCCATGATTGGCAGCTGCAGACGTGGGGTTTATCTAAGGTTAAATCTTGAGGAAAAATACACCTTCCATGAGTTAGCTAGTGTACTACACAGCTGTGACCCACAATGAAAAAATGACATATTATCTTTAGATATATCCATTATATTAGTTTGGGGGGCTTTTTATGAAATTTTTGATTGCCTAGCAATCATAACTACTTTCTCCTCTCTTTAGAGCCCAGCACTGTCCTCTTAAAACCAAGTTTCAGTTTCAATGCCGGAGCAAGTATCCACCAGCTCAATAAATATTTGAGAGGGAACTCAAAGTTGACACCATGTTTCTTTATCTCTAGGACCAGTTCATCCCAGAAAAACAAAGCGTAACAAGCTTTCTTCTGAAGAGATTCCAACCTTTCGTGCTACAAAGAATCAGAATTATTTATTTCTTATATTATGCATAAAAAATGTACTGAGCACTTACTATGTGTCAGCTAATGTGCAACATATAGGGAGAGATATTGAGATAAATAAGAGAATATCCTGATATGTGGGGGCTTGCAATCTAGAGGGAAAAAAAAAAGAAGAAGAAGAATACTTAAATTATAACGTGATTAGAACTTTAAAAAGGGATAAATCAAGTCCTGTGAAAAATAGTTCAAATTGCCTTGGTTGAGGGGTGAAATCTTCATGGTGAAGATGCCCTCTATCATGTGATATAAAGGATGGCCCAAAAGGAAAAAAAAAAAAAAAAAAGACAAGAGGGGAAGAATTTCTTGAATATATTCTACTGCCCAGACACTATCTTAATAACAGTAATAGCTAACTGTTATTGAATAGATTCCATTTGTCACACAGTGCTAAGGGTTTTGTGTGTATTATCTTATTTAACCCTCAGACAATCATCTAAGAAAACCTTTTATTTATTTCACAAATGCCTAATGAATACATACCATGTACCTGGTATTGTTTTGATTACTAAAAGATGGAGAAACTGAATCTTAAAGAATCAGTAAAGCTGGGATTTGAACTCACACGTCTGCGGTCTGATTAGAAAAAGGAAATTAAAAAGTTGCCAACTAGTTGATTCCCACACATGGTGACCCCATGTGTTTCAGAGTATAACTGTACTCCATAGGATTTTCAATGGCTGTGATCTTTCAGAATTAGGTCACCAGGCCCTTCTTCCAAGTTCTTTCTGTCCTGATTTGAACTACCAATCTTTCAGTAGTAGCTGTGTGGTTAACTACTTGTGCCACTCAGGGACTCTATGTAGTCTGATACCAGAGCACTATATTACTTTCCACAGTGAAGTGTTCTAGAGATGAGCTGTCCAGTATAGCAGCAATTAGCCACATGTGGCTATTGACCTCTTGAAATGTGGCTAGTCTGAATTGAGATGTGCTGTAATTGTACAGCAACTCATAGCAACCCTATAGGGTCGCTAGGAGTCGGAATCAACTCGACGGCAGCGGGTTTGGTTTTGGGGGGTATAATTGTAAAGAGGCCTTAGTGGCGCTGTGCTTAAGAACACGGCTGCCAACCAAAAAGTCGGCAGTTCAAATCTACCAACCACTCCTTGGAAACCCTATAGGACAGTTCCACTCTGCCCTATTGGGTCTCTATAAGTCGGAATCAACTTGAAGGCAATGGGTACAATTGTAAAAAGCAGATACTGAAGACTTAATATAAAAAGCAAAAATGTAAATATCTCTAATAATTTTTCATATCACATGTTAAAATAATAATGTATTGGCTTAAGTAAATATATCTTTTAAGTTAATATCAGCTGCTTTTTTAAATTATTAATGTGGTTACTAGAAAATTTAAAAACTACCAAAGTGGCTCACATTATACTTTTATTGGAGAGTATTGCTCTAGAAATTACAAAGCTGAGTACAGAGACGCCCTCAAGGAGGTCGCGTTGCAGCCTAGTAGAGGAGGTGGAACTGTCTACAAATCAGTACAATTCAAGGCAAAAAATTCAAGGCAGTATGTGATAATTGCCAAAAGGGGGCATGAGCAGTGTGATTTAAGATTTCAGAGGAGACAGAAATCTCTCCTGCCTGGGGTAATTGGATAGATTTAGTGGCTTGGTTACAAACAAATTTCCACTGAATTTCAAATCTGAATATTTTCTCTAGCCCACAGGCTATCACAGAAATATGAAAGATCTCTGAAACCCAAAGGAAAATCTCTCATTATGAATTCTGATGACTCAATCAATTATCTACACAGAGAATGAGAATAAAACGGATTGACAAAATGCATGGCAACTCCAGAACTGGTAATAAGTAGCAGATTGATTTCATCTAACGAACAACACTTAAGTGGCTACCAAGGGCTAAAACCAAGACATTAGATTACGATTAATAGTTAATTTACGAGGTCCTTTTTGCCTTCTTTCCACACACATTACAGGAGATAGTGCGAGGTAGAAAACTGACCAAAAGGTAAGCAATAGGGCATGAGAGGGGAAGCAAGAACCCTGGAAAATTTACAAATTAGCAAGTAGCCTCTGAATAATGAGAATTCATCGTATCAGCATGGCTCCACTGGAATTCCACTGATTTTTCGTTTTTGATTAATTTAAAGAAAGTCAAAGTAATTTGTGAACCAGCAGGCTGTTTTGAAAAATAAACAAAGCTGTCTGCAATTTTAATTTCTCCTGACTTTGTCCAGCTCCAGTTTCACATTTACCTCATTCTCTCGATTGTTATGGACTACTGACTCTTTGACAACTTAAAGAACCAGATGTGCTTCTAACCAAGAGGCCAAATTCCTCTCCTGAGAATTCGCCTCCATGGGAATTCCTATAAAAGGTGCTATAAAACGTGAATCTTCCTTGCAGTATTTGAAGGCGAGCTCTTTGCTCCGCGTGGCGTCATGTTACCTGGAGACTGCTCAGCATTTACAGTTCCGGAGCTGTAACTTTCAAGTGCAAATATGATACAAGCAAGACCACTTGAGACATGAGAACATATTGAGATGTCATTGTAATTACACAGGACACAGACTTGGCCAGCCAGCCAGGACTCTGTACGTGCAACAGTGGTTTCCTTCAAGACAGTTCTTCATCTGGCTTAACTCCCTGAGGCCTTGCCAAAAATAGAGACAAACCAAAATGGTGTGAGTACCTTTCTGGAATTGTAAACATTGGCAACAAACCCTCCAGTGTAGGAGCCAGCATTGAGTCTTTTGACTTTAGGAGGCCAAGCACACAACTGACTTCAGTTCTTCTAAAAATGCTATTTAGAGTTATTAGAGTTATTTTAAAAATTAGGAAACTGACACATAGAGTGTCTAGGAATGCCCAGCATCAGCATCAGAAGAGCTAACTCACTTGCCCACAGTGGAGTAAGGAGGCAAATGCACGTGTGTCTGAACCCATGTTTGTGCACCCAAACTCCATGACTTACTGTCCACCACAACAGATTTTCTTTTACCAGTGTATAAATTCATCCTCTCCATCATTCTGCAAAGTATTTACATACTTGGGCAAATCAAGACATGACATGATCAAAACTGGCCACGTTCTCTCATCTGTAATATAGGCCAATGGTAACAATCCCACCATAACAACTGATTGTTACATTGCTGTATGCATTTCTCTGTACAAGGTATATGTTTTATTTTTTTCTAATCGCTTCCCACTTCATTCCACAGAGAATTTGAGATGGCTGAAAGAGTTATCTAACCCCCTAGGCCTCCATTTTCTCATCTGAAAATGGGGATAAATAACACCAACCACATGCTTACCCCTGGTGTTACTAGAATAAAATAATAGATCTGAAAACATTTGAATTCTCTCCAGGTGTCATACCAATGTATCTTTGCAAGCAAGCAGTGGAGCTGAAGAATAGTTTCAGAATCTGAGACCTTTTTTTTCCCTTCCCTCCTCCTCACCCTTAAAAGTGTATAACGAAGCATTCCATTGCCTTGTTTCTACTTTCAGTTACCCACAAACTTGAGATGTGCTTATTTTAATTAAGTCATCCGATTCCTAGTGCTGACAACTTCAAGAGTCCAAGGAAAGATGGCAGCAGGCTTCATCCAAGAACCTGCTACCTGGAAGAATGTTTCTGGAAAGAAGGGTGAATACTGAGTGATCAGCTTCAGAGATACTTAATAGCAATTCCCCAAGGTATCATTTTCTAGACAGCTCTATTCTGTGAATAAGGTCACAGACTAAAGCGAAGCCCTCACAGGTAAATATTGAACCAGGTGTTAAAACACCACCAGACACCACACATAAATAGCAGCTGCTGGAAGGAATGTGGAGACCTCATCACCTGGCAACAGCTCCGATTAAGGCTCTCTCAAGAGAGATGGTGGGAAAAGGAAAATCAAACATCCACGGTGTGTGGCCAGGCCTCCAAGTCTGCACACAGCAAACTTTCCTTCAAAATTCAAAAGGAATTACTCAGGGACTATTAGAAAATGTAAAGAACTGAGAAAAAGAATAGCCTGGTTCCTCTGGAAAAGGAAGTAGAAATGGAGCCAGTCTAGATTCTTTTCTGCAACTGTGGTTTTCTTAGAATTGTTTGGTAGTCCAGATATGTCATACGGGGAACTTTTTACTGACATGGCTCAGACTTTTATTTTGCAAAGTTTGTGCTAGTGTCACACATATAGGAGGAAGAGAAGGAAATTAACCATTATTGAGGCCCTACCATGTCATGTCATACGCTCGATGTTTAGTTCCCATCATCTCTTTTGATTCTCACAAGACTCTCACAATTAGTTTCAATTTATAGACAGGGAAACTGAGGCTCAAAGAGTAAAATGACTTTCTCAGGTTATGTAAGTAGTAAATGATCAAATCAGGATTCAAATTCATGTCTCTGCGATTCCCAAACCCATACTCTTTCTACTTTACCACAATCCAACATTATTTCAGCTGTAGCTATCTATCACTAGTTGAACTTTGCACATTCCCGCTCATCCACCATGAAGTACATGATACTGGAACTGGACTTGGCACTTGAGCTGAATAAACTTAATTAAACCATGAGCTCTGCTCCATAAAGGCTTTCCACTAGTGCCACCCAAGTCTCTATTTATTTGTCTTATTCCACATAGGATTTCAAATGGAAGTTCTGATATATAAGCTTTATGTGAACATAGAGGACTAGCACTCAAAAAGGTTGTAGAAAGCTAATAGTCCAAATCCTCTGATTTTACAGATGAGAAAACTGAGGCACTGAAGGCTTAAATGTGTTTTTTTAAGGTCCTGCAATTAGTAGTGAGGACAAGAACAGAGTCGAGGCCTGTGTCTGTCTATGGTATTTTTAAATTATGGGTTCTGTCATCTAAGAGCCATAGAAATAAACACTGCAGTTCAATCAGATACTGTTAAACTTATTGTTTCCACCTAAAGGGATGACAAGATTAAACAAGCAGATAGTAGGGAGATGCCTGGAGCTTAGAACTAAGTTATCTGGGTTCATATCCAGGCTTCCTTTGTTTTGTGAGCTTCAGAAACTTATTTAGCCTCTCGGAACTTTGGTTTCCTTATCTATAAAATGGAATACTAATCCTTACCTTAACGAATTATTTCGAGGGCTTAATGAAAGAACACGGGCAAAATATCTGGCACAGCCAGGCATACAGTAGTCATACAATAAGAATTAAACTCATCTCCTGACCTCCTACAAACTAAGAAAAGAACAAAAAGGAGTAACAGCACTGTCACAGTGGTTATTAAATTATTTTTTTTCAGCACACTTAAATCCTAGAATTTGGAGAAATAAAAGACTCAAAACCATTTTTGTCAGTCCTGTTAACCCAAAATACAACTCAATTGGCACTATAGCACAAAAAACATAATACGATAACCAACTGCCATAGAGCAATTCAGAGTAGAAGTGTTCTTCATAGGGTTTTCAATAGCTGATGTTTTGGAAATACATCGCCAGGCCTTTCTTCCAAGGGGCTTCTGGATAGACTCAAACTTCCAACCTTTTGTTAGCTGCTGAGCGTGTTAACTATTTGCACCACCCAGGGACTTATAGTATAAAAACATCAGTACAAAAGCACCTACTATTATCACATTTTTTATCCACGCTGTCACCTATCAGCATCTTGTTCCTTTATGATTAAAGTTGTTTACTGCCCTACCTGCGCTCTCCAACCCTCACAAGGTGGAGTTCTCGCATGATTCAATCAACTTGGCAGCAGCTTGGCATCCTATTCTGCCTCTTTTTGCAACAAATTGCATTCAACTCTATACCAGGTCCCCTGCCTTGATAAAGTTGTATACATTTACTTAGTTGTAGGAAAAGGAAATGTGCACTGAGTAAAATGTGGCAGCATGCCTATAGAAGCAATCGGGTACATTGGTTAAGCCCCAGGCTCCTGGCATCTGGGTAATCTGCAAGTTCAGCCTGCTACAGGGTTCCAGACAGACCAAAAGTCTGAGAAGTCTTTGGATTCCTGCTGCTCTGCCCTGAAATCCTGAAGACTGTCTGAGCCCTAGCAACCCTGGCTGGGATCTCTTCAAAGTAAATGAGAATTTGTTGTATGATAAGTACTTCAATAATGATGTCTTTTAAGGACACACCTTAGGGATTAATATATATAGGATTCTTTTTTTTTTTATAGATTATATCTCCAACTAGACACTGTCTTTTTCAGTCAGAATCACTGCACTTGGCTCATAGAAAATGGCAGGCCACTCTTTCCCTTCCAGGATATTAGTTCAGATCTGTCTGTGCTGACAATGGCAGGCTATTGTCCCCAACTATCTATTGGTTTTAATTGAGTGTATATTAAACAAATACTCATTGTCACTAAACTAACTCCACTTGGTCTTCCTGGCATTTTCAGGAGAGGGAATGAAGACCAGAAAAAAGAGAGAAAGGAAGGAATAAAAATAGAAGTTCTTCTCAAATTCTAAAACCCACAAAATGTTCGATGTAGTCAGGAAGGATATTAGAAATAAAATGGAAAGCACGACCTCACACTTTTTATAAGTGACTAGTTCCTCATCAACTTTACCCACTCAGCTGGGCCACATGATCAAAGGAAGCTCCAGTCCAGGAAATTCAGCATCAAGCCCGCCATTTTGAATCCTCTAATCCTGTATTTTAACTCTAATTTTGGGTTTGTTTCTCCTTCGTATAATCTAGCCCCACCCTTGTCTTCTAAATTTAGAATTTAGATTCATATTACATTCCATAATTAAGTTCCTGCCCCTGCCTTGATTACTGCTCAGTATACCGTTTCTTTCAAGAACAAAATTGTGTTATTATCACCAGCTAAACATTACATAAGTTAAGCCTTCAGTTTTATTTCAGTCACAAAATCCATTCAAGGAAGATACAATTATTCCCATTTTATAGATAAAGAAACTGAGGTTTACAGGGGTAAATTGCCTAAGATCATGCAGTAGTAAGTAGTGGAACAGAATTTATCGTTTCTTGATCTAGAGGCTTTTTTTTTTTTTAACTAGACAGGCACTCACAGTTTAGCAGTGTATGAAAGGAGACCAGAAAATAACACTAGAACATGAAGACAGAAGCATGTAAACCGTGTTACATTAGCAACCAACCAAAAACAAACCCCTTGTCTTTGAGTCGATTCTGACTCATAGCAACCCTATAGGACAGAGTAGAGCTGTCCCGTAGAGTTTCCAAAGAGCACCTGGCAGATTCAAACTGCCAACATCTTGGTTAACAGCCATAGCACTTAACCACTATGCCATCAGAGTTTCCAACAACCCTATAGGACAGGGTAAAACTACCCCATAGGGCATCCAAGAAGCAGCTTGTGGATTATAACTGCTGATGTTTTGGTTAACAGCCATAGCTCTCAACCTCTGTACCAAAAGGAAGAAATTCATTCTTCCTGGAAAAGGCTATGCAGGGCTTTATTTTCATGATAACTCTGGAAAGAATAGAAAGAGAGGCAAGGGCACGGGCTTTCAAGAAAATAGAAATGCATGAACGGCAAGTAGTGGCTTATATTTAGAATTTAGGCCTTTGGAAATAACGTGCCAATAAAAGAAGTTAATAAGCTGTTAGAAGCTGATTAGAGGAGTTTGGATGCAAACTAGTAAGTTTGGACATTGTCTTAGGGCAAGAATCCTTTCAATAAAAATGAGCTTTGCCCACGATTTGGAGAGTAGGGAGAAACCAGAATTTGCAGGCTATTATTACTTCCCAGAATGAGATTATGGGGCCTGATTCAGGTCTGCTGTGGCAAAGTGAAAGCGAGACAATTTCCAAGTAGGATTAAAGTACTGTAATTGGTGGCCAATTGGATTGTGAGGGTTGAGAGTGAAAGATGAGATGAAGATTCTAGCTTGGGCAACAGTTCCCTCACTGTCCTCAAACTAAGCGACACCTCTTGCAACACTAAAAAGTAAAATTAGAACAATACATATTATGTGGTTTAGTACTTTCTCACATTATGAATGTATAATCTCATAAGCAGGTAGCCTGAATAATGCTTCTCAAATTTTAATGTTCATGCGTACCTCTGGGGAATCTTAGTGTACATTCTGATTTTGTTGCCCTGGTTGTGCAGCCTGAGAATCTGCTTTTCTAATAAGCTCCCAGTGATATTGATGCTGGTTTACAGGTGGCACTTAAGGAATCAAGAATATAAAATACAAAGAACAGATCTTCCAGATGCTTCCAGACAAATGGTAGCTATTTAATCAATAAAGAAAGCTGGCAATGGAGGACTTCGGTGTGAGAGGGGAGAGTGGTGAGGATGAAATATGTCTTATGTTTTGAGAATGCTGCGTGAAAGCCATCTACATCTTCCACAAAGTGTCCTGAGTGTTACTTGCATAGGCTACGTGGTGACCTTGGATGACTCAGCAGCTCTTCCTGGGAGGTCTTTTCAATGTACAAGTTAGCAAGAATGAGCCCCACGTAGACTGTGGAGTTAATTCTGTATCAGCCAAGAATGTTCACCTTCTACAGAGAAAAGTATCCCTTGGCTTCTTCCTTTGCCAAGACACAAAGACTCACACAGGCGGTAAAGACTAAGACATTTAGCAGTCAGTTCCTTTAAAGAATGTCAAAAATATATGCCAGGGACCTTTGTCCAAAAGTAAATAATTATTGCTTGGCAAGTGTTCAGAACAGTGAACTAAGCAATAAGTTAGTTTTCTTCTTACCAACAACTGCCTGCCTGCCCTGACTTGCAGGTTTGTTGTTCATTTCTTTTAAAGCTGGTTTCATATAGAAGGTTTCCAATATGCACTTGTAAAGAAGACATATTGTGGGGTGGCATGCTCTGGGAAAGTCATTTAAGTCACGTCAGTTGATAGTTCAAGCCTACTACATTCTTCCTGATTTTCTACCTACTTTTTATTTATCAATTAATGAGAGAAGAGTTTGAAGTCTCTGAATACTATGTTCGCTTTCATCTATTTCTCCTTTTCATTCTGTCAGTTTTTGCATTGTGTACTTTGAAGCTCTATTATTAGGTCCATTTAAGTTTGTTTTGTTAGGTCTTCATGATGATTTTACCTCATAATCATTAGGAAAATCCCTTTGTTATCATGAGTAATATTCTCTATTTTGGAAAATACTTGGTCTGATATTAATATAGCTCTTCCCACTTTCTTTTGATTCATGTTTGCTTTTTCTTCATTTACTTTTAACTCATCTGTGGATTCATATTTAATTGAGTTTATTGTAGACAGCACAATTTTTTTTCTAGTCTGATAATCTCCAATTTTAAAGGGGCGTTTTGATAATATGCATATAATACAATTATCAATATAGTTGATTTATATGCCTAATCTTGCTATTAAAAAAAAAAAATTGCCATCAAGTTGATTCTGACTCATAGCAACCCTATAGGACAGAGTAGAACTGCCCCATGGAATTTCCAAGGAGCACCTGGTAGATTTGAACTGCTGACCTTCCGGTTAGCAGACATAGGTCTTAACCACTATGCCACCAGGGCTTCCAATTTTGCTATAGGTTTTCTATTTATTCCTTCTTTTTTCTTTTTCCCCCTACTTTCTTCTGGATTAAGTGAATTTTTTTTTTTAGTGATTTCATTTTATCTCCACTATGGGCTTATGGGAAACACTGGTAGCGTAGTGGATGAGTGCTATTGCTGCTAACCAAAATGTCGACAGTTCAAATCCACTAGGTGCTCCTTGGAAACTCTATGGGGCAGTTCTACTGGGTTTTTTGGTTTATTGGCTTAAGAGTTATACCTTTTTTGGTTTTAAGTTTAGTGAGTTTACTACAGTTCACAATATGCATCTTTAACTTATATCATTTCAAATATAAGGTAAAATTTTTACTGTGGATACTTTCCTCCTCTCCTGTTCTTTGTTATTTTGTCATATATTTTACTTCTATGATGTTGTAACAATATATTATTATTTCACTGTAAACAGTAATTGTCTTTTAAAGAAACAAAAAGAAGAAATATTCCTTAATATTTACTACTTCTGGTGCTTTTTATTCTTTTCTGTAGATGTATACTTCCATCTTGTATTGTTTTCCTTTTGTCTGAAGAACTTCCTTTAATATTTTTTATAGTGCCGTTCTGCTAGCAATGAATTCTCTCAGCTTTTGTTGTCTGAAAAAGTCTATATTTTGCCCTCATTTTTGATACATATTTTCACTGTACATAGATTTCTACATTTTTTTTTCTTTAATTACTTTTAAAATGTCTTTCTATTATTTTCTATCTTCTCTTGTTTTTGATAAAAAGTCTAAGGATATTTTTATCTTTTCCCTTCCTCTATATAATTTGTCTTTGTTTAGTTTTCTGGGGTATATTCTGTTTGGAATTCATTGATATTCTTGGATTTTTTGTTTATAGTTTTATTCACATATGTCAAAAAATTTCAGTAGCTATTTTTTTCTGGTATTTTTTCTGTCCCTCTCCTTCTGTGACTTCAGTTACACTTTGTAAGGGTTAGCCTCCTCAATATTGTTCCACACTGAGGCACTCTTAAATTTTTTTCATTCTTTCTTCTCTTTGTGCTTTGCTGTAGATATTTTCTATCGCTATATGATTTCCAGTTCCTTGATATTTTCTTCTGAGGAATCTAATCTTCTTTTAAGTCCATCCAGTGAATTTTGCATTTCACAACTCAATGAGACCACCGTGTTCTGACAGACTTCTCTCTCCTTGTGCCATAGCATCCAGGCAGAAAGAAAAAGAGATCATAGGACACACTTCATATCTTCCTCTTCCCACTGCCTCTTGTCCAATGTCTGAAAACAGTTGTTTCATGTATTTTCCCCAATATTCTAGTTGTTTACAGTGCAAAGACAAGTCTCATATCAGTTTCTCTATTGTGGCCAGAAGTTGAAATCTCATCCTATGTAATTTGAGGAAATGCTAGAGAGTTTGTATAGATTCTTTGGGCTTATTTTTCTACTTCTGAGTCATTACTTTACTTTTCAGAAAACTAATTAAGTGAAAGATAATTAATTCATAGGAATTTTTTAAATGAGAAGTCTCTAACTTACATTGGTATTGAATGGCCAGGAGACAAATTGCATGCATATCATTTGAGGAGGAAAAAGCTTAAGTTAAGCTAGAATATTTTAAATGCAGCTGATCTAAGACGCACAATGGGAAGCATCATATTGTGCTTTATTTATCAGACTGTCTTACTTGGTTATAAAGAAATGGTTCTTACCTAGCTCGCCAATTAAAACATTAAAATTGGGCATGAAAAATATCATCCAATATTAGAACTGAAAGGAAACATTACTTCCTACAGCTTTGGAAAAAAGGCTCAGAGAAGTCAAAGAGCTTTTTTATTCACCCAAGGAAACATAGCTTGTTATTGGAAGAGGTATGCTACTTGATTCCAAGTACCGAATGCTACACACTCACTGTTCCTTCCTGCCTCAGAATTCAGAGTGTACTGAAAAGCATGGTGTTCTAAAACTAATCAGTATAAACAAATAGGATGTTGTCTTTCTAAAAATTAAAATTATTTTTCAATTTTCCTTACACTGTATTATCTTTAAATTGGTAATTACGCAAATACTAGGTAAGTCCTACTGCACATTGCATTTTTATGGCCGATTATTGCCTTTATGAAAATTGAACAGCCACATTTTAAAGTAAGTGGGAAAGAGAGCTTTCTGAAATCATTTGTTCTACCTATCTACTCTTTAGCACTACATAGGATTACACTGAGTTAAAGTCTTAGAAAATAGTAATTATTTGAGCCCATGGAGACTTTGTAAAGAATTCTTTACCAAGAATCCCAAGTCCTTATAAAATTTCTGATCCTTTCAAGAAGTCTCTTAAGGTTTTGTTTTTACAATCTTACTTAGCAAGTATTTAAGTAAATAATTCATTTGTTTGACTAAGTTGTCCACACATTTGAATTGGATCTTCAGCAAGCATGTATGAGAAAGATTAAATAATGTCCTGAATGATGTTCAAACAATTTGGAATTACCAATCATAAAAGAAGCTTATAATTCCCTTCGCTTATTGCTAACACTTTGTTACCTCACCTTCTTGAAAAATGGGTCTTGACTTCAAAAAGAGGCTGTGTCTATTAAGCTAGAAAGTGACCCAAAGCTTCTAAGCCCCAAACAGATTCCCACTGCCTTTACCAATGTTTTATTTCAGTCTCCATCTGGTTCAGCAGTAACAAAAAAACTATTGTTAAAACGCACGTTTGAGGCAAAATGCATTAGCCTAAGTGAGTTATCCATTGGAAAAAAGCAGTGTTGAGCTCAGAAGAAATGCGTTTCCAGACGTGTGTTTGTACATTTTCATTAACAGATAATTACTGGGTACCTACTACATGCTAGGGAATCCCTTGATATTGCAATCAGATTATGCACTTGGCTGCTAACCAAAAGGCTGGAGGTTTGAGTCTGCTCAAAGGTGCCTTAGAAAAAAAGGCTTGGCTGTCCATTTCTGAAAAAATCAGCTATTGAAAACCCTATGGAGCACAATTCTACTCTGACACACATGGAGTCACCATGAGTAGGAATTGACTCAACAACAACTGGTTTACTACATGTTAGACATTGTGTTAGGGAATATACTGATGAACAAGCTATAGTGATCATAGTAATCTATAGTATCTTTAGTTGTGTGTTTCTCCCACTCATCACCGTCAGAAAACACTGGAATAGAAACTCCATTAAGACCCTGTGTGTCTTGTTCATCATTGTATCAACATTATGTCACATCCCTCTCAAAAATAAAGTCCAAATTAAACAAACAAACAGAAAATACAAATAATATATATGTTATAGGTTATTTCTTGGGAAAGTTTTGCCACACAGAAAAGCTTCATCACCACCTCCACTTAAACAGCTTTTCCTTCCCGCAAAGTATTTCCCTCACCTCCCTGGCCCTGCTCGTTTGCTTTCCTCTGTCAAACTCTAGAACACACCCTTCGATTTGTTTTGTACTGTCAGCTTGCATGCCCCACTGAACAAAGCAGAAGACTCCAACAAACATCTGTGTTTCTTGAGCATGCCCTTGGAAGATATTCAAGTCATCCAGCCCCACTAGTAAACACTGAGAACACATTTGAGCTAGGTTCTTTACATCTGTTTTTATACTTCTTCTTCTCAATAACCTTGAAAAGTAATATTATTTGTAATTTATAACTAAGGAAACTAAGGCCCAGAGATCATGGGTAATTTGGCCAAAATTGTACAACTGGTAAATAGAAATAGGAACTCAAGCCCATGTGTGTGCTTATCTCAAAGGCTACACTTTTCAGCAGGCTCTGAAAGCCTCAAAATACTCGCTTGTATTTATTGAAAACTTGCTATTGTCAGTTTTGGGCTAAGCATTTCATACATATCATGTAATTTAATTCTCACTGTGAGGATTGTTGTTAATCCTACTATCCAAAACCAGACCCATTGCCATCAAATCAATTTGAATCCTACTATAAGTAATGTTATTTTCCCCATTTTACAGATGAGAAAATTGAGGCTTACCAAAAATAAGGTACTTGCCCAAGGTCACACAGAAAGAAAGTAGTGGAGGGAAGATGCAATCAGGTCCACCTGACTCCTTGGCCTATTGCTTTCCGTCCTATCAAACTGCTGAAATGGAACATGTTTCAATCCAGTATTTCACACCAATATCACAAGTTCCTTTGCAGGCACTGATGAAACATAATTTTCTGTTCTCTATATGAACATTTTCAGTAACACATGATCACTACTCCAAGACCTGTTCATTTCCCAGTTGGACACTCTGTTGTTGTTAAAAAGGTGCTGTCAAATAGGTTCCGACTCATAGCGACCTTATGTGCAATAGAAAGAAACACTGCCCAGCCCTACACCATCCTCACAATTGTTGCTATGCTTGAGCCCATTGCTGCAGCCACTGTGTCAATCCATCTTGTTGAGAGTCATCCAATTGTTAGCTGACCCTCTACTTTACCAAGCATAATGTCCTTCTCCAGGGACTGATTCCTCCTGATAACATGTCCAAAGTACCTTAGACGAAGCGTGGCCATCCTCGCTTCCAAGGAACACTCTGGCTTTACTTTTTCCAAGAGAGATTTGTTTGTTCTTCTGGCGTTCCATGGTATATTTAATATTTTTCACCAACACCATAATTCAAAGGTATCAATTCTTCTATGGTCTTTCTTATTCATTGTTCAGCTTCCACATTCATAGTAGGCGATTGAAAATACCATGGTTTGGGTCAGGCTCACCTTAGCCCTCAAATTGACATATTTGTTTTTCAACACTTTAAAGAGATCTTTTCCAGCAGATTTGCCTAAGGCAATATGTCGTTTGATTTCTTGACTGTGGTTTCCATGGGCATTGGTTGTGAACCCAAGTAAAATGAAGTCCTTGACAATTGCACTCTTTTCTCCTTTTATCAAGATGTTGCTTATTGGTCTAGTTGTGAGAATTTTGTTTTCTTTATGTTGAGGTGTAATCCATACTGAAGGCTGTAGTCTTGGATCTTCATCAATAAGTGCTTCAAGTCCTTTTCACTTTCAGCAAGCAAGGTTGTGTCATCTGCATAATGTAGGTTCTTAACGAGTCTTCTTCCAATCCCGATGCCCTGTTCTTCCTCATATAGTCCAGTTTCTTGAATTATTTGCTCAGCCTACAAACTGAATAGGTATGGTGAAAGGATACAACACTGACACACACCTTTCCTAATTTTAAATCAGGCAGTATTTCCTTGTTCTGTTTGAATGACTGCCTCTTGATCTATGCACAAATTTCTCATGAGCACAATTATGTGTTCTGGAATTCCCATTCTTTGCAATGTTTTCCATAATTTGTTATGATCCACACAGTCAAATGACTTAGCATAGTCAATAAAACACAGGTAAACATCTTTCCGGTGGTCTCTGCTTTCAGTCAAGGTCTTTCTGACATTGGCTATGTTCTATGCCCTCTTCTGAATTCAGCTTGATTACTGGCAGTTCTCTGTCAATGTACTGCTGCAACCATTTTTGAATGATCTTCAGCAAAATTTTGCTTGTGTGTGATTATTAATGATATTGTTCAATAATTTCTCCATTCTGTTAAATCGCCTTTCTTTGGAATAGGTACAAATATGGATCTCTTTCTAGTCAGTTGGCCAGATAGTTGTCTTCCAAATTTCTTGGCATAGATGAGTGAGCCTCTCCAGAGCTGCATCTGTCTATTGAAACATCTCAGTTGGTATTCTGCCAATTTCTGGAGCCTTGTTTTCCACCAATGCTTTCAGCACAGCTTAGACTTCTTCCTTCAATACCATCAGTTGTTGTTCATATGGTACCCTGTGAAATGGTTTAATGCCAACCAATTCTTTTTGGTACAGCAACTCTGTATATTCCTTCCATCTCCTTTGATGTTTCCTGCATCATTCAATATCTTGCCTGGATACTATAGTAATAAGAATTTTTTTTGTTTTGCATCAAAATATGCCCTTCTTTAAACTTGTTTTTATTCTGTCCTAAAGAGCAATAAACACTTTTCTTGTCTCTTCCACAGCTCTTTAAGTTTTTCATTCATTTTCAGCTATTTAAGGTGCACATACCATATGCTATGCAGTGTTCTAGATACTGAGGGTATAATGGTGAGCAACACAGACACATTCTCTTACAGTTTAGTGATTGAGATGGACACTAATAACATAATTACACAAATTAGTACATAACTGTAAAATGTGATAAGTATCATTAAGAAAAATACATCAGATTATGAAACTGTATTTCAGAGAGTCTTAGTCTAATTTGCTTTGAGATGAGTGTCTTTTTTCTTAAAAAGTGGATATTTAAAAAATGAGTAGGAATTAAGGCAAATAGGGTTAAAGAGCCCAGATAATGATGATGGAGATTTAGTAAAGGGAACAGTATGTACAAAATCTCTGAAGGCCTTCCAACCATGAAAGGCCAGTAAGGCTGAAGCCCAAAAAGCAATGAAGAAGATCCATTAAGACTGGATCATGCATGAAGGTCCATTTAATGCATGAAAGTACATATATAGCATGTAATAATTTTGACCATCATCATAATAAAATTAGGGTGCCATTGGAGGATTTATATTCCAGGTGGATTAAAGGGAGGCAAGAGTAAATGTGGAGACTCATAGAAGGCTTTTGTAATCTTCTAGAAGATGATGGCAGTCTGGAGAAAGTGGTGGTAGCAGAGAGAGAGAGAGAAAGGGTCCAACTTTACCATGGCTGAGAGCAGCACAGCTATTGCCTGCTATGATACAGGCTCTATCCCATCACATTGTAATATTAATCACTAGTATAATTCAGATGGAGTCCTCGGGTGACCATTAAACTCCAAACCACTAACCAAAAGGTTAGAGGTTCAAATTCACCCAGAGACACCTCAAAAGAACTGACTGAAAGATCACAGCCATTGGAAACCCTATGAAGCACCATTCTACTCTGAAACATATGGGGTCACCATGAGTCAAAAATAGACTCAACAGCAATGGTTTGGTATTTTTTTGTTTTGTAATATGAATGGAGTCACCTTATAACCTAGGCAGTCTGACTTCAGAATCATCATTCTTGACTATCACACATACAGTTTCCTATAGACCACCTGAATGTTCTTGGAAGAAAAACAATTCTCAGAATATGAGATACATTTGATTTCAGATCCATTATTAGAAGTGGGCTGCAGTACTGAGAAGAAGCCACCACGACGTGACACCACCTCTCTCACCACCCCCAAGTCAGTAAATGTCAGAGACAAAACTCCCCGCTGTACAGAGCCAAACAGAACCAGGAAGAAAACAGCGTTGACATTCAACAGATACCTGAGGCTTTGAAATATGCGAAACTCAGGAAGGAGCCCCAGGAACTGGAATTCGATTATTTCAGTAGGGTGAAGCAGCACATTAAGGGAAAGGGGGGCAAGATGCTAACAAGGATAGTGTTAAAAGAAAGAACTGAGGGTGCTTGGGAGAAGAGAAGAAGAATGAATATTGAAACACACTTTGTAAAAATGAATGCAATGAGGCCATGCCTTCTTTCAGATCTCAGGGAAAAAATTAAGTAAACCAGATGCATAATACCTGCTTTGCCCAACATTCCTCTACTTCTACACGGTCTCTGTTTAGCTTTGGAAAAATTACCTGAACTATTCAATAAAATATGCATAAATGGAAATCATCAAATAATGAGTCTCGTTTAAGGAAGACAATTTAGATAATATTCAGAATAGAGATTGGTATCATCTATTGTTAAAGGACATCACCTCATTGCCAGGTGGTAGGTGGTATCCACTAGGAAATGTAGACCAAACTGATGAACCCAGAGATCAATCATTCAGCTCTCCTTGCCAATATCTACCTCAGGCTTCTCCAAAGCCCTATCTGAACCTTATACCCATGAAAACATCTGGAGATATGCTTGGCAGCTGTTATGGATTGAATTGTGTCCCCAAAAATGTGTGTCAGTTGGCTAGGCCAGATTCCCAGTACTGTGTGATTGACTACCATTTTGTCATCTGATGTGATTTTCCTATGCATTGTAAATTCTACCTCTATGATGTTAATGAGGCAGGATTAGAGGAGTTATGTTAAATAAGGCAGGACTCAATCTACAAAATCAGGTTGTATCTTGAGGCAATTTCTTTTGAGATATAAAAGAAAGAAGTGAGCAAAGAGACAGAGGCTCTTCTACCACCAAGAAAGCAGAGCTGGGAGAGAGGGTGTTCTTCAGACTTGGGGTCCCTGAGCTGAGAAGCTCCTAGACAAGGGGAAGATTGATGCAAGGACCTTCCATCAGAGTCAACAGAGAGAGAAAGCCTTCCCCTGGAGCTGGCACCCTTAATTCAGACTTCTAGCTTCTTAAAATGTGAGAAAATAAACTTCCTCTTTGTTAAAACCATCTACTTGTGGTATTTCTGTTATAGCAGCACTAGATAACTAAGATTTTTGTACAGAGAGTGGGGTACTGCTCTAACAGGAACGTAAAATGTGAATGCTGTTTTGAAACTGTAAATGGATAGAGACTAGATGAGTTTTAAAGTGCCTAAATAAAAGCCTAGTTTGCCTTGAAGAGGCTGTTGGTAGATTATGGACATCAGAGACAATTCTGGTGAGGACACATAAGGAAATGAGGGAAGCTGTTACGCTGGAGATGGTGCAGACAGCGAGAAGCAGCAGCAGAACCAGGAGACCAGGGCAAGACAGCACTAGAACTGACCCACAGAGTAAGAGAGCTGAGTGCCTTTTGTGCAGAAGGCTTCCTGGAGGAGTGGGATGCCTCTGAGTACTTATAGGTGAAGCTAGACTTGCAGACCCACAGAGCAAGAGAGCTGAGTACCATTCAGGCTAAGTTTACTGGCAGAGTAGGGTGCCTCCAGGCCCTTATCAGTAAGGCATATGAGGGCAGTGAGGCTTGAGGGGCCAAGGCCAAGGAACCAAGAAGCAGAAGCCAAAAAGACAAGAAACACAGGAAGCTGAGCTGCCTCAGTCTCAAAGGGTATGGCCATGACCTCTGGGGTCTCAAAAGGTGGAGCCATGGCCTCCAGAGTTTCAAGGGTGCGATCACAGCCTCCTAGGTTTCAAAGAGTCAGATCTTCACCAACTTTTGAACTGTGAGGCTGCCTTTCACTAGTGCCAGTGAGATGGGGCCAGATCTGCTGCCCAAAGCTAAGGGGGCAGAGCTGCCATACCCAAGGGGCAGAAGAACAGGGCCTGCTGGGGCCAAGGAGGTAGAGCCAACACTCAGGTGGACTAGGAGAATGGGGCCTCCCAAAGCCAAGGAAGCAGAGTTGACATTCCAGTGGGCCTGGAAGGTGTTGCTGAAGCCCAGGTGCAAGAGGCCTCCACCCAGAATTCGGAGAGTGTAGCCAACATCCAGAGTCTGGAGGGCAGGGTCATTACCTAAAGAGTTATTTTCAAGCCTTGAGAGCTATGTAATGTGTTCTGTTGACTGGCTTGGTGCCTGCTATCCCTTCTTTCTCTCCAGTTTTCTCCCATTTGTAACGGGAATGCCTACCTTGTGCCTGTTCCACCACTGTATTTTGGAAGCAGATAATCTTGTATTCTAGATCTCACAGATGAGGAGGAATTTCTTTTTGACCTGAAACTGATTTAAGACTTTTGTTATGATATGATGGGGTGAATGTGTTTTGCATGTGGTAAGGACATGAACTTCTGGGGGCCAAAGTGTGGGATATTATTAATTGAATTGAGTCCCCCAAAAAATGTATCTAAACTTGGCTAGGCCAGATTTCCAGTATTGTGTGATTGCCCCTTTTGTCATCTGACGTGATTTTCCCATATGCTGTAAATCCTACCTCTATGATGTTAATAAGGCAGGACTCAATCTACAAGATCAGGTTATGTCTTGAGATATAAAACAGAGAAGGGAACACAGAGACAGAAAGCAAGAGCTGGGAGCAGAGCATATCCTTGAGACTTGGGATCCCTATGCTAAGAAGCTCCTAGACAAGGGAAGATTGATGAAAAGGACCTTCCCCCATAGTCGACATAAAGAGAAAGCCATCCCCTGAAGCTAGTGCCCTGAATTCAGACTTCTAACCTCCTAAACTGTGAGAGAATAAAATTTTTCACTGTGGTATTTCTGTTGTAAGCAGCACTAGGTAACTAAAACACCAGCTAAGAATAAATAAATAAATAAATAAAGATCCTGCATGATACGGGTTACCATAGATATAGTTATCCTCTTTAAACCTCTACTCTATACTGCCGCTCATGGAGTCTCTTCACGATTTGGAAGCCTATTCTTTCTACCACACCAGGGCACATAAACATACATTAGGTATTTAGCTACTATATTGGTAAAATTTTACATTTAAATGTAATATTTTATAGTGAAATTTTATATTGATGAAAATCTTGAAATTGAGAAAACTAAGGCACAAAAAAGCCTTTGTCCTGAAGCAATGATAATTCAGTAGCAACAAACCTACCTAGCATCCAGATCTTGGTTTCTAATACCATTCTCCAAAAACAGGAACCAGATCTCCTTGGAGAAATAGCTGATTCTAGGAGTAGGGCAAGAAATATATAAGATGAACCTAAGGCATCTGCCAAAAATAAGGAAGTGCTAAAAGCACACAAACAAACCAGAAAGATTGAGGTATGTAAAGAGACGCCAGGGCCAACTGAAAGAGCTCCCAGGGGCCAAAGCTGGAACAATTTGTGCTACAAAGCATCACGGAATTGTACCCCAAAGTATAAAATAAATATCCATTAGTTCATAGTGATATGAATAAATGATTGAATGAATAGACGAGAAAGAACAGACAAATCTCCCTGGCACAAGAATTCTAAATAATTTATGTAGATGATCTTCCCTCAAGGAGGTGGTGCATAACTTCCCTCTTTTTAAATGGACTATGCTTAGTGACTTCCTTCCAATCCAAGGGGAGGAGGGAGTAACTTTATAGTGAAGAAACCTGACAAACACTACCTCATCCAGGTGCTTAAGATCAACATCAACAGTTACAAGCCATATTGGTAATATGCACCTTTGATATGATATGCTGAAAATGGCATTTTATTTTTGTGGTCTTCCTACCAAAACCTATAACCGCAGTCTAATCATGAGATAAACATCAGAAAAATCTCAATAAAGGGCCAATCTACAAAATGCCTAACTAGTGCTCCTCAAAATTCAGGGTCACCAAAAAACAAGAAAAGTGTGAGAAATTTTCACAGCCTAGAGGACCCCAAGGAGGCATGATAACTAAATACAATGTGGTATCCTGGATGAGATCCTGGGACAGAAAAGGACATCAGGTTCAAACTAAGGAAATCTGAACAAAGTATGACCTATAGTTAATAATGGAGCCCTGGTGGCATAGTAGTTAAGAGCTTGGCTGCTAACCAAAAGGTCGGCAGTTCAAATCTACCAGCCACTCCCTGGAAACCCTATGGGGCAGTTCTACTCTGTCCTATAAGGTCACTATGAGTTGGAACCAACTCAATGGCACCAAACAACAGCAACAACATAGTTAACAATAATGTATCAACGTTGGTTCATTAATTGTGACAAACGTACTACACTAATGGAAGATGTAAATGATAGGTAAAACTGGATTGAGGTATATGGGAACTCTTTGTAGTGTCTTTGTAAGTTTTCTGTAAATTTAGATTTATTCTAAAATAAAAAGTTTATTATTATTTTTAAAGGCCTTTGTTTGAACTCACAAGCCTGGCCTAGGGTAGAACCAGGATGAACACTGAGTCTGATCCTGGTTTAAGAGTATTGTCATCTACCGAGTATTTCAGTAGAAAGATGTCCATTGGCTTCTGCATCTTGTCAACCTCCTGAGCATGCTCAACACCTCTTTAAATGTTCCTCCAAATATGTCCTAGTATTATAATTCATGAACTTACTAAATTTTAACGGCCTCCCTCTCCACTTCATACTGGCAACCCACACATGGCCTTATCCAAAACTATCAGACAAAAAAAAATGCCTGCTGTAAATATTCATGGCACCCTGTTATCCTACTTCTCCCACTTTCTGAACCCAATCTTTTCCACCCTATTGAATTTCTACTCCATGTCACTTCTCCATCGTCCCTATCTATCAACTCCCTTCTCATACTGTGCCCCTCCAGAACATGCCTTAACCTCAAAAAAAACTATTTTCAGCACATATTCACTATCACCACAGATCTTCTTATGCCCTTAGTATCCATCAGCCTCTGTTTACCTAGCCCCCAGCCAGGCCCCAGTCCTGTTCCCAGAATGCTCAGGGCTATTGGCTAAAATCAAACTACTCAGTTGACTAGCATAAAAAAAAAAAAAATAGAATAATAATATCCCATCTCAGCTGGACTTTTAATGGGGTCCAATAACTTTTCTTTTAGCTAAACATCATTGTACCCAAATGTTCTCAACAGCCTTCTTAAATTTTTGCCCACTTTGAGTCCTAGCCCTGCCTTTTCGCCTCTTCATCTTCTGAAATAGAATTGTCTCCTGCCTGAGAAGATTGTGGCTTCCAACTTTAACTTCTTTCAGTTCCCCTCTCCTTGCCCTTTCAAGAATACTCTCCCTTGCCCACCTGCTCACCCCCACGCTGACAATCTCCACCATCTTCTCTTTCCCAGAGGAAAGCTAGCCAGAGGTCTTTATTGTCCCAGCACCAACCATTGATTCAAATCTCTCTCATTTGCAGTGGGGTCTTGTTTCCCTCATTATCCTTTTCCTCCCTCTCTCATCACTTCAGTATGTCCTACATTCAGTTCTTCTCCTTGGCCTTTAAATATTTCCTCTTCCTAAGAACAAACTTTGTTCAACTGCACTTCTGATTTACAGACAAACATACTATATTCACTAGTAAGTTGTAAATGATTTTGCTTTATCCACATTTTTTTTTCAAAATATGAGTACAGTCAAGGAAAAAAATGGGGTAATAAAAGGTATCACTGGCAGTGAAAATATGGGCATCACTGCTGACATGTTTTTTGGGTCCATCTCAGCATTTATGTTCTAGGGTTCTCTAATTTGTCTCTTTCTCTGTTTTTCTAGAATTTCAGGACAGGAGCTCTGTTACAGAACTTATCGCACCCTGTCTTCCATCATACTAGGTTGCTGGCTTGCCTAACATTTTCTTGAAGAAGGTTCCATGTGCTATTTATCTGTAGCATAGTGTTTCATGAATTGTAGGTATTAATTAATCATCACTGAAAGAACAAATGGTGAACTATCTTTGTTCCAGGCTCACTATTAATGTTAGCCTTTTAAAAATAACTTTTAATACTCCTTTCATAAAAGTATTGAGGCTGCTGCTATCTTTGTTAGGAAATACGAAGAAATAAAAATGAAGAACATAGCCCTAGGATATAGATGCCAAGGAAAACCACCCCACAATTCATTTGATGTCCACTCTGTATGCTGCCAAGGTAGGTCCTTGAGAGCGGGGTCTTACTTCAATGTATGCTTTGTACAGTGCCTGGGTCAATGGAAATTCACAGCGATTAAATGAGGAATGAGACTCCTATCATCTATTTTCAGCTCTAGAATTACACAGATAGCCTTTGGCCTGTAACATGGTGCTTTGAAACTTAAACTCTTCAGTCTACACATCTAACTGGTTTCAAAGGATTTTGCTTAGGGTAATGGCCACAAAAGAACAAAATATTACTCTTTACTGAGTAAAATAAATCAATATCCCAGCATTTCTAAGAGGTCTGTATTCATATAACAAAAACACATTCTCCTAGGTTTTTTCCTTCCAAATAGTTGTATTTGTATTCTTCCTTAATTAGAGCTGCTGAGTTTTCATAGTTGCTTAATTAAATTGGGGGAATATCAATTTTGTGATGCCTTTAGGAAAGCGATTCCAATTATAGGGCCAATCTGTCAGTAAAAGTTAAAGAGGCCAAAACATTTTAATAGCAAAGTTCCAGGGAACAAAGGAGGAATGTAATAAGTAGGAGGCATATAGAATAATTAGTCTTGCTATTAGCTAACTTTTACAGAAACTGCTGATAGAATTCGATTTGAAAATCTTGCATACAAGGCATGCGGAAATAATTCAGTAACCTGAGCTCAGATGACTCAAGTAGCTATGAGGTCTCCTGTAGGAACGGTAGCACCTTTAAGGCTCAGCAAGTTCAGCCTGGGTGAGAGCGAGCCCATACTGCTAAGTGTGGGCATATCCTCCATCTGTGCTACACTGGCTACTCTGTCACTGACCCATTGTGTAACCCTGGGGTAACTGAGGACAGAAACTGGCTGGCATTACCTGGATGCGTCATCTTACGCACACAGTGTTTTAATGCTGCTTCTGGAATACTGTTTGTATTAGTTTCCTATTTCTACATAACAAATTACCCCAAAACTTAGAGACTTAAAGCAGAACACATTATCTCGCAGTTTCTGTAGGCCAGGTCTCTAGGTACTGCTTAGCTGGGTCCTCTGCTTCAAATCGCTCACAAAGCTGCAACAAGGTGTCTGCCAGGGCTCACCTGAAGTCTCTACTGGGGAAGGATCTGCTTCCAATCTCAGGTGATTGTTGGTTTGACTCAGTTCCATGCAGACTGTTAGACCGAGGGGCTCAGTTCCTTGTTGACTGTTGGTTAGAGGCTGCTTTTAGTTCCTGTCTATGCAGACCTCTCTACCACGGCAGCTTGCTTCCTCAAAGTGAGCGACAGAGACAGGCAGCGATCAGGACTATAGAAACCTGACACCAGGGTACAAGCACGAACTGAGGGAGAAACATCAGTGCAACAGATATAAATAACTTGGTATTCTGGACTACCTGTTCAGGTATCATACGAATGATAGACGATTTTATGTAGTACTTATCAAATTTACGGCATGGGAAAAAATGGTAAAAGAGTTAAAGAATGGCAACGTTACTGTAGAAGGTTAATATAAGCCAACACATGGATTCAGGACTGTACATGGGCTAAAACACAAATCAGTTTCTTTATTATTCATGTATAGGGTATATACATCCAAAGTTTCCAGGTCAGCTGGAGGACTCTACCACAAAGTCACTCAGGAATCCAGACACACAGAGGCTTTGTCATCTTCAATGTGTCCTTTCCTATGTCACCCTAGACTTTGACATCCCATTGGTGGAAAGGAAACTGTTTCATGTGTGTGATAGTTTTATGAATCTGGAAGTGGCACACATCACTTCCTTTTGCATCCTATTGGGTGGAAACCACTTACATAGCTACACCTAAGTAAAAACAAGATTAAAAAATACATTATAGTTACAGGATCAGTTATGTATTTTGTAGGACTCCGTTCAAAATGAACTTCAAAAACAGGAAAAAAAAAGTTGCTCTTAAAGAAATTAAAATATAAAGCTTTTACCTTTCTTTTGTTCTCTCTCTCAACTTGTCATGATTTTTATTTGATATTGAGTGCTTTTCTAGGTAAATAAAAATTGATTTTTAATTATTAGCATGAATTTCACCATTCATCTTTATATGACACAAAGCTAGTTTTAAATACAAGTATAAGAAAATTTAATTCATATGTGGAATGATTAAAAATACAAAATTTATATTGTGTAGCTCATGCATGCATATATATTTTGCTCTTACAAGAACAGTGGAAATGCTACAACAAAACTAAACTCAATTATTTTTATTTCACTTCTTGATATATGCACATTCTGCCAACATTCTCTACCTTCAGCTTATTGGTGAGTAAGGAAGGGCTGTTCCGCTGCTGTTCATAAGGTTTTCACTGGCCACTTTTTCCAGGAGGAGACTGGCAGGTCCTTTTTCTTAGTCTCTTAGTCTAGAAGCTCCACCGAAACCTGTGTACCAAAGGTGACCCTACTGGTGACAAAACTTCCGGTATTACAGCAACACGCAAGCCACTACAGTATGACAAACTGACAGAAACATGACCTTGGAAGAAGTACAGCCACAGTGCTCATTAGAAGCAAGGATAGTGAGACTTCATCTCACATACTTTGGACATGTTATCAGGAGGGACCAGTACCTCGAGAAGGACATCACAGTTGGTAAAGTAAAAGGTCATCGAAAAAGAGGAAGACCCTCAATGAGATGGATTGACACAGTGGCTGCAACGAGGGGCTCCAACATAACAAAGATTGGGAGGATGGCACAGGACGGGGCAGTGTTTCGTTCTGTTGTACGTAGGGTCACTATGAGTCAGTACTGCCTTGAGGGCACCTAAGAGCAACAGCAAGGAAGGACTGAAAGGAAAAGCAACTATGAGTCACCCTATTTTTCCCTTTCCTTCTATTTTTTTTTTTTTTCTATACCATTATTATCAGTCTAAGTGGTTGGCGAATCCATGGAAGTAACATGAGTAAAGAAGCCCTGGTTGTGCAACAGTTAAGTGCTCAGCCACTAACCAAAAGGTTGACGGTTCAAACCTACTCAGAAACTCGGCAAGAGAAAGTCCTGGAGATCTGCTCCTGTAAAGAATACAGCCTAGAAAACCCTATAGGGCAGTTCTACTCTGTCATATGTGGCTGCTATGAGCTGGAATTGATGTGACGGCACCTAATAACAATAACATGAGTAAGAAAGAATACGATAGGGATTCTTGGTCCTTTGTATTCCTTGGAACAACATTGCCTACTGCTTTTTTTTTTTAATTGAACTTTAGATAAAGGTTTACAGAACGAACTAGTTTCTCATCAATTAGTAAACACGTTGTACGACAATGGTTAACAACCCCGCAACATGTCAACACTCTCCCTTTTCAGCCCTGGGTTCCCTATTACCAGCTTTTCCTGTTCTCTCTTGCCTTCAGTCCCTGTCCCAGGGCTGGTGTGCCCCGTTAGTCTTGTTTTTTCCATGGGCCTGTTCAAGCTTCCACTGAAGGGTGAACATCAGGAGTGGCCTCTTTACTAAGCTGAAAGGGTGTCTGGGGCCATACTCTCAGGGTTCCTCCAGTCTGTGTCAGGCCAGCAAGTCTGGTCTTTCTTTTTTGAGTTAGAATTTTGTTCTACATTTTGCTCCATCCCTGTCAGAGCAGTCAGTGGTGGTAGCTGGGCATCATCTCATTGTACCGAACTCAGTCTGGTGCAGGCTGCGATAGACGTGGCCTGTTAGTCCTTTGGGCTAATCTTGCCCTTGTGTCTTTAGTTTTCTTCATTCTTCCTTGCTCCCAAAGGGGTGAGACCAGTAGAGTGTCCTAGATGGCTGCTCACAGGCCTTTAAGACCCCAGACGCTACTCACCAAAGTAAAATGTAGAATATTTTCTTTATGAAACCTGTTATGCCAATTGAGCTAGACGTTCCCTGAGACCATGGTCCCCACAGCCCTCAGCCCAGCAATTCAGTCCCTCAGGGAGTTTGGATGTGTCTCTGGAGCTACCATGGCCTTGCCTTGTACAGGTTGTGCTGGCTTACCTGGTATTGTGTACTGTCTTACCCTTCACCAAAGTTACTGCCTATGTTTTGTCTATTAAGTGTTTTTCCATCCCCCACCACTCCCCTCCCTCATAACCATCAAATATTTTCTTTTTGTATGTAAAATTTTTCATGAGTTTTTACAGTATTGGTCTCATACAATATTTGTCCTTTTGTGATTGACTTATTTCACTCAGCATAATGTCCTGTGCTGAGTACCTTTTGTTTGTGGATTTCTTTTTCATTTCTTTTGTTTTTGCAGATTTTGTTTTTATTGAGACTTTATGTTTTTCTTTTTTGATGAGTAGGTTTGTTAACTTTGTGGTTACCTTGAAATTTACCCTTATCTGCCTAGGTTTGATCCAGTCTATTATTACTTGGTATCGCCTTGCCTTCCTCTCCATTAGAAAGTTCTATACCTATACCATTTATTCCCTCTTTTATTGTTCTGACATTGTTGTCATTTACAGATTAACCTCTCTGGTTCCCTGTTGCAATCGTTTTCATTTTGGATAGTCCTTAAGAGTTTGTTTCCTAGGTCGCTATCTGGGGAGTACAATCTTGTGTCCTAGATTCAGGCTGTGGTCTGATGTTGTTTGTTCTCAGACCTAAGGGTTCCCTTTAATAATTCTAGTAAATTTGGTTTGGTTTTTACATATTCCCTTAATTTCTTTCTATCTGGAAATGTCCTAATTTCACCATCATATTTGAATGAAAGTTTTGCAGGATATATGATTCTTGGTTGGCAATTTTTTTCTTTCAAGGTTTTATATATGTCATCCCATTGCCTTCTTGTTTGCGTGGTTTCTGACGAATACTCAGAGCTTAGTCTTATTGTTTCCCCTCTGTATGTGACTTTTTGTTTTTCTTCAGCTGCTTGCGGGATTTTTTCTCTGTCTTTGGTTTTAGTGAGTGTGATTATGACATGCCTTGGTGTTTTTCTTTTGGGATCTATCCTATATGGGGTTCATTGAGCTTCTTGGATGGTCAGCTTTTCATCATTTATGAAATTAGGGAAGTTTTCCGTTGGCAATTCTTCAGGATCCTCTCTGTGTTTTCCGTTTTCTCTCCCTATTCTGGAACTCTGATCACTCACAAATTTTTGCTTTTGATTGTATCCCACATAATTTTCAGGATTTCTCCATTTTTCTTCATTCTTCTTCTGATTTTTCCTCAGAGTTGTATGCAAGTGTTTGTCTTCAGTTTCGCTGATTCTGTCTTCCCTCGTTTCAAAACTGCTCCTCAGCCCTTCTATGACACTGTCCATTTCTGAAATCTTGTTTATCTTTTGGATTTCTAATTGTTGTTTTTGTACAATTTCTAGTTGTGAATTTATTTTGGTTTTGTTCTTGTGTTACTTTCCTGAGTTGATCCATTTTTGTCTGTATTTTCCATGTATTTGTCTTCCTTTTCCAAAAATTTATCGATTTTTTCCTCATTGTTGTCTGCTTTTTGTTTCAACTCTTGGATTGCTCTGAACATTAGAGATTTGAATTCCCTGTCGGGTAGTTCTAGTGCCTTCTCTTCTACTGTAACGTTATCTGGTATTTCTTTTTGAAGCCTACTGGACCCATCCTGTCCTTTTGTTGTTGTTGTTTTGATATTGTCTGCTGTCTTCAGGACATTCGGTAGTTATTTTCTTCATTTCTTGATTGTAGATTTGTTTGTTTTGTCCTGCTTTTTTGTTTTATTTGGTTATGTCTGACCAGATGGGCTGTGCATTTTTGTTGTTTGCTCCTCAGTAGTCACGATACTTTTCACCTCCTTGTCCAATGGGCAGGGTCAGTCATTCGGCTACAGTGCAGCAGGGCATGTCCAGCTGAAGGGGAGGGGCTGAGATTTTTTGTGGCACCTACTAGGGCTGACAGGGCAGGCCAGGGATCAGTGCTGGATAGGTTCCAGTAGGCCATGCCTGTGCTGCTCGGGAGTGTGATGTTCAGTGCATGGTGCAGACAGGCAGGAAAGAGAGGGAAGGTTGTAATATGTGGAGCTAATAGGGATTGGGATAGAGAGAAGAGAAAAACAGGAGCCAAAAACAAACAAGCAGACAAAGAAAGAGAAAAAGGAAAAAGAGTGCTAAGGGAGCTTGCTGTTAGAGTGGAGAAATGAGAAACTGAAAATGAAGCAAAAAAAGAAAAAGGGAAAAAAAAAGAAAAAAATAACTAGATAAAAATTTGGAATAGAAAAAAGGAAAAGCCCCCAGGAGTCCTGGAGTCCCACAGGTGGGGATGCTAAAACTAGGGAAGTGGCTCCCAGGCTGAGCAGCATAGCCTGGCTAGAGGGCGTATAGATGTCACACAGCACCAGGTATTCTGGAGAAAGGAAAAGAGGGTAAGTGTAGAGAGACAAGGACTGAGAAATGAAGACAGAAAGGGAAAAAGAGAGAAAAGAAAGAAGTAAAGAAGAAAAAAAGAATGCCCCCAGGGATCCCACCTACTCAGCTGTGCAAATTGGGGGAGCGGCTCCTAAGCCATGCAGTGCAGCCCGGCTAGAAGAGGCTCCCAAAAAGCAAAAAGAAAAATAAAACAAACAAAACAAAACTGAACAGAATAAAGCAAAACAAGGGGGAAAAAGCCCAGGGATCCTACCAGCATGGTGCCGCGGTCCAGGGGAGTGGTTCCCCAGTGGTGCTTGGCTTCACAGCCTTTCAAGAAGAAGCAAAGATGGCACACAGAGCCAGGTGTTGCAGAGAAAGGAGGGGGAGGTGGTGGGAGGCACAGAAGAAACCAGGAGAGATGGAAAGAACCAAGACCAGCTCAGGGGGCTGGCAGTGTGGGCGGGGTGAATCCAAGCAGCCTGAGGCCAAAGCAGTTGCCTCCTGGCCAAGAGACTACAGCTGTCAGTAAGCAGAGGAAGGGTGCGGTGAGGAGAAGGGGAGAGGCAAGGTAAGCTGCTGTTACCTGGTGCTCTGTCACCTGCTGGGAGCTCCACAAAGCACGGGAAAGTCTGCCGATCCCCAGCTGGAGTCCAAGATGGGGAATTCGTGCTGTGCTAGTTGATGGCGCCCTCGTCACAGATCTTTAATCTATCTCTGTCCTCTGTCAGTTTATTCCAATCCGTGCTTGGCTGAGTTCTCATCTCTTCATTTGGCACTTCAGATTCCGGGAATGATGTTTGTCTGTGTTTTACTTAGTTTTTCGGGTCTTTGCTGTGGAGGGACTGCGTGGTGATTCTGTCTATGGCGCCATGATGGCTGGAAGTCGCCTTCTGCTTTTGAAGGAAGTTCAGGTTTAAAGGGAAAACATGGTCTTTCAGGGCTGTCAGCAACCCTATTTCCTCAGTCATAGACATAGCACACTGACCTTGTATTTGCTTTGATCTCGCTAACACGCACACGTAGCAGGTTCACCAGAATTCTGTGCTCATAGGGTATTAGAATACTACATGCAAATTAGGTGGCAAGGAACAGTGGATATGGCTATTGCATATATCACCTCTGTCCATGAATAAGCTCCATTGCTCCACTTACAAAACTCAAGATCAAAGACAAAATTATTAAAAATTTTAAGAGAGTAACAGCAGAGCATTAACCGAAGTGCAGGACCTTTTGAGCATGAAGCCCAATACATTTGCCCAGTTTGCCTGCCCTGGAAACTGGCGGTGTCTAGATGTGTGCCCAGAATGAAGAGAAAGAGAATTTGGTTTTATGAAAGGAGAGCTTTATGAACTTCCTTGAGGACATCTTGATATGTAAGCAGTATGGTTTCCGTGGTTTATTAATTTGTCGTTTAAAATTATAATGGTCTTATATCAAGTACCTAATATATGTCAGGTGCCAGATCTTGGCAGGAATCATCTCTAACTCACATAACAACTCTGAAAGAGATATCATTATCATTCTCAACTTACGGATGAGGAACTGCGACGCGGAGAGGTCAGATGATTTCCCAGTGCCACAGAGTTAACAAAATGGCTAGAACAATGTCCATTTTACTCCAAAACACTTGCTCTTCATGCTGTATATATCAACTCCCTATAAAATACCAGAGCTGTTGTTAGGTGCCATCGAGTCAATTCCAACCCATAAGGACCCCATGTGACAAAGTAGAACTGTCTCATAGGTTTTTCTTGACTGCAATCTTTACAGAAGCAGATTGCCAGGTTTTTCTGAAGCGGAGCAGCTGGGTAGGTTTGAACCACCAATCTTTCAGTTAGCAGCCAAATCCTTAAACGTTCTGCCACCAAGGCTTCTTAAATTACCAGTAAAACTTAAATTACCAGTAGCCAAATTAAATCATTAAAAAGAAGTTTTTTCACTACCTACAACATACTGGTTCTCCATATGATTTTTTTTTCAGTCTGCATGCAATGGGTCAAAGATAACCTTAGTACAGTTTATAGTTGGAAGGAACTCTTGATCTAATCAAACATAACTCCTAACACGAAACACGACTTCTTCTAAACCATCACTAAGTATCGTTTTGATGATTCCAAATGTTGGCGAATTCATTTATTCTCAAGGCTGGCATTAAATTTGTAGAAACCGAACATGAATCAAATCAAATGCTATAAAAAAAATTTAAACTGTACATTGTCATGGAATAAAGCATTGTTCCGAGATAAAATTTGGAAATATTGTATTTTATAAAGCATTTAGGCAATAATGTTATTGTTTGGGGGCATGAAAAAAAAATTCCCACATTCATTATTACAGACACACAGTTTAATACTTTTCCAATGAGAAAATAGCCTGTGATTACCAGGCAGCCAGGGGCTAGGAGAGCGAGCCTGCCAGGACTGCATTCTCTGGCCTATCACCTTTTCCCTTCACAGACTAAAAAACATTTAGATTCAAATCTCTGTGCCACGACTTATTCCAGGTCTCACTATGTGAAGTTATGGTAGAATTAAACCTCTTCAAGTCTCTGTTTCCTTATCCAGAAACTGAGAATAACAACAGCTACTTCACAGTTGTTAAGAGAATCAGATGAAATCAGATGTAAATGTTCTTTACAAATAACAATGTGCTACACAAAAAGAGGAGCCCTGGTGGCACAGTGCTTAAGAGCTATGGTGAGCTATGGCTGCTAACCAAAAGGTCGGCAGTTCGAATCCACCAGCCACCCCTTGGAAACTCCATGGAGTAGTTCTACTCTGTTCTATAAGGTCGCTATGAGTCTTAATCGACTTGAGGACAACAGGTTCCAGTGGTGCAGGGGTTAAAAACTCGACTGCTAACCAAAATGTTGGCAGTCGGAATCTACCAGCCCCTCTTTGGAAACCTCACGGGGCAGTTCTGCTCTGTTCTGTAGGGTCGTTATGAGTCGTAATGGTCTCACAGCAACAGATTTGGTTTGGTGTAATTGCACAAATAGAGATGCCATTGTGCCCTCCAGTATTTAAAGTATGTGAGTGAAAGTGAGAGTAAGCCAGAGAGGAGAGAGAAATTGACTAAAAGCAGGAGGAGAGAGAAGAATGAAAAGTGAACGACTGAGAGGGGGAAAACACTAGGAGAAAACCTATTCTGCACACTCAATTTATTAAAATAACATCTTTATATGCAGTATTGTGTTAAATGCTATCAGAATTTTTTTATAAAAAGCAGTAGAAAATATTGTCCTGACCTCAAAAATTATCTCCCACTAAAATACGTTGTCAGAAGTCCTGGCCCTGTCATTTACTTGACTTATTCTGGGATTTTGGTTAAGGATATGGCCAGTTCGAGCCTCATTTTACTCATCTGTAAAATGGGAGTGATGACCTATCTTCCCAGATTGCTGATGAGAATCAACTGAGAAAGCATCTGTGAAAACATACAATGAACATGCTAGCTATTAGTGTAATTCTGTTAATAAGCACAGATGGCCTGGGAAAAATATTGATAGGGCAACAATTCGGTAGGCTCAGCAAGGGACTGCAAAGCTGTACTATTATATAGTAATTTTTGAAGCATAAGTCAGGGATCAGCAAAACAACGATCAAGATAGAGAGTCTTCAAGAGACCATATTTATTTTCCTATAGAAGTTACAGTTAAGACTTTGGCTCAAGAAGAGAGAAAAAGATTTGATGCCACCAGACTGCATTGCAGTTTCAGATTTCTAATGCACACTTCAGTAACATCACTAGGGTTGGTATCATCCAGTGTGTTAACTCACCCCACCCCACACCCCCCACCCATACCCCGCACCTCGCACCCCGCACCCCGCCTGCGGTTGGCTGCTTGTCGGTGAACCCCCCTCCTGGTGGGCGGAGCCCCTGCACCACCCCCATGCAGGCCCGACTGCCGTGCCTTGAAGCCCCACCCCCTTCTGCTCCTCCTCTCTTCCATTGGCCAAGGTGGAGATTCTCTTCTACATCTCCACCCAATGGTGGGCTCTGTGGCCCCTGCGCCCACACCCTGACTGGCAGATGTGGGGCAGGTGTGTGTGTGTGTGTGTGTGTGTGTGTGTGTGTGACAAATTATTGTGACACCAACCGTAGAGATGCCACTGCTTTGAAGCCGGTTCACCGGCACCACTGCACCAACCACAGACTCTTGGGTCATTTTGGTGTCACCCCTTTGGTGTCAGGGGTTTGAAGTCTGTCCCCCTGTATTCCCCTAGTGATACAGTTAAACACGGTTAAAGACTCATTGACTAATGAGAAACAAGTTTTTTTCTTTTTTAACTCAAAGGGCCTCGAGGGTTGCCTAATGGCCCAATATTAACATAGGAATTTAATTCAGATAGAGAAATGGTGACTTTATTTTATTTATTTATTTTTTTACCATCCATTTAGGTCCCTTTTGGATCTACTTCTTGGACCTTAGTTTTCTCCCAGTGCATTCACAGTATGTGGAATCTTGAGTTTCTTGTTTTGTTTTGCTTTGTGTTTTGCCTGCATAGCTTGCTTTCACTTTTTCTCTGAAAAGAGTACCACCCTACTACCTTTGGTAGAATTAATTGTCTCTTTACTTCTGGGAAGTCTGTTTGATGGACTATAAATAAATATACAATTTCTTCTGGGGGAAAGTTTGGGGAGTTCATGATTCATGGCTGGCCAATAAGACACTGCGTGTAATGAAAAAAATTGGCAGGCTCTGACTAATTCCTGCGGTATTATCTGATGAGACTGTGGTTAGCTCTTGCTACTTGGATTTCCCAAGAGCTCCCTTGTTTCCAAACCCTTCCAATCGTGCTTCTCAAATGTTCCCTTGGTTCTTGGAGCCAACTCCTACACTTCCATTAAATAACCTCTCTGCTTAAGTTAGCCAGAATGGGTTCCTGTTACTTGCTACCAGAAACAAAACAACTTAATGATACCATAGCCTTGTAGTGCTGAAGAGGGCAATAGCTCTGTCAGCTGTAAGTCTTGTGAGAAAGACTAATGATAAAAACAAAGAACTATAATTTATTTTTCTACTGTTTCAGAACATAGGGGAGAATCTGTGAGTAAAACTATTCATTCTTACAATGCACAAATCCCAGCTATTCTTCAGTCTCATATATCAAAAAGCACCCCTGGTGGCATATAAACCTGCCTGAGATAGAAATTTGGACATTATTATTATCCAAGAAACTCTGGCATCACTAGTAAAACTCTAAGGTAGTTTATTGAATGAGGATCTTTCAGTAGGAAGGGATATTGGCAATTCAGGTAGCCCTCCAGGCACAGTGTAAGAAATGGGTTTGACAAAGTGTGTTTTGGGTGCATTCTCACTTCCTTTATAGAGTCCTCTCTACCCTTCCAGTACTGAAGGCCTGTCTCCAGCCTTATCCCTCAAGATCCCAATCTCTGCAAACTTCAAGCAAACTACCACCAAGGTATGCTCTGGGAAAGAGAGCTTAACTTCATGGAGCACCTGCTAAGTCCAGAAAATGTACTGCATTATCTCATTCACCAGTTTGCTCGTATCTGCTCAAGATATGTCTCTATCTGCATTTAAATGAGGAACTCAAAGACAAAACCTTCCAAATCCAATCATTCCTTGACTCATTTGTTTATTTATTCTTGCTTTTTGATAAGTAATTATTGAGCTCCTACTATGCCATAGACACTGTGCTAAGATCTGGAGATACAGTTATTAGCTCTCAGAAAGCTTAATATCTAATGTGGAAAGTAGAGATAAAGCAAGTGATTAATTAAATAGTTCAGAAGAAATCATTGAAAATGGTAGGTGTTCAATTTGATACTTAGGAGCAAGGAAAACTTTGGCCAGAAAATCTTTGGGCCCCATATCTAATAGGATCTTGTTTATGAGGTCAGTTGATATTCTGCTTAGGTCATTTCATTTATAAAAGATATAATCAGATCTTAAGCCATAATATTTGGAATTTCAATCAGGTGAAAGACCAGATGGTATAAAAATAGGTAGGGGGAACAACGTCACATTGTCCCCTGTGGTATCTTGTGACAATTCAATTCAGTAATGTCTCATTCTCGTCCACCCTCTTGCTCATCAAAAGATGACTGCCCATTAAAATCCAATAAAAAACAAATATAGAATGTAGAAGTCCTTCCTTTGCTAACTCGAAAGAGAGCTGCAGATGTTCTCTTTCATGAATGTCTAATAAATTCCTGACTTCTGACAATTTTGCCTTCTTTATCCACACTTTGTTCAGTTGCCATCTCAGAAGTTATGAGATGTCCTGATCTCTGTATTTTAATGCAGATGTAAATTTATGATGTAGACTGTCAATAGTTTCACAGCAATTTCCACCCGAGTAGAAGGGTGAACATTGCCTTTTATAGAGGTTTTTATTTTTTTTTAATGGCATTTGTTTTTGTTCTTGTTTTTATTTTTGCTCTGTTTCTTTTGGTGGTGGTGGTGGTGGTAGAGGATTTTGTTTGTTTTGTTTTGCTGAGAGTGTAGTGTTTTGTTTGTTCATTTGTTTTGCTTTGTTTTTCTCAAAAGTCTTCTAGTCCAACTCAGGAGGTGATGTCAGCGTTTTCCATATACCAGTGCTACAGGTAACTGTCAATTTAGGAAGGATAACAAATTTAAACTGAATCAAATGACTCATTCTTATGAGAAAATGAGCTACACTTGAAGCCTAACTGCTCTGCAACTCTACTGAGAGGCAGACGGTAAAAGGTCTGTGATGAAAGATTTCCTAGAGACAATGAAAAGATATCTAAAGTGGATCAACAGGACAAATGCACCCATACCTCATGTTTTCTGACACGAACAGACACTTTAGCAGCACAATAGCTTGTATTCACAAGATGTCAATCCATTGAAAGGTTTCCTCAGACTTTTTGCAATCTCTCTAATGAGAAATTAAAGCTAAAAGAGTGATACTATCAGAGAGATTTTTTTTCCCCCAACTTTCTTTGGATTGAGAAACAAAATCCCTGAATACTCTTTTGTGACCGGACTTATTGACCGTTTCTGGAGGCTTGCAAGAATTTCTTTCTGTGACCATTTAGAAGACTTAATTCAGGTGGGAAAGGTTGGGACCTGTGGGCTAATCCATCCTCCCTCAGGGAGAGTTCAAAAGGAAGAAGAGAGTGAACACTGATCCACAGCACTTAGGAAGTGCCATTCACCTGGGTTCAGAGGTTGCTTTACTTTGACAATATCCTATTTTTATTTACTGAGCAACTGCACTACACTAGGCACCTGGTCAAGTACTGACCCAACTGAGATTTCAGCTCCCAAGCCATAAAAAGGAGGCAGAAAGAAAAGCCAGAGAAAGATGAGAACATGCTAATCCAATCACCTAATAATGCAGCAATCTTGGGTAAGCCAAAGAGTGCCAGACTCCATCTGCTTTCTGAAGAAGCAAAGGAGCTGAAATGACCCAGGGACTCAAAATTCAAATTACTTTTCTTACCAGCAGATAAGCTAGCTACCATGAAGCAGCCTGTTGTTGGAAATCCAACACGCTAAAAGTCAAATTCACATTTGCTCTCAGAATATATTTAAGATTCTGGTGCTTCTTGTCTTTGAATCAGTGGTATGACCGAATGTCTGGGGCCCGCTTTACAACCAGCACAGATCCTGCCTGTCGCATTAATCATGTGTCTCCATACCTGGCACAGTGCCTGAAACACAGTAGATTCTCAATAAATGCATGATGAACGAAAAAAAAAAAAGGGAGGATAAAATAAACCCAAAGCTATTATCAATACATAATCTATGCTACTCATTTCTATTTAATAGGATTCTAATTGTTTCTTCCTATTTTGACTTTTTATTTTGTTAAATTTGATACAGCTGGAGTTTAGATGTTAAAAGATAATTTGTTTTTTTTTTTTAGATTAGGCTGAGGGTAGACATGAATGTGGCATTGCTGCCCTTCCCACTGTTAGCCTTCAGCCAGACTTGGGGCTTCTCTCCATTCCTCTATCTCATCACCCCTTCTTTCTGCCCCAAGGACAAAGATGAACCCATGTTTCCAGGGTGCAGAACCTTACACAGAAGCACAGCAATCAGCTTCTTTTGGGCAAACATCTGCACAGACCAAGGCCATAACAGGGCAGAGGTTGGTCCCACAGGGGTGTTGTGGCTATCTCCCTTCTCCCCTGCTTCCACACTCCAGGAACATGCCTCCTCCTCCTAAGACCCTAGGGCATAAGACAAGTACCACAGCCTGTTTCCTCTCTTTCTCATTCTACCCCTTACCTTTCCCCTCCCTGCCTCACTTTTTCATGCTGCCTTTGGTTTCTTTCTCTTTCTTTCTCATGGCCAGAGTGATTGCTTCTTTCTTCCTGTTCTCAGATACCCCTCTCTTCCCAGAAGACTAGGAAGCACAGAGTAGTGTAGCTCCCTCTCAAGATCTCTGTTGCTTACACCCCCTAAGTTGTCCAGCCCATTCAGGTCTGAGCGTGGGTGAATTAGGTGACTATCCTCAAAATGCAATTTAGGTTCCCTTAAAACTCTCCTTCATGAAAATCTCTGCCCATCAGTCTGCTTTGGCAGTACACTGTCCTCCTTATTAGGTCAATATTCTATCATTTCTTCATTGAGACAACAATGGAGAAGATCATCATTAAAAGTCCATGCTATTGTGATGGAAGAATGATTTTTTTTTTAATAGATTGGGTCATTATCCATCAGTATACTATAGTGAGAATAGCATAGACTCTCCAGCTAGACAACCTGGGTTGAAATCTACCAGCTCCTTCATTTATTAACTTTAAGATCTTGTGCAAGTTACTTCTGTGTCTCAGTTTCATCATCTATAAAATGGGGATAACTATGATACCCATGAAAACCCTGGTGGTTAAGAGTTTGGCTGCTAACCAAAAGGTCAGCAGTTTGAATCCACCAAACACTCCTTGGAAATTCTATGGGTAGTTCTACTCTGTACTGTAGGGTCAATGTAAGTGGGAATCAACTCAACAACAATGGGTATAATACCTGTCCCATAAGGTTGTTGTATTAAATGAGTGTGGGTGGATGCATAGATGGATGGATGGATGGACGGATGGACGGACGGACAGATGAATGGATGGATAAAGGTAAAGGAAGGGAAGGAGGAAGGTGGGAAGGGAGGGAGGGAGGGAGGGGGGGAGGGAGGGAGGGAGGGAGGGAAGGAGGGAAGGAAGGAAGGAAGGAAGGAAGGAAGGAAGGAAGGAAGGAAGGAAGGAAGGAAGGAAGGAAGGAAGGAAGGAAGGAAGGAAGGAAGGAAGGAAGGAAGGAAGGAAGGAAGGAAGGAAGGAAGGAAGGAAGGAAAAATACAGCCCTTGACATCCAGAAGCTGGCATGACACTCACAGCTGGGCCACATTATTCTACTATTGGACATAAAAAAAATCTCACAGAATACCAACCTCAGACAAGGCTGCTATGAGACCATGATAAAGTGAGACAAAGCAAGGCCGCTTCACAATTTTGTCTAGGCACAGACAAAAACAAAGTAATTTTGCCACTCACAGAATACCAAACACTCTCTTCTCTTGACTACAATGAGTGCTGCTACTTCTTTACCATTTACAACTTTATCCTTGTTCTAGTCTTCCCTCTCCACAGGTAGGGTTTATTGAGATACTGAATCATAAAACTGACCCTGTTTTTTGACAGTTTCTCATCTAGAGTGAATCCTGTTTTCACGCAGTCAAAGCCTAAATTGTATTATAGGTTTTTTCTAACACCCTCTTACTGAAATGTCCCACAGTTTCCCATGGTGTGTTCTCCCTTGAGTCATAAACTCAACTACAAGTGTCCCTGTGGTCTTTGGTTGAAGGGCATTGATGATGATAGGCAGATATATAAATAGTTTAGAATAGTACCTGGCACATAGTAAGTGTTTAAAAAGTCTTTCTATCGTTATTTATTATATATAGCTTGAGAGTATTAAGTATGGGACAGGAAAATCATCTGAAATATAAGGACAAAGAAGGAGAACCAGGAGGTCAGGCCTATCAATCAAATAATAAGAATGAATCATATGTCTACTGCAGAAAGTCAGTCCCTAGACAATGACACAACTGGGTAAGTGACAAAGAACTCATAGGAATTCATGGTTAATAAACAAGATAACCCCTTAAAAACTCTAACGCAATGCCCAGTATACAGGAAACATGCAAACATTTAGCTATTCTTTTCAGCATCTTCATCACATACTCAGGAAGCCACCTGGGAGTAAGATAAAGTATGCTTTCTGTTTAAACAGCATGAGTACATGAAAGACAAGAATAGTCCTTCCACCCTGAAATAGCACATAACAAGATATTCTGAGATTCTCCTTTCAGAAAGCCCTTGGCATTCTCTTCGTAACTGGAAAGCACGAATATGCTTTTGCATACCAATCATACCACTGTCATTTGGCATTCTGTGGTACAGCCCTGTGACAGTCATTTGCAGTGTAAATTCAAGTCACATCCCAGCAATTTTGCTATCACTCTTCCTGTAAAGTCACCTTGCATGTTTCCCCTACGAGGCTGTGATTATTTTTCAACTTTATTGCTAAGCTGATTTGTTTTCCATTTGCTTATTGATGAATTTTGCTGTTAACCAGAAGTATTTGTTCAGTGGCTAGTAATAAGCCCAGGGAATCTTTACAGGACAAACGGTGTGAGCCAGCAGGAGTAACATGTAAAACTAATGGGGATCCAGCTCTCATTGTTCATTCTGCAGCCTCTGTTCCAGGCACTTATCAATTTATTCCACTGATAAGAATGGCACGCTCACAACAGTCACAGAGAGTGAGAAACAATATATTGTACCTATTACTTATTCATACCCAAATCACATGGATGAAAAATGCTAACTGCTAACACCCGAAGAGCAATCTTTTATCATAATGGTGCCATTGCTTTCTTTACCATTCGCCTCGCTCATAGTATATACATGCAGCAAACAAATGGTAGTTTTGTAATAGGTTATTAATTATTCCTTCCTCAAGCACAGGTGGGAGAATTGAGCAAATAGTTTCTGACTTCTAACGACACAAACACAGTGTAATTCAATTCAAACTGGCAGACATATACAATTGTGCAAACCATATTGGGTTTATTGTCATGGTTTATATTCTAAACACTTAATATTTATTGTATCATTCTAAAAATGATATAAACATATTAATAAAACAAAACAAAACAAAACAAACCTGTTGCCATTGAGTTAATTCTGACACAGAGTAGAACTGTCCCATAGGGTTTCCAAGGAGCCACTGGTAGATTTGAAATGCCAGCCTTTCATTTAGCAGCCACTTAACCACTGTGCCACCAGGGCTCCATATTGATGAACAATGTAAAATAGAATAAATATAAAAGTGTCCACTGTTTCTCACATACCCATACCCCTTTGAGAAAAGAAAACAGTTGCTGTTAATATTTTAGTGTATATTTTGTCTTTTTTGTTTGTTTAATGCCCAGGGTGATGCACACACACACACATATGCATGTGTGTATAAAATAACATTTGCCAGTTGTAGTGTAGTTGGTTCTGACTCAGGGCAACACCGTGTATGTCAGAGTAGAACTGTACTCCATAGGGTTTTCAATGGCTGGTTGATTTTTCAGAAGAAGATCACCAGGCCTTTCTTCTGAGGTACCTCTGGGTGGACTCAAACCTCCAGCCTTTTGGTTAACAGTCAAGCATGTTAACTACTTGCACTATGTATAACAAAGCCAAACCCAGTCAAGCATGTTAACTACTTGCACTATGTATAACAAATCCAAACCCATTGTCATTGAGTCAATTCTGACTTATAGCAACCCTATGGGACAGAGCAGAACTGTCCCATGGGGTTTCAAAGGCTGTAATCCTTAGGGAAGCAGATGGCCACATCTTTCTCCTGTGCAACGTCTGGTAGGTTGAAACCACCAACGTTTCAGTTACCAGCTGATTGCTTTAACCACTGCACCACCAGGGCTCCTTACTATATATAAATTTTATGCATATATTCACATCATACATACAACTTTAGGAAAAAAGTATACATATTATATATATATCATATATGTAGAATTACAAATTATAAAAGAGCATATTATATATGTATATATATCTTCCAAGAGCTTGACTGGAGAATTAGGGAATACATTTGTTCTACCCACATATCTTCATTTTTTTCCTTTGTTTTGCTCTTTCTTCCTAAGTGTATCCTTCTTATCCTATAAGTAGTTCAAAGTTTATTATGTCTTTAATATTACATGATGTTCCTAAAACACACAGTTTTCACTGTTTTCTAAAAGTAGACATCATCCTCACATCAGTTATGTATCCTGTTTCTCCAAATGTGTCATTTAACAGTATTGGAGGGAAAAAATCATTCACAGAACTGCCTACACAGCAGAGGCAGTCTCCCTACTGAAGTTTTACATGTCTCTGTGGGCCAGGTTCTAAAGGTAGAGAGTCAACTAAATCTCTGCCCAGACAGGCACTTCTAAGACCTGCAGAGTTCCTGTGAAGGACAAGTGGAGAATCACTTGTGTCAATCAGGTACAGATTACAGCAGGAAATAAACACACATAGAACAGGGGGAGCACAAGAGAAAAAATAGAACTAAAGAATAATTTCTGAAAAAGGAAGCCAACAACTCAAAGGAGCACTGTAGCTTGTTACACAGATTCCCATGGCTAGAGAGGATTAGAAAAGTTTCAGTATAATGAGGGGGCAATTAGAATGCATTTAAGGCAGCCGCGTTATTTATGATTGAGCAAGGTCAACGTGATTAAGTCTCTTCCATTATTTATAAGTTTGTATGTAATTACTGCAAGTTCTAGGTGTTTTGTATATTATAATTGAACTCATGGTAGTGTTATTTTAGGTCCGTGTGATGCATCTGTTTTCCCCCAAATTTCAGTACTTAAACCAAAAATACACACAGTATGCTCTGACATCACTCAAGAGAAAAAGAAAAAATAATTTTTGGCATACCAACATTTTTTTAAAAAGTGCATTGGATAATGAAAAACATAGCCACTTTTATTCTCTATCCTTTGCTTATGGAAAACAATTTTAAAAAACAGTTTACATCACACTCTTGGCTTGAATCTTTTTTGAAATGTCTCTTTTTGTGGCCACTTCTAATTACACGCACAACTCCTATGATTAAAGTCAATGTTTGTGGTTAAATGAGTCAATCGTTAAAGCTATAGTGCTTTAAAAGATGTCACCTGAAGACTAAGGTGTGCCTGACCCAGTGCATGGTATTTTCAATCACCTCACATGCATGCGAAAGCTGGACAATGAATAAGGAAGACCACGGGAGAATTGATGCATTTGGATTATGGTGTTGGCGAAGAATATCAACTATACCATGGACTGCCAGAAGAACGAACAAATCTGTCTTGGAAAAATTACAGCCAGAATGCTCCTTAGAAGCAAGAATGATGAGATTTCATCTTATGTACTTTGGACATGTTATCTGGATGGACCAGTGCCTGGAGAAAGACATCATGCGTGGTAAGATGGAGGGTCAGTGAAAAAGAGGAAGACCCTCAATGAGGGGGATTGACACAGTGGCTACAACAATGGGCTCTAACATAGCAATGATTGTAAGGACAGCACAGGACTGGGCAATGTTTTGTTCTATTGTACATACTGTCGCTGAGTCAGAACCAACTGGATGGCACATAACAACATAGCCCTGAAATGTAGGAAAGAACAATGAGAGCGATATTCTCTAAATTTGCATGACTAACATTTTCACTTTGATGGGGGAGTCGCTTTTAGCATCTGTTTCAGGCACATGAAAATTCAATTAAACTATCAGCTATCAGAATTACTGTGGAACAAATATCAACATAGGAAACCATGACCTAATTATATTATGAATTTTAAACAAGAGATAAAAGTTACATTCCAAGTTAGTCACATGGGCTGACTCATTTCCCAGAAAGCTAACAAATACTTTAAAAATAAGATGTTCTCTGGAACATAGGCAAAGGAGAATTTCCCTTATTTGTTACTGTTTTTTGTCAGATACTTCTAAAGTACAATTTAATAACTCAAATAAGTAAGTTTTAGTAAAAGAAGAAATTGAGGTAAGGAAAAAAATTTAAAAAACATTGCTGTCAAGTTGATTCTGACTCATGGTGACCCCACGTGTAACAGAGTAGAACTGTGCCATTGTTGCTATGTTTGAGCCCATTGTTGCAGCCACTGTGTCAATCCACCTCATTGAGGGTCTTCCTCTTTTTCACTGACCCTCTGCTTTACCAAGCATTATGTCCTTCTCCAGGGACTGATCCCTGCTGATAACACGTCCAAAGTTTGTGAGATGTAGTCTCAACATCCTTGCTTCTAAGGAGCATTCTGGTTGTACTTCTTCCAAGACAGACTTGTTTGTTCTTTTGGCAGTCCATGGTGTATTCAATATTCTATGCCAACACCACAATTCAAAGGCCTGATCTGAAGTACTTATAAACTCTAGCATCTTTACTGATTGATGCACTGAATTAATTGATCTTTTGTTAAACGAATGGCTAATAGTGACTTGAAGAGGAAAGATAAGATTTTATGAAGTGACAGTGTAAGTATCAACCAGATATGAGTCTTGCTCAGGATTAATCTAGCAATAAGACCATGAGTCTTAAACTCCTACACACATTCATCCCACACACACTATATTCCAGTCACAGGGAACATTTTACATTACTCAAACATATGCATTCATGTCCCCTCAACACCTTTGCTCATGCTGGCTACTAGTGCTATTGCCAGATGTGTCCCTGTGTCCCTTGTCTACCTGGTAATCTCCTATCCTGCTTTAACATCTAAATCAAATATCTGACAGCAGGTTGTCACCTCCTCTCTACTCCCATAGCATTTTCTACACACAAACTGTTATCACATACCGTGTTCTGACTCCTGCATGTATCTGTGTGCTCTTATATGAATTCGACCACCAGAAAAGAGACCCTCATACAAAGATGAATTAATTCATTAATAAGGTCCACAATAAAGGTATTTTTAATTAGAGACAGATTGGCCTGTATGGGGGAGCAGGATTTAAATATTTTTATTTCCTTGAAGAGATCTGTTTCTTGAAAAAGCGTAAACCATATTATTGCAATGGGATTATGGGTAGATTCGAGGATGAGAAGTCTGGGAATAAGATCTAGTCAGGGTGCCATTTTCAACTCTACAGGCTAATGTACCTGCAGGAATCCCTATAATTACCTAGTGAAACAAGAAGGATATGGTGCTGGAAACTTGAACAGGACAGTAGTCAAGGTCAGAAAAAAGCAAAGAGGGGTCTATTGTGCAACCCTAAGGGTTCTATAAGGAGAAATAGTCATCAAAGAGTTAGGCAGCAGGGGCTTCTGGGCAGGGAGCTATCTGGGATACAGTGGCTGCTGAAGGCACTGTGCCAGGGAGATCTCTCACAGAAGATGCAGGGAACAGTAGGAGCTAAGAACTTCTGAAGCAGAGCCCAGCCCTGGAAGGAAAAGTCTTCCCAAACCTAGGAGAGAGGACTGCCCTGATTGTGCAAGAGACCCAGCTCACTGAATGGGAGTAATAGAATAGCCCATTTAAACAGACTGGACACACATGGGGGAAAGACCACATTTAATACCTATAGGGACACTCACGGGCTTAGTGTATTTTCAAGGACCCTATGCAGTGGAAATGAGGCTTGTAAACTAACTCCAGAGATTTCACTCTGGGCAGCTAATTAATGGATAGGGACTGACATTTACAACAATAACCAAAGGATGAAATCTCAGCTCTGGATCAAATAGACTCTTTTAATTTTGTGATCATAGCACACAGGAATGGATAATATGTGCCTATTTGAGAACTGCTAAATAGCTAACAAAACTCCAAGTATTTTTCTCATTCCTGTAACATAACAGTCCATATTGTCTTCTCTAGGCCCAATAAGCAAAAGGGAACCTTTTCTTTAGTAAATAAGGCATTAAAAGAGCTGAAAAGGCACAGAATAAAGCAGTTAGTTATCAGATTTCGGTGGAAACAGACTAGGGAAAGCGAGAGACCTACAATCTTCATGAGGACACTTGATAATTTTTCTGCTGAGACTTTCATGGTGAGGGTCATTTAAAATAAGATCCCTGTAACCAGCAAGCTTGTAGGTGGGCTTGTAGTATATTTAGCAATCACTAAAGTCCATATGCTTCCTTGTTGCCGCTCATGTATATTTTTGTTGTTGTTGTTACTAGGGATTTTTTTTTTTTTTTAATAAAAAATTACTCTGGTACCATGGAATTTGTAATATGTAAAGTTCTAGAAAAGGGTCATTCAGAACTAGGTCAAGAGTCCACTTAAATATATAATATATGGATTATAGCGTGTTGTCTATAAGCACAGTCCTAATTTCTCTCCTCCTGATCTCTCTTAAACCCGCTTCACTAAGGCTCTTGCTCCCCTCCCCCCATTCTACTCAAAGCCATCAATGACCTCCATGTTGCTAAACCTGGTGCTTTATTCTCAGTCTTCATCTATGGATCTACCAACAGTATTTAGCACAGCTAAATACATTCTCCTCCTTATTATAGTTTCTTCTGGAACACCACCCTTTCCTGGTACCCCTCTTTCCCCACTGATCTCTCCTTCTCTGTCTCCTTTACTGACTCCTCTTGTTCTCCCAACCCCCTAACATGGGAGCGCCTCAGGGCTCAGTTCTCAGTCTTTGGTCCTCTTCCTTTCTCTATCTATACTCCTTTCGTGATCTTATTTTGTCTCCTAGCTTTAAATACCACCTGTACGCCAATAAGTTTCAAATGTGTACCTCCACACAGACTTGATTCCCTATCTCCTGCCTACTCAACATCTCCACTTGCATATGTTTAATAAAAATGTCAAATTTAGCAAGTATGCAACTGAATTTCTGATCTTTTCCCCAAGGCCTATTTCATCTCAGTCTTCTTTCTCTCACTTGATGGCAATATCAGCTATCCAGTGGCCCAGGCCAGAACTTAGAGTCGTTCTTCACTGACTGTTTTCTCTGATTCCCATTTCCTTTTCATCAGCCAATTCTTTTGGTCTACTTTCACAGCCAACCATAACCTGGAAAGCCAACTATTCCAGAAATAACTATATAAAAAAACAAGTTTAATTATACTGAAATATAATTTAAGCATCAATCCATGCCCTTCTCATGTTGATTTCTGTACCAACCAATGAACCCATTAAACAATCTGCAAAGGCCATCTAATAAAACCGTCTTTGAATTTAATTTCTGAACATACAAATGAAAATTAAGTTTTGGTTTAATCTCTGCTTTATTTTTTCTCAATATCTTTCTCCATAGATGCTAATGTCTCAAAGATAGTTCATTATCAGAAAGCAACTTCTTTTTCCTGAAAAGAACATAATACTATTCATTTGGCCTTCCAGAGAGCCTATGAAAACAATTTCAGGTGTGTGAGGAAAATCGAGGACGTACCATTTTTAGCTAAGTATGCCTGAATGGTAATTAGTAATAAATAAATCATACATTTATTACCATCTCTTAATACTTACGTAGTTCCCTTTTCTCCCTTGCTTTCTGTTTAGTGATAACGTGTACACTTAAGCTTTAGGGTAAACACACATAACCCTATTTTCTCTCTATGCATAAAAACATTTTATATCAGCTAGGGGCACAAAATTGAAAACAGTACATAGTGACAAACTACATGTTTCTAAAGAAAAAGAGTGAAAAGACCTAACAAATTTTTTTTTTAATTTATTTATTGCCTTTGTTAATCCTTTAACAAACATTTATTGAATGTGTAATGTGGACTTTGCTGTGGACTGGTGATTCGACAGTGGTAAAGCCAAAGGTGTCTCTGCCTCTCTGTATAACTGAGAGTTTAGGGGCAGTTACAGACAAAGAAATGCTGTTGTTGTTAGGTGCCATCAAGTCAATTCTGACTCATAGCGACACTGTGTACATCAGAACAAACCACTGCCGGGTCCCGCATCATGGTCACAATTGCTGCCATGCTTTAGCCCATTGTTGCAGCCACCTTGTCAATCTATCTCATTGAGGCTTATCATCTTTTTTGCTGATCCTCTACCAAGCATGATGTCAGTCTCCAGGGACTGATCCCTCCTGACAACATGTCCAAATTATGTGAGACATAGTCTTGTCATCCTTGCTTCTAAGGAGCATTCTGGTTGAACTCCTTCCAAGAAAGATTTCTTCATTCTTTTGGCAGTCCGTGGTATATTCAGCATTCTTCTCAAACACAGCAATTCAAAGGCATCTATTCTTCTTCAGCCTTCCTTACTCATCATCCACCTTTCACGTGCATAGGTGGTAATTGAAAACACCATGGCCTGGGTAAGGACCACCTTAGTCTTCAAGGTGACATCTTTGCTTTTCAACACTTCAAAGAGGTCTTTTGCAGCAGATTTGCCCAATGAAATGCATCTTTTGTTTTTTTAATTACTGCTTCCATGCGTGTTGATTGTGGATCCAAGTAAAATGAAATCCTTAACAGCTTCAGTCTTTTCTCCATTTATCATGATGTGGCTTATTGGTTCAGTTATGAGGATTTTTGTTTTATGTTGAGGTGTAATCCATACTGAAGGCTGTGGTCTTTGATCTTCATCAGTAAGTGCTTCAAATCCTCTTCACTTTCAGCAAGCAAATCTGCATAACTCAGGTTGTTAATTAGTCTTCCTCCAATCCTGATGCCCCATTCTTCTTCATATAGTCCAGCTTCTCAGATTATTTGCTCAGCATACAGATTGAATAGGTATGGTGAAAGAATACAACCGTGATACACACCTTTCCTGACTTTAAACCATGCGGTACCCTCTTGTTCTGTTTGAACGACTGCCTCTTGATCTATGTACAGGTTCCTCATGGGCACAATTAAGTGTTCTGGAATTCCCATTCTTTGCAATGTTATCCATAATTTGTTATGATCCAGACAGGCGGATGGTTTTGCATAGTCAATAAAACACAGGTAAACATCCTTCTGGTGTTCTCTGCTTTCAGCCAGGATCCATCTGACATCAGCAATGATATCCCTGGTTCCTTATCTTCTTCTGAATCCAGCTTGAATTTCTGGCAGTTTCCTGACAATATACAGCTTCAGCCGCTTTTGAATGATCTTCAGCAATATTTTACTTGCACATGATATTAATGATATCGTTCAATAATTTCCACATTCAGTGGGATCACCTTTCTTGGGAATAGGCATAAATACAGATCTCTTCCAGTTCGTTGGCCAGATAGCTGTCTTCCAAATTTCTTGGCATACATGTGTGTACATTTCCAGTGCTGCATCTATTCGTTTAAACATCTCAATTGGTATTCCATGAATTCCTCAAGCCTTGTTCTTTGCCAATGCCTTCAGTGCAGCCTGGACTTCTTCTTTCAGTACCTTTGGTTCCTGCTCATATGGTATCTCTTGAAATATTTAAACATCGACCAATTCCTTTTGGTATAGTGACTCTGTGTATTCCTTCCACGTTCTTTTGATGCTTCCTGCGCTATTTAATATTTTCCCCCACAGAATCCTTCAATATTGCAACTCGACACTTGAATTTTTCCTTCAGTTCTTTCCACTTGAGAAATGCAGAGCATGTTCTTCCCTTTTGGTATTCCATCTCCAGGTCTTTGTGCATGCCGTTACAATGCTTTACTTTGTCTTCTTGAGCAGCCCTTTGAAATCTTCTGTTCAACTCTTTTACTTCATCATCTTCCTTTCACTTTAACTACTCAAAGTTCAAGAGCTAGTTTCAGAGTCTCTTCTTACATTCATTTAGGTCGTTTTTTCTTTCCTGTCTTTTAAATGACCTCTTTCTTTTTTCTTGTATGATGTCCTCAATGTCATTCCATAACTTGTCTGGTCTTTAGTCATTAGTGTTCAATGCATCAAATCTATTCTCGAGATGGTCTCTAAATTCAGGTGGCATATACTCAAGGTTGTACTTTGGCTCTTGTGGACTTGTCCTAATTTTCTTCAGTGTCAACTTGAACTTGCATATGAGCAATTGATGGTCTGTTTCATAGTTCTGACTGACGATATTGAGCCCTCCCATCCTCTCTTTCCACAGATGTAGTTGATTTGATTCCTGTGTATTTCATCCAATGAGGTCCACGTGTATAGTCGCCATTTATGTTGGCGACAAAAGGTATTTGCAATGAAGAATTCATTGGTCTTGCAAAATTCAATCATGCAATCTCCGCCATCCCTTCTATCACCAAGGCCATATTTTCCAACTACTGGTCCTTCTTCTTTGTTTCCAACTTTTGCATTCCAATCACCAGTAATTATCAATGCATCCTGATGGCATGTTCAATCAATTTCAGACTGCAGAAGTCGGTAAAAGTCTTCTATTTCTTCATCTTTGGCCTTAGTGGTTGATCCATAAATTTGAATGATAGTCATATAAACTGGCCTGCCTCCTAGGCTTATGGATATTACCCTATCACTGACAGTGTTGATCTTAAAATGTTCTTTTTCACGATGAATGCAACGCCACTCCTCTTCAAGTTGTCATTCCTGATTCAAAATGACCAATACCAGTCCATTTCAGCTCACTAATGCCTAGAACATCCACGTTTATGCATTCTATTTCACTTTTGATGGCTTTCAATTTTCCTAGATTCATACTTCATACATTCCACTTTCTGATTATTAACAGATGTTTGTAGCCATTTTTTTTCTCATTTTGAGTCGTGCCACATCAGCAAATGAAGGTCCCGAAAGCTTGACTCCATCCGTGTCATTAAGATCGACTCTACTTTGAGAAGGCAACTCTTCCCCAGTCATCTTTTGAGTGCCTTCCAACCTGAGGGGCCCATCTTCTGGCACTATATCACACAATGTTCCTCTGCTATTCATAAGGTTTTCACCAGCTAAATCTTTTCATAAGTAGACTGCTGGGTCCTTCTTCCTAGTCTGTCTTAGTCTGCAAGCTCTGCTGAAACCTGTCTGCCATGGATGACCCTGCTAGTATTTGAATACCAGTGGCATAGCTTCCAGCATCACAGCAACATGCAAGCCTCCAGAGTTCGACACACTGACAGATACGTGGGGGACAAAAAAAGAAATAGGCCTTGTAATACAATGTAAAGGAGTCCTGAGTAGTATAAACAGTTAAAGGGCTCAGCTGTTTACCTAAAGGTTGGGGGTTTGAGTCCACTCAAAGGCACCTCAGAAGAAAAGCCTAGTGAACTACTTTTAAAAAATTGAAAACTCTGTGGAGCATAGTTCTACACTGGCACACATCGGGTCTCTATGAAGTGGTGTTGACAGTAACTGGCTATACAATGTAAAGCCTGCTGAGATGGGTGGGGAATGTAGTGTCGTAGAAACACCCAGGAAGGAGATCTGACACCAAATTGAAGATGTCAGCAAAGTCTTCATAGACAGAGGAATTGTCTTGCCAGATACGATCTGAAGCATGTATAGGAAGAGTCAGCTTCTCAGAGAGAGGAGGAAGGTTTTAAGCCAATGGAATGGCATGTGCAAAGACCCAAAGATAAAAGAACTCCTAAAAAACCCAGAGGGTCTTAAACAATAGCAAGCAGCCGTCTAAGATGCATCAATTGGTCTCAATCCACCTGGAGCAAAGGAGAACAAAGCAAACCAAAGAAAGAAGGTAATTATGAGCCCAAGAGACAGAAAGGGCGACATAAACCAGAGACTACATTACTCTGAGACTGGAAGAACTGGATGGTGCCTGGCTACCACCCATGACTGCCCTGACAGGGAACACAACAGAGAATCCCTGATGAAATGGGAGAACAGTGGGATGCAGACCTCAAATTCCCACAAAAAGACCAGACTTAATGGTCTAACTGAGACCCAAGGGATCCCAGAGGTCGTGGCCCCTGGACCCTCTGTTACCCCAAGTACTGGAACCATTCTCAAAGCCAACTCTTCAGACAGGGATTGGACTGAACTGTAAAACAGAAAGTGATACTGATGAGGAGTTGAGCTTCTTGGCTCAAGTAGACACATGAGGCTATGTGAGCAGCTCCTGTCTGGAGGCAAGATGAGAAGGCAGAGGGGGACAGGAGCTGGTTGAATGGGCACGGGAATACAGGATAGAGAGGAGGAGTGTGCTGTCACATTAGGGGGAGAGGAGCTAGGGTTACATAGCAAGGTGTGTGTAAGTTTTTGTATGAGAGACCGACTTGATTTGTAAACTTTCAGTTTAAGCACAATAAATAAATAGATAAATAAACCCAAGAGGTTCATGGTGTCCAAAGGGGAAAGGAGTAGTGAGGAAATGAAGTTTAAGAAGCAAACTAGAGCCAGTTCTAAGCCATGGCAAAGGATCTGCACTTTGTATAAGGGAAATAGAGAAACCGTAAGCATGAGAGTAACCAACCACTCTACTGTTTCAGAAAGATCGCTCTCACTGTAAAAGTGAAGATGACACTAACAGAGAGGCAAAATAAGAAGCAGGAAACCAGTTAGGTAACAGTTGACATAATCTTGGAGAGAGATGGTGGTGGTCTGAACAAAGAGAATGAGAGTTAGATTTGAGAGAACAGGTAAGAGAGATTTGACAAGTTTGAATCATTGCCAGATAGAACTTGGGCTGCACAAGGGATTTTAAATTCCACCAACACATTCACTCAACAATACTGTTATCAAAGCATGGAAACCAACATCTGGAAACTAAGATTCAAAGAAGTTAATTAAATTAATCAAGGTCACATAGATAATTACTGGCATAAAAATTACTGGCATACCTGGGTTTAATAAGGGTCTTTCAGCCCACCAATTACATATCATTGTTTTGTATGTCAGAATGCTCCGGTTATATGAATAAAATAAATTCACACCAGTTCATCTGAAATGATACAAAAGTAAGGTTGTGACCTACAAAGTTTAAAGTGAGCTTAATTCTGATTCTTACAATTGACATTTTAGAAATGTAATTTGGCTGAGTGTCTTTCCCAAATAGTTTAAGTCCCTTTGAATTAGTCTGTAGATATAAATGTGTCTCCAACCAAGAATAGCCTAATACTGTAGCCTCCGGACATGCCAATCAATTGTTGGAACCATTAGCAAACAAATTTATCATGTACATTAACCTGCTGCCTTGAATGGAGGTTGCTGAAATAATGACTAGGAGTATCAAAATCATGAATAAAATATGGGAATCAGATCGCAAGTTATAAAGTTCTTTTATCAAGTCTACAGACTAAATGTGCTCTGAAAGGTGGTTCTCCCACCTTGAGGAAAATAGATGAGTGATGACACTGATTAAAAAAAAGGGGGGAGAAGAGCAGATTAGCACCTTAGGTGAATTCTGTTGGTGTTGTTATCAGTTGGATCCAAATAAAATGTGTTAATTTTTCTGTGTTTTCTCAGAGTTCAGTTGTGAAAATCGAGGTGTCTGATGAAGCAGAAGATAAGAAAAAAGGTAAAATAGATTCAAGAGACAAAGGAAGTATGGAGTGAAAAGAGAAGGCATTTTGGTTAAATGTCTTCTTAGAACCAAGATATAGTCTTAGTTTGGTTACATAGTGAAGCACAGGAACCCATGAGGTAATTTTTTGGAATCATGTTTGGTGGGTAGAGGGCAAAGTGGGATAGTGCCCCAGGAAAAAGGTGGGGGCAGGTGATTTAGAGTTTAACATATAGAAGATATTTAGACTACTGGGTTGAGTTATCTAGGTAAGCTTTGATAAGGCCATAAATATTTTGACAGATCCTGCCAAATCTCTACAAATTCTTTCAAAACTTAAACACTACAGAGAAGCTAGCCATTCCAAAAAGGAAATGTCTTTGAACCGTTACTGAAAGGGCACACAAGATTTGCTTTAGATCAATTCTGATCTCTCGAGCAACTCAGATGGCCTGTGCTTCATCTGGGAATCACCTTGTCTGTTTGCTTGATTGGTCGGGTGGTTGTGAGTAATTCTTGGTAGATTGATATTTACAGAAAGAGCAAAAACTCACTAATTCTTCACTTATTATGAATGTCTGATTATTTATCTTTGAATTGATATCTTTGTACTTAGTAAACAAAAGAATCAGGCAAAATACTCATGGGCACAAGATAACAGGGAAAAATTTTTATATTTCTCTAGAGAACTAAATGCTTACAAGCACTTTAAAAGCACCCATTTATACACTAGCAGAATGTTAGAGCTATTACAGTCAAGTCAAATAGGAATGCCCAGTCTCATTTCTGTGAGTGGTAAAAGAACACTTGTTTCAACTACATATACCTCAACAGTTATGGATACCAAAAAAAAAAAAATCATAGCCCCTTTTCATAATTCAGCAAGAATTTGTTAGCCCTTTAAAAGTCTTATATTTTCACTATTTAACTATTTCATTTAATCTTTTCAGTAACCCTAAAAAGTGGACAGCCCTGGTGGTGCAATGGTTAAAGTATCCAGCTACTAACTGAATGGAATAGAAGACCTGGTGATTTGGTCCCATAAAGATTAAAGCCTTAAAGATGGAACCAACCAAGATGCCCATCAATGGATGAATGGATAAATAAATTATGGTATATTCACACAATGGAATACTACGCATCAATAAAGAGCAACAACGAATCTGTGGAACATTTCATAACATGGAGAAATCTGGAAGGCATTATGCTGAGTGAAATTAGTCAGTTGCAAAAGGACAAATATTCTATGAGGCTGCTATTATAAGAACTCAAGACATAGTTTAAACAGAGAAGAAAATATTCTTTGATGGTTAAGAGAATGGGGAGGGAGGCAGGGAGAGGGATATTCACTATTTAGATAGTAGACAAGAACTAATTTTGTTGAAGGGAAAGACAACACACAATACAGGAGAGGTCAGCACAACAGGACTAAACCAAAAGCAAAGAAGTTTTCTGAGTAAACCAAAAGCTTCGAAGGCCAACATAGCAGAGGAGGGAGTTTGGGACCGTGTTTCAGGGGACATCTAGATCAATTGGCATAATCAAATCTATTAAGAAAACATTCTGCATCCCACTTTGGAGAGTGGCGTCTCAGATGCAGCAAGCGGCCATCTCAGATGCATCAATTGTTCTCAACCTACCTGGAGCAAAGGAGAATGAAGAACACAAAGGACATAAGGTAATTATGAGCCCAAGAGACAGAAAGGGCCACATAAATCAGATACTACATCAGTCTGAGACCAGAAGAACTAGATGGTGCCCGGCTACAACCAGTGACTACCCTGATAGTAACACAACAGAGAACCCTGAGGGAGCAGGAGAGCAGTGGGATGCAGACCTCAGATTCTCATAAAAGACCAGACTTAATGGTCTGACTGAGACTAGAAGGACCCTGGAGGTCATGGTCCCCAGACTTTCTGTTAGCCCAAGACAGAAACCTTTCCCAAAGCCAACTCTTCAGACAGAGATTGGACTGGAATATAAGATAGAAAATAATACTGGTGAGGAGCGAGCTTTTGGATCAAGTAGACACATGAGATTATGCGGGTAGCTCCTGTCTGGAGAGGAGATGAGAAGGCAGAGGGGGACAGAAGCTGGCTGAATGGACACGGAAATACAGGGTAGAGAGAAGGAGAGTGCTGTCTCGTTAGGGGGAGAGCAACCAGGAGTATATAACAAGGTGTATATAAATTTTTGTATGAGAGACTTACTTGATTTGTTAACTTTCACTTAAAGCTCAATAAAAATTAAAAAAAAAGATTAAACCCTAGGCATCTACGATACATCTGCTAGTCTTACCCTGTCTGGAGCACAGGAGAATGAAGAAAACCAAAGACACAAGGGAATGATTTGTCCAAAGGACTAATGGATTACAACTATCACAGCCTTCACCAGACTGAGTCCAGAACAACTAGATGGTCCCAGCTACCGCCATCGACTGCTCTGACACGGATCACAATAGAGAGTCCTGGAACAGAGCGGGAGAAAAATGTAGAAGAAAATTCAAATTCACAAAAAAAGACCAGACTAACTGGTCTGACAGGGACTGGAAAAACCTCAAGAGAATGATCCCTGGACAAACTTTTAATTCAGTACTGAAGTCAGTCCTGAAGTTCACCTTTCTGCCAAAGATTAGACAGGTTTATAAAACAAACAATAACACACATGAGGAATGTGCTTTATAGCTCAACCGTGTATACGAGACTAGATAGGCACACCAGCCCAAAAGGAAAGACAAGAAGGCAGGAAAGGGCAGGAAAGCTGGATGAATGGAAATGGGGAATCCAGGGTAGAGAAGGGTAGAGTGGAGTTGGAAACCAATGTCACAAAACATTTTGTGTATTATTTTTTTAATGAGAAACTAATTTGCTCTGTAAACTCATCTAAAGCACAATTTTAAAAAAATATATTACAGCCTATGAAATGCTATAGACAGTTCTATTCTGTCCTGTAGGGTCACTGTGAGTCAGAATTGACTTGATGGCACACAACAACAAGTAGGGATTAATTATTCTCAGACGGGGGAACCAGGTAGCTTCATTTATTCATTCAATAAGTATTTATTTAGTGTCCGGTTTACTGGAAGTCACACAATGAAAAATTGGTGGCACTGGAATTATTGCCCAGGTCCATCTGACTGACTGCAAAACCTCTACTTTCACCTCTATTTCATGTGTGCCTGGCACAAGAAAGAAAGGGGAGAAAAAATACAGCCCCTGATACCCAGGAGCTGGTCTTGCAAAAACAGCTAGGCCTTGGTATACTCCTATTGAACATAAATAATTTTAGAGAATGTCAACATCAGACAAGGTCACTTTGTGACCGTGATGGATCAAGACAAAGACAAGACCACTCGAAAATCATGCCTGAGCACAGAAAAAACATCCACATTGTGCAAGCCACCAAAAATGAACAAACATTCCCTATCCTGGGCAATATGAGTGATTTCTGCTTCTTTACCAATTTCAGCTTAACTTCAGTCTGGTCTTTCCTCCTTTAGGTGAGATTCCTTAAGATACACATTCATGGAATTACCCCCAGTTGCTGGAAGCATCCCATTTGGAGGAAATTCCCTCTTCCTTAAAACTTCCCCAAAGTCACCTAACACAGGTCCAAATCCTATGATCAGTGGTTTCTAACACCCTCTTACTGAGACACCCTACAGTTTCCCCATGGTGTGTATCTGCCCTCGCTGCAACAATAAACCCAATTTGTGCATGGGTAAGTTTGTCCTTCTCTCTCAAGCAGTAAAGCATATAGCATTTAATAATGTAGGTTTGGTGTCATAGAGACTTGTGTTAGAATCTCCACCACTTTGTTGTTGTTGCTGTCGAGTACCGTTAAGTCAGTTCTAACCCATAGCGACCCGATGCACAGCAGAACAAAACACTGCCGGGTCCTGGGTCATCCTCACAATTGTTGCTATGCTTGAGGTCATTGTTGCAGCCATTGTGTCAATCCATCTCATTGAGGGTCTTCCTCTTTTTCACTGACCCTCTATTTTACCAATCATGATGTCCTTCTCCAGAGGCTTACTAACTCTGAATTGGGCAAATTTCTTAAAACTTTTGAGACTCAGTTTAGTCATCTATAAAATGGAGTGAATAATAGTACCATCACATACAAGTGGGATAATGTACGTCAATGATTCTGGTGTTGACCTTCAGGGAAAATTCTATGTGCCCCTCCCTTTACTACATGCCAAGAGGTAGGAAACCCAGTATAGTTCAACAGTATTTTTGCCATTGAACCAATGAGTAGAGCCACTTACCCAAAAAAAACCAAACCCAGTGCCATCGAGTTGATTCGGACTCATAGCAACCTTACAGGACAGAGTAGAACTGCCCCATACAGTTTCCAAGGAGCACCTGGCGGGTTCAAACTGCCAACCCTTTGGTTAGCAGCCATAGCACTTAACCAATACGCCACCAGGGTTTCCAGAATCACTGAGTAGAATTAAAATGTCATTGCACCTGGTTTGCCCTCATTCTCCTTTATTTCTTCCTTTGGATCAAAGTGGGAAAAAACACCCATAATTTGTTCTTGCTCTTATTCTCTCTCTCTCTCATCTTATACTTTCCATATCTCTTTCTTCTGATTTTCTCCCTTCTCACAAACCAGCAGGAACAAGGGCTAGAGCCGTCTCACTTGAGTGGAGGCTTCTTTCCTCAGTCATTCTCTCTCTTCCTTCTACTGCCTTCCTGCCAACTCCATTCTCCTGAATGTCATGGCAAAGCCAAGAGTAGGAGTGTAGGCCACTTCAGCTCTAGGTCTTGGTAAAGCCATCTCTCTTGATCTGTCTGTAGCACTGTAGTTGGTTAATTTGTTTCGGATGTCTTTCCTCCCACTGACAGAAAAAGATAGAAAGCTCTGGTTTGAGGTTTAGGAAAGTAGGCAGAATAGATTTTGCATTGTTTTATTTCAGAGCCATGTAATCCTAATCCTCTATGAAAAAGCAGCCTTCCATTTGTTCCAGCTTAACTTAACAGACCAAAGGACCTGGAATAAAGGTACTGTGCCCCGCTTTCCGGAGCCTTAGTGGCACAGTATAGCTGCTAACCAAAAGGTCAGCAGTTTGAATCCACCAACTGTTCCTTGGAAATCCTACGGGGCAGTTCTACTCTGTCCTATAGGGTTGCCGTGAGTAGGAATCGACTCGACGGCAACAGGCTTCGTTTTGGTTTGGGTGCTCTGCTGTGGTTTCTTTGTGTACGAATCTCCTTTCACACCAAGGAAGCAAGGCTGGACTAAGGCTCAAATCTTGTAATCCTTGGTCCCTGGCCTAATACCATCATAATAATCTGCATTACTGTTTTTAATCCACTATAATTATTAATAAACTATTTCTTGCTTATTCTTAATTTCTATGATATGGGGGAAAAAACTCAGTGGTTTAGCCTATCTATGTGTTCCATGATTTTAGTGACTGCACTCACATTCAGGATCCATGTCACATAAAAAACAAAATAATTTTACATCCTTCTTTCTGATTATTCAAATAACTCCCAAACTAGAATCTATCTAGGAAGTATTTTGTCTGGGTATTATGTCACTGGAAATAATGACACTGTGTTTCTACAATAATACATATTTAGACTTTTCACTAATTTACATTGGTCTTTTCCCTAAAACCCATTGCTGTTGATTCCAACTCATGGTGACCCTACAGGACAGAGTGGAATTGCCCCATACAGTTTCCAAGGAGCACCTGGTGGATTCAAAGTGTGGACCTTTTGATTAGCAGCTGTAGCACTTAACCGCTATGCCACCAGGGTTCCCAACCTTTCCCCTAGTTAATCTCAAATAGTGTTGTTTTGGCTCATTGGCTTTTCTTTGACCTACTCTTATTTTAACACCAGCCTCAGTTTTCTTATCCTTAAAATAGGAGTAATGGAACAATGCCTATTTCCTGGCACTTGGGATCACTGAATAAAAAATGCTGTGTTTGGATAAGATGTTTTACAGTAAAGATTTAATGTGACTGAATGAAGCATGAACAAATAGTAATACACTTAGACCTTGAGTAAACAAAATAATGCAGACATTTCAGCTAAAATTACCTTCTCATTAGAGAAACTCTGCTGACACAAGCTCTGCTCCTATTGTGGCAAACTTGATTTTAGAATCAAGTATTACCCTTATGGGTTTTCCCAGCAAGCTGAAAGATTTCATAGCATCACTTTTAGCTGTATAATCAAATGGCTATAACCCAAGACAGTCAAGCAGTTTTAAATGGCATTCTTAATATGGAGACTTTCTAAACTATTATTTTTAAAAAAGATAGCAACTCTGGAAATGGAGAAGGCTCAGAAGATAGAATCTAATCTGATGGTGAAGAGAGTAAAATGTCATCATAAAGACAGTCATTGAGGCAGTTGGCAGGCAGCAGTGGTGCTCCACAATTGAGATGTCCTTTAATTTAACAAGAATTTATTAAGTATCTACTACAAGGCAGGCCAGTATTGAGTTGGACTCAAAAGACAGGAGTACAAATTGGCCGTGACTTCAGCCCTCAAGACTTCCGTCCGCTGGACAGGGTAAGATCTGAACAGTGCATTGGGATAGGGAGAGTATAGAAGAATATAAGGACACAATGTGCTTGTGAAGAAGAGGCAGTCAGTCCTACTTTGGCGGATTAGGGAAGACATCATAGACAGGTGGCCTTAAACTAATCCTTAATGATAGGTGAGTCTTGTCCAGGAGAAACCTGGCAGAGGGAACAGGTTGAGTATCTGCAAAGAAAAGCAGCCTAAAGAGTATGGGGAACTACTAAAGTTTGATCATTATGGCTGAACACAGAAAACTGTAGGACACATCTGGAGCAGTGGGTCTAAAATTACCAGAATTACTTGATGTCTCAGTTATCTAATGCTGCTATAACAAAAATTCCGCAAGTGAATGGCTTTATTTAATGAACAGAGATTTATTGTCCCACAGTCTAGTAGGCTAGAAGTCCAAATTCAGGGTGCGAGCTCCAGGGGAAGGCTCTCTGTGTCAACTCTGGGGAAAGGTCCTTGTCATCGATTTTCGAGGAGTCTTGGGTCCAAAGGACGTGCTATTCTTCTGGCTTTTTTATATCTCAAAAGCTTGACTCAAGATACAGTCTAATCTTGTAGATGGAGCCCTGCTTCATTAACATAACTGCTGCTAATCCCACCTCATTAACGTCATAGAGGTAGGATTTACAACACACAGGAAAGGCACATCAGATGACAAAATGGTGGACAATCACACAATACTGGGAATCATGGACTAGCCAAGTTGACACATATTTCTGGGGGAACACAATTTCAATCTGTAACACTTGATGGAAACATAGATTCCCAAAATATTTCTTGACTTACTGAATCAAAATTTATGAGGGTTTGGTCCTCAAACCTGCACTTTTAACAAACACCTGCAAGTGATTCTGGTGCACACCAACAACATTTAATAACCACTCACTGTCTATGCATAGGAGCCCCTGGGGTAGTACAAATGGTTAACACGCTCAGCTACTAACCAAAAGGTTGGAGGTTAAAGTTCCTCCAGAGGCACCTTGGAAGAAAGGCATGGAGCTCCACTTCTGAAAAGTCAGCCATTGAAAACTCAATGGAACACAGTTCTACTCTAACACACATGGAGTAGCCATGAGTTGGAGTCAACAGCAACAGGTATTGGTATTGGTGGTCTATGCATAAGATTAGAGGGTGTCTTAGTTATCTAGTGCTGCCATAACAGAAATACCACAAGTGGATGGCCTCAACAAACGGAAGTTTATTCTCTCACAGTCTAGTAGGCTAGAGGTCCAATTCGGAGCTTCAGCTCCAGGGGAAGGCTTTCTCTCTCTGTCAGCTCTGGAAGAAAGTCCTTGTCATCAATCTTGCCCTGGTCTAGGAGCTTCTCTGAGCAGAAACCTAGGGTCTAAAGGACATGCTTTGCTCCCAGCATTGCTTTCTTGGTGGTATAAAGTCCCCATGTCTCTTTGCTCACGTCTCTCTTTTATACCTCCAAAGAGATTGGTTCAACACAATCTAATCTTACAGATAGAGTCCTGCCTCATTAACATAAAAATAGCTGCCACTAATCCCATCTCACTAACATCATAGAGATAGGATTTATAATGCGTAGAAAAATGACATCAGATGACAAAATGGCAGACAATCACACAACACTAGGAATCATGACCTAGCCAAATTGATACACACATTTTGGGGGGAAACAGAGGGTAAAATGGGAGCGGGTCAGGAAAACTTTTATGCTGAGTCATATATTCCCAAACATGCTTTTCCTAGGTAGCAAAAGAGCTAATGGGAAGCTGAGCAATTGCTCGAGTTATGGGAAACTAGCATTTATTGAGTGCCTCATATGCATTATCTCATTTAATTCTCCCAGCTGACCTCAGAGACACACATTGTTATATTCCTTCTTAATCCTATAGAGGAAGTAATCTAGGTTCTATGGCTAAGAAATTGTCCTTCATCATCTGCTAGTGTGTGGGAGGTCCACAATGCACCTCAGATATGCCTGCTTTCAGAGCTCGGTTACTTCTATTGCACCACAAGGCCGCCTATTAGGAATACAGATCTCAAGCTGCTTCTGAATATTTTCCGAGTTTCTGGGGAGGGGAGCTCTGATTTCTGCTTCATAGGATAGACATGGAAGGTTGGTCAAATTGGCTAAAACAGAAAAGATAGCCAAGTGGCCCAAGTGACTCAAAAACTTAACATGGGAAGACATTATTTCAGGGGTACTGAGTTTCTGTTAAGTGTCATGAAAAAATTTGGAAACAGGTAGTGGTGATGGTTGCACAGTTTGGTGAACAAAATTAGTGCCACTGAATTGTACAGTTCCATGTTTTGTTATATATATATTTCAGCACAATAAAATTTAAAAAATAAAATAAAACTTAACATGGTACCCCAGCTTAATGAGATAATATGGAAGAGATTGGCTGATGACAGATGGGCCATATTAACTAATTTTTCATCCTTCCTTGACACACTAAGGTAACTCTAATTATACAAAGGGGTAGGCAATAACAATCACAAATGTGTATAAGGTCACCCATTTCATGAATCACAACAGATAAAACTGTGGCAAAAACACTGCATCTCAACTCTTAGCTCTGAAAGCACTGAGTCTGGGTCTGAATCACTGTAAGCTTAGCACCTAGTACACTGTCTTTACTCAGTAGAGCCTCAATACCTGTTGAAAGAATTAATGGATGAATGATTAAAGGAATAATGATTGGCAGTACTCAGTAAATTATCTATGTCAGTGAAGATTACAAGCAAGGTCTTTGTCTGATGATCTGAGGCCAGAGGATGGGCTCAAGAGTGAGCCGTGGACTCTGGCACAGAAGCTCCTGTTTACCTCTGGAGACACTGTTATGGATTGAATTGTGTCCCCTCAAAATGTAGTCCTGTTTAGGAATGGGGTTTTCTTTGCTATGTTAATGAGGCCACACCAGTATAAAGTGTATCCTAAACCTGATCACTTCTTCGTTATAAAAAGAGCAGATTAGACTCAGAGGCAAGCATTTACTGGGGAATACAGATGCCATTTGAAATTGCCAACAACCAAGGAACACTCGGTCTTACCTACAAGGAAGGAATTAATATGGCTGAGACTCTGATTTGGATTGTTAGCCTCCAGAACTTGAGAAAACATATTTCTGTTCTTTAAATCTATCTACTTGTGGTATTTGTGTTACAGCAGCACTAGGTAACTAAGACAGACACCTACAGTCTTCTGGGTGAATTCAATACCTTCATGTAATTTCCCCATGTCTTAGCTGCAGCACCTTGTTCAAAGGGCAGCCTCCAATGCTTGCTCAGAATTTAAATGCCAGTGGACCTGAGTGTGCTCTGCAAGTTCATCTGGTTTTGATTACAAAGAGGCAGACTTTGTCTTTATGATCTAGTCTATAGATCAGCAGTGGATGAGTAGGTGATATAGCGCATTAAGTGCAGTGATTCGGAACCTCTATCAATACATGTTGTCTCTCCAGCCTAGTAAGCTCCTAGAAAAGAATCTAATTATCATGGTGAAGAAGCAGAGGGCTTGTCAACAGACCTACCCCTGTGAAAGAACAGGGAAAGCAGTAAGGAAAAGCTGACAGGCATGGTGCCTATGTGAGTGGGGGCAGGGGTCTGTGCATTGGAGGAGAGTGCGTTAGTCTCCATATGGTCAAGGGACCTCCAGGGAGGTAAAAGGATAAAAATAAACACATCGGGGAGGTACTATGATGTTGTGGGAAGAGCATGGACTTTGAAGACCATCAGAGTTAGTTAGGTTCAAATTTTTACCTCTGACACTTATTTTTCAATGATCTTGGACAGGTTACTTCACTTCTCTGGGTTTACGTAAACTCATCCATGAGAAAAGAACATTGCATGCACCTTCATGGGTGCCTTAGGCTGGGTTCTCCAGAGAAGCAAAACCAGTAAAGCACATAAATGTATACATTAAAAAAAAAAAAAAAAAGAGAGAGATTTATATTAAGGAAATGGCTCCCGCTGTTGTAGCAGCTGAAATGTCCCAAGTCCATGGGTCAGGCTGGAGGTTTCTTCTGATTCATGTAGCCACAGGGACTGGCAAACCCAAGATCGGCAAGTCACACAGCAGGGCTCTGGCTCACAAGCTTTGATGACCAACAAACCCTGGGAGATGAAAACAGTAAACCAATCAGCTGTTAACCAAAAGGTTGGAGGTTCAAGTCCACTCGGAGGTCCCTAAGAAGAAAATCCTGGTGACCTACTTGCAAAAAATCCGCTATTGAAAAGCCTATATTTTGACACATACGAGGTAGCCATGAGTCAGAATAGACTTTACGGCAACTGGAACTGGAAAAAAGAATCAAATTAACAATCCAAACAACCAGAGAGACTTTTCTCTTTAGCTGTTGGAGACATCTACCATCCTGCCTTGACTGTGTCACATCCCTTCCCACAGAGCAAACGCCATCATCATTTACATTGCCAATGCACCTGAGTGTGAAGTAACCATGATAGTAGGGGTTTCCACGTTTTGAGTACCCACTAAGGAGGCAGAATTTCATGTTAATTGAAAATATTGGTCTCAGAATCAGATCGCCTATGTTCAAACCTCACTCTACCATATCATAGCTGTGTGACTATGGGCAATTTATTTAACCTCTTTAAGCCTCAGTTTCCCCATCTCTAGCATGCAGATAATCATAGTATCTACTTCACAGGGTTGTTGTGAGAATTAAATGAGATATTTATGTAAGACAATAGTGGGGGTATTACCTGGCCGTGGTAAGTTCTCAATATTTGTTAATATGTATTGTTAAAAAGCTGATGCTTTCGAGGCATTATCTAATTTAATCCTTTCAACAACCCAGGGAAGATGAGGAAGCTGAAGCCCAGAGAAGTTAAGAAGCTCCAAGGTTCTCATGCTATCTTAATTTCTTTATTGGTTTTGCCTCCTCCCACTTAAGGTAACTTCTTCAAATCTGTCTAGAGCAGGGAGACACCACTGCAGAGTGGAAAGAGCACTAGGCTAGGAGCTGTAGAGAAAGTTCAAGTCGTGGTTATTCCACTTACCAGCTGCATAAACTTGGGCAATTCACTTCTCTGCTCTTCAGATGAGACGTTTTGACACGGTGTTTGCTAAGGTCCCTTCTGGATCTGACACATGGATTCCATGTGACTGGAGACTTAGAAGAAGCGCATGCGTCTCTTAGGAACTCAGCAGGCCTAATTGATAGTGATGACATTACTGAGATCGTCACCCTGCTTCCTTCACTTTTCTGTTCACAAGGACCGTCCTGTCATCCCTCTTCCCACAGAGAACTGAATGAGGTTCTCATTATAATTCAGCTTCCTTGTCTGGAAAAGCATATTCCCAAACACCAATCATGTTTCCATATGTAGCAAAGAACAATTCATTTCCTCCTTTTGTTTCCTTTGATTTGTCATCCTCAGTCTGGATTGCCATAAGATGAACTTCCTTGGATGTTTTCAGGCCATATCCACTAACAATGATCACAAGAGTTAGGGGGCATAAATATTGAAATCACAAATATCATTTTGAATCCTAGATCTAAGGGCAGACATGGATTAGATTGAGTCTGAGAGAGGGGGAGGTCCCCACTCTTATACTGAAACAGCAATGCAAAAATAGTCTCAGAGCTAATTTGTTTAAATAAAAATGCTGATAATCTTATCACCCTGGCACATCTATATTCATTATTGCCTTGCAATATTTAACACATATTGATTTCTTACTATCACACACTGTGGTGAGAACTTCCTATGCCAATCTCATTTAATCTTCAGAACATTTTGATAATATACGAACTATAATTAACCCCAGATAATGGGGAAAAACTGAGCCTTATAAAAGTTCAGAAAAAAGGCCTAAGATGGCAGAACAACAAGTAGTTAAGATTTGAACCCAAACCGGTCAGATTCTGAAGACCAAGGTCTAAATGGCTAAGCTATTCAGTCTTCGTTTATAGCCATTCATATTTTTATGTAGTTGTAACCATAGTGGATATCACATTCTGCTGTTTTCACTGAACGCTTTCATAAACATTTACTAGAGTCATTTGAAATGGTATGTGAAATTTTTTTAAAAATCAGCATTAACATTGTCAGGTGCTGTGCTAAGTGTTTTGCCATCATTATTCTATTTGAGCTTCAAAACAACACTATGATGTAAGGAATTATAAATGTTCCCGTTTTACAGATTTAAAAAAAAAATAGTAATAATAAGTTCAGGGAGGTTAAACAACTTGCCATTGTCTCAGAGCTTACAAGTGACAGAGCCACCATTTAGATGTAGATCTGCCTGAGTACAGCCCAAGCTCTTAACTAATGCAATATACTGAATAATCTCTTGATAAAACTAAAATGTTCTCAATCCTAAGAGATGCAGAGACAACAAGAAGTAGCAGGACTCCCTCTGGAAATAGCATTTATTTCCATATTCACCTGTCGTTATGGAAGGAATCTGAGCTTCCAATAAAGAGCAAGGGCCTCTGCAAAACCACTGAAGTTATAAGCAGCTCTGTTTGAGAAGTGGCTGATGAAGACACCATCCACTGCACTGCTTCGAACAAAGATAAATCCACCAATAATCATCCACATGAAAACCCCTAGAAATCAACTGGATGGCGGAGAAATGTGTAATTCCTTCAATATGGGTCCGCAAGACATCATCAATCCACTAGGCAAGCCAGCAGCCACCCCAATGTACTTCCAGGTGCTCCTTTCATATGTCCCAATTCTAGGTAAAGATGGCTTTCCATTCCTTTTCCCCAGATGTTTAGAAAAAGAAAAAAGGTCAACAAATACTAACTGGTGGAGTCTTGAGGTTCACAGACAATGTTTGCGAAGAAATTAGAAGGAAAATACATGGATTATAGACCTGGTTTTAAATCTCTGCTATATCACTTTCTAGGCACATCACTTCACCCTCTGAGTATCAGGTTTGTCATCTATAAAGCTGGATGATTAAATAATGCTGTGGAGATTAATTGAGATAGCACACACAAAGCACCTGGGACATTCTTTGCCCATAATACATAAAGAACATGAATTCTGTGCCTTCATAAGATACCCAGCTTTTCTCACAGACATGCATGCTTAAACCCGGAGGACAGCCTAGTCCACAGGACCCCAAGGGCTGATTCACAGCTCTGAAAGCTGTTGAGCTATCCCAAGGTGCTATGAGTCTGTACAATTTTATGGCGAGAAGCACAGCCATAGTGTTTGTAAAAATCATCCATTTTGAGCCTCTTGTTCTGACTTAACAAAAGAGAGCTGAGTAGTGCCAAGGCTTTAGACGGCAATAACCGAAAGGCAAACTGACTCTCAGCTGCATTCACTTACACAGAGATTATACTTAAACTCCAATCATTATGCAGGGCTAGATAAGGTTTCCAGATGTGCACATTTGGGAGACCAATCCTGTGTGTTATAAGACTGAACTAGATCGTATTTGCACTGATGATGGATGAGTTCTTCACCCATGGACAAATTCTCAGGAAAGATAGGGACGATCATGTCTGGTCACCGCAGGGCTAATCCCTAGTTTTTAGGCGCATGTGATGCTATCTTGGCTAAGGCAAGACCCTCATCCATCAATGAAGGGAAATATGTATCCTTTAATACTTTAAGTTACTTATGAGGTTTGGAATGCAGGATGGTGGGGCTGCTAGAATTCTGGATCAGAACCTAGTGCTCTTTTCTCCTTTCTACAGATTCTGAATCGTTCAAGGAGCAAAACAGTGCCCTTTTATCTCCTCTGCTTCTTTTTTCCCACTAATAAAACCAGAGTTGTAATAGTGATAAAAAAAAAAAATTTACCTGTGTCTAATTATAGCTGGGGTGAGGCTTATGTAGCGCAGTTCAGCCAAGATGGCAAAAGCACTTTTCAAAATACAACTCAGCTATCCTTTCCAGCTTCTTCCATTCTCATAAGCCAATTTCTGAATGCTAAAATTGTTTTAACAGGCACTGAGCATAGTGCATTAATAAATGATCAAAGGGTATGCAATTTCTAATGTCCCTTTGGCCTCGATAAAGAAACTGGCAAATATTCCATTAACCACAACACATGAAGTCATTTTTTAAACTTGAAATATATTTCCCCCACCTCATGCTGAAGGTGGGTCACCACGAATGCTGAGTTTATACACTTGAGACCCAGGTCCTTAAAGAAAAAGGTTGAGATGGATTATTTATGAACATGCATAAATTATGTAGTGATTTCATTGAGATTTCTGGGACTTCTATGAAGTCGAATGTCCCCTGTGGTGGCTACATCTCATTTAATCCACCTATTTCATCTTTTCCTCCACTTCAGAGATTTCCCATATTTTAAGGTTCACTTTGAAACAATAGCTCATTTTGAAATTTAATTTAGAAAAGTATTTATTATGTTTTCCTGTGTAGCACAAAATATTACTGTATAAAAATGAAAGAAACCCACACCACTCATATAAACAAAAAGGGAACAGGGAGAAGGAAATTGTACTGAAGAGTTGTTGTTCACTCATGATAAGAGAGGATGAGGGAACTGACAACACCAAATAAAATCACAGCAGGAAAGACAAGGAGAAAAATTAGAAAATAATAATCATGAAGCCATACGTGGCATTGTTCTTCTCAGTGCTGAGATATTCGCTCCCATCTTCACCATGAAAGTTAAAGGTAAGTATTGTTAGTTCCATTCCACAGGTACAAAATTGAGGAACATGACTTGCCAGTCTTGCATAATGAATCTCTTGCAAAATCAGCACCAGGAATCTAGGAGAAAAGCACTATTTTTCTCACAGCTAAGAGTTGGGAGACAAGAATCACTGTGGCCCTTTGCCAACGTTCGAAGAGGTATATTTGCAAAAACAAGAGAACATTCTAAAATGCATTCATGCAGGCACACACTATACCTGTATGTGTATATTTGTGTATGGACGATGTGTATACACGTATGTGTATATTAAAATATACATACAAATAACACTTAGATAATATAGCAACTATATGCACATTAAAATTTTTATTAATATTTAGAGACAACTTTAATGTTTAATAATAAAGGATTATATCCACACAATAAAATACCAAGTAGAAATTAAAAATAGCATTATAGGCACATCTTTATTGGCATGAAAAACTGTTGTTCTCACATTGCTCAGAGGAAAACAAAGCAGGCCTCAAAATGGTATTTAAATTGCGGGCGTTTTTTGTAAAGAAAAATATATGGAAAATCCTGGAACAACATACACCAGATTTTAATATAGTTATCTTTGATGGTAGAACTATGGCTGATTTTTGCTCTCTTTCTCTGTAAATTTCCATGCTTTCTAATATTACCATATTGAGCTTTACTATAGTTATATTTAGGAAAAAATTGCAAACCACTTTTTAAAGTAAAAAATAAAAATACTACAAAAACAGACTACACTGAGTAAAAAAAAAAAAAAAAAAACACTTGAGTAGTACAGATTAAATGAATCCATGGAACCTGGGGACTCTATTCTTGAACGTCTGAAGTTTTACAGCTTCAGGTTAAACATGTACTTAGGACTTTGATGCCTTGATCAAGTTAAAAATGGGAAGTCCAGGATCTGAAAAAGCCTCTTCCTTTGTTTTCAAAATACATATGGATTCTAACATGAAGAAAATTTAATGGGGATTTATGTACAGTTCTATAACTTGAAACAGTAGGGTTCTGAAACATATGAAGAGACATAGCTTGAGGTTGTGAAGTGGTTATCAATTAGTGATTAAACTGAATTGACAGTTTAGTTTAGTTCAGTATTTACTGAATCCCCAATATATGTCAGGCACTATGCTGGGTGAAATGAAAACAAAGATGAATAAGACATGATCCTCGCAACTCATAGTTCATTGCGGAAGTCTGTGTGAGATAACAGGAAAGCGTAGGCACTATATTAATACAGAGAAAAGGCATCCAAATCATACTAAGGAGTTTGAGGCAAGGAAGGCTCCCTGAAGGAGGCAATGCTGAACTGGGTGTAGAAGAATAAAGAGAAAATTAAACAGGCAAAGAGTGAAAAGGAGATAATTCAGGCATAGGCGACAGTACAAGGAAAAGAGAGAGGTTTTTCAAAAATACTCAAATATTTGAGTCCTTCTAGAATAAAACTTGTGATACAGGTAGCACTGAAAGTGACCTTTGGATAGGTATGAAAGGCTAGACCTCGTGATTGTTTGGTTATGGGGCAGTATGAGAGGTTTGGGGGAGTTGATGAGATTTGTGATTGCTTACCACAGTCTGGCTGGGGTGAGAGTGATGATATCACTAGCTGAGATAATGGTAACAATAGTAATAAAAACAAACCAAAACATTTATTTGCCAGGCCCTGTGCCAAACACTTTCACAAATTGTTCATGTGACTATCACAACAAGCCTATGAAGGAGAGAGTGGCCCTGAGATGTTATGTGATAGTGAATACGGGAAGGGGAACAAGCTGGGGTGGGAGGAGCTGATTATGAAATCAGTTTTAAACATGCTGAATTCTAGGTAACTGTGGAGTCTCTGGAAACCCTGATGGTCAGTGGTTAAGTGCTATGGCTGTTAACCCAAAGACTGGCTGTTCCAATCCATCAGGTGCTCCTTGGAAACTCTATAGGGGCAGTTTTATTCTGTGCTATAGGGTCGCTATGAGTCGGAATCAACTCGAAGGCAGTGGGTTTGGTTTGGTTTTGGTTTACGGAGTCTCTATGGGGGCATTGGTGGCTCAATGGTAGAATTATCTCATGTGGGATAAAAAAACCCACTGCCGTCGCGTCGATTCTGACTCATAGCAACCCTATAGGACAGAGTAGAACTGCCCCCACAGAGTTTCCAAGGAGCACCTGCTGGATTTGAACTGCCGACCTTTTGGTTAGCAGCCATAGCCCTTAACAACTCTGCCACCAGGGTTTCCTTATGTAGGATAAGCCTTATGTAGGATACCCAGGTTAAATTTCCAGCTAGTGAACTTCATGAGCAACAACTACGCATCTGTCAGTGATGGTTTGCATGTTGCTAAGATGCTGAACAGGTTTCAGTGGAGTTTCCTGAGTAAGACAGAAGAAAAGCCTGGTGATCTAATTCCAGAAATCAGTTAATGAAAACCCCATGAATCACATGCTCCACAACTGATCACAGGGCCAGGCAGCATTTAATCCCGTTGTGCATGGGGTTACTGTGAATCGAGGGCAACTCAGCTACAGCTAACAACAGCAGCAGCAACAACAGAGTCTCTAGATAGAGAGATTCAGAATCAGGAGGAAACTAGAGTCCTGAGATGAGAGGAGAGATCAAATGCAAAAATGTAGATTTGGGAATAATTTACATATGGGAAATCTTTAAAAATTTTCCCCTTGTAGATGCTAACCCAGGCAAAATGTGGAGTGTAAAAAAAATGTGCCTTATAGACCACCTCAGCAGGTGCGGCAACAAAACTGAGGGAGAAACAAGAGTTATCTATGAATGATACTGAGAAGACCCAGTCATTGAGCTAGGAAGAGGGAAGATACCACAAAAGCCAAAGCAGAAGAGTTCTAAAAGGTAGATTACTACAAAGTGCTGATGCTGGCAAGAAAACAAATAAGGTCCAAAATGTGCCAATTAAATTTGGCAAGTGAAGCCATTTTTGACAGCATTGTTAGTACAGATAAAGATGGAAGCCACATTGTTGAAGACTGAGGTATAAAAGAGAAACGAGGGAGTTAAGCCAACAAGCATAAAAGACTCACACTCCTAAGATGCTTGCAAAAGAAAGAGGGGAGTGAGATCAGAAAGTGTGAGTTCTCCTACTTTGCTCTTCTCTCTCCAGATCGTTTTGACTATTTGGAGCCTGTTGGGCCCTCCCACAAAAATTTGAGGATTGGCTTTCTTATTTCTGCAAAGAAGGCTGTTGGTGTTTTGATGGGGATTCCATTGAATCTATAGATTATTTTAGGTAATATTGAAATCTTAACAATATTAAGTCTTCTGATCCATGAGCATGGAATAACCTTTCATTTATTTAGGTCTTCTTTAATCTTCTTCAATAATGTTTTATAGTGTTCAGAGATAAGTCTTTCACTTCCAGTAAGCACATGAAAAAATGTTCAACATCATTAGTCATCGGGAAAATTAAAGTCACAACCACAATGAGATATCACTTCATACCTGCTCAGATGTCTATAATTTAAAAAATGGAAAACTACAAGTACTGGCAAGATGTGGAAAAACTGTAATCCTCATCCATCGCTGGTGGCATTGTAAAATGGTGTAGCAACTGTGGAAAACAGTTTGGTGGTTCCTCAAAAACTTAAACATAGAACTACCATACATTTCCACTTCTAGGTAGATACCCGAAAGAATTGAAAGCAGGAGCACAAACAGATACATGTACACCAATGTTCATTGTAGCACTAGTCACAATAGTTAAAGAAGGAAATAACTTAAATGCCCATCAACAGATGAATATATAGACTAAATATGGAATATACATACAATGGAGTATTACTCAGCCATGAAGAGAAATGAAGTCCTGATACATACTACAACATGGATGGACCTTGAAAACATTATACTGAATGAAAATAAGTCAATCACAAAAGGCCAAATATCCCACTTACATGCAGTATCTATAATAAGCAAATGTATTCAGGCCAAAGTTTATTAGTGGTTACCAGAGGCAGGTGTTGGCAAGGGGAAGGAGGGCACTGCTTAGAGGACACTGAGTGTCTGTTAAGGTTTATGGAGAATTTTGGTAACAGATAATGGTGATGACTGAACAACGCAATGAACAGACTTAATGTCACTGAATGGTGAAATTGCAAATATGTTATTACATATATATTTACCACAATAATTTTTTAAAGAGGGAAATGACATAAGACAGTTGAGTTTGGGTACTAGTAGAAGAGAATGAAGATATAAAAGGAAGCTTTTTTCTTGTTTGTTTTACCGAGTTGAGGTTTTAGCTGAAGGGAAGAAGGTAGTGGAGAAGTATATGGTGAAGGCCGAAAGGAGGGAATAATTTTTACTGCAAGGTACCTGAAGAGACCTAAAGGGCCAGGTGGATGGCAGGGTGGAGGAGTATATGTTGATTATGTATTTATTCCCTGGATCATTCTTGAAAGGATTTAAGATGACTAAGTTTTGAAATATAAGCAGACAATTATTCAGGTGAAGAATGAATGGAAGGATACTTCTTACAGAAGTTGGTTTCAGTGTAAAGGCAGAGAGGTGAACGAAATCATGGGAGATTCTTGGAAACACAGAGTTCAGCATATGTGGTCACCATCAGGCAACAATTGAGGAACCACTGTAGAAAAAGGCAAAGAAATTCGTTAACAATGTTGTGTTCTTACTAATGAGTTTAATTTTTTTTTTCTGTAAGTAATAAGGTATTTTGAAGGACTTGTGTTTTAGAAGTATTATTTTGTCAATTTTTTAAGTAATAGACTGGGGGGAATCTAGAATATGAGCAAGTACACCTATATGAACACCTAGTGCAATAATTAAGGGTTGATTGATGAGGCTTGACCTAAAGTGGTAGCAATAAAAATGAAGAGGAAAGGACATATGGGTGAACATTAGGTAGAATCAACAAGGCAGAAGAGGAAGGTGGAATAGTCAACACGATTCTTGAATGTGTCATAGTGACCTTCATTAAGAGAGAGGGAAGAGACTACAGAGATCAGCCAGTGATGGAGGTGGGCTGGACAAGGAACCAGATACTAGTTTCATATATAATAAGTTTACATGCCTGTGGGTCATCTCACTGGAGATTCCCAGTGCATAGAAAGCTATGCACAGCTGGATTTCAGAAAACCATTATGAACTGGAGATGCTGGGAGTCATCAGAGTAGAGTAAAGCTCATTTAGGCTGATAAATCTGCTACTAGGTTAGAAAGTGGCAGAACGAAAAGTCAAAGATTGGACTCTGAATGTTATATTTATTTTTCCAAACTCTCTGGTCTGGCTCCCAGTCATGCCATCATGACCAAAAGCAACACTTACTCTAAAGAAATTATTTCAGGAATAAATATAGAGGGAAAAAAATTTAAAAAGAAGAAAAGGCTCTAGTTAGAATCCTGGGAATACCAATATTTAAGGCCACATGTAGGAAAGGAAATCCAAAAAAGCGGAGAAGGAAACCCAGGAAGACGAGACTTCACAGACACCAGGAGTTCAGGGTTTCCTCAGGGATTACTGCCACAGAAAGCAGCAACATAAGGACTGACAGCTCTTCATTAGATGTAATAAAATGGAGACCACCGATGACCTGGGAAAAACTTTTTCCATGGAGAAATGGAGTGAAAGGCGGATTGCTGTAGGTTAAAGAATGAATACCAACTGCCCTTGAGTCAACCCCGACTCACGGAGACCTGATGGATATCAGAATAGACTTGTGCTCCACAGGGTTTTCAATGACTCATTTTTCAGCAGTAGATCATCAGGCTTTTCTTCCATGGTGCCTTTGGTTGGACTTGAACCTCCGACCTCCAACAGTTTTCAGTTAGCAGCTGAGTGCGTTAACTATTTGCACTCTCAGGGACTCCTGAAGAATGAGTGGTAAGTAAGAAAGAGAAGACTACTGGAAAGTGAAAGAGAAAAGAGAGGGTAAGAGACACAGTCAAGAATGTAAGCTCAGGGAAAGATTTTCTTATGATTTTGTTCTATACTAATGGAGGAACATGGATTTTTTTTTCAGCTGAGAGAAAAGGAGTGGCAGAAGTTGAAGAAACAGAAGAATCACTATGAAGTGAGGTCTATAGGGGAAAAATTTACCAGAACACACACATGGAAGGGTTAGCCTCAGCCCCTGGGAGTCACCCTTCTCCCATCAAAACGAGGAAGAGGTAAAGAAAGATGGAGGCAGATACGACCCTTCCCATTATACAAGTTAATTGTCTCTATGCCATATGGATTATGTTATGTTCTCATGTTGCAGACCCTGTGGGCTCAAGGATTACTTAAATAAATAAATAAATGACTTTAGCATTACATTATTTTAAAGCCTCTAACTAGCTTAAATTAATTTGTTAAATTACTTCCCCACCCCAGCATATTATACTAATTGCTAATAGTGTGTGGAAAGAATCAAGAAGTCAACATATCAACTCTTGTGAACCCTGCTGATCATTAAAAAACAAACATTTTCTGAGGCCAAAACAATAATTAAAATCATAAATATGTATTGCTACATCAAGTCAAACAATTGGAAAATGCAAAGTCATTAAGAATATTTTAATCATCTCATTACTTGTGTTGCATGGTTGTGTATAAATAATTTTATTTGTCCTACAATTTAAAACTTTCAAAAAGACAAGTTTTCTTTTTCCCCAAGGCCAAAGCAGAATTTGACTGAAACTGGGGTACTTCCTATGGGATAAACCTTTAGACAAGGAAATGGAATATGAAAAGGCGTATGGATGCAGTGACATTTTGGTTTAATTACGGAGACCACTGTACAAACAAGTGTTGATAATATCAAAGCAAGTCTAATTCCAGGTTGCTGAAAACAGAAATGAAAAATTCCACCCAGAGAAGATACCTCCACTGTCTGATGCTGAAAATTGCCCTTCTCATATTTCACAATTAAATTGGTTAATGGGGATTCACTTAGAGTTACCTTCACAAGCTTCCCTGAAAGGGGTGGGAAAGATAAGCACTCATTCAAACTGCGTGTGCAATTTAGGAAGTGAATGGAGGCCAACATACTGACACCTCCCCCCATCTTGATTTTCCCTTCTCTCCTCACTCCCCCTGTTCTAGGCTGGCCATCCATCTTTCTTCCCAGTCTCAGCCACAAGAAAAAGGAATAGCTTTCCAAAATAACAAATAAATTTTCACGCTAGAGTTTCAGTTATTAGCTTTGCAACGCGCTGCGTTATGTTGCACCATTGGCTTCCAGCCTGGTGTGACAAGATGTATTTTGGAGTTGATGGGCAGTGACACAATGTGAGCAAGGCCTTGCTTCACATTCACCAGACAACAGCCAAGTCTCTTCTCCTTGGTGAACCCCAAAGTGTCACTGCCACAAATCACCAGAACTCCCAGCCAATGCAGAGCAGGGGAAGCATTCATAGAGACGGTTGGTTAATATTTCACTCTGCACATTGCAAGCCTAGATAAAGGCTGTTTGCTTTCATTTATTACATGAAAAATTTAAAAATGCCAGTCTTCCAGTGTCAGTTAATTGGGGAAAAGATTGTCTTTTTAACAAATGGTGATGGCATAACTAGATATCCATTTGCAAAAATCTGAAATAGGACCCATACCTCACGCCATGCACAAAAACAAACTCAAAATAGATCAAGACCTAAACATAAGGACTGAAACGATAAAGATCATGGAAGAAAAAATTGGGACAAAGTTAGGAGCCCTAATACAAGGCATAAACAGAATACAAAACATTACTAAAAATGATGATGAGAAACCAGATAACCAGGCGCTCCTAAAAATCAAACACCTATGCTCATCTAAAGACTTTACCAAAAGAGTAAAAAGACCACCTACAGATTGGGAAAAAAATTTCAGCTATGACATCTCCAACCAGCGCCTGATCTCTAAAATCTATATGATTCTGTTAAAACTCAACCACAAAAAGACAAACAACCCAATTAAAAATTGGGCAAAGGATATGAACACGCACTTCACTAAAGAAGATATTCAGGCGGCTAACAGACACATAAGAAAATGCTCTAGATCATTAGCCATTAGAGAAATGCAAATTGAAACTACGATGAGATTCCATCTCACTCCAACAAGGCTGGCATTAATCCAAAAAACACAAAAAAATAAATGTTGGTGAGGCTGTGGGGAGATTGGAACTCTTATACACTGCTGGTGGGAATGTAAAATGGCACAACCACTTTGGAAATCTATCTGGCATTTCCTTTAAAAGTTAGAAATAGACCTACCATACAACCCAGAAATCCCACTCCTCGGAATATATCCTAGAGAAATAAGAGCCTTTACACAAACAGATATATGCACACCCATGTTTATTGCAGCACTGTTTACAATAGCAAAAAGCTGGAAGCAATCAAGGTGTCCATCAACGGATGAATGGATAAATAAATTATGGTATATTCACACAACGGAATACTACGCATCGATGAAGAACAGTGATGAATCTGTGAAACATTTCATAACATGGAGGAACCTGGAAGGCGTTATGCTGAGTGAAATTAGTCAGATGGAAAAGGACAAATATTGTATAAGACCACTATTATAAGATCTTGAGAAATAGTTTAAACTGAGAAGAACACATTCTTTTGTGGTTGGGGAGGAGGGTGGGAGAGGGTTATTTACTGATTAGATAGATAAGAACTATTTTAGGTGAAGGGAAGGACAATACTCAATACAGTGAAGGTCAGCTCAACTGGACTGGACCAAAAGCAGTTTCCTGGATTAAACTGAATGCTTCGAAGGTCAGCGGAGCAAGGGCAGGGGTTTGGGGACTATGGCTTCAGGGGACATCTAAGTCAATTGGCAAAATAAATTCTATTAAGAAAACATTCTGCACCCCACTTAGAAGTGTGGCATCTGGGGTCTTAAATACTAACAAGCTGCCATCTAAGATGCATCAATTGGTCTCAACCCACCTGGATCAAAGGAGAATGAAGAAACCCAAGGTCACAAGATAATTATGAGCCCAAGAGACAGAAAGGGCCACATGAACCAGAGACTTACAATATCCTGAGACCAGAAGAACTAGATGGTGCCTGGTGGCTACCACCAATGACTGCCCTGACAGGGAGCACAACAGAGAACCCCTGAGGGAGCAGGAGAACAGTGGGATGCAGACCCCAAATTCTCATAAAAAGACCAGACTTAATGGTCTGACTGAGACTAGAAGAATCCCGGCGGTCATGGTCCCCAAACCTTCTGTTGGCCCAGGATAGGAACCATTCCTGAAGACAACTAATCAGACATGGAAGGGACTGGACAATGGGTTGGAGAGAGATGCTCATGAGGAGTGAGCTACTTGTATCAGGTGGACACTTGAGACTGTGTTGGCATCTCCTGTCTGGAGGGGAGAGGGGAGGTTAGAGAGGGATAGAAACTGGCCAAACAGTCACGAAAGGAGAGACTGGAAGGAGGGAGTGGGCTGACTCATTAGGGGGAGAGTAAATGGGAGAATATAGTAAGGTGTATATAAGTTTACATGTGAGAGACTGACTTGATTTGTAAACTTTCACTTAAAGCACAAAAAAAAGTTATTTAAAAAAAAAAATGCCAGTCCTATTTTTTTTTTATCAGCAGCCCAAAGAGTGTTAACAAATATGCATATTTCAAAGCTGATTTTATAGACGTTGGTAATAAAGTCTAGATACATTAAAAACGTTTTTTTGGTTTTTTTTTTTTTTGGCACCCCCATCCCACATCTCATGACTGTTGCTAATAACCCAAAGGAATTGCAAAGGTTAACCTAACTCCTGACCAGACTAGAGGAAGTTGTTCTGCATAGAAATATAGTTAAGAGTTAAAGATTGCTGCTTCCTATGGCGAAAAGGCAAAAGGTAGTAAAGGATGTTAGCTTCAAATGGTGGCGGGGGGGAAGCAGGGGTGTGTATGTCAGGTAGGGAGCAAAGGAATGATTTTTACCTTGTAGCCACAGTCATTGAAGTGCTTTATGGAGAAGAAGGCAGCTCTGTTCTAAGATGCATTCAGGTCCAATTTTAGCAGAAGGTTGGCCCTGTTATCCACCCTCTCCCAGCTGTATCTCACCCCCACTCCTGCACTCACAGGAACACTCTCTGGTCAACTTCAGACAACCTGTCTGGCAACAGAGCATTACTGCTGAGACAGGTCAGAGTCACAATCAGTCCTACACTTTTCAGAACACCAAAGAAAAGCAAAAGGAAACTTGGACAGTGCCTGGCATTTGTTCATTCATTCAATCAGGCAGCAGTCAGTTCTTTGGAGAATATTTACCAGATACCTATTCTATGCCAGGAACCCGTGGGTGATGCAAACAGCTAACATGCTTCGCTACTCACTGAAAGGTTGGAGGTTCAACTCCACCCAGACATGCCTTGGAAGAAAAGCCTGTCGATCATCTGAAAAATCAGCCAGTGAGAACACTGTGGAGCACAGTTCCATACAGGAGGTCACCATGAGTTGGAGTCGGCTCCAAAGCGACTGGCTTGTTTTTTTATCATATAACAGGTGCTGTGCTGAGAAGTAGGGCAACAATGGTGGGAAAATGGATACAACTGTAGCCCTAATAGGGCTTACAATTTAGTGGGGATCAATAGGTACTGACCTAATAAAATAGCTCAGGGATGTTGAGCACTCCAGGCTGAGGACCCCACTTTAATTTGGGATGGAGTAGGGTGGGGAGTGTCAGGGAATGTAAGCTCTGAAAAAGCTAAAGTTGAACTGAGATCTTAAAAATGAATGGAAATTCACTAGGATGAGTGTCCTGGGAAGAGGAAAGAAAACATGGAAAAGCCTTGAAACAGGAGGGAGCACGGGAGGATCAAGGAACTCACTCGAGTGGCCTGAATGCAGAAAGGGATCTAAAGTAGACGCTCAGTGAACATTTCAAATGAATGGATAATGGGTGAGTAAGCAAATGAATGAGTGAGCTTCTAGTTATAGAATCATCTAGCATTCCTGGATACTCAATAAAATTTTACTTGTCTCTCTCTTTTGCCTTCTTCTAGTTTACCTTTTTGAAAATTACATTTAATGAAATTAGAAATATAAGAGAGAGTGGGAAAAAAAAGGGGGTGTCTCTCCTCCACTTCTAATATCTTCAAACTGAGATCCAAACCTTCCTGAACTGCCATCACCACACTGTACAAGAGAAGTGAATGTACAGCCAGGGCCAACCATTTGCTCAAGGCTCAAAGAGTAGAATTTTCTGGAGTCCAAGCAACAACTACTCAGTCTTCATTCCCTTCATTCTTTAATTCAACAAACGTATTTCAAGCACCTACTATATGCTTGGCACTGTGGGGTTCTCTGGGATATAATTATGAATATAAATATAACCTTGCTTCTGTCTTAATGTAACTCAGAGCCTAGTGGAGGCACAAAATATAAACAGGTACTATTTGCAAGACAATGAGATCACTGCAATAACAGTAGCTTTAAGATATGGATAGACAACAGACTTTGTAATAAGAGCCAGGATCATGTTGGTTTTGTTCACCAGCACCGAGCAGAATGGCACCTGGGAAGTATTTAACATATTGTTGTTGTTGTTGTTATTGTTAGTTACCATCCAGTCAGCTCCAACTCATAGCAACTCCATGTTCAACAGAACTAAATGTTTCCTGGCCTAGCTCCATCTTTACAATTGTTGGTATGCTCAAGACTGTTATTGCAGCCACTGTGTGTCTTGAGTGCCTTCAACCTAGGGGGTTCATCTTCCAGCACTATACTGGACAATATTCTGTTGTGATTCATAGGGTTTTCACTGGCTAATTTTTGGAAATAAATCACCAGACCCTTCTTCAGTCTTAGCACGGAAACTCTGCTGAGTGGGTGACCCTGTTGATATTTGAAATACTGGTGGCATAGCTTCCAGCATCATAGCAACACGCAAGCCACTGCAGTTCAGCAAACTGGTAAATGGATGGTAGATAGTGTCACATAACTGTTAAACAAGCTCTTACCTGTGCAAAGCGCTTTGTTAAGTGGTTCTATATGCACTATCTCATTTAATCCTTAAACAATAGTCATATAAGGTGAACTATTATTATTTCCGTATTTGAAGGTGAGGAACAAATAGATTAATTTACCTCACCAAAATTCCGAAACTTATACCTAAGCCAGCGCTCTAACTTTAGACCAGTCGTTTTCAACTGGGGGCAATTTTATCCCTAGGGAAATAGTTAGCAATGTCTGGAGATACTTTTGATTATTACAACTGGGGTCATGCTACTGGCATCTAGTGGGTAGAGTCTAGGGATGCTGGCAAACATCCTACAATGTACAGGTCATCTCTACATAGCAAAGAATTATTCAGCCCAGAATGGCAACACTACTGAGGTTGGGAAAGCCTGCTGTACACGATGTTGCTCTGAAAAACTGTTTTTTTTTTCTCTCTTGAAACATTTACCAGAGCCTGTGGAGAACTGTTAAACCATTCGACAGTAGTTCTATGTCAAATTTATTCTTACTCTACCCAGCAATAAATACAGTACATGGCACAAAGTAGATGCTCAATTATCAGTTGTCATGGTTACTATTAAAATTAGGAAGTGCACACCTGATCAAAAGAATCAGTGATTTCTCAGTGGAGGAAAGGTATGGGAATAATTTCAAGGCTGAGTGGCATGCAGTAGCCCAAGGGCTTGTCTCACTCTTTAGTATAAATCTTCTCTCCTTATAGTTTGACTACCTATAAATATTCGTGAGGAGACCCTTGCAAAGGCAGAAGGAAGAGAACCAGGATGGTAGGAAACGGCACTGTATAATATCCTAAAAGTATAATGGATAAAAAGAAATAATAAAGCTATAGAGACAACATTGTCTCCACAGGAGAATAAACTATTTCACTTACACTGGAGAATAGATGAAATTATTTATGAAAATAGTGCAGCCACTTTGAGTACAATTTGGCAGTTCTTCAAAATGTTAGACATAGATTTATCATATGACTCAGCAATTCCACTCCTAGACATATACCGAAGAGAATTGAAAACACATGTCCACACAGAAACTTCTACATGAGTGTTCATAGTGGCATTATTCATAATAGCCAAAAAGTGGGAACGAAAAAAATGTTCATCAACAGGTGAGTCAATAAAAGAAATGTGGCAAATCCATGAAATGGAATATTACTTACCCATAAAAGGAATGAAATACTGATACATGTTACAACATAGATGCATTTTGAAAGCATTTTTATGGTGAGTAAAGGAAGCCAGACACAAAGAGCCACATATTGTTTGATTCCATTTCTATGCAATGTCCAGAATGGCGAAACCATAGAGACAGAAAGTAGATTGATGATTGGCAGGGGTTGGTTAACACTGAAAAGGGGTATGAGTTCTTTTAGGGGTGATGAAAATATTCTAAAATTACATAGTAGTGATGGCTACACAACTTTGTGAATATACTAAAAAACCACTGAATTTACACTTTAAAAGGCTGAATTTTAGGATATATGAATTATATCTCAGTAATACCATTATTACTGAAGGGTGGTCCAACAGTGTGGAGGGTGTCAAATGTCACCGATGTTGTATACAAGTAGGATTTAGCTGAAGATGATTCGGGGACATTTGAGGCAGTGCATCGACAGGGAACCGCCAGAGGTTCAAGCCAGATTCAGAAGAGGACGTGGAATGAGAGATATCATCGCTGATGTCAGAGGGATCTTGGATGAAAGCAGAGAATATCAGAAAAATGTTTACCTGTGTTTTGTTGACTATGCAAAGGCATTTGACAATGTGGATCATAACAGATTATGGATAACATTTCGAAGAATGGAATTTCCAGAACACTTAGTTGTAGTCATAGGAAACCTGTACATAGACCAAGAGACAGTCATTTGAATAGGACAAGGGGATACCGCATGGTTTAAATCAGGAAAAGTGTGTATCAGGGTTGTATCCTTTCACCATACTTGTTCAATCTATATGCTGAGCAAATAATCCAAGAATCTGGACTATGTGAAGAAGAACATGGCATCAGGATTGGAAGAAGACTCATTAACAACACGCAATATGCAGATTACACATCCTTGCTTGCTAAAAGCGAAGAGGACTGACTTACTGATGAAGATCAAAGACTATAGCCTTCAGTATAGATTACACCTCAACATAAAGGAGACAAAAATCGTCACAACTGGACCAATAAGCAACATCGTGATAGTGAAAATATAAAGAATTTCGTTTTACTTGAACTCATAATCAACGCCCATGTAAGCAGCAGTCAAAAAAATCAAACGGCGTATTGCGTTGGGCAAATCTGCTGTACTAGACCTCTTTAAATTGTTAAAAAGCAAAGATGTCACTTTGAGGATTAAGGTGTGCCTGACCCAAGCCGTGGTATTTTCAATCACCTCATATGCATTTGAAAGGTGGACAGTGCATAAGGAACACAGAAGAAGAAGTGATGCCTTTGAATTATGGTGTTGGCAAAGAACATCGAATATACCATTAACAGCCAGAAGAAAGAACAAATCTGTTTTGGAAGAAGTACAGCCAGAACGTTCCTTAGAAGTGAGGGTGGCAAGACTTTGTCTGGAATACTTTGGAGATGTTATCAGAAGGAAATCAGTCCCTGGAGAAGGATATCATGCTTGGTAAAGTAGAGTGTCAGCAAAAAAAAAAAAAAAGGAAGAACCTCAGCAGGTGGACTGTCACCATGGCTAGAAAAATGGGCTGAAACAGCAATGATTGTGAGGACGGCAGTGTTTGCTTCTGCTGCATGTAGTGTCGCTACGAATCGGAACTGACGCAACAGCACCTAGCAAAAACAATGCTCTTATTAAAAAAAAAAAAAAAAAAAAGACATTTTTAAAGAACTTTGACAGTTTGTGGGTTTTTTTTTTTTTTTTTTTTGACACTTTGAGTGACAGGATGCACTAACTTCATTATTCACATCGTTCTTGGTACTGCACCTTAAAAGTATTATTGTCGGTCTTTGAATAAGTGAGTGATTCCAAAGTCATTTAGAGATTTCATAACTAGAATGCAGTCTCTGAAGGTAACTGACAGCTCAGTTAAACTTGCAGGCCCCTCATAGCCTCTGCTGCGAACACACTGCTGTTGGCAGAATGAGCCTTTCCTCAAAAGTCCACACTTTCAGCAGGGTCACCCATTATCAACTGGCCTGGGAGTGTCACAGGGTGAGATCAGATAGAACTAAAAGCTAAAAAGGGAAGACACTGTTATTTGATCAAATATCTTCAGCTTTTGTTTGCAATTTTTTAACCCCTTGCCTACAGTGAGAGTACCTGCTTTATTTCCTTCAGACATCAATGCTCGAATCCTTTCAGGATTACCAGGAAAACTGTATTTTGAAAAAGCATATCTACTCCCAATTTCAAACTTACTCTAATCCCTTAATGTTTCAATTCTGGTGTTCCTTAACTACATCACTGTGGAGAGCTTTAAAGATCGAAATTGAAAGGACACCAGGATTCTCCCAACCATCACTCTTTCTCAAGAATAAGGGCCTTCCCATTATCCTCCATCACACACCTTGTCAGCCAAAACCTGCCAGGGAGTGGAGAAAGCAGAGATAGACTCTGTGATTTCCCCTCAAAGTCCCATTCCTGCTCCCAGAATGTTCCGTCTTTTATCCATTCAGCAGAAAAAGGAAAAACTGACACAGAGAAGATACTGGGTTCTAAAGTTCTTATTGACCTCCATCTAAGCCAGAGTAATGACTACAGGTAGGTATCATGTAAGGTAACAGGTTTTGCAGCTCCTTGGACAAGTCCATGATACCGTCTGGTGCCCTGGAGTCCTTACCATACCTGTGGGCTCGGTGTTGTTTGGAGATGTACAGGCTTATGGGGCACAAGCTCATCGTTTAGTGAAAACCTCACAGTTGAGAAGAAAACTACACGTTAAGCTTCATGTCTCTTCCCCAAAAGCAATTATCTAGCCACATTTGTATGTCATCATCAATGGGAAGTTCACTATGTGAAAAAGTAATTTGAACTTCATTTCCTCTTTGGGGATTAATGCAACCAGAATGTAGAGCATAAGCTTTGGTCTAGATTTTAATAACAGTTTTACCATGTACCAACTATATCATCAATATTATTATGTTATTATTCATCTCCCTCCTTTTCCATCCTAGTTCCCATCCTTCCTCTCATTGAAGCCTCGTATACCAGATAGAAAAAGTAGAACTGCTGTGTTAGACTCCGTTCTCACCTCAAGTCTTGAATTTTTGTGCCCAAACAATAGAGCAGGGAGGCTTAATAGCAAACACTAAATAGCAGTGCACATCCTGGAGAAAACCAAGCAGGGAACTTGCTCCCATCTAAAAATCACCAAAGAAAGACAAGGCTATGATTGCACAGTTCGGGATCACTCTTCAGAAGCCTGTGTGTAATCCAGCCATTTCCCTTGAGGAGGAGGCCTTAGTGGACATGAGGCAGAGTATGTATAAGCACAGAGAGATGACCCTGAGTTATGGCACCAATACGTGGTAATATGTTTCAAAGTTTCGTTTAGATTTGGGAGGGAAGGAAACCGTGGTGGCATAGTGGTTAAGTGCTATGGCTGCTAACCACAAGTTCAGCAGTTCAAATCCGCCAGGCGCTCCTTGGAAATTCTGTGGGGCAGTTCTGCTTTGTCCTATAGGGTCGCTATGAGTCAGAATCGATTCGTCGGCAGCGGGTTTGGTTAGGGTTTGGTTGGGAGGAAAGGAGATTATTTATTTAATTACATGTGATAGTAAATGGGCCTAAATTGGTTGAGTGAAGGGAAAAGAAAACCAAACAAAATTTTTACTAAGAAACTACGATATGCCAGACCCTGTACCAGACACACACCCATTCAATTTTTACCAAGGCAATGACTGAACCTGGAGGGGGTAACTAAAGCCGAGGCATTGAGCCAATACCCAAGTATCTGCTCAGTTACTGAAGGGCTCTCCACTGCTCATTGTCCCAGAAGCCCAGTTAGAGAAACTGACACCAGCCACCCCACTGCTCCCTCAAGGCCTCTTGTTTTAAAGCCAATTGCAAGCACAGCAACTGATACAAGCATCCTAACAGGAACCCTAATTCTGATGTGGAGAAAACCAAGAGGGATTCCTTCTACCTCCTTGTAGTATCAAAATGAAGCACAGAACTCCCTGAAACTCTCCAAGAGCCATGCCTGGAAACCAACAATGTTGCACCACAAGAGTCACTGTTCTGTCCCTGGGACAGCCCATACCCTAAAAGTCATTCAGTAGACAATTAGCAAGTCCTACTTTGTGTTCAGGCACTAAAATGTATATTAGGCATTTAATGAAGAGTAAATAAGTGTCTATGTCTTAAGGAGTTCCAGGAGTTTGTAATCTTTTGAGAGAGGCAGAAACATACAGCTACTCTATGAGTTGAGATGTTACTGACTGCTGTAAGAGGGTGGTAAGGCAACCTAAATAAAAGAGAGATTAGTTCCTACCAGAGAAATCCAGAAAAGCTTCCCAGAGTTGACCCTTAAAAAAGTCCCACAATTTTAAATTGGTACAGAAGGACATTCCAAGTAGAGAGCATAGCATAAGAAAGGCACAAAAGTATATGGTCTATCTGGGAAACTATGTGGATCATTTGATTATAAGGGGCAAGACTTTCATTCAAGAACAGATGCTATTATATGGCACTGGATGACATTAGTAAGCTTCGTTACTGTCACATGTGATGAATCTTAAAAGTCATGCTAAAATGTTTAGACTTGATTCACTAGGGAATGAGAAGCCAACAAAAGATCTTGAGCAGTGTCTTGGCATGATCAACACTATATTCAAAGACACGTAATAAAAGTCGGTGCAGACTCATAGCGACCCTATAGGACAGGGTAGAACTGTCCCATAGATATTCCAAGGAGTGCCTGGCAGAGTTGAACTGCCGACCCTTTGGTGAGCTGGGAGAACTAGGAGGGGTTTACCAGAGCAGCTGGCATTTCAGGGGGGCCTTGGATACGATTTCAAAAAATAAGAATATTAATTGAGAGAAAGGCAAAGACCTTTCCCTTGAAGATGAACAAAGACATGACGGCTGAGTCCAGGACACATTTTAGCAGAATCCTGGAATCTGGCCTGGTCAAATCTTAGAGAACAAGGTTGATAGGAAAGGTTGGAAGCAGTGTATAAACACCCTTGGATAGAGGTGCAAAATGTTTAGAATTTCTCAGGAGGTTCTGAAAAGCTACTGCTTAGATTTTTGTTGACCAAAGCTTCACTTAAGATTGAAACTGGCAGCCAGAAATAGAGAATTTAGAGTTTAGAGAAACAAAATGGAAGAGATCAGCAGAAGGTTTTAATAATAATAGCTATATTTTATTGAGCATAAAATTACCTTCATCTGTATTATCTCATTTAATATTCACCTATTAGGTCAAAGGTTATTTTTGGCCACATTGAAGAAACTGAGTGTTTGAAAGATTAAACAACTTATCCTACAGCACACAGCTAGAAAATAGCAGAGCTGAGACCCAACCCCATTCCATCTGAAACTGTATCTCCAGCACTTACAAAACTGATTGAACTAATTTTGTTAAACTATCTTAATATCAAGGCCTAGATCCGAGACCACCTATTCAAAAAATATTTTAGTGACCCTTTCAAATAAAAAGTGAAATACTTTTCTTCATTTCAATTTCTATGGATCATACTCATCTGGGAGTATGTTTTGCTCCATGCTTATGGCTGGGGGGGCAGGAAATGCATCTGATTTATCTTTGTATTTTCTACAAGATGTCTAACACAGTGCTTGAGACAAAGAAGAGGCTTGATAAACATGGGATGAATAAATGAATGGATGAATAAATGAATGGCATTCACTAAGTGATCTCTTCTATATATCAGCACAAGTAAATTTCAATGAATTTTCATGAAACATGCAAGGCATATAAATGACTCGGTATTCTCAATCAGATAATTCCTTCCATTTTCTTTTCTGAAGAGAATCTTTATTGGCTGTGACTTAATTTAATCATCGCATTCATATTCTCTTTATAGAAGCCCAGAGGCTCTAAGGTGGTAGGTTCTGTTTGATTAAATTAGATCAAATAATAATGATCTTTAATTTCCTAAAATCTGGATCATTGAGCATATGAGAGGCTTTATTTAATGCAGTTTTATGATGATGTCCTTATTTCTGTGTTAACAGAGACATGGGCAGACCAGGTGGTACCACAGTGACCCGGGAAGTCGCCTCCCTTAAAAATAACTCTCCCACCAGCCGCCTCCACTTTCGAAAATTCCACCATCAATATTTTATTCCTTTGGGTAAACAAAGAATCCGTTTTAAAATGCAAATAATTTACCTCAGGAAAAGCAAATCTTTAAGTGGTTCATCACATTTCCTTTATCTTTTCTGCACAAAAAACACATCAACATTTATTGAGCAATATTATGCACCAGGCATCTTACTAAGCACTTTCTATAAGTTATCTCATTTAATAGTCACAAGTCTATGAAGTAGACATTTTTATCTTCTTTTACAGATGAAAAACCCAAAACTCAAAGGAGTAACTAATTGGACAAAGTCAAACAGGAAAGAGTGGCGGAGCTGGAATTTTGGTTTGGTTTGGTTTCTGTGACTCAGTAGCTCTTTCAACTTTAATGCGGTGCCTCCACTCTGAGAGAATAGAGTTGCGAGCGGAGGAGGTATGAATAGCTTTGAAGTACAGGAAAGAGCTGGTAAGCCGAAGTGTGTGTCAGGAGCTGTAATGGGAGGCTCTTAACTGCCAGTGGACAACTGAGGTGAAATGAGAGGATAACAAGAGAAAGAAAGGGAAGTGGTTATAGGATGCACTGGCCATAGCACACTGAAAGTCAACGTATTTTTTAGGATGGCTGATGGTTAATTAATTTGGAAGGAGATGCTTGCTCACAAATGCCATTACAAGTATATACAAAATCATTCCATGTATATACAAAAATCATAAACTGGAAATATGTGTGTGTGTGTGCACACGTGCATGTATTTGTTGCTCTGTGCTGTCGAGTTGGTTCCGACTCATAGTGACCCTATAGGATGTGGTAGAATTATGCCATAGAATTTCTAAGGCTATAATCTTTATGGAATCAGACTGCCACATCTTTTTCCTAAGGAGCACCTGGTGGGTTCAAACCACCAAACTTTTGGTTAATAGCTGCGCCCTAACTGCACAACCGTATCTCCTTTTATGTATATATATATATATATGTATATATATATATATGTATGTATATATATATGTATATATATGTGTATATAAATATATATAAACATATATGTATGTATATTTTTGTTGTTGTTAGATCTGTTCCGGCTCATAGCTACAAAACGAAACGCTCTTCGGTCCTGTGCCATCTTCATAATCGTTGCTATGTTTGAGCCCATTATTACAGTAACTGTGTCCATCTTGTTGAGGGTCTTTCTCTTTTTCACTGACCATCTACCTTACCAAGCATGATGGCCCTCTCCAGTGACTGGGCCCTCTTGATAATATGCCCAAAGTATATAAGACGAAGTCTCATCATCTTCGCTTCTAAGGAGTATTCTGGCTGTACTCCGTCCAAGACAGATTTATTCATTCTTCCAGCAGTCAATGGTATATTCAATATTCTTCACCAACACCACAATTTGAAGGCATCAATTCTTTAAGTGACATCATTGCTTTTTAATACCTTAAAGAGGTCTTCTGCATCAGATTTGCCCAATGCGATGTGTCGTTTGATTTCTTGACTGCTGCGTCCATGGGTGTTGATTGTGGATCCAAGTAAAATGAAATCCTTGACAACTTCAATATCTTCTCTGTTTATCATGAGATTGTTTATTGGTCCAGTTGTGAGGATTTTTATTTTTTAATGCTGAGGTGTAATCCATACTAAAGGCTGTGGTCTTTGATCTTCATCAGTAAGTGCTTCAAGTCCCCTTCACTTTCAGCAAGCAAGGTTGTGTCATCTGCATATCACAGGTTGTTAATGAGTCTTCTTTCAATCCTGCTGCCCAGCTCTTCTTCATATGGCTCAGCTTCTTGGAATACTTGCTCAGCATACAGATTGAATACGTATGATGAAAGGATACAACCCTAACGCACACCTATTCTAATTTTAAACCATGCAGTTTCCCCTTGTTCTGTTCCAATGACTGCTTCTTGGCCTAGGTACAGGTTCCTTGTGAGCACAGTTAAGTGTTCTAGAATCCCATCCTTCACAATCTTATCCATAATTTGTCATGACCCACACAGTCGAATGCTTTTTTTTTTTAATAACTTTTATTAAGCTTCAAGTGAACGTTTACAAATCCAATCAGTCTGTCACATATAAGTTTACATACATCTCACTCCCTACTCCCACTTGCTCTCCCCCTCTTGAGTCAGCCCTTTCAGTCTCTCCTTTCTTGACAATTTTGCCGGCTTCCCTCTCTCTCTATCCTCCCTTCCCCGCTCCAGACAAGAGTTGCCAACACAATCTCAAGTGTCCACCTGATATAATTAGCTCACTCTTCATCAGCGTCTCTCTCCTACCCGCTGACCAGTCCCTTTCATTTCTGATGAGTTGTCTTCGGGGATGGCTCCTGTCCTGTGTCAACAGAAGGTCTGGGGAGCATGGCCGCCGGGATTCCTCCAGTCTCAGTCAGACCATTAAGTTTGGTCTTCTTATGAGAATTTGGGGTCTGCATCCCACTGATCTCCTGCTCCCTCAGGGGTCCTCTGCTGAGCTCCCTGTCAGGGCAGACATCGATTGTGGCCGGGCACCAACTAGTTCTTCTGGTCTCAGGATGATGTAGGTCTCTGGTTCATGTGGCCCTTTCTGTCTCTTGGGCTCTTAGTTGTCATGTGGGCTTGGTGTTCTTCATTTTCCTTTGCTCCAGGTGGGTTGAGACCAATTGCTGCATCTTAGATGGCCGCTTGTTAGCATTTAAGACCCCAGACGCCACATTTCAAAGTGGGATGCAGAATGATTTCAAAATAGAATTATTTTGCCAATTGACTTAGAAGTCCCCGCAAACCATGTTCCCCAGACCCCTGCGCTTGCTCCACTGAGCTTTGAAGCATTCATTTTATCCCGGAAACTTCTTTGCTTTTGGTCCAGTCCAATTGAGCTGACCTTCCATGTATTGAGTGTTGTCTTTCCCTTCACCTAAAGCAGTTCTTATCTACTGATTAATCAATAAAAAACCCTCTCCCACCCTCCCTCCCTCCCCCCCTCGTAACCACAAAAGTATGTGTTCTTCTCAGGTTTACTATTTCTCAAGATCTTATAATAGTGGTCTTATACAATATTTGTCCTTTTGCCTCTGACTCATTTCGCTCAGCATAATGCCTTCCAGGTTCCTCCATGTTATGAAATGTTTCACAGATTCGTCACTGTTCTTTATAGATGCGTAGTATTCCATTGTGTGAATATACCACAATTTATTTACCCATTCATCCGTTGATGGACACCTTGGTTGCTTTCAACTTTTTGCTATTGTAAACAGAGCTGCAATAAACATGGGTGTGCATATATCTGTTTGTATGAAGGCTCTTGTATCTCTAGGGTATATTCCTAGGAGTGGGATTTCTGGGTTGTATGGTAGTTCTATTTCTAACTGTTTAAGATCACGCCAGATAGATTTCCAAAGTGGTTGTACCATTTTACATTCCCACCAGCAGTGTATGAGAGTTCCAATCTCTCCGCAGCCTCTCCAACATTTATTATTTTGTGTTTTTTGGATTAATGCCAGCCTTGCTGGTGTGAGATGGAATCTCATCATAGTTTTAATTTGCATTTCTCTAATGGCTAATGATCGAGAGCATTTTCTCATGTATCTGTTGGCTGCCTGAATATCTTCTTTAGTGAAATGTGTGTTCATATCCTTTGCCCACTTCTTGATTGGGTTGTTTGTCTTTTTGTGGTTGAGTTTTGACAGAATCATGTAGATTTTAGAGATCAGGCACTGGTCGGAGATGTCATAGCTGAAAATTCTTTCCCAATCTGTAGGTGGTCTTTTTACTCTTTTGGTGAAGTCTTTAGATGAGCATAGGTGTTTGATTTTTAGGAGCTCCCAGTTATCGGGTTTCTCTTCGTCATTTTTGGTAATGTTTTGTAGTCTGTTTATACTTTGTATTAGGGCTCCTAGGGTTGTCCCAATTTTTTCTTCCATGATCTTTATCGTTTTAGTCTTTATGTTTAGGTCTTTGATTCACTTGGAGTTAGTTTTTGTGCATGGTGTGAGGTATGGGTCCTGTTTCATTTTTTTGCAAATGGATATCCAGTTATGCCAGCACCATTTGTTAAAAAGGCTATCTTTTCCCCAATTAATTGACACTGGTCCTTTGTCAAATATCAGCTGCTCATACGTGGATGGATCTATGTCTGGGTTCTCAATTCTCTTCCATTGGTCTATGTGTCTGTTGTTGTACCAATACCAGGCTGTTTTGACTACTGTGGCTGTATAATAGGTTCTGAAGTCAGGTAAGGTGAGGCCTCCCACTTTCTTCTTCTTTTTCAGTAGTGCTTTGCTTATCCGGGGCTTCTTTCCCTTCCATATGAAATTGGTGATTTGTTTCTCTATCCCTTAAAATATGACATTGGAATTTGGATTGGAAGTGCGTTAAATGTATAGATGGCTTTTGGTAGAATAGACATTTTTACTATGTTAAGTCTTCCTATCCATGAGCAAGGTATGTTTTTCCACTTAAGTATGACCTTTTGACTTTCTTGTAGTAGAGCTTTGTAGTTTTCTTTGTATAGGTCTTTTACATCCTTGGTAAGATTTATTCCTAAGTATCTTATCTTCTTGGGGGCTACTGTGAATGGTATTGATTTGGTTATTTCCTCTTCGGTGTTCTTTTTGTTGATGTAGAGGAATCCAAGTGATTTTTGTATGTTTATTTTATAACCTGAGACTCTGCCAAACTCTTCTATTAGTTTCAGTAGTTTTCTGGAGGATTCCTTAGGGTTTTCTGTGTATATAATCATGTCATCTGCAAATAGTGATAACTTTACTTCTTCCTTGCCAGTCCGGATACCTTTTATTTCTTTGTCTAGCCTAATTGCCCTGGCTAAGACTTCCAACACGATGTTGAATAAGAGCGGTGATAAAGGGCATCCTTGTCTGGTTCCCGTTCTCAAGGGAAATGCTTTCAGGTTCTCTCCACTTAGAGTGATATTGGCTGTTGGCTTTGCATAGATGCCCTTTATTATGTTGAGGAATTTTCCTTCAATTCCTATTTTGGTCAAAGTTTTTATCATGAATGGGTGTTGGACTTTGTCAAATGCCTTTTCTGCATCAATTGATAAGATCATGTGGTTTTTGTCTTTTGTTTTATTTATGTGATGGATTACATTAATGGTTTTTCTGATATTAAACCAGCCTTGCATACCTGGTATAAATCCCACTTGATCAGGGTGAATTATTTTTTTGATGTGTTGTTGGATTCTATTGGCTAGAATTTTGTTGAGGATTTTTGCATCAATGTTCATGAGGGATATAGGTCTATAATTTTCTTTTTTTGTAATGTCTTTACCTGGTTTTGGTATCAGGGAGATGGTGGCTTCATAGAATGAGTTGGGTAGTATTCCGTCATTTTCTATGCTTTGGAATACCTTTAGTAGTAGTGGTGTTAACTCTTCTCTGAAAGTTTGGTAGAACTCTGCAGTGAAGCCGTCCGGGCCAGGGCTTTTTTTTGTCGGGAGTTTTTTGATTACCGTTTCAATCTCTTTTTTTGTTATGGGTCTATTTAGTTGTTCTACTTCTGAATGTGTTAGTTTAGGTAGGTAGTGCTTTTCCAGGAATTCATCCATTTCTTCTAGGTTTTCAAATTTGTTAGAGTACAATTTTTCATAATAATCTGAAATGATTCTTTTAATTTCATTTGGTTCTGTTGTGATGTGGTCCTTCTCATTTCTTATTTGGGTTATTTGTTTCCTTTCCTGTATTTCTTTAGTCAGTCTAGCCAATGGTTTATCAATTTTGTTAATTTTTTCAAAGAACCAGCTTTTGGCTTTGTTAGTTCTTTCAATTGTTTTTCTGTTCTCTAATTCATTTAGTTCAGCTCTAATTTTTATTATTTGTTTTCTTCTGGTGCCTGATGGATTCTTTTGTTGCTCACTTTCTGTTTGTTCAAGTTGTAGGGACAGTTCTCTGATTTTGGCTCTTCTTTTTGTATGTGTGCATTTATCGATATAAATTGGCCTCTGAGCACTGCTTTTGCTGTGTCCCAGAGGTTTTGATAGGAAGTATTTTCATTCTCGTTGCTTTCTAAGAATTTCCTTATTCCCTCCTTGATGTCTTCTATAACCCAGTCTTTTTTCAGGAGGGTATTATTCATTTTCCAAGTATTTGATTTCTTTTCCCTCGTTTTTCTGTTATTGATCTCTAGTTTTATTGCCTTGTGGTCTGAGAAGATGCTTTGTAATATTTCGATGTTTTGGACTCTGCAAAGGTTTGTTTTATGACCTAATATGTGGTCTATTCTAGAGAATGTTCCATGTGCACTAGAAAAAAAAAGTATATTTTGCAGCAGTTGGGTGGAGAATTCTGTATAAGTCAATGAGGTCAAGCTGGTTGATTGTTGTAATTAGATCTTCCGTGTCTCTATTGAGCTTCTTACTGGATGTCCTGTCCTTCTCCGAAAGTGGTGTGTTGAAATCTCCTACTATAAATGTGGAGGTATCTATCTCACTTTTCAATTCTGTTAAAATTTGATTTATGTATCTTGCAGCCCTGTCATTGGGTGCATAAATATTTAATATGGTTATGTCTTCCTGATCAATTGTCCCTTTTATCATTATATAGTGTCCTTCTTTATCCTTTGTGGTGGATTTAAGTCTAAAGTCTATTTTGTCAGAAATTAATATTGCTACTCCTCTTCTTTTTTGCTTATTGTTTGCTTGATATACTTTTTTCCATCCTTTGAGTTTTAGTTTGTTTGTGTCCCTAAGTCTAAGGTGTGTCTCTTATAGGCAGCATATAGATGGATCGTGTTTCTTTATCCAGTCTGTGACTCTCTGTCTCTTTATTGGTGCATTTAGTCCATTTACATTCAGGGTAATTATAGATAAATAAGTTTTTAGTGCTGTCATTTTGATGCCTTTTTATGTGTGTTGTTGACAATTTCATTTTTCCACATACTTTTTTGTGCTGAGGCGTTTTTCTTAGTAAATTGTGAGATCCTCATTTTCATAGTGCTTGACTTTATGTTAGTTGAGTCGTTACGTTTTTCTTGGTTTTTATCTTGAGTTATAGAGTTGTTATACCTTTTTGTGGTTACCTGATTATTTACCCCTATTTTTCTAAGTAAAAACCTAACTTGTATTGTTCTATATCGCCTTGTATCACTCTCCATATGGCAGTTCAATGCCTCCTGTATTTAGTCCCTCTTTTTGATTATTGTGATCTTGTACCTATTGACTTCCATGATTCCCTGTTATGTGTATTTTTTTTTTAATTAATCTTAATTTGTTTGTTTTTGTGATTTCCCTATTTGAGTTGATATCAGGACGTTCTGTTTTGTGACCTTGTGTTGTGCTGATATCTGATATTATTGGTTCTCTGATCAAACAATATCCTTTAGTATTTCTTGTAGCTTTGGTTTGGTTTTTGCAAATTCTCTAAACTTGTGTTTGTCTGTAACTATCTTAATTTCACCTTCATATTTCAGAGAGAGTTTTGCTGGATATATGATCCTTGGCTGGCAGTTTTTCTCCTTCAGTGTTCTGTATATGCCATCCCATTCCCTTCTTGCCTGCATGGTTTCTGCTGAGTAGTCAGAACATATTCTTATTGATTCTCCCTTGAAGGAAACCTTTCTTTTCTCCCTGGTTGCTTTCAAAATTTTCTGTTTATCTTTGGTTTTGGTGAGTTTGATGATAATATGTCTTGGTGTTTTTCTTTTTGTATCAATCTTAAATGGGGTTCGATGAGCATCTTGGATAGCTATCCTTTCGTCTCTCTTGATGTCAGGGAAGTTTTCTGTCAGGAGTTCTTCAACTATTTTCTCTGTGTTTTCTGTCCCCCCTCCCTGCTCTGGGACTCCAATCACCCGCAGGTTATCCTTCTTAATAGAGTCCCACATAATTCTTAGGGTTTCTTCATTTTTTTTAATTCTTTTATCTGATTTTTTTTCGGCTATGTTGGTGTTGATTCCCTGGTCCTCCAGATGTCCCAGTCTGCATTCTAATTGCTCGAGTCTGCTCCTCTGACTTCCTAGTGCGTTGTCTAATTCTGTTATTTTATTGTTAATCTTTTGGATTTCTACATGTTGTCTCTCTATGGATTCTTGCAACTTATTAATTTTTCCAGTATGTTCTTGAATAATCTTTTTGAGTTCTTCAACAGTTTTATCAGTGTGTTCCTTGGCTTTTTCTGCAGTTATCCTAATTTCATTTGTGATATCATTAAGCATTCTGTAAATTAGTTTTTTATATTCTGTATCTGATAATTCCAAGATTGTATCTTCATTTGGGAAAGGTTTTGATTCTTTTGTTTGGGGGGTTGGAGAAGCTGTCCCGGTCTGCTTCTTTAAGTGGTTTGATATGGATTGTTGTCTCCGAGCCATCACTGGGAAACTAGTTTTTCCAGAAAATCCGCTGCGTCCAGTCCAAATCCCTGCGGGACGGTTCCCCGGCTCGGATGCTGCTCTTTCTGCTCCAAGACCAGTCACTGCCTCCCGGGGACTTCTCCTACTGGCTGCGTCCCACGCCGCCCGTGGAACCGGCTGGTTCCCCTCCCGGGGTTAGTTCAGGGGGGTGGAGCAGGTCTCTGTGTTTGTGCCGTACCTGACTGTTGCGCTGGCTCCAGGCTCTGGAAACAATTGCTGCTTCCCCGTATTAGTTCGTTCTCTGTCTCTAAATCTGTGTTTGTTGTTCAGGGTTCGTAGATTGTTATGTATGTGATTGATTCACTTGTTTTTCCGTGTCTTTGTTGTAAGAGGGATCCGAGGTAACGTCTGCCTAGTCCGCCATCTTGGCTCCGCCTCCAAATGCTTTTGTATAGTCAATAAAACACAGGTAAATATCTTTCTGGTATTCTCTGCTTTCAGCCAAGTCCATCTGATATCAGCAATGATATCCCTTCCTTGTTTCATGTTCTCTTCTGAATTCGGCTTGAATTTCCAGCAGTGCCCTGTGGAAGTCCTGCCGCAAATGCTTTTAAATGATCTTCAGCGAAATTTTACTTGAGTGTGATATTAATGATATTGTTCAATAATTTCTACATTTTGTTGGATTGCCTTTCTTTGGAATGGGTACAAATATGGATCTCTTCCAGTTGGTTCACCAAGTAGCTGTCTTCCAAATTTCTTGGCATAGATGAGTGAGCACCTCCAGCGCTGTATTCATTTATGGAAACATCTCAACTGGTATTTCATCAATTCTGAAGCCTTGTTTTTTACCAATGCCTTCAGTGCAGCTTGTACTACTTCCTTCAGTACCATCAGTTCTTGATGATATGCCATCTTCTGAGATGGTTGAACATCGACCAATTCTTTTTGGTACAGTGACTCTGTGTATTCCTTCCATCTTCTTTTGATACCTCCCGAGTCATTCAATATTTTCCCCATAGAATCCTTCAATATTGCAACTTGACGTTTGCATTCATCTTCAGTTTTTTGAGCTTAAGAAATGCTGAGTGTGTTCTTCCCTTTTGATTTCATCTTCAGGTCTTTGCACATTTCATTATAATACTTTCTCTTCTTCAGCTGCCTTTTGAAATCTTCTTTTATTTCATCATTTCTTACTTTGGCTGTAGCTACTGTACCCTTGTGGCGTAGTGGTTAAGTGCTACGGCTGCTAACCAAAGGGTCAGTAGTTCAAACCTGCCAGGCGCTCCTTGGAAACGCTATGGGGCAGTTCTACTCTGTCCTATAGGGTCGCTATGAGTCAGAATTGACTCGACGGCACTGGGTTTGGTTTTCGGTTTGTTTTTTTTTTTTTTTACTCTATGTTCAAGAGCAATTTTCAAAGACTTTTCAGACATCCATTTTGGTCTTTTCTTTCTTTCTGGTCTTTTTCATGGCCTTCTGTTTTCTTCATGTATGATGTCCTTGATGTCATTCCATAACTCGTCTGGTCTTCAGTCATTAGCATTCAACACATCAAATCTATTTTTGAGATGATGTCTAAATTCAGGTGGGATATACTCAAGGTCGTACTTTGGTTCTCGTGGACTTGTTCTAATTTTCTTCAACTTCAACTTGAGCTTGCATATGAGCAATTGATGGTCTCTTCACCAATCGGCCCCTAGCCTTGTTCTGACTGATAATATCGAGCTTTTCCTTCGTCTTTCTCCACAGACGTAGTTTATTTGATTCCTGTGTATTTCATCTGGCAAGGTCCACGTGTATAGTCACCATTTACGTTGTTGCAATGAAGAAGTCATTGGTCTGGTAAAATTCTATCATGCAATCTCCAGCATTGTTTCTATCACCAAGGCCACATTTTCCAACTACAAATCCTTCTTTGTTTCCAACTTTCACATCCCAACCATTAGTTAACTATCAATGTGTTTTGATTGCATGTTTGATCAATTTCAGACTGCAGAAGTTGGTAAAAATCTTCAGTTTCTTCAATTTTGGCCTTTAGTGGTTTTTGCGTAAATTTGGAGGCATATGAATATTGTTCTATCACTGATAGCATTGTACTTCAGGATAGATCTTGAAAGGTTCTTTTTCACTATCAGCACAACACCATTTCTCTTCAATTTTCCACTCCCGGAATAGTTCGAAATGGCCCATACCAGTCCATTTCAGCTCATTAATCCTAGGATATCGATCTTTAGTGTTCCCTTTCATTTTTGACAGTTTCCAATTTTCCTAGATTCATACTTCATATATTTCACATTCCAATTATTAACGGATGTTTGCAGCTGTTTCTTCTCATTTTGAGTAGTGCCACATCAGCAAATGAAGGTCCTGAAATCCTGACTCCATCTGCATCATTAAGATCAACTCTGCTTTGAGGAGGCAGCTCTTCCCCAGTCGTCTTTTGAGTGCTTTCCAACCTGAAGAGTTCATCTTCTAGCACTATATCAGACACTGTTCTGCTGCTATTTGTAAAGTTTTCACTGGCTAATTTTTTTCAGAAATAGACCACTGGATCCTTCTTTCTAGTCTCCCAGTCTGGAAGCTCAGCTAAAACCTATCTGCCATGGGTGACCCTACTGGTATTTGAAACACAAGTGGCATAGCTTCCAGTATCACACCAACACACTAGCCACCCTAGTATGACAAACTGACAGATATGTGAGGATATATAAATATATACATATATATAATTTTCTTTCCACTGAATGCTTTTAAATAAATCATATATTGAGAGATCTCCCAAAAAATTTTAACATGTTTGCACACCATCCATTATGAAGTAAGTGCTTGTGTGAAAAGACCTTAGAGATCTATAGTGTGGCTTGTGAAGGCAGAATTGAAAACTCTGCAGCAATATAAAAAATTCACCAGACATTTGACCTGACTCAGAATCATGGACCTCTTAAACTGCTGCTGAATGATATGTGACATTTGGTCTGAGTCTCACAGATCAAACATGCCCTAAAAAGACTGACCTAGGACAAACACATAAGATGTTATAGCTCTGTGTTCAACTTCCATGCCTTTATAGAGATGAGTTAAATCAGCCTGCATTTCAGCCAACTGCAATTTCTTGGCAGCTTTTCACCTTCAATTTTAGGAAAAGTCGCTTTGGGAAAAACTGTGATTTTATATTTTTCAGTGTAAATTAATTCTTCACTCTTAATTTTTATGCTCACCAATAATCGTTGTGGGATTTTCTTTTTCTTTTTTTTTTTTTGATGGGAGGCAGGGGGGAGTGTCAAGAAGCTGGTAAAATCAGTCAATTTAAAGGGAAAGGATAACCTAGATAAAGCAAGGTATAATTTCATCCTTGACTTATATTTTACATCTGAATGAATTCACTCAGCCCAGGTCCTCCCACAGTCTTCCCCTCTGGGTGGAAATGGTGCTGCTGAAACACGCGCATCTTTTTGTGGCAAAAGCACTGTGAGTCGCCGCTTATAGAGACACCACAGGATCGATACTGCAGGGCACCCCAGTGCGCTGTACTATTGTTAACATCCTGCTGGCTAGAATTCAGATTTCCATTTAGCTGTGTTCTTATTTAAAATGTCTGCTGCACCTGCAGCCGACTCGATCAGTGTTCGCTATTTGCTTGGTGTCATGTACATTTATGAACAATGAAAACTTTATAAAAAAATTGCCAGGAGAGATCCATAGATCATAAATCACAAGATGATAACATCTCACATGAAAAGAATGTCTCCAAGAAAACAGCTCCGGTGACGTAAATATCGAATCTACAGGCAATGCCATATCCCTGTGGAGGCTGGACAATAGGCCATTTCTTAAATGGCAAAAGGGATGAGCTCTCTCCTTTATCTGCATTCACTTTTCCCTTTATTTCATTCCTGGGAAAGAGAAATGCCAGAGGAGAAGCTTAAAACAGATTAGACTGTGAGTTCTGTATATAGGCTGTTACATCATAATTGGCTTTGAAAACTCTCAAACAGCTGACCTGTTTATATTACAAGACAGGGTCAATTTCCATTCTAGTGACTCTTTTGATGTTTGTGAATACTAATGCTCTCGCCAGAATGCTGGCTTTAGAATAACAGGAATTGAACCATTCAGCCTTCTCTCATGCAATCTTTCGGCAGCTACAGAGGTTTCTATACGTGGATGTCATTGAATCACACAGCTCGGCATGATCAAAAGCTTTGTTGGAGCCATCAGTAAATGACGTTTCAAATAATGAAGTCATGTTGATGCCTACAGTTTCTACTCTAGCCACTGAGGCTGGGTAAGTGTGTGTGTATAACACAAAGCTATAGTTTAGTTTCCGTTGGAACTCAGAATGATTATCTAAATGATACATCAGGGTCACTTGCATGGCACTAGTCTGAGAAAGCATGAAAGGGCCCTAGAGCCACATACAGTAGTAAAGAAACTGGCGTGCCTTTGGTATAAGCAGAACTTCCATTTGACTCTCATTTCCGTATCTTACCAGCTGTGGAAAACTCAAATAGTTAACTTGATCTAGGCCTCTGATGCCCTGTTTTTAAAATGGAGCTAACATCATCAACCTCATAAGATTCATAAAGCAGAATAAATTTACATACAACAACAATTGTAACAACAGTAATAATAATAATGAATAGCATTTACTGGGAGCTTACTACGTGTCAGGTAGGCAACACTTTATGTGCATTATCTCAAACTAATCTTCACAATAACCTCAGAGAATAGGTACTATATTTGTCCCCATTTTACATATGAAGAATACCACGTTTAGAAATACGATGTGAAGAGACAAATAAAAGGTCTTTTGTTGTTGTTAGGTGCCATGGAGTGGATTTCGACTCATAGCAACCCCATGTGACAGAGTAGAACTACCCCATAGGGTTTCTAGGCTGTAATCTTTATGGCAGCAGATTGCCAGGTCTTTCTCCTATGGAACTACTCGGTGGGTTCAAACCACCAGCCTTTCCGTTAACAGGCTAGCACTTAACTGTTGCACCACCAGGGCCCTAAAGTGTCTTTAATATGTACCAGCTCCCTTTATAGCAAACTAAATTAGCAAGTCATTGTTTGTGCCTGAAGAGATCCAAACCAGTGCATATTTTTAACAGAATGACAGAGTCAATAAGCATTTTTTTTTATAATTTTTATTGTGCTTTAAGTGAAAGTTTACAAATCAAGTCAGTCTTTCACACAAAAACCCATATACGCCTTGCTACACACTCCCAAATACTCTCCCCGTAATGGGACAGCCCGCTCTCTCCCTCCACTCTCTCTTTTCATGTCCATTTCGTCAGCTTCTAACCCCCTCCACCCTCTCATCTCCCTTCCAGGCAGGAGACGCCAACATAGTCTCAAGTGTCCACTGATCCAAGAAGCTCACTCCTCAGCAGCATCCCTCTCCAACCCATTGTCCAGTCCAATCCATGTCTGAAGAGTTGGCTTCGGGAATGGTTCCTGTCCTGGGCCAACAGAAAATCTGGGGGCCATGACCACCAGGGTCCTTCTAGTCTCAGTCAAACCATTAAGTCTGATCTTATGAGAATTTAGGGTGTCTGTTGTGTTCCCTGTCAGGGGTGTCATTGGTTTTAGCCAGGCACCATCTAGTTCTTCTGCTCTCAGGGTGATGTAGTCTCTGGTTCATGTGGCCCTTTCTGTCTCTTGGGCTCGTAATCACCTTTTGTCCTTGGTGTTCTTCATTCCTCTTTGATCCAGGTGGGTTGAGACCAATTGATGCATCTTAGATGGCTGCTTGCTAGCATTTAAGACCCCAGACGCCAGAGTCGATAAGCATTTTATCTCTAAAAATCAGCAATACAAAAAAAAAAAAATACAAGAGACTTTCAATTTCCTACAGTCCAATATCCTGCACCCTGATGTAGGAATCTAGACATCAATGTTCCTGGTCACCATTCTGGGCTTGAGTTCCTTCAGCATCAAGAAGCCTTGCCTCATGAATCAGCCTCTTCCATGTTTGAACAGTGCTTCTTGTTAGAAAGATTTTTAAATCTGCTCCATTCTGTATTTTACTCATAGGTCTTCCTTTCCATGCTCTAGGGCTAAGCATCCACCCTTCAAATATTGAAAGATAGTTTTCTGGTTCCCTCTAAGCCTTCCTCAGCTGAGCATCCTCAGTTCCCTCAACTGATTCTCTTACAACAGGGTGTTCACAATCCTCAGCTGTGCTCTGGTTTGTCAATATCCTCCGGAAAATATGCCAAGCAAATCCTAGTGTAATATAAACTCTGCATTCTCTGTGCATTTTCATTTTAAATTAGTTTGGAAGAGTAGTTAGTTTGGAGATTCATAAAGAAAGGATATCAGCTCTCCTGGTCTGCCATAAGCTACATAAAAAATCAGATTCCAGATATTCTTCCCTCTATAACTCAGCTTTCTATTGAAGACTTCACCTTTATTTCTTCCACTTGCACTACAGATGCCTTACTATTCAGAGGGAAGCAAATTATGAATTATTTAAATTTTATTTAAATACCTTTTCAGAGTTTAATCTTCTTTAGCCAGCTGGGCACCAAATGTTTGATAGCTTCACTTTTGTACTGGCAGGTGAATCAGACAGAGTCTTCCAATGGAAATACTGACTCTAAAAGCTTAATCACTGAAATTATAATTTGCTTCCTTTAGGGCAGGAAGGGGACGTGAATTAAATGCATTTATTCCTGTAAAGTAAGGGATTCTTTTTTTATGGCAATGGTCCCAGGGTTCAAATTGATTAAAATGTTATAGTATTTTTTCTACCACTTTTGGATATTGGAAGAAAGTTCCAGCTCTATTATTACCTGGATGTATAGCCTTGGGCACTTCAGTGGGTCAACTTCTCATCTGTAAAATGGGTATAGTAATATCTACCTAGGTTTGCTCTAATGCTTAAACTAAATATTGTATATGAAAGTACAGATGTTTCAGTGTAATTACCACTGAAAAGGAGAAGAGGAGAGGGGCAGTGGGAAAAAAAAAAAAAAAAAGGCAGCAAGAGGAAGAGGAAGAAATCAGTAGCCAGGAAGGGGAAAACCAACCACTTGTTTTGGGAAAAGTCATAAAGTCAACATACTTAACAAAGACTAATATTTGTATATTTTCCTTTTACCTACACCATTTTTTAAGCATGAGAAAATTGAGGCTGATGGAGGATAGGTAATCAACCACCAAGATCACACAACCCAATGAAACGAAGCCAAACTAACAAGGTTTTCTGACTCTAGAAAGAGTCGATGCTGCAGAGTAGAAAGAGCTAGGCCTGTCTACAGACCTGGCCTGCCACATACCTGACACAAGTCACTTACCAACCTAGAGCTTAAGTTTTATTTTGCATAAAATTTCAATAATAATAATTACGTTCTGATAGATATTTTGTGAGGTTTAAAAAATACATACGTACCTGTCTCAAATTGATGAGCAGGGAGCAATGTGGAAATCAAAAGTGTGTTTAACTCAAGTGTGAGGTATCAGGGTAGAGTTCCCACAGAAGGCATAATTCAACAGGTCCCTTCACTTCGCCACCGAAGTGAAGGATGAATCCAGGAGTGTGAGACCTGAAGCTTATACAATTTGGAGATCTTTCTTTAGTAAAAAGAACATAAAAACTAGGTATGAAAGTGAATACTTACAATGAGAAAAATTGACAATTGTGTCAAATTTAAAACAAATGGAAAAATAAATCACACATTCATGATTTGGGCAACCAAGGAAGATACCTTTTGTCATTTTTTTGTTGTTGTTGTTTTTCTTTTATTGTGCTTTAAGTGAAAATTTACAGTTCAAGTTAGTTTCTCATACAAAAATTTATACACACATTGTTATGTGACCCTAGTTGCAATCCCTGTAATGTAACAGCACACTCCTCCTTTCTACCCTATATTTCCCATGTCCATTCAACTGGCTTCTGTCCCCCTTTGCCTTCTCATCTCACCTCCAGACAGGAGCTGCCCATTTAGTCTCATATATCTACTTGAACTAAAAAGCACACTCTTCACAAGTATCATTTTATGTCTTATAGTCCAGTCTCATCTTTGTCTGAAGAGTTGGCTTCAGGAATGGTTTTAGTTTTGGGCTAACAGAGAGTCCAGGGCCCATGTCTTCTGGGGTCCATCCAGTCACAGTTAGACCATTAAGTTTGATCTTTTTTCTAGAATTTGAGTTCTGTACCCCACTTCTCTCCTGCTCTCCAATACACTCTGTTGTATTCCCTGCCAGGGCAGTCATTGGTGGTAGCCAGGCACCATCTAGTTCTTCTGGTCTTAGGCTGATGGATTCTCTGGTTTATGTGGCCCTTTCTATCTCTTGGGTTCATATTTTCCTTGTGTTTTTGGTGTTATTAATTCTCCTTTGCTCCAGGTGGGTTGAGACAAACTGATGCATCTTAGATGGCTGCTGGCCAGCTTCTAAGACCCCAGATGCCACTCATCAAAGTGGGATGCAGAACGTTTTCTTAATACACTTCATTATGCCAGTCGACCTAGGTGTCCCCTGAAACCTTGGTCCCCAGACCCCTGCCCCTGCTACTCTGTCCCTCAAAGTGTTTGCTTATATTCAGGAAACTTCTTAGCTTTTTTGGCTTAGTCCAGTTGTGCTGATTTCCCCTGTATTGTGTGTTGTCTTTCCCATCATCTAAGATAATTCTTGTCTACTATCTAATTAGTGAATACCCCTCACCCTCCCTCCCCACCCTCATAACTATCAAAGAATATTTTCTTCTGTTGTCATCTTTCTCTTTTAAAGAATGGAGAAAAATAAAATTAAAAAATAAATGAAAGCAAATACAATGAGCAGTTACATCTACAGAAATTATTTTGACATGGAGAGGAAAATTCCAGAAATAATTTTTCAGCTCTGCACAATTACTTTTGTGCATGGCCTTTCTAACCATGGTCTTGTAACTCCAACCCAGGTGATTGTGTGATAGCATAATTGTGGCCTACCAAGGTGATTGGTCCATTTTGCCTTAAAAGAGAGCCAATTCCAGAGCAGATAGGAGAATCCCACCACCACCAAGGAAGAACAGCTAGAAGCCAGTGCGTCCTTTGGATCTGGGATCCCTACGCTGTGAGGCTTCTGGGACCAGGAGACAGAGAGAGAGCTAGCTGTAACCCTGAAGATGGTGAGAAGCAGCAGCAAGAGACAGCATGGTGGACTTCCCAGCCCACAGAAAGAGAAAGCTGAGGGCCTTTGAACATAGGCCTAGAGCCAGGGGGAAGCAGGCCTGCTTCCCTGCGAGCGTGGCTGAGAAGAAGATGTTCTGATGAAAGAACAGTAATCGTTAAGTGTTCCTGAGCCTAAACTGTAACCTGTTACTTCCCTAATAAACCCCATAATTGTGAGTAATGTGTGTGAGTTCAGTGTGGCCATTGCAATGAATTATCAAACTCATTAGAAATTGCTGTGGGAGGGATGGTTGGTGTCAGAGTTGGTAAAAATGGTGGAGAAAGGAGGCTTGTCTAGCCTCTGCCTCATAAAAATCAGGCTGCCGATCTTGGTTCTCCTTCCTCCTCGTGAATTTGGAGGAGTTCAGACATTGCCCCCAAGCCATTTTTACAAGCTCATATCCAAAGCGATAAATTATTAGTGAAAGGGATAAATTTGTCAAGTCGATTCCGACTCATAGTGACCCTAATTTTGAATAACAGTAATAAATAGATTTCTAGATTGTTTGATAATCCAATTGAGGAAGAGTGAATCATATGAACACATTTGCAGAAGTTTTGAGTTTCTTGCTGATTTGATATTTAAATAATAAAATACTATGTCATTTTTCAGTATTTTGTAATGCTTGAGCTGTTTGTCAGCTTTTAAACAATTGTGTTTATAACTGCATATACCACATGTAATGAATTGAATTGTGTCCCCCAAAAATGTGTGTGAACTTCGTTAGTCCATGATTCCCAGTATTGTGTGGTTGGCCTCCATTTTGTGATCTGATAATCTTATATGTTATAAATATTAACCTCTGTGATGTTAATGAGGCAAGACCAAAGGCAGCTATGTTACAGAGGCAGGACACAATCTACAAGATTAGGTTATATCTTAAGTCAATCTCTTTTAAGATATGAAAGAGAGAAACAAGCAAAGAGAAGAACGTCATTATCACGAAGCAAGAAGAGCCAGGAGCGAAGCATGTCCTTTGCACCCAGAATCCTGTACTAAGAAGCTCCTAAAGCAGAGGAAGATTGATGACAACGACCTTCCCACAAAACCAATACAGCAAGAAACCCTTCCCCTGGAGCTGGTGCCCTGAACTCAGACTCTAGCCTCCTAAACTGTGAGAGAATAAATTTCTCATTGTTCAAGTCATCCACTTGTGGTATTTCTATTATAGCAGCACTAGACAACTAAGACAGAGTTTGGTATTGGGAGTGGAGTGCTGCTCTAACAGATTCCTACAATATGGAAGTGGTTTTGGAATTGAGTAATGGATAGAGGCTGGAAGAGTTTTAAAGTGCCTAATATAAAAAGCCTAGACTGCCTTAAGAGACTGTTGGTGGAATTATCAGCATCAAAGACAATTCTGGTGAGAGCTCAGAATGGAGTGAGAAGAGCTGTAACACCAGAGACGGCACAGACAGGGAGAAGCAGCAGCAGAACCAGGACACTGGCATGAAACGGTGCAGGAGCTGACCCGTGGAGCAAGAGAGTTGAGTGCCTTTGGGGAAGAGGCTTCTTGGCAGAGTGAGGTGCCTCCGGGCACTTATCGGTGGAGCTAAAGGACTTGGAACACTTGCCTGAACAGGCTGGCCCAAGAGGCCCAAGGGGCCGAGGGCCTGAAACACCAAGGAATCAGGAGTCAGAAGCTGAAGAGACAAGGAACACAGGAAGCAGAGCTGCCTCAGTCTCAAAGGGTAGGGCCGCAACCTGTGGGGTCTCAAAGGGTGGGGCCACAGCCTCCTAGCTTTCAAAGAGTCAGATCTTCACCAACTTGGTCCTGCAGTGTGGGGCTGACTTTCACAAGTACCAGTGGGATGGGGCCAGGTTCACTGCCCAAAGCTGAGGGAGCGGGACTACCATGCCCAAGGGGCAGAATAACAGTGCCTGCTGGGGTCAAGGTGGCAGAGTTGCCACTCAGACCAACTAGTAGAATGGGGTTGCCCAAATCCAGGGGAGCAGAGTTGCCATCCTAGAGGGCCTGGAAGGCAAAGCTAAAGCCCAGGGCCAAGGGGCCTCTGCAAGAATCCAGTGTGTTGCCAATGCCCAGAGCTGGGAGAGTAGGGCCATTGCCTAACTGGTCTCAAAGAACAGAGGATTATTTTTCAAGCATTGAGAGGTAATGTAATTTGTTCTTCTAACTTGCTAGGTGCCTGTTATTCCTTCTTTCCCTCCAATTTCTCCTGTTTGAATTGGAAATATCTACCACTGAACTTTGGAAGCAGATAACTTGAATTCCAGATCTCACAGATGAAGAGGAATTTTCCAGAAGAGGAAATTTTGGACTTGGAGTTGATTTAAGATTTTTGAGATGATGTAATAGGGTGACTGTGTTTTACATGTGACAAGGACATGAATTTTGGAGGATGAATGTAGAATGTTATGATTTGAATTGTATCCCCCCAAAATGTGGGTCAACTTGGCCAGTTCATGATGCCCGGTACTGTGTAGTTGTCCTCCATGTATTGTAAATCCTAACCTCTATAATGTTAATGATGCAGGACCAGAGGCAGCTAGGCTAGTAAGACAGGACAAAATCCACAGCATTAAGTTGCATCTTGAGTCAATCTGTTCTGAAATATAAGAGAGAAGGGAGAAGTGAGAAGAGGGACCTCAATATCTCCCAACAAGAAGAGCAAAGAATGGAGTGCATCCTTTGAACCCAGGGTCCTTGTACTGAGGAGCTCTTAAACCAGGGGAAGATTGATGACAAGGACCTTCCCCCAGAGCCATTGGAGAGAAAAAGCCTTTCCCTGGAGCTGACACCCCCTGAACTTGAAATTCTAGCCTCCTAAACCCTAAGAGAATAAATTTCTCTTTCTTAAAGCCATCCACTTGTGGCATTTCTGTTATAGCAGCACCAGATAACTAAAACACTACATTACTGACATTTCTCTTGACAAAACTCTTCCGACCAGACATCAGTGAGAGCTGAATCCTCTGCTTACAATTTTACACGTCTAATGTTTCAGAAGATATATGATTAAGAACTGGTGGTACTGAGGAAGGCAGAAGTCCAAGATGCACTGAAGGCATTGGTGAAAAAAAAAGACTCCAGAAATTGAGGAAATACCAATTGAGATGTTTCAACAAACAGAGGCAGCACTGGAGGTGCTCACTCATCTATGCCAAGAAATTTGGGAGATAGCTACCTGGCCAAATGACTGGAAGAGACCCATATTTGTGCCCATTCCAAAGAAATGTGAGCCACAACGGAATGTGAAAAGTATCGAACAATATCATTAATTTCCCATACAAGTAAAATTTTGCTAAAGATCATTCAAAAGTGATTGCAGCAGGACACCAACAGGAAACTGCCAGGAATTCAGGCTGGATTCAGAAGAAGATGTGGAATGAGGGATATTATTGCTGATGTCAGACGGATCTTGGCTGAAAGCAGAGAATACCAGAAAGATGTTTAGCTGTATTACATTGACTATGCAAAGGCATTCAGCTGTGACCACGTGGATCATAACAAATTATGTGTAACATTGCGAAGAATGGGAATTCAAGAACACTTAATAATATTCATGAGAAACCTGTGCTTATAGCAAGAGGCATGACAATCATGATAAATGGAGAAAGTATTGAAGATGTCAAGGACTTCATTTTACTTGTATCCACAATCGATATCCATGGAGGCATCAGTACATAAGGTCTCTATGAGTAGGAACTCCATGGACCTAACGTGAACAACAACATGTATATATATATATATGTGTGTGTGTGTGTGTGTGTGCATATATATATATAATATATAGGTGAACATACCCACGGCCCTTCCCAAGACATTGAAAAGACTTACTAAGCAAGTGAGGGGCTCTGATGCTTAAGATTCATTAGTTTTATGGTAAATCATCCTCTGCCTAGTGCAAAAAAAATTTTTTTGTTTTTTACACAAAAGGAGAAGAATACTAGTTTTTGAAAAGTGTTTAGCATCTCTGTGTCACATATGAGCTTGCAGCTTAGTCCCCAGTTCTTTGTATACATATAGGCCTCACCGCCCAACTAGGCTGTGAGCTCCATCAAGTCAGAGACTACTATTGCTGGCTTTTTATCCCTTGTATCTCATTGCATTGTTTGTGCAGTGAATGGGTACTCAGTAATTATTTATTTAAAAAAAATTATTAGGGTTAATTTTTTAAACAAAATGAAAAGAAGAGGAGCACTTTTAAAATGATTTCAGTGACAACTTAATAATTAGAGCACGTGTGGCACCGTAGGTGTTCCAGGTCTTATGACTACAAATATATTACCCCAAAATGTAAGAGCTTAAAGCAACAAGAAACTTTTTCTTTTTTTCCTCTGTGTTCTCTGTGGGTTGGGAACTTGGTACAGCTCATCCAGCAGTTCTGGCTTAGGGCGTCTCCTGAGGTGGCAGTCAGGCTGTGGCTGGGGGCGGGGTCACCTCAAAGGCTGCTTCACTCACTTGTCTAGTCCCTGCGGTGGAAGATTCAAACAACTGGGCTGGAACAGCTGCAGCTCCTCAGGCATTTCTCTCTGTCTCTTTGTAGTCCCTCCACATAATCTCTCTACCTTGGCAGTTTCTGGGTAGCTGGACTACTTACATGTTGGCTCAGGGCTCCCAAGGTGCATATCCTAAGAGAGAGAGCCAGAGGGAAGCTATTTCACCTTTTATGACCCAGCCTTGGCAGATACGCACCTTCACTTCCACCATATAATATTGGTTGAAGCAATTACAAAATTCTACCCACTTGAAGGGGAGGGAACCTAAACCACATTTCCTTAAGGAGAAGTATCAGTATCACATTGCAAGAAGAGCATGTGAGATAAAATATTTTGATGTGGCCATCTTTGGAAAATACAATGCACACAATAGAGGACAAAGCTTTCTAGATTTATAAACATTTTTTAAATAATAAAAGTTTTGCTTCTTTAATCCCCTTGGTAATAGCTAAAAGTTTTGTTATTTTCACACTACACTACTAGGTGCCCTTCTAAGTAATAACGTATTGCACGTGAATGTTTGTAATGACCTTGCATTCAGGATGCACAATAGTAGGTGATGCTTCTCTTCAGAAGAGATGGTCTATTGTGGTATGAGAAGTTTTTTTTTCTTTAGAGTTTTACCCTAGAAGCTCCTTGGCCCCTTGGACCAATAAGCAACACCATGATAAATAGAGAAAAGACCCATGTCAAGGATTTCATTTTACTTGGATTCACAATCAACGTCCATGGAAGCAGCAGTAAAGAAATCAAGAGACATATTGAATTGGGCAAATCTGTTTCAAAGGATCTCTTCTAAGTGTTAAAAATAAAGATGTCATTTGAGGACTCAGAAGAGCCTGACCCAAGCCAGGGTATTATCAATCACCTCATATGCATGTGAAACCTGGACAAGGAATAAGGAAGACTGAAGAAGAGTTGATGCCTTTGAATTACGATGTTGGAGAAAAATATTGAATACACCATGAACTGCCAGAAAAACGAACAAATCTGTCTTGGAAAAAGTACAGCCAGAATGCTCCTTGTAAGCAAAGATGGTGAGACTTCATCTTACATACTTCGGACATGTTATTAGGAAGGACCAGTCTCTAGAGAAGGACATCATGCATGGTAAAGTAGAGGGTCAGCGAAAAAGAGAAAGATCCTTAACGAGGTGGACTGACACAGTGGCTGCAACAATGGGCTGAAACATAGCAATGATTGTGAGGCTGGCACAGGACAGGGTAGTGTTTTGTTTTGAGCCTGAACTGACCCAACAGCACCCAACAACCACAAGTCTGATTTCACCCTGTGGGGCAGTAATGGACGCGTTGTATCTACCTCCTCAGATTTCTGGACTCCTGGCAGGTTTACTTCCCTTTAGCCACTGCCTTAACAGAACATGGCATATCTGGAAGGGTCTGCCTAACTAGCCTCATGCCTAGAGTCTCTAACCTCTCCTATCATTTCTACTTTCAGACTCTGGTAAACTACCATGCAATGGGATATGAGATCTGACTTCCTGAGCAGCTACCAAAGTTAATTCCCTTGTGGGACAAATTTTGACCAATTGCAGACAGTTTCAGAGGGAGCCTGCAGATAAATTCTCTTGACTTCCTCCCAATGATGGTTAGTCTGGAGGCACAGTATTGTTTACCTGGAGGCATCCTGTGAGACTGAGCTGGTGCACCTGCTAAGTGACCAGCTATGTCTCTTTGTAGCTCATCACGCAGCAGTGGCTGGCATAATAATGCCACCCATTACATAATTTTTTTTTCCTGCTACGCTTCCTTTTGCACTCTTATGGCCCTCAGATTGCATCTCCCCAAAAAGGCACCAACAATTGATCTTTTTCTCAAATCCGGTATTTTAGAGAACCTAGGCTAAGACAGGGAGCCGTAGTGGTGCAGTGGTTTCTAGTGGCCCAGTGGCATGGGGCATGTCGAGATATTCCTTCTAAAGTGGAGGATAAGCTAATGCATCTGGCCCTTCACACAACTAAAAAGGAGGCACAACACCTACAAAGCCTCTTTGGATTTTGGAAGCAACATATTCCTCATTTGGCTAAGGTAGAAACCATTGATATTATTGACATTATTATCATTGTCTTTATTTAAACATGAAGAAGTTAAGATTTGAAGACAGTAAGTGACTTTTACAACATATCATGGCTGAGTAAAAACTCAAGAATTTGAAACAAAGGATTTTTTTCTTCTACACCATGCTGCTTTCTCAAGTAGTGTAGGGGAGGCAAGGCCAAGATGGCAGAATACCCAGGTGCTTATGGTGATCCCTCTTACAATAAAGACCTGAAAAATCAAGTGAAACAATTATATTTATGACAAGCTAGGAGCCCTGAACATCAAAGGCAAAGTTAGAAAATAGACTGAGCAGCAGGGCAGGGAGAGTCAGTTCAAAAGCGGAGAGAAGTTACCGGATCTGAATCACTGAGGTCCCTCAGGCACCATTCCCAGGAGTGGTTGTGGCAGGATGGTAGTAGAATTTGGCCACAGTTTCCTCAAGGAGAAGCAGCCAGCTGCAAAGCCTACTCACACCTCCGGACCCAGAGAAGAATGGTGCTCTTGGAAAAAGCTACGTACGTGCATATATTTTACTGCACCCCCCACCCCCAAGCCGGCTTCAGTGGCTATTGACTTCCCTGGGCCTGAGATAGACCCATTTGAGAGCCCTGAGCCATGCTCCCAGACTTAGACAAGGAATAAATTCACAACAGGGGGAAAAGATAATTTGCCAGCTACACTGACTGGGGGAGCTCAGGACAGAAGTGGCTTCTGCCTAGGCATAAATGGTCCATGGATTTTGAATAACATTCCCCCCTGCATAGACCTGCGTGGGCCTATTTCAGGAGAATAGGCCCTTGCTGGCAGACTACAACTGTTTAAGCTGTGTAGTGGAGAGGGAGGTGTTTGATATTTGACACTGCTTTGCTTATTAAACAGGGCCCTCACCTACCCACATCAAGGGCATAAGGACTGGTGGCTCCACTCAGGTCACACAGCCACCTGTGAGAGGGGTCCAAGGATAAATGGTACCTCCCAGTCCTTACAACGAAAAGCATTGGGTGACCGTGGTCTGTCTGCAGAACCCATCCAACTGTATGCTCTAGGGAACAAGGACATGCTTTCATCAGAGAAATTTGGGTGATGGTTCTAGCCCCCTGCCTTATTCAGAGTGTGACCCCACTCTGCAACCAGATACCAGTACCTACACAAATCACCCCTTGCCTCTCTAAGACTGTAGGACAGAGCCTGTACCACACACTTGATGACCAGCTACCTGGACACCTGAGCTGAATCCACACAAGAAAAGTGAATGGACTGAAAAGCTCATATATCCTATAACAGCTCTAGCCATCTGGTGACAGGATGTCTGAGCTCCAAAGGCAAAAATAATCAAGCTAGCTCACTCAAGTAACCTATTTGGGAATATCAAAACAAAACGAAGCAAGGAACTAGGATACAGTAAGCAAACATAATATAAACTAATACACTAACTTATAGATGGCTCGCAGACAACAGTCAATATCAAACCACATAAAGAAATAGGCCATGATTGCTTCAACAAGCTCTCAAAACAGAGAATCAAAGGATCTTCTGGATGAAGGTGCCTTGCTGGAAATACTGGGGGCAGAATTCAAAAGATTAATATACAGAGCTCTTCAAGACATCAGGAAGATCAGGCAATATGCAGAACAAGCCAAGGAACACACATATAAAGCAGTTGAAGAAATTAAAAAGGTTATTCAAGAACATAATGAAAAATTTAATAAGCTGCAAGAAGGCATAGAGAGACAGCAATCAGAAATTCAGAAGATTAACAATAAAAGCACAGAATTAGACAACTCAGTAGAAAGTCAGATGAGCAGAATCGAGCAAGTGGAAGGCAGAATTGGTGACCTTGAAGATAAAGCACCTGGCACCAATATATTTGAAGAAAAATCAGGTAAAAAAATTTTAAAAAATGAAGAAACCCTAAGAATCATGTAGGACTCTATCAAGAGGAATAACCTACAAGTAATTGGAGTACCAAAACAGGGAGGGATAACAGAAAATATAGAGAGAATTGTTGAAGATTTGTTGGCAGGAAACTTCCCTGATATTGTGAAAGATGAGAAGATATCAATCCAAGATGCTCATAGAACCCCACATAAGGCAGACTTTAAAAGCAAGTCACCAAGACATATTATAATCAAACTTGCCAAAACCAAAGATAAAGAGAGAATTTTAAGAGCAGCTAGGGATAAATGAAAAGTCACCTACAAAGGACAGTCAGTAAGAATAAGCTGGGACTATTTGGCAGAAACCATGCAGACATGAAGGAAATGGGATGACTTATATAAAGCAATGAAGGAAAAAAATTGAGAGCCAAGAATCATATATCCAGCAAAACTTCTCTTAAAAAAAATAAATAAAAATAAATAAATAATTTTTTCTCTTAAATATGAAGGTGAAATTAGGACATTTTCAGATAAACAGAAGTTGAGGAAATTCGTAAAAACCAAACCAAAACTACAAGAAAAACTAAAGGGAGTTCCTTGGTTAGAAAATCAATAATATCAGGTATCAATCCAAGATTAGAACACTAGACACAGCAATCAGATGTCAACCCAGAAAGGTAAATCTCAAAAATAAATCAAGGGGGCGGAGCCAAGATGGCGGACTAGGCACACGTTACCTCGGATCCCTCTTACAACAAAGACACGGAAAAACAAGTGAATCGATCACATACATAACAATCTACGAACCCTGAACAACAAACACAGATTTAGAGACGGAGAACGAACTAATATGGGGAAGCAGCGATAGTTTCCAGAGCCTGGAGCCAGAGTACCAGTCAGGTACGGCACAAGCACAGAGACCTGCTCCACCCCCCTGAACTAACCCCGGGAGGGGGACCAGCCGGTTCCACGGGCGGCGTGGGACGCAGCCGGTAGGAGAAGTCCCCGGGAGGCAGTGACTGATCTTGGAGCAGAAAGAGCAGCATCCGAGCCGGAGAACCGTCCCGCAGGGATTTGGACTGCACGCAGGTACGCCATAAACACGGAGAGTTGCTCCACCCCCTGAACTAACCCCGGGAAGGGGACCAGCCGGGTCGCGCGGGCGGCGTGGGACGCAGCCGGTAGGAGAAGTCCCCGGGAGGCAGCGACTGGTATTGGAGTGGGGAGAACAGCGTTCCAGCCGGGACACTCGGTCGCGGCACAAGCACGGGGAGCTACTCCACCCATCTGAACTAACCCCGGGAGGGGGCCCACCTGGTTCACGGGGGCGGCACGGCCACACGGCTGGAGAGACGAGAAGTCCCCGGGAGGCAGCGACTGATTTTGGAGTTGAGAGTGCACCGTCCCAGTAGGGGAGCCTTGACGCTGGGCGTGGGGCTGGAAGCGGAGGATCTGACCGTGACTCCAGCGGGCCAGACCCCCTGGGGGCAATCTCCACACAGCCAGCACACATAGGCGACGCGCCCGCGGGAATCTCAGATATAACAGTCATTCCAAGCAAGACAAGCAACTCTGGCTATATTCTGAGGTGCTACTCTCCTATCTCTCTGTTCCCTCCCCCACCCTCCCCAGGCGGCTTCATTAACATCTGAATAGCCTGAGCCAGAGGGAGAACTCTGATAGGGATCTGACTGCATTTTTTTTTTAGCGGATTTTCTGGAAAAACTAGTTTCCCAGTGATGGCTCAGAGACAACAATCCATATCAAACCACTTAAAGAAGCAGACCGTAACAGCTTCTCCAACCCCCCAAACAAAAGAATCAAAATCTTTCCCAAATGAAGATACAATCTTGGAATTATCAGATACAGAATATAAAAAACTAATTTACAGAATGCTTAATGATATCACAAATGAAATTAGGATATCTGCAGAAAAAGCCAAGGAACACACTGATAAAACTGTTGAAGAACTCAAAAAGATTATTCAAGAACATAGTGGAAAAATTAATAAGTTGCAAGAATCCATAGAGAGACAACATGTAGAAATCCAAAAGATTAACAATAAAATAACAGAATTAGACAACACACTAGGAAGTCAGAGGAGCAGACTCGAGCAATTAGAATGCAGACTGGGACATCTGGAGGACCAGGGAATCAACACCAACATAGCTGAAAAAAAATCAGATAAAAGAATTAAAAAAAATGAAGAAACCCTAAGAATTATGTGGGACTCTATCAAGAAGGATAACCTGCGGGTGATTGGAGTCCCAGAACAGGGAGGGGGGACAGAAAACACAGAGAAAATAGTTGAAGAACTTCTGACAGAAAACTTCCCTGACATCATGAAAGACGAAAGGATATCTATCCAAGATGCTCATCGAACCCCATTTAAGATTGATACAAAAAGAAAAACACCAAGACATATTATCATCAAACTCACCAAAACCAAAGATAAACAGAAAATTTTAAAAGCAGCCAGGGAGAAAAGAAAGGTTTCCTTCAAGGGAGAATCAATAAGAATATGTTCTGACTACTCAGCAGAAACCATGCAGGCAAGAAGGGAATGGGACGACATATACAGAACACTGAAGGAGAAAGACTGCCAACCAAGGATCATATATCCAGCAAAACTCTCTCTGAAATATGAAGGCGAAATTAAGATATTTACAGACAAACACAAGTTTAGAGAATTTGCAAAAACCAAACCAAAGCTACAAGAAATACTAAAGGATATTGTTTGGTCACAGAACCAATAATATCAGATATCAGCACAACACAAGGTCACAAAACAGAACGTCCTGATATCAACTCAAATAGGGAAATCACAAAAACAAACAAATTAAGATTAATTAAAAAAAAAAAATACACATAACAGGGAATCATGGAAGTCAATAGGTAAAAGATCACAATAATCAAAAAGAGGGACTAAATACAGGAGGCATTGAACTGCCATATGGAGAGTGATACAAGGCGATATAGGACAATACAAGTTAGGTTTTTACTTAGTAAAATAGGGGTATATAATGAGGTAACCACAAAAAGGTATAACAACTCTATAACTCAAGATAAAAGCCAAGAAAAACGTAACGACTCAACTAACATAAAGTCAAACACTATGAAAATGAGGATCTCACAATTTACTAAGAAAAACGCCTCAGCACAAAAAAGTATGTGGAAAAATGAAATTGTCAACAACACACATAAAAAGGCATCAAAATGACAGCACTAAAAACTTATTTATCTATAATTACCCTGAATGTAAATGGACTAAATGCACCAATAAAGAGACAGAGAGTCACAGACTGGATAAAGAAACACGATCCATCTATATGCTGCCTACAAGAGACACACCTTAGACTTAGAGACACAAACAAACTAAAACTCAAAGGATGGAAAAAAGTATATCAAGCAAACAATAAGCAAAAAAGAAGAGGAGTAGCAATATTAATTTCTGACAAAATAGACTTTAGACTTAAATCCACCACAAAGGATAAAGAAGGACACTATATAATGATAAAAGGGACAATTGATCAGGAAGACATAACCATATTAAATATTTACCCACCCAATGACAGGGCTGCAAGATACATAAATCAAATTTTAACAGAACTGAAAAGCGAGATAGATACCTCCACAATTATAGTAGGAGACTTCAACACACCACTTTCGGAGAAGGACAGGACATCCAGTAAGAAGCTCAACAGAGACACGGAAGATCTAATTACAACAATCAACCAACTTGACCTCATTGACTTATACAGAACTCTCCACCCAACTGCTGCAAAATATACTTTTTTTTCCAGCGCACATGGAACATTCTCTAGAATAGACCACATATTAGGTCATAAAACAAACCTTTGCAGAGTCCAAAACATCGAAATATTACAAAGCATCTTCTCAGACCACAAGGCAATAAAACTAGAGATCAATAACAGAAAAACGAGGGAAAAGAAATCAAATACTTGGAAAATGAACAATACCCTCCTGAAAAAAGACTGGGTTATAGAAGACATCAAGGAGGGAATAAGGAAATTCATAGAAAGCAACGAGAATGAAAATACTTCCTATCAAAACCTCTGGGACACAGCAAAAGCAGTGCTCAGAGGCCAATTTATATCAATAAATGCACACATACAAAAAGAAGAAAGAGCCAAAATCAGAGAACTGTCCCTACAACTTGAACAAATAGAAAGTGAGCAACAAAAGAATCCATCAGGCACCAGAAGAAAACAAATAATAAAAATTAGAGCTGAACTAAATGAATTAGAGAACAGAAAAACAATCGAAAGACTTAACAAAGCCAAAAGCTGGTTCTTTGAAAAAATTAACAAAATTGATAAACCATTGGCTAGACTGACTAAAGAAATACAGGAAAGGAAACAAATAACCCGAATAAGAAATGAGAAGGACCACATCACAACAGAACCAAATGAAATTAAAAGAATCATTTCAGATTATTATGAAAAATTGTACTCTAACAAATTTGAAAACCTAGAAGAAATGGATGAATTCCTGGAAAAACACTACCTACCTAAACTAACACATTCAGAAGTAGAACAACTAAATAGACCCATAACAAAAAAAGAGATTGAAACGGTAATCAAAAAACTCCCGACAAAAAAAAGTCCTGGCCCGGACGGCTTCACTGCAGAGTTCTACCAAATTTTCAGAGAAGAGTTAACACCACTACTACTAAAGGTATTCCAAAGCATAGAAAATGACGGAATACTACCCAACTCATTCTATGAAGCCACCATCTCCCTGATACCAAAACCAGGTAAAGACATTACAAAAAAAGAAAATTATAGACCTATATCCCTCATGAACATTGATGCAAAAATCCTCAACAAAATTCTAGCCAATAGAATCCAACGACACATCAAAAAAATAATTCACCCTGATCAAGTGGGATTTATACCAGGTATGCAAGGCTGGTTTAATATCAGAAAAACCATTAATGTAATCCATCACATAAATAAATCAAAAGACAAAAACCACATGATCTTATCAATTGATGCAGAAAAGGCATTTGACAAAGTCCAACACCCATTCATGATAAAAACTCTCACCAAAATAGGAATTGAAGGAAAATTCCTCAACATAATAAAGGGCATCTATGCAAAGCCAACAGCCAATATCACTCTAAATGGAGAGAACCTGAAAGCATTTCCCTTGAGAACGGGAACCAGACAAGGATGCCCTTTATCACCGCTCTTATTCAACATCGTGTTGGAAGTCTTAGCCAGGGCAATCAGGCTAGACAAAGAAATAAAAGGTATCCGGATTGGCAAGGAAGAAGTAAAGTTATCACTATTTGCAGATGACATGATTATATACACAGAAAACCCTAAGGAATCCTCCAGAAAACTACTGAAACTAATAGAAGAGTTTGGCAGAGTCTCAGGTTATAAAATAAACATACAAAAATCACTTGGATTCCTCTACATCAACAAAAAGAACACCGAAGAGGAAATAACCAAATCAATACCATTCACAGTAGCCCCCAAGAAGATAAGATACTTAGGAATAAATCTTACCGAGAATGTAAAAGACCTATACAAAGAAAACTACAAAGCTCTACTACAAGAAATTCAAAAGGACATACTTAAGTGGAAAAACATACCTTGCTCATGGATAGGAAGACTTAACATAGTAAAAATGTCTATTCTACCAAAAGCCATCTATACAAGGTATAAACAGAATACAAAACATTACCAAAAATGATGAAGAGAAACCCGATAACTGGGAGCTCCTAAAAATCAAACACCTATGCTCATCTAAAGACTTCACCAAAAGAGTAAAAAGACCACCTACAGATTGGGAAAGAATTTTCAGCTACGACATCTCCGACCAGCGCCTGATCTCTAAAATCTACATGATTCTGGCAAAACTCAACCACAAAAAGACAAACAACCCAATCAAGAAGTGGGCAAAGGATATGAACACACATTTCTCTAAAGAAGATATTCAGGCAGCCAACAGATACATGAGAAAATGCTCTCGATCATTAGCCATTAGTGAAATGCAAATTAAAACTACGATGAGATTCCATCTCACACCAGCAAGGCTGGCATTAATCCAAAAAACACAAAATAATAAATGTTGGAGAGGCTGCGGAGAGATTGGAACTCTCATACACTGCTGGTGGGAATGTAAAATGGTACAACCACTTTGGAAATCTATCTGGCGTTATCTTAAACAGTTAGAAATAGAACTACCATACAACCCAGAAATCCCACTCCTAGGAATATACCCTAGAGATACAAGAGCCTTCATACAAACAGATATATGCACACCCATGTTTATTGCAGCTCTGTTTACAATAGCAAAAAGTTGGAAGCAACCAAGGTGTCCATCAACGGATGAATGGGTAAATAAATTGTGGTATATTCACACAATGGAATACTACGCATCGATAAAGAACAGTGACGAATCTCTGAAACATTTCATAACATGGAGGAACCTGGAAGGCATTATGCTGAGCGAAATTAGTCAGAGGCAAAAGGACAAATATTGTATAAGACCACTATTATAAGATCTTGAGAAATAGTAAACCTGAGAAGAACACATACTTTTGTGGTTACGAGGGGGGGAGGGAGGGAGGGTGGGAGAGGGTTTTTTATTGATTAATCAGTAGATAAGAACTGCTTTAGGTGAAGGGAAAGACAACACTCAATACATGGAAGGTCAGCTCAATTGGACTGGACCAAAAGCAAAGAAGTTTCCGGGATAAAATGAATGCTTCAAAGCTCAGCGGAGCAAGCGCAGGGGTCTGGGGAACATGGTTTGCGGGGACTTCTAAGTCAATTGGCAAAATAATTCTATTATGAAATCATTCTGCATCCCACTTTGAAATGTGGCGTCTGGGGTCTTAAATGCTAACAAGCAGCCATCTAAGATGCAGCAATTGGTCTCAACCCACCTGGAGCAAAGGAAAATGAAGAACACCAAGCCCACATGACAACTAAGAGCCCAAGAGACAGAAAGGGCCACATGAACCAGAGACCTACATCATCCTGAGACCAGAAGAACTAGTTGGTGCCCGGCCACAATCGATGTCTGCCCTGACAGGGAGCTCAGCAGAGGACCCCTGAGGGAGCAGGAGATCAGTGGGATGCAGACCCCAAATTCTCATAAGAAGACCAAACTTAATGGTCTGACTGAGACTGGAGGAATCCCGGCGGCCATGCTCCCCAGACCTTCTGTTGACACAGGACAGGAACCATCCCCGAAGACAACTCATCAGAAATGAAAGGGACTGGTCAGCGGGTGGGAGAGAGATGCTGATGAAGAGTGAGCTAATTATATCAGGTGGACACTTGAGATTGTGTTGGCAACTCTTGCCTGGAGGGGGGATGGGAGGATAGAGAGAGAGGGAAGCCGGCAAAATTGTCAAGAAAGGAGAGACTGAAAGGGCTGACTCAAGAGGGGGAGAGCAAGTGGGAGTAGGGAGTGAGATGTATGTAAACTTATATGTGACAGACTGATTGGATTTGTAAACGTTCACTTGAAGCTTAATAAAAGTTATTATAAAAAAAATAATAATAAAAAAATAAATCAAGATAAAAAAAGCTCAAAACAGGGAAACAGTGATATCATTATGTAAAAGAAGGCAATATAAAAATAATAAAGAGGGATGAAGAAATGTAGCCTTAGATCTTTTATATGGAGAGAAAGACAAGGCAATATAAAGCAATAAAAGTTAGGTTTAAACTTAGAAAAATAGGGGTAAATATTAACGTAACCATGAAGGAGGCTAACTATCCTACTTATTAAAACAAAACATGAGAAAAAAATAGAGACTCAGCAGAAACAAAATCAACAACAACGAAGAAGAGGAAAAGACAGTACATAAAAATAAACTACTCAGCACAAAAAATTAAGTGGGAAAAAGGAACTGACAACAACACACAAAAAAGACATCGAAATGACGGCACTAAACTCATAATCATACTTACCCGTAATTATGTTGAATGTTAATGGACTAAATGCACTGATAAAGACACAGAGAGTGGCAGAATGGATAAAAAAAAAAACACAAACAAACGAAAACTCAAAGGATAGAAAAAATATATCAAGCAAACAACAATCAATAAAGAACAAGAGTGGCAATATTAATTTCTGACAAAATAGACTTTAATCTACCACAGAGGATAAGGAAGGACACTATGTAATGATTAAACGGATGATATACCAGGAGGATATAACCATATTAAATATTTATGCACCCAATGAAAGGGCTGCAAGATACATGAAACAAACTCTAACAGCTTTGAAAAGTAAGATAGCTCCACAACTATAATAGGAGACTTCAACACAACACTTTCAGTAAAAAACAGGACGTCCAAGAAGAAGCTCAATGAAGACACGGAAGATCTAAATGCAGCAATCAACCAACTTGAACTTAAAGACATATACAGAACACTTTACCCAACAGCAGCCAAGTATACTTTCTTTTCTAGTGCACATGGAACATTCTCTAGAATTTACCACATATTAGGTCATAAAGCAAGCCATAGCAAAATCCAAAACAACAAAATATTATGAAGCATTTTCTCTAATCATAAGGCCTTAAAAGTAGAAATCAGTAACAGAAAAAGCAGGGAAAAGTAATCAAATACTTGGAAACTGAATAATACCCTGCTCAAAAAAGACTGGGTTATAGAAGACATTAAGGATGGAATAAAGAAATTCATAGAATCCAATAAAAACGAAAACACTTCGTATCAGAACCTTCGGGACTTAGCGAAAGCAGTGTTCAGAGGTCAAATTATATCAATAAATGCACTCATAAAAAAAGAAGAAAGGGCCAAAATCAAACAATTATCCCTACAACTTGAACAAATAGAGAGCAACAAAAGAAATCTTCAGGCACTCGAAGAAAGGAAATAATAAAAACTAGAGCAGAACTAAATGAAACAGAAAACGGAAAAAAAAAAAAATCAAAGAGTTAACAAGACCAAAATCCAGTTCTTTGAAAAAAATTAACAAAATTGGTAAACCTTTGGCCAAACTGACAAAAGAAAAACAGAAGAGAAAGCAAATAACCCAAATAAGAAATGAGATGGGTGATACTACAGCAGACCCAACTGAAACTTAAAAATCATATCAGATTACTACGAAAAATTGTACTCTAACAAACTTGAAAATCTAGAAGAAATGAATGAATTTCTAGAAACACAATACGTACCTAAACTAACACAAACAGAGGTAGAACAACTAAACAGACCCATAACAAAAGAAGAGATAGAAAAGGTAATCAAAAAACTCCCAACAAAAAAAGCCCTGGCCCTGACGGCTTCACTGCAGAGTTCTACCAAACTTTCAGAGAAGAGTTAACACCACTACTACTAAAGGTATTTCAGAACATAGAAAAGGACAGAATACTCCCCATCTCATTCTATGAAGCCAGCATATCCCTGATACCAAACCAGGTAAAGACACCACAAAAAAAGAAATTACGGACCTATATCCCTTATGAACACAGGTGCAAAAATCCTCAACAAAATTCTAGCCAATAGAATTCAACAACATATCAAAAAAATAATTCACCATGACCAAGTGGAATTCATACCAGGTATCCAGGAATGGTTCAACATTAGAAAAACAATTAATGTAATCCATCATACAAATAGAACAAAAGAACCACGTGATGTTATCAATTGATGCAGAAAAGGCATTTGACAAAGTTCAACACCCATACATGATAAAAACTCTCAGCAAAATAGGAATAGAAAGAAAATTCCTTAACATAATAAAGGGCATTTATACAAAGCCAACAGCCAACATCATCCTAAATGGAAAGAGTCTGAAAGCATTTCCCTTGAGACCAGGAACCAGACAAGGACGCCTTCTATCACCACTCTTATTCAACATTGTGCTGGAGGTCCTAGCCAGAGCAATTAGGCTAGCTAAAGAAATAAAGGGCATCCAGATTGGTAAGGAAGAAGTAAAAGTATCTCTATTTGCAGATGACATGATCTTATACAAAGAAAACCCTAAAGAATCCTCAAAAAAAAAACTACTGAAACTAATAGAAGAGCTCACCAGAGTATCAGGATACAAGATAAACATACAAAAATCAGTTGGATTCCTCTACACCAATAAAAAGAACATCGCAGAAGAAATCACCAAATCAATATCATTTATAGTAGCCCCCAAGAAGATAAAATCTTACCAGAGATTTAAAAGACCTATACAAAGAAAACTACAAGACACTACTGCAAGAAACCAAAAGAGACCTACATAAGTGGAAAAACATACCTTGCTCATGGTTAGGGAGACTTAACATTGTAAAAATGCCTATTCTACCAAAAGCCATCTATAGATACAATGCAATTCCAATCCAAATTCCAACGCCATTTTTTAATGAGACAGAGAAACAAATCACCAACTTCATGGAAGGGAAAGAGGCCCCGGATAAGTAAAGCATTACTGAAAAAGAAGAAGAAAGTGGGAGGCCTCACTCTACCTGATTTTAGAACCTATTACACTGCCACGGGAGTCAAAACAGCCTGGTACTGGTACAACAGATACATAGACCAATGGAACAGAATTGAGAATCCAGACATAAATCCATCCACACGTGAGCAGCTCATATTTGACAAAGGCCGAAAGTCAGTTAAATGGGGAAAAGACAGTCATTTTAACACATGTGCTGGCATAACTGGATATCCATCTGGAAAAAACTGAAACAAGACCCATACCTCACAACATGCACAAAAACAAACTCAAAATAGTTCAAAGACCTAAATGTAAAATCTAAAACGATAAAGATCATGGAAGAAAAAATAGGGATGCTAGGAGCCTTAATACATGGGATAAAAAGCATACAAAACATTAGTAACAATACAGAAGAGAAACCAGTTAACTGCAAGCTTCTAAAAATCAAATACCTATGCTCATCCAAAGACTTCACCAAAAGAGTAAGAAGATTACCTACAGACTGAGAATAAGTTTTTAGATATGACATTCCCGATCAGCGTCTTATCTCTAAAATCTACATGATACTGGAAAAGCTCAACTACAAAAAGATAAATAACCCAATTAAAAATGGGCAAAGGATATGAACAGATACCACTAAAGAAGACTTTCAGGTAGCTAACAGATACATGAGGAAATGCTCACAATCATTCGGCATTAGAGAAATGCAGATCAAAACTACAATGAGATTCCATTTCTCTCCAACAAGGCTGGCATTAATGCAAAAAACACAAAATAATAAATCTTGGAAAGGTTGTGGAGAGACTGGAACACTTATACACTGCTGGTGGGAATGTAAAATGGTACAATCACTTTGGAAATCGATTTGTCACGTCCTTATAAAAGTAGAAATAGAACTACCATACGATCCAGCAACCCCCACTCCTTGGAATATATCCTAGAGAAATAAGAGCCTTTACACGAACAGATACATGCACACCCATGTTCACTGCAGCACTGTTTACAATAGCAAAAAGATGGAAGGAACCAAGGTGCATGGCATCAATGGATATCAATCGATAAATAAATTATGGTATACTCACACAATGGAATACTAAGCATCAGTAAGGAACAGTGATGAATCCACAAAACATTTCATAACATGGAGGAATCTGGAAGGCATTAAGCAGAGTGAAATTAGTCAACTGCAAAAGGACAAATATTGTGTAAGACCACTATTATAAGAACTTGAAAATAGTTTAAACAGAAGAGAATATTCTTTGATTGTTACGAGAAGGGGGAGGGAGGGAGGAAAGGAGAGATAGGGGTTTTCACTAATTAGATAGTAGTTAAGAACTATTTTAGGTGAAGGGAAAGAACACACAATACAGGAGAGGTCAGCACAACTGGATTAAACCAAAAGCGGTTTCCTGAATGAAATGAACACTTTGCAGGCCAGCATATCAGGGGTGGGGGTTTGGGGACCATGGTTTCAGGGGACATCTAAGTGAATTGGCATAATAAAATCTATTAAGAAAACACTCTGCATCCCACTTTGGAGAGTGGCGTCTGGCGTCTTAAACACGAGCAAGTGGCCATCTAAGATGCATCAATTGGTCTCAACCTGCCTGGAGCAAAGGAGAAAGAACACCAAAGACAAAGCAATTATGAGCCCAAGAGGCAGAAAGGGCCACATAAAGCAGAGACTACATTAGTCTGAGACCAGAAGAACTAGGTGGTGCCCGGCTACAACCAATGACTGTCCTGACTGGGAACAAAACAGAGAACCCCTGAGGGAGCAGGAGAGCAGTGGGATGCAGACCCCAAATTCTCGTAAAAAGACCAGACTGAATCGTTTGACTGAGACTAGGATGACCCCGGAGATCATGGTCTCCAGACCTTCTGTTAGCCCAAGAAAGGAACCACACCCAAAGCCAACTCTTCAGACAGGGATTGGACTAGATTATGGGATAGACAATGATACTGGTAAAGAATGAGCTTCTTAGATCAAGTAGACATATGAGACTAAGTTGGCATCTCCTGTCTGAAGGGGAGGTGAGGAGGTAGAGAGGGTCAGAAGCTGGCCAAATGGACAGGAAAAAGAGTGGAGGGAAGTAGTGTGCTGTCTCATTACAGGGAGAGCAATTAGGAGTATATAGCAAAGTGTTTATAAATTTTTGTATGAGCGTCTGACTTGATTTGTAAACTTTCACTGAAAGCACAATAAAAATTAAAAAAGAAGAAGAAGAAGTATAGGACTTGGGGAAGCTAGAGAATGGGGTTGTAGTCCTGACTGTGCATGTAGTTTAAATAAGTAAACGCTGGACATTAAGAGCTCTGTTGTCACAATGGTTAAGAGCTCAGCTGCTAACCAAAAGGCCAGAAGTTCAAATCCACCAGCCACTCCTTGGAAACCCTGATGGGCAGTTGTACTCTGTCCTGTAGGGTTGCTGTAAGTCAGAATTGACTCGACCACAATGGGTTTGGTTTGATTTTGGAAGTTAAGTGATATAATAATAATATTAATGATTATTTTTTTTTAACATTTGTTGATACTTTATTATGTGCCTGTTCAAAGAATTTTATATGTTAATTTCTTTAGTTTTCACACAACTTTATGATTTAAGTAGGGTTGCTATGAATTGGAATCAACCTGACAGCAATGGGTTTGTTTTTTTTTATTATTATTATTATTTTATAGGTGAGAAAACGGAGGCACAAAAAGTTTAAGGCCAAAGGTTCATCTACTAAATTGTGGCATCTTTGTACGCTTTAATTTTCTTGACTATTAAATGCGGACATAACTCCTTTCATGCCTACCTCACAGCCTTCTCACAAAGACTGATAAGTGACATGAAAATGCTTGGAAAATTGCAAATAAGTATTTTTAATATTGGATCTGTCCTTTTGATAAATGGAGTGGAAGACCGACTAACCTACATGCAGTAACCACAAATTAGGTTCTAAAGCCTGAAGCACATCCACAGCAGGTGTGGGCCAGGCATCCTGGTGTGGAAATGTCCACTGCTTTCCCTGCTGCCTCCAGATCTCACCCACACACATGGACGCAGAACTCATGAGCCTTCTCTTCCTTCTCTGAGGTCAGCATATCAATTTCCTGCTGATTTTTACTTATTCCAAATATAACACTATAACAATAAAGGGAATTTAGGAGAAATCATAAATCCCCCTGAATCCCATCTCCTCAGTAGATTAGCTAGTTTCATAGGAGTGATTGCTCTTCCAGTCCTTGTCCATAAGTGAACATTTTTACATGGATGTAACTATAGTGCAGGAAAAAAAAAAATTCAGTAATATTTTACTTAATATTATGGGATAAATTTTTCTAACATATTTATAAAGAATCATTGCTGCCCAGATTAAGCCATTTCCCATCTTTATATATAGTTGATTTTCACTATGAACTTGGTAACAGACAAAATCAAGGCAATCAGTGATGGTTTAATACCCCCTTTCCTAAATCCTTTAATCTGACCTTGCCATTATCCTATTTTCCCAGCGCTGAGAGTTCATCAGTATCTAATCAAACTCACCTGAACTTCTCTGAGGGTAAGGATCATATCTGTCTTTTCTTTCCAAGCTTTAAAAATCAACTGTAGGCATGTGACACTCAAAATACCCTTCCCAATGTCTCAGAAACCACTGAAAATCCCATTATACCATGTTTTGCATGGATTTTTCTCTTTCAGCTGCATCACCCAAGTGCTCAGTACACATTAGAAATAAATATTGTCACTGATTATATTTGAAACAAAGCAGAATTTAGAATTGCTTAATTTTATCCCCAAACCTATGCTATGACTTTGATTGCAGTTATTATAGTTTCCTCCTAAGAATTAAAAAACGTAAGGTTAAAATAAGATGTAAATTAAGTTCTCTGAGGGCGGAGACTGTTTCTTTGCTCTGAAATCTACTGTATCTGGTTGTTTAACCATCCCATTTGTTTAATTAATGTTTACAGTAATTAATCTTTTTTTCATTTTTTTTTTTATCCTTTTATTTTAAAACCACCTATGGCGCTACATCTGAAATGAGTTCCTCATAGATAGCATATTATTGAATGGTATTGTTTATCCACTGAGGAAATTATTGTCTTTTAAGTGATATATTCAGGCTATTTACATTTGAGGTGGTTATTGATATGGTGGGGTTTAAGTCTACCATTTTATTGTTTGTTTTCTATTTGTTCCATTTGTTCTTTGTTCCTGTGTTTCTCTTTCCTTACCTACTTGTGGGTTATTTGATTTTTTTTTTTATGATTCTATTTTAATTTGTTTATAATTTTTTTTTAATATTTTGTTTTGTATGATTTTCTTAGTGGTTGCTCTAGGTATTACGATATACATGCGTTAATACCATAGCCTATTGGTATCACCATTTTTTACCACTTCAAGTGAAGAAAGCTTATTTCCATTCTTCCCAGTTTTTAAATATAACTGCTTTAAATATTTTCTCTGCATACATTGATTACAAAAACAGATGTTTAAATTTTTTGGTTCAATCATGAAATATGATTTAAGAAATTCTCATAAGAAGTAAAACCAAAACCAAACCCTCTGTCGTCAAGTTGATTTCAACTCATAGCAACCCTCTAGGACAGGGTAGAACTGCCCTATGGATAGTCTATTATATCTTTTTCTATTTTTACCCATTATGATATTCTTTCCTTTCTGAACCTTTGGATCTTGTTCTGTTATCATTTCCTTTCTGTTAGAAAACTTCCTTTAACCATTCTTCAAAGACAGATTTCCTAACAACAAATTCTCTCAGTTTTTGTTCATCTTTTTTCCTCATTCTTGAAGGATATTTTCCCTGAATATAAAACTCATGGTTCACAATTCTTTTATTTCAGTACTCTTAACTGTTGTGCCATTTCCTGCCGGCCTCCATTATTCCAGATGAAAAATCTACTGTCATTCTTATTGATGCTGCACTATAAGTAATCCATCACTTCTCTCTAGCTGCTTTCAAAATGTTTTCTTTGTCTTTAGTCTTCAAAAGTTTGATTTGGTATGTTTTGACATGGATTCCTTTGTGTCTATCCTACTTGGAGTTTGCTCACCTTCTTAAGTCTGTAGGTTTTTGTCTTTCTTCAAACTTGAGACATTTTCAGCCATTATATTTTCAAATAATTTTCCACTACCACTCTCTTCTTCCTTTCTGGGACTCCAATGATATGAATATTAGCTGCTTTGTTATTGTCCCACCAGTCCCTAAGGCTCTGTTCATCTTTTTTTTTTTCTTTCAGTTTTTCTCTCTAATATTCATATTTAGTAATATCTATTGATCTGTCTTCCAGTTCACCGATCCTATTCTTTGTCATCTCCACTCTATTTTGGAGCCCAGTGAGTTTTTTTTAATTTTGGTTACTGTGTTTTTCAATTCTTAAATTTCCATTTAGTTCTTTCTTATAACTTTTACCTTTTATGAGATTTTCTATTTATTTTCTAATTTGTTTCAAAATAATTGCTGAACTATTTTTATGATGGCTACTTTAAAATCCTTGTCAGATAATTCCAACATCTGCTACATCTGTATATTAGTTTCTGTTTATTGTTTTATTTTGTTTTTCATTTATGTTGCCTTTTTCCTGGTTTTTGGTATGACAAGTGGTTTTCTATTGTATCATAGTCAGTGTATCATAATCAGATGACACAACCTTTGTTGTTAAAAGTGAAGAAGGCTCAAAGCACTTCCTGATAAAGATCAAAGACTACAGCCTTCAGTATGGATTCCACCTCAACATAAAGAAAACAAAAATCCTCAAAACTGGACCAATAAGCAACATCATGATAAATGGAGAAAATATTGAAGTTGTCAAGGATTTCATTTTACTTGGATCCACAATGAATGCCCATGGAAACAGCAGTCAAGAAAGCAAATGACATACTGCATTGGGCAAATCTGCTGCACTAGACCTCTTTAAAGTATTAAAAAGCAAATGTGTCACCTTGAAGACTAAGAAGCGCCTGGCCCAAGCCAGGGTGCTTTCAGTCATCTCACATGCATGTGAAAACTTGACAATGAATAAGGAAGACTGAAGAAGAATTGATGCCTTTGAATTACAATTTTGGTAAAGAATACTGAATATACCATGGACTGCCAAAAGAACGAACAAATCTGGCCTGGAAACAATACAGCTAAACTGCTCCTTAGAAGTGAGGATGGAGAGAGTACATCTCATATACTTTGGACGTGTTATCAGGAGGGATCGGTCCTTGGAGAAGTATATTATGCTTGGTAAAGTAGAGGGTCGGCAAAAATGAGGAAGACCCTCAATGAGGTGAATTGACGCAGTGGCTACAACAATTGGTCCAAGCCTAGCAGCAATTGTGAGGATGGCACAAGACCAGGCAGTGTTTCATTCTGCTGTACATAGGGTCACTCTGAATCGTAACTGACTCAAAAGCACCTAACAATTACAACAACTTGGTCGTTTTAGATTTTATAGTATGAGACTCAGGGTCCTATTTAATCTTTTCTTTCTTTCTTTTTTTTTTTTTGCAGTCGGTCCCTCTTTTCAAGTGTAGAATGAGGGCCAATCAAGTATTCATGCTCAGCTTCTCACTGGAAACCACCAAGCATCCCACAAGGGTGGGGCACTGACTCACATGGCTCTTTACAGAGAGACAGGGTGGAAATTCAATTTTCTCCTCAACCCAACTTGCACCTTCCCTTTGAAAATGGGGCACTGAACTCCCACTGCTTTGTGGCCTCTAAGTGGAGGTATAAGATCAGATGCCTGCTGGGCTCTGCTGCCACTAGGGAAATGGGAAGCAAAGGGGCGACTCACATTACTTTGTTTCTTCAGGCTGGGGAAGGAGGCTCAGGTCTTCACTGGGTTCCTTTGACATATGGATAAGGATGGGAGTGAAGTGGCATACTAGACCTGTTTACTTCCACTGCCTGTTCAGTCTCAATGTGCTGGGTAAGGGTAGAGGCTTAGCTCATTTCTAGGCCCCACTGATATCACCCTGGTGGAGGAATCAGAGCATTGCCTGGTTCCTCTGTGCAGAAAATGGAATATCAGCTGCCCACTCAGCCTGTGGACACCACCTGGTAGGGGACTTGGAACTCTTCTCCCTGCTTCTGCCAGGCAGGAGATGGAAAATTAGCTCCCTGTTGGGGACTGCTGACACCACCCAATGGGTGAACTGGAGCAGACATGCTTCCACAGGAAAGGGGGGTTGGATGAAAGATCAACTTCCTGTTCAGCCCCACTGTAACTACAGGCAAGTGGTGGTGTGGTTTTTCTTTTAATGTTTTGATACAGAAAGGCAGGTATTACCAAAAAGGTTTTCTGTTGTTAGATCACCCTTTTCGTAGTCCTTCAGCTAGGGAGAACAGGCTTTTCTTGGAGATTTTTGCTCACGTCTATTAGTGGTTTTCATTGAAGTCCTCTGCAGCACCCTGCCTGGGATATATTGAAGGCAATAAGGGAACCAGGAAACTCACCATAATGCCATTCCTCAAGTCCCAAGGCCCCTAAACAGCCACCTTCTTCTCTCTATCTTTTAAAGTCTTTTTAAGCTTGTTTGCTGTGTTCTGCCTAGAGTTTTTTAATTATAGAAAGGAGGACCTTAGATGAATGAGGCTACACTGTCTTGGCCAAACACCAAAGATATTTCTTGTTTTGCAAATTTCCCTGCACATAAGGAGAGTGACTGACACACAGTACCCAACCCATTTCAATAAATATTTAATCTATGAATAAAGGAGTTACACACACACAAAAAAAGGAGTTACACATGCAAAGATAAATATGGTACAGCCCCTCCCCAGAGCAGTTCAGGTCTGGGATCTTTCAGTTCTACGTTCATATTCTAGATCTTCCACTTACGAGCATGGGGAAGTTCTTAAACTCTTTAAGGTTTATTACTTATAAAATGGGTGTTCTAATCGTTCCTGCCCTCAAGTAGCACATTGTCTATTTAGGGAGTTGAATATATAAATAGTAATAACCAAATAACCACTTTAGTGCTGTAACAGAAATACAAAAAAATACAGCAAATTGAAACAAAGGTGTAAAACACTTGTAAGCTTTCTCATATGTTACCTAATTCAACATAACACCCAAAGAAGTCTTGACAAATTAATCATAGTAGTAACCACAATAGTATAGACATTCACTGGGCGTTTACCATGGTAAAGTGTGAGTGCTTTATATGCACTATCTTCTTAAATAGCACAATAACTCTTTAAGATAGATACTTTGCTACCTTCATTTTATAGTAGAGAACATTAAAGCCCAAAGGGAAGAACTAGCTTTCTCTGGGTAACCTAAGTAGTTAATGATGAGTCCGTCTACCCCAAAACTGATAATCCGAAAGACAAAGACAACACTGCCCACTCTGCAAATAAGGGAATTAAGGCTCAGTTTTATTCATTTCTTCTATCCCCAGCACTTTACACAGTGCCTGGCGTACCAAACATTCAATAACTACTAGGGAAGGGAGAAAGAGAGGGAGGTAGGGCGGGGTGAGGGACAGGGAGGGGAGTAAAGCGGGAAACAGAAGGGAGCTTGGTTCTTTGACTTAGAAAAAAATCATCAGCCAGAAAATGACATATTCATGTGATTTGTGGTAGTGGTAGGACTATAGTAAACGAAAGTAGTTGTTGAAGGGCACCATATTTACAAATATTTAGAGTTCTGATTTATCTTGAGGAGGGAAGTCTGTATACACAGCTGTATTCAGTTCTGGATATTTGTTTGGTCTATAAATAACAGCACTATAGCAACAGTCCAGAGGCTATGCAGAGAACTACTCCTGGATTACTTATCTCACCCAAAACATCCCAGACTTCTGCTACCAGATCTACATGGCAAAGCAAGAGTTTTCTACTCTGATGGGACCCAGGGAGTCAGGACAACACAGAGGTTTGTCAGAGGAACGACCCAGGGAGTTAGAAAATAGTAACAATGGTCAATGCTTGATTATAATTAAATAAAAGTTATATTAGCTTGATGGAATCATATTTCATGTTTCTTGAAAACTGCTATAAATTTGATTTTTTAACACCAATTAGAAGTAATCATATCTCCCCAAAACATTATAATACTTTGGTTATTTTTCATGACCTTTATTCTATCATACAGTGTATAAGGTTATTCTGGTGTGTGTCCATCTTACATTCAGGATATACATGCCTCATGGGAAAAAAAAAAAAAAAAAAAAACCAAACCTGTTCCCACTGAATGGATTCCGACTCATAGCAACCCTATAGGACAGAGTAAAACTGCCCTGTAGGGTTCCCAAGGAGCAGCTGGTGGATTCAGACAGCTGATCTTTTGGTTAGCAGCCAATCAATCTCTTAACCATTGTGCCACCAGGACTCCTCATGGACAAAGGCTATTGTTTTTTTGTTTGTTTGTTTTTTATTTATTTGTCCTCAGTTTCCCTGCAAAATGAGGATATTAAATGATCCATAAAAGCTCTCAGTAAATGACTGAGGAGTTAATGAATAATCTTTACTTCTTCAATTTATCCTCATGGCACCAAACGTAGAGTATTCAGAGGTTGAATATTGTAGTCGGGTGAGAAAATTCAGTCTAACCTGTTGTCAACTTCCTCCCCGCCCCTCCTGTACCAACATATCCTATCTTCTCCAACTACTTTCCCCCCAGCTCTTTAGAAGCAGTGGATCAGACTATTTCCTAAAGCTGTGTTTCCAGTATAGTGGCCTCTACCCACAGATATCTATTTGAATTAAGTTGAACTTTCAGTACCTCATTCGCACTAGTCACATTTCCAGTGCCCCATAGCCACGTGTGGCTCGTGGCTACTGTATTACACAGCACAGAGAAAGAACATTTCCCTCCTCCTGGAAGAAACTTCTGTAGGACAGCTCCCAGCTCTTAACGCAACAGCTTTACTGAAAATCTGACTCCAGCTTCCCTCAGTATACATCTACGCTTTAAAACGCACAAACATGACTGTGGCTATTTTTTCAGAATAATTTGGAGGCAGGCATAGAGCTGGTAAGAAATGTCTGGGGGGTCATTGTTGAAGGAGCAGACTGATGAAAGTGTCCAGGATATGACTGTGCTCCACATGTGAGTCAGCTTTCTCTGGGACCTGTGTTATTTGAGCAATTTCACGTCGAGGGTGAGGTGATTTGCGTTCTGATGGGGTTAAGAGGTCAGGTCAAAGAACAGTGCATCTCGCCATTCTTCTAGGATGTGAGGCAGTGAGTGTGAGTCACTTATACATTTCCCATAAATATTCATGGAGTTAATATACATGTATAGATGCACTTATGTTTTTACTCTATGTGTACGATTAAAATGTCATCTTTATTAGATTTGAAAGAACTAGTGTTTACCATGCTAGTACAACTATTATGCAACTAGAAATCACTTTGAAGGAAGGAAAGTGAGGAGGATGCCTGTGCTGAGGCAGAGGAGCCAGGGTGGCGGCTTGTGGGCAATATGCTCTTTTCCCCAGTCATTTTTTTCACTCTGCCACCGATGTGACTGTGGGCCTGGCTGCCTACTCCATCAGGGGTTTCTTTGATTGTCAGGCCGCTACGACTTCTTTTTTTACCATCCATTTAAAGCTACTGTAATTAAATAAAAGGGGGGGCCTGGTGGCCCTGTGGTTAAGCACTCAGCTGCTAACCAAAAGGTTGGTAATTCGAATCTACCAGCCTCACCACAGGAAAAAGATGTGGCAGTCTGCTTCCATAAAGACTACCGCCTTAGAAACCCTGCAGGGCAGATCTACTCTGTCCTACAGGGTCGTTCTGTGTCAGACTTGACTCCATGGCAATGGATTTGGTTTTTTGTTTTGTAATAAAAAAAAAAAAATTGGAAATTGCTGATTTTCAAAATGCTTCTTTTATCTGTCTCACCTGGAAACCCTATTTCATTATTAATTTACTGAATGCTTACCTTATGATTGGCTCATTATACCCATTAGCTTATTTAATCTTGACAATGCCTTATGAGGGCAGCACTATTAATATACTCATCACAGAGATGAGGATACTGAAGCTAGGTTGAACATTCCTCCCATGGTCATACGGTAGATAAATGTCAGGATTCTCATTCAACATGAAATGCATCATTTCAAAGAAGGTAAAAAAGTGGATAAATTAGGAAGGAAGGAAAAGGATCTAGTGTTGTGTATCATTGTGATTTATGTTTGCAACACAGCTACCACTGTCTAGGGACACTTGCTTAATGTGGAAAGGCCACCCACGCCCTCAACCTGACACCCGTTCCATAGTGCACATTCCTGTTGTGTTATTTCCCTGTGGACACGTTCATTTTCCAACCACAGTCTTCCTTCTCAGCTCCAGCCCTAGGACTGTGAACAGTAGCAGAGCAGGGCTCCAGGTTTTTAGATTGGTGAATTCCCTGTGCACCTGAAACACTTCCCTTAATTTCCTTGGCTTTCATTTTCATACCCCTGGAAAGAGCCACTGACAGGTGCCAAGGCAGAGCAACCAAGCACTGACCGGCTCTGGTTTCAGATAAGATTATTCACAAAGACAAAAGCCTGGAACATTTAACAAATGCAAGTGTAAGAAGCCAGTTCAGCCTACCAGGGGCAGGGAAAATAAATTGCAGTGTCAACTTAATCAATGGTTCATTGCTGTACTTTTTCAGTGCTTGAACCTTATTAGGATTAAGGCTGCATTGCCCGGCTGAAAATCAATCTGGAATTTTTCAAACAGCTGCAAACTGCAGACATACAATTGCAAATAATTTGACAACTTCTCCAAGTACCTTGGGAAAATCCATGCAGAGCTAAATGGGACTGGTACAGGGATGTGCCTGTAGCTGGGGCTCAGGGGCAGAAAGAGAGGATGAAGAAGCCAGCAGAATCCATGACAAGGTTCCAAATCCAGGGTATGTTGACTGAATTCAGTGTCTGAGATCAGTTTTTAAGATGCAGTGACTGAACACAGGGGTATGAAGGTTAGGGTTTCTCAATATAGAGACTGACTTCAGGCTAAGTTTGGAATAGCAGAGGCTATACAACAATCACTGACTTTCTCTTTGAACCTGACCTAGCAACTAGAGAAGGCTTCAGGGATGATATGGACTACCAGGCTAAAGGGAAAGATGCAAAGGGACGAATCTGGCCAGACAGTGGCAAATACAGGCCTACGTATGTGATCTCATTCAGGTTGCATCTATATGTAAGATGAACAGTGTTTCTACAGAGGACAAGAGTTTCTACAGTTATAAGACTGAGGACATCCCAAAATACACAGTAGGCTCCTGGGTATTAAAAAAATACTTGAATTTTTCTTAAGAAAATGGACATTCAAAATCAGTGAGATCTGGGGAAATCCAGGCACCACCATTTAGTATATAACCTGGGGTGAGGTCATCAACCTCTTTCTCAGTTCTCACAGCTGTCAACAATGTTAATACTTTTCATCTCTCAGACTTGTTGAAAAGACAAAATGAAATCACTAAATGCTGAGCACCATGATTGGCACATAGTTCATGGTCCCAGATGGTGGAAGTTGATGTTACTAACGTTAGGAAGAGAAAAACTTGGATTTGGGATTAGGTCATGCTCCTTACCCAAAGAAAATTTCTCCAATTAGCTAGCATTTTATTAACTTGCAGGCTTAACCAACTAGAGATTTTTTGATTCACAAGGAAAGTTCATAGAAATAAATAAAGACTGCAAACTTTTGAATGTTGTAATTTTGTGGAAAACTTTGTGATTTTCAGTATAGTTGTAATAATATATATATAGTTGGTATTTTTTAAACTAGCTATGATGATAGCTTTATGGATGAGAATCACATAAAGCCGATTCCTTAGAAGACAGAGATTCATCATATCCCCACTTTCCCACTTCTACATCATTTCCAGCCACCCATATGGCACCCTTTCTTTCTCTGTTCCTAGCCATGAGGGCTAAGACAGACCTTACAAGTTAAGAGGACACTGTCTTCGGTTGTGTTTGTTAGTTTGCTGGAACAGCTCGTAGAACACATGGAAGACGTTATGCTTATGACTATAGGTGGTATTACAGTAAAAGGATATAAACTAGCATGATCATAAGGAAGAGGTGCATGGGCGAGGTCTGAGAAGTCACCCCCTGCCCCCCTTTACTGTCCAGGAAGCTCCCGGAGCCTTCCTGTTCTGGGCTTTTATTGATCAGTTCTGCATGATAGACTAAATCATGGCTCCTGTGGCTACCTGATATTGGCCTCCCTGGTCTGGCCAGCCCCCATTCATAAGCACAAAGACCCTGGTATGGCCTGGAAGTCCTAGACCCAAGGCACACCAATAACTCCAAAGGTTATTCTCCCAGAGCCAAGGACACAGGCCACCTTAATTAGGGTAAAACTAGGTCCTTCACCCCATATTAGCAAACTTCATATTGTTTATTTTTCCTTTAAATAAATATATTACAGGATCAAGTTAATCAGTTCAGATTAATTTTTCTTTTTTGGGGGGGGGGGTGTGATGGTGATGGCCAGGCAATATGCCCGATGATGTGAAAGATATGTTCTCTGCCTCTAAGGATCTTTCAGTCAAATGGAGAAGATAGATTGTTAACACACTATTTCAAGATACTGTGGTAGGTGCAATGCTACCTAGGATGCAGCAAAAGTGGTCCAGGGAAATCTTCCTGGAGGAGACTCCCCAGTTAAAAGAAGGGACTGGTCTCATTCCTTTCATCATCAAGAGAGCCTACCATTCTTGAAGAAACACAGTTGGTCTTTAACAAATACTTGTTGAAGAAATGAATGAGTAGTATTGCTGTTAACCAGAACCCCAATTCCTTACCATGTTTAAGTAAGTTACATCTGTGTTAGAATCTCATTATAACTTCTAAAATGTAGGCTGGATAATGAGGATAGTGTATAGGAAATACACCAAACTAAGTACCCAAAGAATAGGTTTTACTTCTAACTTTGCCATTAGCTAGGCTTGGGACCTAGGGTTAAAGACTTCTAAAAATGAAGGGATTCATCCAGTCCCTGTCAGCTCAAAAATTATAATTCTGGTATTCCCTCCTTAGATATTATCTAAAGAGCATTATTAATAGTGCCTGGCATTCTGAAAGGGACTCATTATTCTCTATAAGGTAGTATCTAATAAAAAGGGCCCGATAATCCAATAAGAAACCAAACCAGTTGTCATCGAGTCCATTCCTACTTATAGCGACCCTATTAAAAAAAAAAAAAAAGTGCCATAGGACAGGGTAAAACTGCTCGATAGAGTTTCCAAGGGGTAACTGCTGACCTTTTGGTTAGCAGCCAAGCTCTTAACCCAGTAACGGGCTCTGGACAAGTGTTTGTTGAGTCAAACCTGTAAGATATTGTAGAGGTTCCAATTAATTTTATTAAATTATTCAAAGGTGTAGTCACTGGGTGGTACAAACAGGCTTGGCTGCAAACCAGGTTTGAGTTCACCTAGAGGCACCTTGGGAGGAAAATCTGGCAATCTACTTCTGAAAAATTGAAAACTCTGTGAAACATAGTTCTACTTTGATACACATGAGGTCGCCATAAGTCAGAGTCAACTCGGTAGAAACTGGTTATATCTCTTTCTATATATATAAATTTTTTTAACACTAAAAGCAACTTTCTGAAAGGCTCTTTCAACTTTTCAACCTGAGTGCTTTGTTGCCACGTCCCTCATGTTAGCAAAGCTCTACAGAAAGGAATTCCATCTACATGCTTTTAGTGCTTCGCTCTTAGAACTGAACCATGGAGTTATTGTAGTTGACAAAACCCAAAAATAACTTTATAAAATGTGGCCTCTTATTCCCCTTAGAGTTGAAAATTCTAAATAAAGTTTAGAATTCACTTCCAGTTTTTTGAGAAGTATATTTTATAATTCTCTGAATTTATATCCATCTCTGTAACATTCTAGGTTCTTTCCTTAGAATGTTCTACTTCCTAAAGAGATAATGTGTCTTATATTTATAAAGGAACCCTGGTAGCTCGGTGGTTAAGAGCTCAGCTGTTAACCAAAAGGTTGGCAGTTCAAATCCACCAGCTGCTCCTTGGAAACCCTATGGGGCAGTTCTACTGTGCCCTATAGGGTCACTATGAGTCAGAATCAACTTGACAGCAAAAGTTTAATATTTATAAAGGAAATGTCAGTGGAACTCTTGCCACCTCTTTGCCCTAGCTTTGGTTTCCAAACAATCAGAACCTTAGCTTTAAAATGATTATTAAAAAAAAAAACCAAACCAAACCCATTGCCATCGAGTCAATTCTGACTCATAGCGACCCTATAGGACACAGTAGAACTGCCCCATAGAGTTTCCAAGGAGCACCTGGTGGATTTGAACTGCCAACCTTAATGATTATAAGACTGATTTAATCCAACTCCTTCAATTTGTAGATAACGAAGTAGGCCTAGAGGCATTAAACAATTCCCCAAGCCCTTTCAGTGAGGTTGAGACTAGGATCCACTTATTCTGACTTCAAGTTCACAATCTCTCCAATAAGCCATGCATCACAATTTTCCCTGTTTCCTTTTTGTGCTTCACATACCTTCACTCACTGATGTAGGCATCTTGCAACCTCCATCATATATCCAACTAGTTCATAATCTGTTTAACATAGGGGTTGGCAAAATTTTTCTGTTAAGGACCAGATAGTAAATATTTTCGGCTTTGAGGTCCTTAGGTCCTCTGTGGTAACTAGTCAACTCTGCCATTATAGGGCAAAAGCAACCATAAACAATACTTAACCAATGGATATATCTGTGTTACAATAAAACTTTATTTACAAAAACAGGTAGTGGGCTGAATTTGGCCAGTGAGATACAGTTTACCAATCCTTGGTCTAGATCTGCCTTCACTATTCCCGATCATAGAAACCCACATACTCTGTTTGTCCGTGTTAGGAATTAAAAATACTGTCTTCCCTAATGTAACAGCAAAAAAAAAAAAAAAAAATGTAACAGCAAGGTCCTGTGAATTTTATACACTCATTCAACAGAAATCTATTGGACACCTACCTTGTGGAAAAAGAGCAAGAGAGTAAAATAAGTTGTAATAATAATATTAATAGCATATGATAGCTATTGAGAATTTACTATGTCCCATTATTGTGCAAAGCACTTTTATACATAACCCTCTCGTTATCCTTACAAGACCCTATGTTATGGATTGCATTGTATCCTCCAAAAACGTGTCACCTTGGCTAGGCCATGATTCCCAGTATTGTGTTATTGCGCACTATTTTGTCATCTGATGTGATTTTCCTACGTGTTTTAAATCTTACCTCTATGATGTTAATGAGGCAGATTAGAGGCAGTTATGCTAATGAGGCAAAGAAGCAAGCAGAGAGACAGGGGGATCTCATTACCACCAAGCACGGATAACTAGAGGCATGCATCCTTTTTACCTGGGTTGCCTGCACTGAGATGCTCCCAGACCAGGGGAAAAGAGTAAGGCCCAGGAAGGCTGGGAAACTCAGCCAAGAGCACACAGCTAGGTAGTGCTACAGCTGGGATTTTAATTCAGATCTGCATGGCTTTTATCACTGACTCCTCAAGGTTATGGGGTCTGGTGTCTTGTTACAGAGGAAGCATAGCTCTACCCCTGGATGCATGTGGCCTTCAGTTAATACCAGGGTTCCCTCTGTCTGTTCCTCTACCCGTGATCTTTTGTTTGGCAACAATTTGTGTCCATATATTTGATGTGAGCTATTGAAGCAAAAGAACAACAGGAAATTACAGTGAGATAACACTCTGGGTTTCCAAAGTATATTGGAAGCCAAACTGTAGACATTTTTTTTAAATAGTTTATCACTAAATATGTGTCTTTCAATATGTGTGATTTGTCCACCTACTCTGACCAGCACAGTGCCAGACACTGCTGCTCACACAACCAAGTGTTCAGGTTTTGGAACTCTGAGGTTAAAGGCTGAGTCTTCAGTTAGTTAGCCAAGAGAGCTTGGGCCTCCACTGCACACTGTGGTCCTTACATTCCCCTTCAATAAAACAAGACAGTTATACTAAATAATCACCGAGGCCCATTCTGGCTCTAACAGTCTAGTTAATAAACTTTATATAGGAGGTGAAGTATCATTAAGCAGCCCTTTCAGGGTTAGAGAGTTCTTAAAGAATTACCCTTGCTCCATAAGGTTTTCGTGAAGGGTTTTTCTAGCAGGGCTAGTTCAACCTCCTGCTGATAATTTGCATTTCCACACCCAGATATACTGAATCAAAATCTACATTTTTAACAAAATCCCCAAATGATTGTTATAATAAGAATCACCTCAGGGTCTTATTAAAATGTTAATTCTGATTCAGTATATATGGAGTAGAAATGCAAATTCTCAGCAGAGGGTGGAACCGAAATGAACTGGTTCGAAGCCCTGGCTTCTTGGCACTAAAATTTGACTTGGAGCACCTGGCTTTGATGCAAAGTGTGTGACCATTATAACATAATGGTTAAGAGCCCAGGCTTGGTATTAAACAACCCTGGTTTCTTATCTTACTATTTTACCACTTATTAATTTTACAGCTCCCTTTTTTTTTGTTGTTGGAAAGAGAATGTTTAGGTGGACTGTACAACAGCTCTTCTCTAGCTAAGGCATAAAAAGGGAGAGAAATAACGATTAGGACATTAGGAGGTCCATGGAGTAATAAATTGAAACACTAGTGAAATATGGGAGGGTAGGAGGGGGGAATTTTGGATCCAAATAAAGAAGTAAAGGAAATGAAGTGGATAGGAAGGTATTGAGCTCCCTGTCCATCGAAGGATTCAAATAGTAGCTAGACAATGACTTTTGAAAATTATAAAAATGGGATTCAGACATCAGATAAGAGTGTGGCTAGATAGTTTCCAAGATTCCTTCTGACACTTAGAGTCTGAAAAAAAAAAAAAAAGAGTCTGTGATCCTAAAAATATATGAAAGAGATTGATTTTTTCAACCCCTGCACTGATGAAATCAACTTGTGGAATTGGCTCAAGGATCCTTTGGGATTAACGTCACCAAACTTCAGAGTATCATGAAGAATGCTTAGTATTGCCTTTTGGAATTCCCAAAGAGCATTTGTTTCCTGCTTTGGAGCCTAGACAGCTCCACAAGTCATTTATTTGCTCACTGTCCTGTGCTGTGACCTTGAACTCACTGTGTTTTTTCAGGTAAGGTAGTCTGTGCCTGAGAGCTACCCAGGTGGCACCATGAAGTTACCACTTCAGGGTTCCCTAGCTTCATGGTCACAATCAACAAAACCCTTGATTGCCATCTGGACATTTACTCTGGGTAATCAGATCTCTCAGTAGAATGAACTGCCTCCACAAGAAGCAGTCTCTTGTCATTAAACTGTAGCGGTTGTGTTAAATGTTCTTCTATTCACTTAGCAAACCTTACTGTTGTGCCTTCTACATGACAGGCATGGTGCAAGCCACTGGGATTATGAGAGCTACTTGCAACCAGCCTTCCCTACCCAGACTTCCCATTAGTGTTGTGATTGACAATGTGTTGCATCTGGATGTCTGTGTGTGCAATGCCAGGACTGAGGGGTCATTCCTGAAACTGACACAGGGAAGCACCACTGTTGGATTCAAGTGCAATCAAATCAAAAGTGATGCAGTATCAGCAGTAAAAGCACGTGAGACGATGTCTCCTTCACCAGGTACATCTCTGTTTCTGACTTCTTTTAGGTGCTTTGAGAGAATTAGTAATAAATTGCCCAAGAATGTCTATGATCCAGATTTCAGCATGTCTTTTTTTCATTAAGGTCAATTGCTTGGAATGTCTTTTGGAGCTTGTCCATTCCTCCTTGAAGATCACTCAACTCAACATCCAACTCAAAATTCTCCAGGAAGGCTATGGACCCGCCTTCACTGACTATCTCTTCTGTCTTCCCTCTCAGTAGATGTCCCTTGGCATGATCACTGACAGAATAGACCCGCAATGAATATCATTATAATTGCTGTTTTTGTTGTGTGGCGTCAAGCCAATTCCGACCCATAGCAACCCTATAGGACAGAGTAGAACTGCCCCATAGGGTTTCCAAGGAGTGGCTGGTGGATTCAAACTGCTGACCTTTTGGTTAGCAGCCTGCGCTCTTAACCTCTTCGCCATAGTAATGATAAAAAACTGTGGTGCATACTGTCTATTAATACTCAGCACCATCTCTGCATTTCTACACTCTCCCCTCTACCACAAGGGCTAAAAGTCTAAAAGTGATATTTCTCAAGCTTCTCTGCCTCTGAGATTTATATTTGATCAATAAGGCACTTGCACCATATTTGGAAAAGATAAAAGAAAATAGGAAGCTATTATCTCTAGCTCTGTGCAAGCCATGGGCACTGACATACAGAGTGATTGCCAGAAGCTTTCTGGTATGCACCTGATAATCACCCCTTTCAGAGATGCTGGCAACTGAGACCACAGGAGGTGACTTCCCTATGATTCCTCAACACCAGTGCTTTCTGAAATCCAGCAGTAGCCTTCCTAATCTTCTTGCCCTAAGTCCTTCCAAGACATGTAAGCCCCTCTCTCTGTTAAATTCCTTTCTGCTTAAAATACCTAAAGTGGTTTCTGGTTTCCTGACTGAAGCCTGATTGAAATAATTAACTCATATAAGTAGCTCATATTTATTGAGTGTTAACTATTTTCCAGGCACTCTTCTAAATGCTTTATGAGTATTTTCTTGTTTAATCCTCATGACACAATTTTAGCCTTCCTTTTTAGATGAAGAAATTGGAAACAGATGTTAAGCAACTTTCATAAGGTCACACAGTACATGAATGGAAAAGTTGAAGGTAGGAAAGAGTATCTGAAATCTAAGCAAAGCCAGTAGAGATGAGCCACCCCTTGGAGAAGGTACCTGGAAGAAGTCCAGACAGGCAGTAAGACACAGGGTCCCCCAAAGTATAATGACATGGTAGGTGGTAGAGTGGCCCAGGAAGAGGTACAAGGGCAAGTCTCAAAATTGGGATAATTTGCTCAGCTGCAAACCAAAAAGGTTGGCAGTTCGAATCCATCAGCTGCTCTTTGGAAACCCTATGGGCCAGTTTTACTCTGTCCTATAGGGTCGCTGTGAGTCAGAATGGACTCGACAGCAACGGATTTAGACAGGGAAGCAAGCAGTTAGCATCAATGAGGTCTGCCAGCATGATGCAAGGCACTAACTGCTGACATATGATTAAGGGTCAGGACTATGCATCCCAGGAGGACTAATCTAAACTCTTCCTTACCGAGTTTTATATCTACTCCATTGATCCAGCATCCTTAGGATCCACTCACAGGTATATGCTCCAGCTCCTGTCAGTAAATGTTAGCACAGTCCTGCAGTTATTTCTGCGTATAATCCCTCTCCTGCAATAATAGGTCTAGAATTTCCACCAGTTGTGTTATGTTGATATTTGATCTCAAGTATGGATCTGGTGACCAGGGCAGATAGGGCAGATCCTGAGCATAGCAAGCATTATCTTGTAAGGCACATGCCTCATTTGAAGCCTTTTATAGTCTTCAAGAAAGGGGGCAGGTGGCAGACCTCTACCTCCAACAAAGTGAGGGACGGTACTTCTGCAGGTTTAAAAAGCTCAGGGGAATCTGGGAACTCAAGCTTCTCCAGTCAATCTACAAGTATATCCCTATCTCATGTCTTAGAATCCCTCTCCTTCCTAAAGGGGCTTGATTTTGGCACAGAAGACTTGTATAGGCTGGTTTTTGCCTTCTCTGAAGTTCTTCCCTTTTCTAATTAAGTCCTGTGTCTGATCCTCAGATGTGTCTTCCCTCCTGCTGCAGGGGGTGAGGCATCTTTTTAAAGGCTTCCAAGGAGGTCCTCTGCATCTCACTTTGCTTTAAATTGTTGATAACTAGATCTGAGACTATCATTTCCTCTCTTTATTTAAGCAGCAATGCTTACAAGAGCTATGTAATTCCACAGTCCTTACAGTCACTGTTTCCTCATACTTCTTAAATGCCAAGACATTGCGCTAGCTAGTATATCCCCTTCCACATGTATCCCATCCCAGCTCACCTCAGGTGAAATTTTTAGCAGTTGCACTGTTACCACAGGTCAGAGACTATCCACCTACCACCAGCAATGGGGTCCTCACTGCATTCCAGCTAGAGAGTGATCAACTCCAGAGACCTATCCTAGACCACTTTTGGTACCAACTGCCTTGGGTCTGGAAGCAGAATGCTAGAGGGGAGGTGGGAGTGTAAGAGAAGTAAGTTTGGGGGCAGTGCAAATGCTAAGCAAGAACGTGATCTCAGCTGAAGACAAGCTTTGATACCATCCAACAGATACACTCTGCAACACAAAGTGCACTACCGAGTCAGTCCCACTTCGAGGCTAATAGGTTGGCCTTTTATACGCCCAGGCCAGTATGTCATTTTCTGAAGTCTGCAGTGGGTGTGTGCAGTGTGTGTGTGTGGCGGCGGAGGGGGGCAACCTGGCTTCCCAGGCAAGGCAGCTGTCACATTGCCAAGGTTAATTCTCCAGAAAGGGGACAGCTGGAAACTGCAATCAGGCAACTCTTACAGCACATAAAGGGGATCTGGCTTAGCCCCAACAGCATCTACTATATAAGAAGAAAGGATTCTTTTGAGAAAAATTAAAAACTTCTAGTAGAATTATTTAATTGACAATTAATTATTTAATTAATTTTTAATATTAAATGAGCATTCCCTGATGAAGAGTGAGTTTCTTATCGTTAGAGAGGTGCAGTTCGCATGGGCTGGTCATTTGGAGAGAGTAGAGCAGTAAATCTAGCTAAACGTTAGGTCCTTTCCACGCCAGAGATGTTATTACTGTACTTTAGTGGTGAGGAGAAGAAACTGGGGAAAATGAATGTGGAAAGAAGAGAGGCTGAGAGGAAAAAACCAAAAAGGAATCAAAGCCCTAGACAGATGTGTGCTTAGCCAGAACATTGACCATGGACAGGTCTGGGGGTGTCTATGAACCCCTGAAGCTGTATGCCAAACTGTGTGTGAGTGGGAGTGGACATTTTGCTAGAAAGACAGTCCATAGCTTTCTTCATATCCTCAAAAGAGTCTGAGCTCTAAAAAACTAAGGAAACAATTGCAGAGATATAGAAGCAGAAATTCCTCATTGGGAACCACCCCTCTCTCCCCATACATTCCATGGCTGGGCTTTCCTTACACTCTTTTGAATGTGTGTGAATTAAATTTCTGTAAAACGAAGTGCCATAAAGTCAGCTTTAACTCCTGGTGAACCCATGTGTGTCAGAGTAGAACTGTGCTCCATAGGATTTTCAACAGCTGATTTTTTGGAAATAGATCTCCAGGACTTCTTCCCAGGTGCCTCTAGATGGACTCCACCCTCCAACTTTTTGGTTACCAGCCAAGCATGGTAACCATTTGCACCATCCAGGACTCCTTAAATTTCTTAAGAGGAAGTTGAAATAAAAATGCCAGAGAACAGTTACTACTTGAAATTCCACCACAGAGCTTACAAGTTTTAGCCTGAAATTTTTCAGGGCTAGTCCCCTCATAAAGAAAAGGAGCCAAAAGTAAATGAACAGCTTTCATTTGTGCTAAGTCTGAAATGAGGCCATTCCTGTTGATTGTCACCAACCCCTGAAATAACCTATCTCTTTGCCACATATATTTTGACTCTGACTTCAGTGAGAGAAAGCCCAAATTTGGGAAGAAAATTACAGGGGAGACAAGGAGGAATCACCTCAGAGAACAGAAAGTCCTACTGTATAGATAACACATTTCTCAAGAATCCAATAAACCTCAGCTCCATGTCAACAGCTTACAGAAAGAAAAAAGGCACACAGTTCTTGTCACTTACTGGGCAGCCCCACTTCACGTTTCAGTGGAGGGCACAGGCCTGACAAGCAGGACATGTCCTTATATGATTTTTATTACAGCAACATTGATTCTGTCTATTGGATAAGCTCATGGAAGGGATTTTATGGTTTATCTAAATAACTTCCTCATTTTATGAATTAATAAGCTAAGGCCCAGGGCAGAGGAGTATCATGCTTATGAGTGGCAGAGGTGAACCAGACTCGAGCCAGACTGCCTGAGGCCAAATTGCTGTGTGACCTGAAGTAAGCCAGGTAACCTCCCAGTTTACTCACATGTAAAATGGGGACAATGTTATAGAGGACATAACCAGCTCATTCATGGAATTGCTTAGAATAGGTCTGGCTAATGCTGGGGGTTCAATCAATATTAGTCGCTAACATTGTTATTTGGACAAAGGTCATTTGACTCCAAATTCAGTATTTTGTTCAATGAAGAACACTGAGTTGAAATTCTGGGATTTTCGTTTAGTATATGGAAGACTTTGGACACCTGATTTAATGTTCTACAGACTTGTTTTCTTACATGAAATTTAGAAATAATAAATCCTACATCATAGAACTATTTTGGAGACAAAACAAGATAATGAGAGTAAAACACCTCACATCTGAGAAACACAAAATAATGTTTATACCTGTCCCACCTTTCACAACACCTTCTCTGCAGGTCTTTGATTTGAAACTTCATGTCATGTTAATAGAAGGTAAATGGTAGAGAACCGACAGAAAATTAAGTAATTATATTATTTTAATACAATGAATGCACTTTTACCTATATCATCTTTGCCATCATCAGTGCAAAACTATGTCTACTATTAGCCCCATTTTACAAATGAGGATGAAGGGGGTCAGAAAGGTTAAGGAACTTGCTCTAATCTCCAGTAATACGTGCCAGAGACAAGAGTCTAATCCAAGGTGCCAGGTTGCATTCTACCTCTCTGCTCTCAGGCAATGGGGGCTAACGTTCCATTCTTAAGCCTCTCCCATACATAACGTTTTGTGCTAGGCTCTAAGGGGAATACAGGTGAAGGAAGAGTAATGAAAACTATCATTTATGTGGGGTTCCGATGTCCAGGCTGATAGCTAGTGGTTTACAGATGTAATCACATTTAGGAAGATGTGACAACCTGTGCCCAGGAAACCAGCTCAAAGAAGACAGTGCAGTGTCTTGTTGCCTTGTCTTTCAATTTATCATTTGATTGTGTTTTTTTTTTTTTTTCCAAATACTAAAGTAAGCAAAACCGGTGAAGGGGCTCCAAGACCTGTCCACGCAGGTGTTTACTCAGACATTGTTCTTCAAACAATAGCATTAAGTGAACTGTGAGTTGAGAAATAAGCAGTCAAAATCAATTGCATTTGCAGAGTCCATATGAGTTGTTATCTGCACAAATATTACAATGTCATCCATGAATTTAAAATGACTTCCAATCCAATAAGGAGTGCTGTCAGAATTCATTGGCAACTGATGCGAAGTCATGAGCATCATCACATACCTGGTTCTGGACAATTTGGACTTAGGAAGTGAGTTTATCTGAGCCATAGGGTTGTCCCCTTTTAGCCATTTCTTAAAGAATACAGCTGTTACAACCATGGTGATTAGGCTACTTGCTCCTAGTGACCTCCATTCATATCCTTGTCTACATGTTGCCAACGCAGTCTTTAAAAAAATTGTACCCAGACCATTGGTGATTATTTTAGTCACATCCCTTCACATAACTGGCATTGCCATGTTAAGAATAACTACTACTTGCATGTTATTTTTTCAAAGTGTATGTAAATATTTAAGTGTATGGTGGTGCAGTGGTTAAGCACTCAGCTGCCAACCAAAAAGTTGGTGATTCTAGCCCACCAGCCACTCCAAGGAAGAAAGCTGTAACAGTCTACTCCCATAAAGATTACAGCTTTGTCCATTAAATGGGGAAAAGACAACCTCTTTAACAAATGGTACTGGCATAACTGGATGTCAACCTGTAAAAAAAATAAAACAAGACCTATGCCTCACACCATACTAACTCAAAATGGTTCAAAGACCTAAATATAAAATCTAAAATTATAAAGATCATAGCAGAAAAAATAGGGACAATGCTGGGGGCTCTAATACATGGCATAAATAGTGTATAATCCATAGCTAGCAATACACAAATACCAGAAGAGAAACTACATAACTGGGAACTTCTAAAAATTAAACACATATGCTCATCAAAAGACTTCACCAAAAGAATAAAAAGAGAATCTACAAACTGGGGGGGAGGGAAATATGGCTAACAACATATTCAACAAGGGCCTAATCTCTAAAATCTATAAAATACTTCAACACCTAAATAACAAAAAGACAAATAATCCAGTTTAAAGATGGGCAAAGGATACAAACAGACATTTCGCCAAAGAAGACATTCAGGCAGGCAAAAGATACATGAGGAAATGCTCTAGATCATTAACCATTAAAAAAACAAAACAAAACCCACTGCCGTCCAGTCGGGTGGTGTAGTGGTTAACTGCTATGGCTGCTAACCAAAGGGATGGCAGTTCGAATCCACCAGGCACTCCATTAGCCATTAGAGAAATGCAAATCAAAAGTACAATGAGATACAATCTCACCCTGACTATACTGGCACTAATCCAAAAAACAGAAAATAACAAATGTTGGAGAAGTTATGGGGAGATTAAAACTCTTATGCACTGCCGGTGTGAGTGTAAAATGGTACAACCACTTTGGAAAATGATATGGTGCTTCCTTAAAAGGCTAGAAATTGAAATACATATGATCCAGCAATCCCACTCCTAGGAATATACCCAAGAGAAATAAGAGCCATCACATAAATAGACATACGAATACCCATGTTCATTGCAGCACTATTAACAACAGCAAAAATATAAAAAAAACAACCTAAATGATCATCAACAGATGAATGGATAAAAATTATGGTACATACACACAATGGAATACTATGCAATGATGAACAATGATGAATCTGCAAAACATCTCACAACATGGATGAATCTGGAGGGAATTATGCTGAATGAAATAAGTCAGTCACAAAAGGACAAATATTGTAGGAGACCACTATTATTAGAATTCAAGAAAAGGTTTACACACAGAAAAAAGCATTCTTTGATGGTTATGAGGAAGGGGGAAGGGAAAATCACTAACTAGATAGCAGACAACTATCAGGTGGAATGGAAAGACAACACACAATACAGGGTGTCTTAGTCATCTAGTGCTGCCATAACAGAAATACCACAGGTGGATGGCTTGAACAAAGAGAAATTTATATTTTCACAATCTAGTAGGTTACAAGTCCAAATTCAGGGTGTCAGCTCCAGGGGATGGCTTTCTCTCTCTATCAGCCCTGGAGAAGATTCTTGTCCTCAACTTTCCCCTGGTCAAGCCGCTTCTTGTGTGCAGGTACCCCAGGTCCAAAGGATATGCTCTGCTTCCAGTGCTGCTTTCTTGATGGTATGAGGTCCCCCTGTCTCTCTGCTCACTTTGTTCTTTTATATCTCAAGAGATTGCCTCAAGACACAATCCAATCTTGTAGATTGAGTCCTGCCTCACTAACACAACTGCCACCCATCCTCCCTCATTAACATCATAGAGGCGAGATTTACAACAAATAGGAAAATAACACAGTACCGGGAATCATGGCCCAGCCCAATGGATACACACATCTTAGGGGAGACGTAATTCAATCCATGACATAGGGAAAGTCAGCACAAATGGATCAAAGCAAAAGTGTAGAAATTTCCTAGACACATCCAAACACTTTGAGGGACCAAGTAGCTAGGGCTGGGGGCTGAGGACCATAACCTCAGGAGACATCTAGGTCAATAGGGATAATGTAGTTCGTAAAGAAAATGTTCTACATCCCACTTTGGTGAGTAGTGCCTGAGGTCTTAAAAACTTGCAAGTAGCCATCTAAGATACGTGTATTGGTCCCATCCCATCCAGAGCAATACAGAGTGAAGAAAACCAAGGACAAATAAAATATTCACCCAAAGGACTAAAGGAGCACTTCAACCAGAGACTCCACCAGCTTGAGCCCAGAAGAACAAGATGGTGCCCAGCTAACACCACCAACCTTCTAACACGGATAACAACAGAGAGACATGGACAGAAAGGGAGAAAAATGTAGAACATAATTAATATTAACAAGAAAAGACCAGACTTACTGGTCAGACAATGACTAGAAGAACCCCCAAGACTATGGCTCTTGGATACTCTACTAACTCAGAACTGAAACCATTCCTGAAGCCCACTTTTCAGACAAAGATTAGACAGGCCTATTTTTTTTTTTTAAAAAGCAAAAAATAACACACATGAGGAACACTCTTCTTAGTTCAATTAAATGTACCAGGCCATACCAGAACCTGCCCTGCACTGATTCCCACCCACCACATCAGCCTTAGTACAAGCCACAAACAACCAATCCCAACCCTTCCCCTTCAGCTGGATCTGACCTGCTGCACCACAGCTGAGCGATGACCATGCCCATTGGATGAGGAGGTGAAAAAATATCATGCCCACAGATAAGCAAACAAGAAAGAAAGCACAGCCTACCTGCTCAGACATAGCCAAAACCCCAGTGAAAACCAAACCCAGTGCCGTTGAGTTGATTCCAACTCATAGCAACCCTATAGAACAGCATAGAACTGCCCCATAGAGTTTCCAAAGAGCACCTGGTGGATTCAAACTGCCAACCCGTTGGTTAGCAGCCGTAACACTCAACCACTACGCCACCAGAGTTTCCGACATACCCAAATAAAACAAAAAAGTAGGACAAAACAAACAAATCTACAACCAATAAGTGAAACCAATACTGTTGAATGTTCTGAAGACAGCAGACAATATCAAAACCTATGAAAAAAAAGGACAGGATGGCTCCATTAGGCATCAAAAATAAAACACCAGATGACTTTTCAGCAGAAAAAAAGGCACTAAAACTACCTGATAGGGAATTCAAATCTCTAATATTCAGAGCTATCCAAGAGTTGAAGCAAAAAGCAGACAACAATGAGGAAAAAATAGACAAATTCATGGAAAAGGCAGATAAATTCATGGAAAATACAGACAAAAAATGGAAGAATTCAAGAAAATAACACAGGAACAAAATGCCAAAATAAGTTCACAAACAGAAATCAAAAAAAAAAAAAAAAACACTTAGAAATCCAAAAGATAAACAACAAGATTTCAGAAATGGACAGTGTCATAGAAGGCCTGAGGAGCAGGTTTGAAACAATGGAAGACAGGATCAGATAAAATAGACTTGAAAACATAATTCACCATAAAAGACAAAGAAGGGCACTATATAATGATTAAAGGGATGATCAGTCATGAAGACATAACCATAAAAAATATCTACTCACCCAATGACAGGGATCCAAAATACATAAAACAAACTCTAGCGGCACAGAAAAGAGAAATTGACAGTTCCACAATGACAGTAGGAGACTTCAACACACCACTTTCAGTACAGGACAGAACATCTAGAAAGAAATTCAACAAAGATACAGAAGAGCTAAAGAGGACAATCAGCCAACTTGACCTCATAGGCATATACAGAACGCTCCACCCAAAAGATAGAAAGTACTCATCTTTTATAACACGCATGGAACATTCTCCAGAATAAACCACATCTTAGGACACAGAGTAACCCTCAACAAAATCCAAAACATTGATACCATACCAAGTATGACCACAGCACCATCAAAATAGAAATTCACAGCAGGAAGAGCAAGGAATAAAAAAAAATAAATTACTGGGCAATGGAAGAAATCAGAAATGAAACAAAAAAATTCCAAACGAGAATGAAAACACACCATACCAAAACCTTTGGGACACAGCAAAAACAGTCCTCAGAGGTCAATTTAAAACAATAGATGCACGTATTGAAAAAAAAGAAAATGACAAAATCAAAACATTAGCTACACAGCTCAAACAAATAGAAAGAGATGAGCAAAAAAAGCCCACAGCCACCAGCAGAAAGGAAATAATAAAGAGCAGAAATAAGTGAGAGAATAGTAAATCAATAGAAAGAATCAACATAACCAAAAGTTGGTTTTTTGAAAGGATCAACAAAATTGACAAACCACTGGCCAAACTGACAAAAAAGAAAAAAGGAGAGGATGCAAATAACCCAAATAAGAAATGAAATGGGGGAAATTAGAACAGACCCACTGAAATAAAAAGGATCATAACAGAATATTATGAAAAACTATACTCCAACAAATTTGAAATGGACTAATTTCTAGAAACACACTACCTACCCAACTAACACAAAATGATGTTGAAAATCTGAACAGGCTCATAACAAGAGACGAGACTGAAAAGGTTATTTAAAAAGAAAAAAACTCCCCAAAACAAAACAAAAAAAACCCTGGCACAGATGGCTTCACTGGAGAATTTTACCAAACATTTAGAGACGATCTTGCACCAACCAGTACTACTCAAACTATTTCAGAATGTAGAAAAGGAAGCAATAGTTCTGAATTCATTCCATGAAGCCCACATAACCCTGATACCAAAATCAGGCAAAGACACGACAAAAAAAGAAAATTACATGAATATAGATCCAAAAATTCTCAATAAAATTCTAGCCAATAGAATTCAGCATCATATCAAAAAAATAATATACCAAGTAGGATTCAGGCCAGGTATGCAAGGATGGTTCAACATGAGAAAATCAATCAATGTAATCCACCACAAAAATAAAAGGAAATAAAAGAATCACATGACCATCTCAATAGGCACAGAAAAAGCATTCGACAAAGTCCAACACCTAATAAAAACTCTCGATAAAATAGGTATAGAAGGGAAATTTCTGAACATAATAAAGGGCATCTATGCAAAACCAACAGCCAACATCATTCTTAATGGAGAGAGGCTGAAAACATTCCCCTTGAGAACAGGAACAAGACAAGGATGCCCTTTATCACCACTTCTATTTAACATTGTGCTAGAAGTCCTAGTTAGAGCAATGAGGCAGGAAAAAGAAATAAAGGGCACTCAAATTTGTAATGAGGAAGTTAAACTGTCCCTGTTTGGAGATAATATGATACTGTACATAGAAAACCCAAAAGACTCCATGAGAAAACTACTGGAACTAATAGAAAGATTCAGCAGAGTAGCAAAATACAAGATAAACGTACAAAAATCAGTTGGATTCCTATACACCAATAAACAGAATAATGAAAAGGAAATCAGGAAAATAATATCATTTATCATTTATAATAGCCCCTAAAAAAATTAAGTACTTAGAAATAAATCTAACCAGGGATGTAAAGGACCTGTACAAAGAAGACTACAAAACACTACTGCAAGAAACTAAGAGATCTTCATAAATGGAAAAACATACCATGCTCATAGACAGGTAGACTCAATATTGTGAAAATGACAACTCTACCCAAAGCGATTTACAAATACAATGCAATCTCAATCCAAATACCAACAGCATTCTTTAAAGAGATGGAAAAATTAATCATTAACTTTATATGAAAAAGGAAGAACCCCCAGATAAGTAAAGTATTTTGAAGAAGAAGAAAGTAGGAGGACTCGCACTACCTGACCTCAGATCCTACTATACAGCTCCAGTAGTCAAAACAGCCTGGCGTTGGAACAAAGACAGATACATTGGCCAATGGAACAGAATTGAGAACCCAGGTGTAAATCCCTGCACCTACAGTCACCTGATCTTTGACGAGGGACCAAAGTCCATCAAATGGGGAAAATACAGTCTTTTTAACAAATGGTTCTGGCAAAACTGGATGTCCTGCAAAAAAATGAAGCAAGACCCATACCTGGCATTACTGGCACAAATCAAAAAAAAACAGGATATAACAAATGTTGGAAAGGCTGCAGGGAGATCGGGACTCTTACGCACTGCTAGTGGGAATACAAAATGACACAACCGTTTTGGAAAATGATATGGTGCTTCCTTAGAAAGCTAGAAATACAAATACCATATGATCCAGCAATCCTATTCTTAGGAATACATCCTAGAGAAATAAGAGTCATCATGTGAGTAGACATATGTGCACCCATGTTCACTGCAGCATTGTTCACAACAGCAAAAAGATGCAAACAACCTAGATGCCCATCAACAGATGAATGGATAAACAAACTATGGGACATACACGCAATAAAGTATTGTGCAACAATAAAGAACAATGATAAATCTGCAAAGCATCTCACAGCACAGATAAATCTGGAGGGCATTATGCTGAGTGAAATAAGTCAATCACAAAAGGACAAATATTATATGAGACCACTACTGTAAAAACTCATGAAAATGTTCAAACACAAAAAGAAAAAATCTTTGATGGTTAAGAGGGAGGGGAGGGTGGGGATGGAAAAACACTAAATAGACAATAGATAAGCGGTAACTTTGGTGAAGGGTAAGACAGTACACAGTACTGGGGAAGCCAGCACAACCTGTACAAGGTAAGGCCATGGAAGCTCCATAGACACATCCAAACTCCCTGAGGGACCGACTTACTGGGCTGAGGGTTACAGGGACCATGGTCTTAGGGAACATCTAGCTCAATTGACATAACATAGTTTATAAAGAAAATGTTCTACATTCTACTTTGGTGAGTAGCACCTGGGGTGTTAGAAGCCTGTGAGCAGCCATTAAGATACTCCACTAGTCTCACCTCTTTTGGAGCAAGGGAGAATGAAGAAAACTAAAGATACAAGGGAAAGATTAGTCCAAAGGACTAATGGACCACAACCACCAAGGCCTCCACCAGACTGAGGCCAGTACAACTAGATGGTGCCTAGCTACCACCACTGACTGCTCTGACAGGGATAACAATAGAGGGTCCTGGACAGAGCCAGAGAAAAATGTAACACAAAATTCTAACTCATAAAAAAGACCAGACTTACTGTCCTGACAGAGATTGGAGAAACCCTGAGAGTATAGCCCCCGGACACCCTTTTAGCTCAGTATGAAATCACTCCTGAGGTTCACCCTTCAGCCAAAGATTAACAACAACAAAAAAAAAACCCAGTGCCGTCAAAGATTAGACAGGCCCATAAAACAAAATGAGACTAAAGGGACACACCAGCACAGAGGCAAGTACTAGAAGGCAGGCAGGGACAGGAAAGCTGGTAATAGGGAACCCTAGGTCAAGAATGGAGAGTGCTGATATGTCGTGGGGTTGTTAACCAATATCATAAAATAATATGTGTACTCATTGTTTAATGAGAAGATAGTTTGTTCAGTAAACCTTCATCTCAAGTACAATAAAAAATTATTAAAAAACAAACAAATAGACCAGGCCAAACGGGCAGCTCTTGCCCAAAAGCAAGAAAGGAGGCTGAACGGGACAGAACTAGACAAATGGACACTGGGAACCCAGGATGGAAAGGGGGTGCATGCTTTCATATTGAGGGGATCGCAGCAATGTCACAAAAAAAAAGTGTATAAATTTTTGAACAACAAATTAACTTGAGCTGCAACCTTTCACCTAAAGCACAATAAAATTTTTAAAAATAATAAAATAATTGGAAAAAAATTGCAGCCTTGGAAACTTTATGGGGCAGATCTACCCCTATAGGGTCACTATAGTTGAAAGCAACTTGATGGCAAAGAATTTTTTTATTTAAGTGTTTCATTTTATTTTATCCTTACAACTCTAGGAGGTGGAATTGAAATATCATTTCTAGTTTACAGATGAGCTAGCCAGAATGCAGAGAAATTAATTCAGTGATTTTACTCAAGATTGCACGGCTGATAAATTCAGGCATATTTAAAAAAACACTCCCGTAGTCCCGAGTGTTTTTACCTAAAACTTAGCATCGTCATTTGAGAGACCAGATGCTGAGGTTAGACTGAACTGAGTAAAATCCCAGCTTCCATATGTAAGAGCTGTGCATCTTTGAATAGGGCACTTAGTATGTTTAAATGCCAGTTTTCTCATCTGTAAAGTAGGGGAATAATTGCACCTACCTCATAAAACTGTGAGGATTAAATAATTCAGGTAGATTACTTAGAACAGTCCCTGGTACATTGTAAGGACTCATTAGATTTTAAATGTATTATTAATACTTCATAGATACAGCAATGGACTAAGACAGCATCCACGTTCAAGCCCTGCCCTAACATTTTCTTACTGCATGAGTTTGGGTAAATGTTTATGTATAGTCTGTCATCCATAATGGAAATGGAAATGCTTTGAAACTTGTAGAATGCTATGAAAGTATCAGAAGTTATTATGTTGGTGCGATACAAACTCCTCAGGCAGCAGAAATAATACTAGTTAACATAATACTGATTCTTTGTACACGTGCTAGGCAGGGTATGCTAAATCATCTGGTGTTTTCTCACAAAGATCTGAAAGGGCAGGTATGAACATCCCCATCCTCTAGATTAATGCACCGAGGCTCGAAGCATTGATGTACTGTGCCTAAAGTCACACAATTAGTAAGTGATCGATGCAGTGGCACACAAAATGAAATCCCGGTCTTGAGCTCAAGCTCTCAGACACAATACCATAAAGAGGAGTTAGTATTTCATAGTGGTAAAGAAAGTGACAACAGCAAAAGAGTGGCATTTGGAGATACTTCTCTGCAAGGCTGTTTATAGCATATTAATGGAACTGGGTAGATTGGGCTTTGCCTGGCCCTGAATGCATCATCAGAAAGTAGTAAACCACCCTTACCTTATAGCTTTGTCGTCTTCACATATGGATGCCATTCCCACCTGGGAGTTTTACTGGATCTCCCAGGTGATTTCTCATGAAATCTACCTAAATATTTAACTCTTTCAACTGGAACCCACAACTCAAAAAAAAAGTAAAAAAGAAAAACAGAAAGCATCTAAAGACAGCGGCCTCCCTGTATATTCTGGGGAAGGAAATTAAAATGCCATTTCAATGGGAAAAAATTTGAATTTATAATCTTGGGTATTTCAATCTGTTCTTTGGGAGCTTGGCAGTCTTACAAATTTGTTGTCATCTTATTTTAAGGAAAACACTGTGGGAAGTTTGATTGGATTTATTTTTATATAGCCATGCCCCTACTCACCTTATTTAGAAGAGGCCAATCTTGAGGGATGTTTCTTTTTTAAAACTTAAAAATAAATTAGAATAATTTTTTTCCTTCTTCCAAAGAAAGTTTTTCAGTGCATTTTAATAAGGCTCAAACTGTCTCCCGGTATGCCTTCGCTCAAGTTTTCCATGTTTAAATGTCTTTGGATCTTGGCATCTTGATGCCATGGATAGGAATTGTGGCTCCGTTCTGCCAGTCTCCTCCTCCCCCTTCCTCATATGCTTGCTGAAATAGGCTTAAGAGCCATCTGCGTCTCTGCTTGGAAGCAGGCTGAATGTCAGCCCTCCTGGAGGCTCCAAACATAAGAGACTTCCAGAAGATCTGCTGGTCCCACACCCAAATTGCCATGGTTCTTGTGTTGCTGTTTTCTCCTATTAATATTTTAGCACTTGGGTTGGATGAGCTTGGGAAGCCCTTTTGTCTCAGTAGGGAGCAGAAGACAAGCTGCCATGCACAGTATTTTTTCCCACTCACAGACAGTTTGAGAACTGACAGAACCGACTAAAAAGCAATTTTCACTGGGCTACTTCTTTTTTGGAGAAGGACTCAGTAGTCCTGATAAACCTTAAGAAAGGTGGAAAAGAAAGAGGAGAAAAGCATAGGTTGGGTTAGATGTTGAGTAGAAGGAAAGAATAAAAAAGGAAGAAAAGAGATGAAAAAGAAAAGGACTAAATGAGAGAAGGCTGGTATACTAGTTTCCTAGGACTGTCATAACAAACTACCATAAGCTGGGTAATTTATAAGAACAGAAATTTATTGTTTCACAGTTCTGGAGGCTAGAAGTCCAAATCAGGGTGTCAACCATGTTGATTTCGAGGGCTCTGAGAGAGTAACAGTTCCATGCCTTTCTCCAAGCTTCTACCCGCTCCCAGCAATCCTTGCCTTTCCTTGGCTTGTAGCTGCAACTTTTGTCATGACATGGCCATCTTTCCTCTGTCTCTGTGTATCTTCTCCTCTCTCATAAGGACACCAGTCATATAAGATTAGGACCCATCTTACTTCAGTATGAACTTGCGTTAAGTTAATGCATAACATCTTCAAAGATTCCATTTCCAAATAAGTTCACACTCACAGGTACAGGGGCTAGGATATCAGCATATGTTTTGAGGGGCACAATTCAATTCATAAGAGTTGAGAAAATTGAGAAGGAAGGAAGCAATTGGGAGAGAAAGGAATACAGGGAGAAAGAATATAGGCCCTAAGCTTATCACTGAGGTTGAAACGATAGGCAAGTCTACAATAGGAAGGAACAATCAAGAGGGAGAAATGTGGAGGGAGGGAGAGGTAAATGAAGATGTCTGTAATGGAGCAGGCATGTTCTTATTCAATCTTCACAATACTCCAGTTAAGCTCAGAGTGGTTTTTAAAGTTGCCTAAGTTACAAAACTCATAGCAGAATCCAGTCGTCACTTATTATTGATCCATCAAGCAAACACTTGTTGAACACCTTGCGAAGAAGTGTCACATACTGTGCCAACTGTCCAAGTGAGAGTTCTGCCTAAGGCTGACTTGGCAGGGATAACAATCTGGGAAAGTTCACAGAATATAAACCAGTGTCTCAGTTTCAGAATCAAATAAAGAGAGTTCTAGATTTGTTGGGATGGCTCTAAATCTTTTAGACTATTGACGGAAGCTCCTTGAATATGGGGTTTATGTGTTACTCAGCTTTCCCTCAGGGAATTGCCTGAGGTAAATGCTTCACACGTTCCACACAGGGTTAGTATCGAAAAAGATCTAGGACCAGAGTATTGTAGGCGAGGGAACCCCAAGCTCAAGATCTGAAGGCTTTTCATGTGCAAAGAAAAAAAGGAGTTCTGAATGACTGAGTCTAAAGAATAGGCAAGAGTTAGACTGGTAAGAAAGCACCTTATAGATTGTGGCAAGCGTTTTAGATTTTATTCTAAGTGCAATGAGAAGTCATGGAGGAATTTAAGCAGAGGAATTATGTGATCTAACTTATGTGTTAAAAGAACGATTTAGGCAGGTGAGGAGAAGGGTAGGTGAACAACAGAAAGTTAGTAGACTGGTTCAGTGGTCTGAGTGATAAAAGATGATGGCTTGCGCTGAGTAGTGGCAATGGAAATGAAGAGAAGAGCTTCAGATTCAGTGGTATAGTCAACAGAACTGTCTGATCACTTAAACGTGGGAGGAAGGAAGAATAGAGAATGGAGAATGATTTCTCAGTTTCTAGTTTGAGCAAAACAGTGGACAATGATGCATTTACTAAGCGCTGGAAGAGTGTGTAAGAAAAAGAATTTTTCATTGTTGGTGTTAAGGGGTTGGTGCCATGTAGAAAAAGTAGTTGTCTCTTAGACCTATTAGTTTGAAGTGCATAATAGAGACATAAGTGGAGAAATCTAGTAGACAGTTGGGTGTATAAGTTAAAGTTGACTGGAGAAAGCACAAATTTGGAAGTCACCAGCATATAGAGGGGCGATAGCGTAAACAGAGAAAAGAAGAGGGTCAAGAGCTAAGCCACGATGGTCAGGAGATGGGGATAAGCTCAAAAGTTAAGAAGGAATAACCAATGAAATAAGAAGGAAATTAGGAAGGTGCGGTGTCAGGAGAGCCAAGAGAAGGGAGTATTTCTATAAGGACCAATGAGTTAAACGCTGCTGAGAAATCCTGCAAAATGATGTAGACGCTGAAATAGGAAAGAGGGAGGTCACTGGTGACCTTGGGAAGACCAGTTTTAGTGGAGCAGTTGGTATGGACATGTGATTAGAATTGTTTGAGAAGAGGTATAGAGGAAAGGAATTAGAGTCAGGAAGACTACATAATTCTTTCAAGAAGTTTTGCTGTGGAAGGGAGCAAAGAAATGGACAGTCTTTGGAGATGGACTTGGATTCAAGATAGTACATTTTCTCCCCATAGGGGGCTGAATTTTGCCCCCCAAAAAGGCATGTTCAAGTTGTAGCCCCCAGTACGTGTAAATGTGATATTATTTGGAAATGGGATTTTTGCAGATGTACTAAAGTTTTTTTTTTTTTTTTTTTTTTACTAAAGTTAAGATGGGGTTATACTGGATTAAGGTAGACCCTAATCCAATTGCTGCTGTCCTCATAAAAAGAGGGAAATATGGACACTGAGACAGACACTCGGAGAGTATGCCATGTGAGAATGGAGGCAGAGACTGGAGTGATTTGTCTACAAATGAAGGAACACCGAGGATGGCAGGCAACCACCAGGAGCTTGAAAGAGGAAAGAAAGGATTCTTCCTTTGACCCTTCAGCGGGAATAGGGCCCTGCTGACACCTAGAATTTTGGATTTACAGCCTCCAGAACTCTGAGAAAGCAAATTTCTATTGTCTTAAGTGCCCAGCTTGTGGTACTTTGTTAAAGAAGCCAAAGGAAACTTATCAAACCCATTGCTGTCACATCAAATCACATAGTGAATGACCCTGGAGGTCCGGGCTATAAATCATTACAGAAGCAGATTACCACACCTTTCTCCTGTGGAGTGGCTGGTGGGTTCAAACCATCAACCTTTCGCTTAGCAGCCAAGCACTTAACCACTACACCACCAGGGCTCTTTAACATTTCTCCTGTAATGTGGAAAGCCTAGGGTTAGGTTTCCCTGAGATGAGGATTCATGTGCAAGTAATTTAGGATGAAAATGTTCCCAGGGGAATTGGTAAGGGTATGAGGAAAGCAAATGGGGAGGTTAGGAAGCCCAGCAAAAGTAAGATCTCTAGCAAAATCCTGCTGGAAGTAGCTTCAGCCTGATCCTCAAAGGGGAGTATGGGGGACAAGGACAGAGGGGGACTCTGCAGTGTAAGTTACCCTCAGAGCTGCCTAGACCTGAGGCAGGGGAGCTGGGCTTTCCCAACCACCTCACCTCTCAGTCATTGGTCAAGGAGCCTTTCCCCTCACACAGGACATGAGAAGAGAAAGCACAGGGAAGGCAGGTGGGTAGCAGAGCTCACAAAAAACAGTAAAAAGGGATCTGAGGGCATCTGAGAAGAGCAATCACTAAGGTTGGTCCCCTGTTCCAAAAGAAGTTTCAGTGGAGACCTGACATATTCCCTGTGGGGAACCTGCTTCTATTATGCAGCATGAAATTCCATTCCAAAGATATTTACTAAACACCTACAATGTGCTTGTTATGAGTTTGTGATGCTGTATAGTATGATTTGCAAGCAAGGGTAAGATTGGAATGTTGGACCTTTCTGCACCATGCTGAGTGGGTCCCTTAATGGACATAAACTTACCATATACAATCCAAAGATGAAAACTTGCAAGTATTGAAGGGATTTAATCATACCTTCAGTATCTGTTTAATGATTACTTTTCAACTTCAAGTCCTGAGTACTCACCTGGAGCTCAGTAAAAAGTAAGTGGTTTTCTTCCTGCCTCTGGCCAGAAATAAAGATTTAGCAATTCAAACTCTGATGACAATTTAGTTGTTGGCATGAAGGAGATAATGGATTTCTCCACTCCCACTGTTCTATTGATGGAAGAAGAATATAGGTAACACCCACAACTTGCAGGAAGAAGACAAGAGTATTACAAAGGCCGATTTCATCTACCCCCAGTTCTGAGTTAGGCGGGTGACAACAAAAAACACGCATTGAATCCCCAGTGTTGTCCATTCTGCGCAGTGCTGAGACTACAAAGATAAATAAGGCTCATCTCCCGCCTTAGAAAAGCTCGACAAAGTCCAAAAATACAGAAACATGTTGTCCCAGCAATCATCAATCAAAACTGTGTGAATCCATCCCCACTTCTTGTCTTAGTGTTTACACTGGACAATACTGTGACATAAACATTTCTTAGTCTCACTTTTTGATATCTCCTACCTTCTAGGTAGCCAGAACTGTTGGTTTATTTTAAAATCTTAACTTCCTTGAACAAACTCTTAAAACCAGCCATGCTGGAGGGATAATAAACCCCAGAACCACCCGAGTCTACCTTGAAATCCAACTTCATAAATACTAGAATACTTTCAGGGAAAAAATATGAACCAGCATTGGCCACACCTGGAAAATAAAGGGTTCTTCATATTCATTCATAACAAGCATCATGAAGTTCCTTTCATAACCCTGTGATGTACCACTAGATGCCCCACTTCAAGACTGAGGCACACATCCCACCTGCTGGTGAAAGTGTTGGCGACTAAGACCTCACAGCTATGTTCCTTCCTAAGATTGCCCTCAGTGAAATAAGCTGCCTCTTCCAAGTCATGCCCCTTTCCCAGTGTCAGCCCACAACCTGATTGATCAGTGACAGGGGTACAAAGGCCTGGATCCCTGCCCCCATTCAGGAGAACTCCGCAGGGCTATCCCAGCACAAAAACTCATAGTGTTGGCAGAGGTTCCTGCTGGGCCCTGCTTCCTTCAATTCTTCCTCAGGTGTTGAGCTAGAGAGCATATCACAATAAGCTTCCAGTATGAAAACATCCAAATCAGAGCCTCTTCCTCAGGTCAGACCACTTGTAACAGTGCTTCTCCAAACCTATGCCCAGGTACTGGTAATGACATATCCCGGCCCTCAACAATGCTCCTCAGTATAAGGCTTACCTCACGCAACACCTGCCTTCGGGGCCCACATCTCTCTACTGTGTGACTCATCTCCCTTACCTGTCCTTCCCTTAAATCTCATCTGCCCAAAATGTTCATACTCTTCCTCTCATGAAATCAGCTTCTAGAAAAAAAGAGCAAGATGAGAAAATATCATTTATTAAATAGTAATGTGAGCTTGACGTTTTGCTATGTAATTTCATTTAATTCTTACAGCCTTGTCACCTTCACATCACAGATGGAGAACTGAGATTCTGAAAGCATCAGTAATGGCTCAGCTCACCTGACTTGTAACTGGCTTAGCAAGAGAGAGAACTCAGTGGCTTCTGATTCCAAAGCCTGTGTGCTCTTTCTACCACCCCAGTGGCTCCCTGACTTACATTACACAGGCAGGTAAATTAAAAACAAACATAAAATTGGCAAGCAGAAATACAGCTATCAACATTGGATCTTGCCAAGAATATTAAAAAGGAAAAACCTCAGTCTACTTTTACCATCATTTCATAACAAAAGGAACATTAGCAGAAAATTTTGCAAAAACCAAATCTCAGTATAGAGGATGTTGTTGTTAGGTTCCGTCAAGTTGATTTCAACTCATAGTGACCCCATCTGACAGAGCTGCCCCATAGGATTTTCTAGGCTGTAATCTTTCTCCCACAAAGATGCCGGGTGGGTTCAAACCGCCAGCCTTTTGGATAGCAGCCAGTGCTTGACCATGGTTGTGCCACCAGGGCTCCTTAAAATAGAGGACAAAAACTCACTGCCATTGAGTTCTTCTGACTCATAGCAACCCAATAGGACAGAATAGAACTGCCCCATAAGATTTCCAAGGCTGTAAATCTTTATGGAAGCAGACTGCCATATCTTTCTCCCACAGAGCAGCTGGTGGTTTCGAACCACCAACCTTTTGGTTAGCAGCCAAGCACTTAGCCACCAGGACTAGGCAAGTGTAATAGAAAGCTTTTAGTTTCATGGAAAATTACTCCACATTGCCCTTCTTTTTATTCATTTTTGGTGAAGATGTATAAAAATTTTGTCAAGGATTGGTACAGATTTTGAAAAAGAAAAAAGGCTTACAAATCACCTCTAAAATATCTGGGTTTTATTCACATTAAAGTGTAAATGACCTTTCTAGGTTATTTAGCAAAATATTTTGAAAGTTTTAGAAGCTGTATCTAAGTCAGCTTTGATATGATCAAATGTGCTAAGGACTACATGGGAATGTTACATTTCAAGAAACAAAGTGAAAGAAAAAGGAAATCATATTTTATAACTTAGCTATTTTTTTCCTAGGTCTCAGATCTCAGAACTCAAGAGCTGGCAAGGGTCCAGTTTCCAGTCAGAAGGTTTTACTTTGGCCCTATCCATTCATATTTGAATTTCCTTTAAAAATAACATCCAGCAATTTTTGTTCTGTTATCAGGTACCTATAGCAAGGAAATGTAGCTAAAATTCACATGTTAATAACTAAATGCCAGCTCAGGGTTTGAAATGTATGCATTCAATAAAGCTCTTTGCATATGTTTTCTAATTATTTGGGGAAGTATAATGTACTAATATATTCATAGTAGCAACAAATACGTCTTGTGCAGAAACACTGACATTTACAAGCATCCTTTTGACCTAGAGGGATCCTAAAGCACCTCAGAGATGGTATAAAGATTAGCTGCCCATCCACCCACCACTGAAACGCAGATGCCCTTGGGGTGAAGAGCTGTGTGTCTGAGGCTTTAGTAATGCGGAGAACACACTGCAGCATTGCATGGGGAGGCTCTAATCCCCCACGTATTACAGATTTAGAACTGAAGTAAGGTACTTTGTTTGAAGAACAGAAGTATTTTAAGAAGACTGAGTACAATTCTGAAGTGGCAATCATTCCTTGCAGACAGCTTGTCACAGTCAAAAGGAAGAAGCCTTTGGGAGTTCATCAGCGCCAAGTTTGAATCCCAGCTCCTCTACTTACCACCTGGGGGACCCAGAACACAGCCCGTTTCCTCTCTGTTAAAGCAGGGGTGATAAGGGTAGCACCCTCATAAGCTTCCTGAAAAAGTTGAACGGTTGCATGTAATAGGCGTTAGTTGTTGTTGTCATAATTATATCTGTAAAAAGGGGGCATCATCAATCTGAAAGTATTGTGAGAATAATCAAAATAACAAAGAATGTTTATGGAGGAGGTATTATGTGCCAGGGAGCGTGCTCAGTGCTTTACGTGTGTTATTTTCTTGTATCCTCACAATAAACATATCATTTTACTGAGGAAGAAACCGAGTCACTGAGAGAGGAAGTAGCTTGCCCAAGGTCACCACACAGCACTTAAGTGACAATCCCCAAATCTGAAATGTTTAAGTTGAGACTGAACAAATGGTATTTGGTTTATCTCTTTGGAGAATGACTTGGAAACCCACCCCACCTTCCTCCTCCTATTTTATTCTCTGGCAAATTATTCTGAATGGACTAAAGTGAAAGTTCGCGCTGCAGCCCTTTAATTTGTCCTCTCCCAGAATACCCCCTTCAATTCCACTCAGTGCACCAAACTATTATGGAGCGCCTGCTGAATGCCAAGGAATGTTCTAGGCTCTATAGCCACAGAAAGGTTTTCAAGGTGCTGTTCCTGTCCTGTCTTAAAACAAGGCCACAATCCTAATTATCAAGCAGGATAAGCATTATAAGAAAAGCATTAGCAAAATTATATGGACTCAGAGGAAAAAGTAATTAATTCTTGGAAAAACCAGGTAAGTCTGCAGAGTGGAAGTGGCATCTGAGCAAGCATAAAAGACAGTACATTTCTACACAGTCCTTGACAGGGCATCATTCTTTGGAGTTAAGCAGTAGTACTCTCTTTTAAAATGGAAGCCCTTCTTCCTGGGAAGAGGAAGGTATTACATCTCTTACTCTGTAATTTTTTAGATCACTTTCAGCTGCAGCTGGCAGGCCTGGAGGATGTCAGCAGTTGGCCTTCAGAGAAAAGGAGCAGTAGAGTGGGCCAGAAGACAGGAAGCAGCATGTGGGTGAGAGGTGCCAAGGATACTCTTCACATACTGTACCAGTGTGCACGACTGTTAGCATGGTGCAAGTCAACCTGCCTCTTCATTGGAAAGGGCACAAAGCCTTCTCCAGAAGGAATGAGCTGAAATACTGGAAGGAGGATGATAGTGTAAGTATGTGAAAGGACATTCCACACAGCATGAAAACTTACAGCTTAGAGTCAGTTTACAGTAGTTTAACCAATTCTTCTCAGGGCCCCAGAGGCTGGGGCGATGGATTGTTTAGGGTCTTCTCAGCAATCCTTAGCTTCTATTATTGCATAACAGCTGTTCATTAAGAAACTCATTTCATTTGCAGAGGGTGAACAATGTACATAGAGGAAGGCAGACAGCTTTTTATTTAAAAATCTGCCCAAAGCTGCAATGATATGTAGAAATACAACATATGAGTTTAGAAGCCAAAGAGATATGGGAGTCTGTTCTTCATAACTAACCAAAACCACTTCCATTGAGTCGATTTTGACTCATAGTGACCCTATAGGACAGAGTAGAACTGCCCCATAGAGTTTCCAAGGAGCACCTGGTGGATTCAAACTGCTGACCTTTGGGTTGGCAGCTATAGCACTTAACCACTACACCACCAGGGTTTCCTCTCCATAGCTAGACTTTACAAATCCCTAGCTGCTTGATGTCTGCCAAGCTAGCTTCTCTAAGCTCCAGTTTCCTCATTTGTAAAACAGGATTTATATTATTTTTTTTATCCTATGTGGTTAATATAAAGCAATATGCAAAACTACAATATAAGCAATACAAGGGCAGGGATTCTTTTTGTGTGTGTGTGAAAAGTCCACAGTGCCTATAATATTGCTTAGCATTTATCAAAAGAATGGATGGAAAAAATACAATAATATTTATTAAAAGCCTACTATGTTATGTGCCAGGTATTGTTCGAGTAACTGGATTCTTTATATAATAAACCGGATGATATCTAAGCGCTAGATACATTGTCTGGTGCATACAACCAAAAAAACAGCTGCCATCAAGTCCATTCCGACTCGCAGCCCCTTGAGGCTTTCAATGGCTATGATCTTTTGGAAGTGGATCGCAGGCCTTTCTCATGAGGCAGCTCTGGGTGGATTCAAACTGCCATCCTTGGTAGCTAAGCACTTAACCGTCAGCTCCAACCAGGGACTCCTTGCTGTTGTTTGTTGCCATGGAGTTGATTCTGATTCATGTGTTGTTTCTCTTTTACAACATCTCAAACAAGTGCACTAGTATGGAAGGAGGGGGTCAACCCAAGCATTACTAACCACTCGTCAGTGGCCCTACACTCTCTCACTATCTGAGTGGATCACCTTGATCCTGCCATTTGCACTTAACCAGCGGCTGTTCTTTTAGGCAATACTGCCTAACCTAGATCTGCCTGATTCCAGCCCTACCAAGCTTGCAAATCAAAGTGAGCATTACTTGAAGCGAATGCTAAACATCTTTCCCATAAAAGGCTTGCTCTGAAATAGCACTGGTTCTCTGCCAGCGCATATCCTAAATAGACACATATTTTAAGCTCCTCAGGTATGTCTTTAAGTCTCCTGTACCCATGAAAGTATTTAGCAGTATTTTGCACACTGTGGGTGATCAGTGAGTGCTTATTAGGTGAGAGAGAGAAGGCAGAGGAGGAGGAAGAGGAGGAGAGGAGGAAGGGAAAGAAAGGAGGGAGGGATCTTAGCCTTTTCAGTACTTCTTGTCTATTTAAGCACTTTTTTAAGGCAGTGGTTCTTGGTTGGCAGTGTACAGAAGAGTCAACTGCTCTGGGACCTTGTTGAAAATGCAGATTCCTGCCCCATGACCAAAAATTCTATGCCAGTAGGGCTCTGGGAATATACATTTTAACAAGTGTCCCTAGATACTTCTCAAGCAGGTAGTCTTTGGATGCTCTTTGGAGAAACACTACCCTTGGGAAGGCATGATGAACATTGCTGCAAGGAAGGTAAGCAGTCTGGGAACAGACCGTACAGAGGCTGGATACAAAAACACCAGAGTGTAAGCATGGGAGTGGTTATTTTCTTTGAAATCTTGCCACTGTAGAGAGCAGGACTGAAACATTGCTTTTATCCTGCTACACTCTTGCTAATCATTCCAACTAGCTCCCTGCTCCCATTAAGATAAATCTCAATGTCAGCAATGCCCTCCATAAACTGGTTCCTACTTACTTTTCATACTTGATCTCTTTCTCATGCAGGTACCCATCATTCCAAGCAGAATGATCTATGCATTGCCCCAGGTATGCTATAAACATCTCTACATCAACATCAATAGTAGACAAAAAAAAAAAAAATCAAGTAATTCCCTCAACCTGGCGTGATCTAACACTTATTATTTCTTCAAATCCCAGGACTGATGACACCTCTGACTTCTTGGCTGGTTCCTACAATCCTACTGTCCAGGCCCTCCCAAGCTTAGTTTCTGCAAGCCTCAGGGCCTGATTCTCAAGCCTTTCTTGCAAATCTGTGAGCTTCTACAAGTTTTCAAATAAACTCTCTTTCCCTTATGTTTTCCAGAGCCATTTTTTTAATTTAAATCAAAGAACCCAAACTGATATACACTCTTCCCTTTAACCTTGACTTTTCCCATCGTCCATTGTATAATTTTTATATAGACTTCTCCCATTAATTTTTGACATCCCTCTGATTTTTTCCCCTAATTAAATTTCAAGATCTTCTGGGGTAGAGACTGTGTCTTAAAATTCTTTATATTGGCTCCTCCAAAGAGCTAGGAGAATATCTTGAATAAAACATCTGTGGTTTGATTGGGTAATTGACTATCCCCAGAGGTTCTAAGTCACTTCTCTGGCCTTACCAGAAAGTGTTCCTAACATCCTGACATCAAACTATTTCTGGAATTTTCCAAATCATTAATAATCCTTTGCCAAGCCAATCTAAACCGTGATGGACAGGAAGCATTCCTGTCTGTAACATTTCCCTGGTTCTGTTGTTTAATAGAGATTGCCAGCCCTGTGAACATCTGCTTAAAAGGAAAAACAAAATTCCTCTAGGGTAACTTGATTTCTGATCTTCATCAAGAAATGTCTTGGACTCCAGCACTCATCAGAGCATTTGGAAGTCCCACACACTGATTACAAAATGCAAGCCTACCCTTTTTCCTGTGTTTAGGAGTAAAGGCTGAGCTTTAGAGTCACTGGCCCTCCCTGCAGTTCACCAGGCTCTGTTCCCTTGCCCCCTTCTTTCTAATTATTTAAAATATGTACTCTTCTGTACTACGCCTACTTTTCATGGTGAAAGAGCATTCCTAAATCAAAAGAATTTACTGTAAATGTTGCCTTTCTAATTTCCATATGGAAAACACACACACACAAAGCACAATGTATCTATTAGGAGCCCTGGTGGTGCTGTAGTTAAGTACTCACCTGCTAACAGAAAGGTAGGCGGTTTGAACCCACCAGCAGCTCCATGGCAGAAAGATGTGGCTGTCTCCTTCCATAAAGATTTCAGCTTTGGAAACCCAGTGAGACAGTTCTACCCTGTCCTGTAGGGTCGATATGAGTTGAAATCAACTCAACGGCAAAGGGTTTTGGATTTAACTGAGATATTGTTAATTCACCCTTCACACTAATTTCATATATTATTTTAAAGTGATTTCATATGTGCTTTCAAATATCTAATCCTTTGGATACATTGAGATTTGAGAAGGCAATGGTAAAAGGATTTGAATATAAGCAATTGTTTTTGCAGCTTGTCCACAGAGCTAAAAGCTTAAGACCTTTTCTTTTGCAGACAGTTGGTGATGTATCAAATAGGCAAAGAGATCCTCAGTGTACTTAGTATTGGAAAATACTGTTGACCAGCTTTAATATTTTTTGTGTGTAAGGCTAGTCCCCTTTCCTCTGGTTTCTGCTCATTTCACCCTCTTGTTGTTGCTCTTAGGTGCCATGGAGTCGATTTCAACTTGTAATGACCCATGTCACAGAGCAGAAATGCCCCACAGGTTTTTCTAGGCTGTAATCTTTCTGGGAAGGAGTTCTGGCAAACAATGGTTAAATAATTGGCTGTTAATCAAAAGACTGGCAGTTCCAACCCACCCAGCGCTCCTCAGGAAAAGGACCTAGTGATGTGCTCCCATAAAAATGACAGCCTATGGGCAGTTCTACTCTGTCACATGGGGTCACTATGAGTTGAAAATTGACTCAAAGTCACCTAACAACAACAACAAATCTTTACAGGAGTAGATTTCAGGGTCTTTCTCCTATGGAGCCACGGAGTGAGTTAGGAACTGCTGGGTGAGTTCCAATCACCAGCCTTTCAGTTAGCAGCAGAGCACTTAACTGTCGCACCATCAGGGATCTTATACTTCACTCTCTAGTCCTTGGGAATTCAAAAGAATAGGAGTATATACACAAAGACTGCTAACCTTCAAGATTAGACTTAATTTTTGACAAGAAAAATTATGCTGAAGCCTAATCTCAGGGATATTTTCTACTTTCAGGTGACATTTCTTCTGTGATAATCTAAGAGCATTCAGCCTGAGGTTACAGTAAGAATAAACAAATTATCTTTGAAAGATCTTAATGCTAAAACGCAGATAATGAGTGACACAATTTAGATTTGATCTGAAGTCAGCTTCCATCAAGGATTCCTTAGACAACCAAGTACTGCATTTACAGCGTGTATTCTCTTCCAACACAATTGGAAGTGTCACACGCATAAGAAAGACAATGTTTTTTTTAATCATAAGAAAACAATGTAACAATGTCTTGCCTGAAACTTCAGTTGAATCCCTCACCACTTATTATTATTGTTATTAATAATAAGCATCTCTGTGTCACTATAACATTCATGGGCCTCCTTATGGTCGTTTTATCTCTAAGCTGATCCTTAAGTTCTTCATGAGATGAATCAGTTTTATTCTGATTTTTTTAACGGTAAAACAAAGACATGAAGTAAATAGATAACCTGATCCTGAAATTCTGTCGCTTAATAGAATCCAGAGATCATGTATTTTTTTTTTTTTTTTAATTTTCATGGGCTAACATTCTGAAAAATTGTGTGAATTAAAGCAAGAAAAAAAATCATCAATTATTGGGCTCACTGTTTTCACAGATCTCCTCGATGGTAGCTGCATGGGCCTATAACTTTATTTTCCCTCCAATTTTATCAAAGGGAAGAAACACTAACCTAGCACCCAGTCTTACTTAACCTTCTCCAAGCAATTGGCAGAAACTTACTTGAAAATACTGGTTCTTATTCTAGGAATTATGATATCTAATGCTATGAGTGACACAAACCTTGTTTTACTAAGAACAAGGGAGCACTCTAGCTATGAAGTCGACTGTCCAGATGATATATAACCGCAATACAGCGATCAGCCACAGATGTTTCTCTGGCAGGCCAGTCACACTGGATGCAGTTTTCAAACTGGGACATTTATCAATGTTTTTTTTTTTCCCAATGAAGCTCCCAATGCTAACAGCAAAACTACTAACTTATTTTTCCCCTGCCAGTTCATAGTTGCTTAAACACAAAAATTCTGTAAGACAAAGACACCAAGCAAGCTTTGGTTTATCTCTTGCAATGATGGTTAGCATGCCCCTCCAGCAAGAAGTGATATGTGCAAACATCTAACATAGTGTATGGCTTGCAGACAGTGCTCAGTAACTGATAGATCATTAAAATAAAGATGAAAAAGTGGACAAACCCCTCTTCTGATTGGCATTTGGCTGATATAAGTGAGGCAGGCATTTTTTTCTTGCTCAATAAGTGGTTCTTTCTAATAGAACCACAAAAAAGCCTCTGGACTAGCTTGAGTTAGTTAAGGACAATATATTTCTATTGTCTGTATTTTACCTGCCTATTTCAAGCAATGTAAGCAATGTACCAAGCATATTTTTTTTTAAAAGGAAAGATGGCTTATTATTTGCAGTTGGGAACAAAGAGGGTAGTTGCACCAACTCTATGGCCACAATGTTCCCAGTTTTATTCCCAGGATAGAAGATCAGGGCCACCCAGGGTCACACTGTTCCCTACACAACTCCAGGGAACCGTACAATGGTCAACAGTGGGAATGGCCCTGACGGAGCCTTGCACCAAGCCAAGTGTCTTAGGCTGGCTTCTCTAGAAAGGTAAAATCAGTAAAGCCTATAAATATATAGAGAGAGATTTATATCAAGGAAACAGCTCCCATGATTGTAGGGGTTGGAAAGTCCCAAGTCCCTGGATCAGGATAGAGGCCTTTCCCAATTCACAGAGGTGCAGAAGCTGGTGAACCCAAGATGAGCAAGTTGGAGAGCAGGGCTCTGGCTCACAGGCTGTGAAGGTCTAGGAATCCCCAAGTTCAACAGGCAAGACCGGAAGGTTTCTCCCGATTCACATAGCTGCAGGGACTGGTGAATACAAGATCAGCAGGTCAAGAAACAGGACTCTTGCTCACAGGTCATGAAGATCAACGAATCCCAAGATGGACAGGTAAGCTGCTAGCTCAAGTCCTAAGAACCAGAGGTCAGACAAGAGACAGCTGCTGGATCCAGAATAAGCCAACAACTTTTGCAAGGTGAGCAGAAAGGAAGTAGGCAGTGGAAGGCGGAGAGATAAAGGCTGAGGGGGTGGTGAGTCACCACAGGCCCCACCCCAGTGGGTACCACTCAGTAGATTCCATCATGGGGGAGATCGCGTATCAAATTTCAGTAGGGAAGTGATTGTAACATTACACAACTGCCAAAACACTGAGAATCATGGTCCAGCGGAGTTGACACACAATCTTAACCATCACAGTAAGCCTCACTATCAGACGTGAGGGCCCTCAGAGTATCAGTTGAGTAGAATCAGTTTGACTCATGGTGACCTCATGTGTATCAGAGTAGAACTGCTCTCTCTAGGGTTTTCAGTGGCTGATTTTTCAAAGGCAGATTCCCAGGCCTTTCTTCCAAGGTAGCTCTCGGTGGACTTGAACCTCCAAACTTTTGGTTAGCAGCTGAGTACGTTAACCGTTTGCACCACCCAGGGACTCCAGGCTCTCAGACTAGATGCCTCTTTCTGGACCATGATGCAGCTGTGCTGTCTGGTTTTTCCTGGCCTGCGGAGAAATGAAGATGACGAATGTGTTTGATCTCAGATTATTCAAGCGGATGTAATGTGAATGGGGGATGTTAGTCCCAGGCCGTGACAAGGGCTCAGCTCTTTATAGAAGGCTCAGTCACCACCTCCTCTGTAGCAAGGAGGGAAGACTTAATTTGTCCCTCTCTCTCAAGATTATTATTACCTCAGACATGGGGGCTTTCTCCTTATTGTTTTCTCTTCAGAGACCTAGGTCAAAGAACCAGTGTCTTACTACAATTGGCTCAACTTCCTTGTCTTATTCAAGTAGATAGAAGTTAGAAGATATTCTTTTGGTTGGGTCATGCTGACCAATATGAAAAAAATCTGAGTATTTTTTTTTCTATTCATTTTAAGCCAAGACACGCTTGCTACCTGACCTTAGATATAAGTCTTTATGTCTTCTGTTACACTTTGTTCACAAGAAAAAAAAAAAAATTTCACAAGGGAAGATCAAAATAATACTTTATAAGAAAAGTCCCAAAATATAGACCTACTTTACTTTTTCCCATTCTTCAAGTTTAAATGTTTACAAAGAGAACTTCAAAAAACCTAAAACATTTTGTATGTGACAATGTACGGGCAAACTTTGTTCATTCGATAAATAGCAAACACTTTGGTAAGTGCCTGGGAAATAACGGTCAGCAATGCAGATACAGTCACTGCCCTCAATGAGCCAATAGTCCGTCTCCAGGTTCTTGGAAGGACTCGGAGATTTTGCCAAACTGGATTGCTTTCTATCAGGAAAAAGCATCTCATCAGCGACATTCCCACAGTAGGAGCTCAGCAGTGGTTAATGGACGATGAAGAACGATCAGTTTCCCCATGAAACTGACTCAGTACTCCACAAATGTCACCATTTAAATGTGGCCTACATTTTCGCTTCTCCTCTTATTAAAGTGACACTTAGCCTCTTAGTGTCAGCATATTGGCAGCCATGTGCACACAGGTACCTTATTGAAAGTGTAAACATACTGACAAACATGCTGAGAATGCAGATACTGACATTTATTTTGCTTGTGCTTTCAGAGTGGCATTACCTTCCATAGAAAAGGAGAAACTATGGTGTCTGAGTTGCGCTGTAGACAAACATAAGCCTACGAGTCATAAGTATTTGACCAACCAACCACCACATTAATCCCAGGGCTTGGAGTTACTTAAGTGAATACTGGGGGCCTCCTTTGTTCAGCATGGGTCTCAGCAGTCTCAGGTCCCAGGTGCCTCAGATGCTGATGTCTGTTATTGCCTCAGACTTCACTTAATAAGTTAGAGCTTTATGCATTGGACATTTCCCAGGGGGTTCTTACAGGGCTCCAGGAGATGGAATTGTGGAAGTTCAACTGTCCGGTTAAAATTACCTTTGGTTGTTGTTGTTAGCTGCTGTAGAATTGGCCAAGATTCACGGTGACCCCTTATACAACAAAACACTACCTGGTCCTATACCATCCTCATGGTTTGTTGCAGATCGAATTGTGGTGATCCACAGGGTTTCCATTGATTGATCTTTGGAAGTAGATAGACAGGTCTTTCTTCTTAGTCCATCTTATTCTGGAAGTTCCACTGAGATCTGTTCAGCATCATAGCAACACCGAAGCCTCAAGTGACAGATGGGTGCACCATGAGGTGCACTGGGGAATTCTACCATTGAAATTATCTAGGGGAGGCCTACTTGTACAACCAAATACTGTATGCTCTGAGAGCACTACCTCAGTACACCGTTTCCTCTCATACTTCAGGCCTTTAAATGTGCTTGGACTTTACCACCTTCACCACCTCCAACCCATCCCACCTCCACCCCCACCAACACACACACATACACACATGTACACAAGTGCAATACACACCCACACTTATGCACCTGGAAAACTCCTAATTATCCTTAAATCTGATTGATATTCATTCCTCTGTGTCATGGTCCTAGGAGCAGGGCTCCCATAGCACAGTGTTCATGATTCCTTTCTGAAACTTAGGCACTATATTGTAAGAGATCTCTTTGCATCCATGTTTCTTCAACTAATGAAAGAACTCCTCCAGGACAGGGACTGAGACTGGTTTATCCTTTATACTCACAGTCTCACAGGGTGCTTAGAACACTGTCGGTGGTTAAAAAATTTTGAGTGAACAAATACATGACTTAATCAAATAAACCCAGCACCTCCTAGGTTATTTCATGACCCCACCACCACAAGGGTCACCTGTCAGAAAAATTATCCTCAAGTGGGGCCAGATTTGCTTTGGGTCTAAAGTTAATCCTTAGGCGGACACTCAGAACTTCTGGCTATCTGTGAGTTTTAGGGATATTAGCAGAAGCCATATCTTTTTCTTTTTTAATTACAGCTGAAATATCTATAAATAAGAATCGATATTCCAAGAAGCTCTGGGGCTTGGGGGAAAAATATGTGGATTTCAAGGAAAAAAAATATCCCATCTCTGGCACCATCTCAAGTACCAAGAGCTGACTTTCCTTAATGAAGTGTTAACGAAGTGTCAGCATGGACTGGAACATGGCTGATTTGCATACTCCTCAGTTAATAGTGTTAAAATAGGACTGTGTGGTTCTGAATCCTGTTTATTTTATAGAGTTAAAGCTCTTGTAAAGACTATTGATTCCTTTTGGAGGCTCTTAGAGAGTAGTCTAGTAAATTAAAAGAGAATTCATTTGATTACTCTAAAATGGGTACAATTCCAGTTTTCAAAGATTATACATTTTTTAACTCCATTGGGAAATTAAAAGGTGGGTGGCCTTGAATTTCACAGACAACCCCTTGGTCCTGAAATGATGGGAGTTTTGTGCTCTATAGAAAAAAGAGTCAATAATCAATAGAACTGAAGTCATAAAACCCAGCCATTCACTCTGGACCACAGAAGTATTGGGGATAACCAGCATTACTGGCACAAATCAAAAACAACAGAAAATAAATGTTGGAGAGGCTGTGGGGAGATTGTAACTCTTACGCACTGCTGGTGGGAATGCAAAATGATACAACCATTTTGGAAAATGATATGGCGCTTCCTTAGAAAGCTAGAAATAGAAATATCATATGATCCAGCAGTCCTACTCCTAGGGATATATCCTAGAGAAATAAAAGTCGTCACATGAATAGACATATGCACACCCATGTTCATTGCAGCACCATTCACAATAGCAAAAAGATGGAAACAACCTAGATGCCCACCTGCAGATGAATGGATAAACAAATCGTGGTACATACACACAATGAAGTATTACACAATGATAAAGAATAATGATGAATCTGTGAAGTATTTCATAACATGAATGCGTCTGGAGGGCATTATGCTGAGTGAAATAAGCCAATCACAAAAGGACAAATATTGTATGAGACTACTACTATAAAAAGTTGTGAAGAGGTTTATACTCAAAAAGAAATGATCTTTGATGGTTACGAGGGAGGGGAGGGGTGGGGATGGAAAAACACTTAATACACAATAGATAAGTGGTGACTTTGGTGAAGGGTAAGACAGTATACGATACAGGGGAATCCAGCACGACCTGTACAAGACAAGGTCATCAAAGCTCCATAGACACATCCAAACTCCCTGAGGGACCGAATTGCTGGGCTGAGGGCTGTGGGGACCATGGTCTTGGGGAACATCTAGCTCAATTGGCATAACATAGTTTATAAAGGAAATGTTCTACATGCTACATCGGTGAGTAGTGCCTGGGGTCTTAAAAGCCTGTGAGCGGCCATCTTGGATATTCCACTGGCCCCACCCCTTCAGGAGCAAGGAAGAATGAAGAGAACTAAAGGTACAAGAGAAAGATTAGTTAAAAAGACTAATGGACTACATCTACCACGGCCTCCACCAGATTAAGTCTAGTACAACTAAGTGGTGCCTGGCTATCACCACTGGCTGCTCTGACAAGGATCACAATATAGGGTCCTGAAGGAGCTGGAGAAAAATGTAGAAAAAAAATTCTAACTCAAAAAGAAAGAACAGGGTTTCTGACCTGACAGAGACTGGAGAAACCCTGAGAATATGGCCCCCAGGCACCATTTCAGCTCAGTAATAAAGTCACTCCTGAGGTTCACCCTTCATCCAAAGATTAGACAGGCCCATAAAACAAAACAAGACTAAAGGGGCACACCAGCCCAGGGGCAAGGACTAGAAGGCAGGGGACAAGAAAGCTGGTAATAGGGGACCAAAGGTCAAGAATGGAGGGTGTTGAAATGTTGTGGGGTTGTTAACCAACGTCATAAAACAATATGTGTACTAAGTGTTTAATGATAAACTAGTTTGTTCTATAAACCTTCATCTAAAGTACAATAAAAACATAGCATTGAAGTATTGGGGGGTAAGACATTAGTACCAATGATCCCACTGCATCACTATTTTTTGGAATACAGAGTAATTACCTTCTGAAAAATAGCCCATCAGGAAAATACCTTAAAAATCAATAAACAAATTGTATGTGTATGTGTGTGTGTCACAAAATTACAATGTACAGTGAGATTCTTCTTGTGGTTTCAAACTATATAATGGTGACAATCCAAATTCATATCTCAATTTTATTCTCCTCCTGTTAGTATTAAGCTTGTATATTCAGGGGGAACTTCCAACTCCTCAACTTGACAACCACATTCTTTTTGCACTACTCACTTATTTCACCAGTCTTCACAATTATGCCCTTTCTTCTTCTTTTTTTTTTTTTTTTTTTGGTTAAAACTAATCGCTGAAATTAACAAATTCAGAATGATCTCAATTATGTCTACCTCTATAGCTCTAAACACGGTTGTTCCTAATTTTCTACTTCATAAATCTGAGCAATGCAAGAACATAAGGTTCATTTCTTTCCAATATGTGCATGGCAAAAGTGCTTGCTTTAATTTTCTCTCCCTGTTTGTTATATAAGGAGCGGGATAATAAACACATACCTGGCTTCCTGATCTTCCTGAGATAACTTCCAACTTTAATACTACCTGAAAAATCTCCCCCATGGAGCGTAAGTAATGACCTTTACAGTATTTCTTGCTTCATGTTCATGTGTGAGGAGCTGTGATACAACAATGAGCAAAGTACAATCCTGCCTTCAAGGATTTTATAGGCTTGTGAAGGAATAAGACAAGAAACCAGTCGACTACAATTCAGTTGTGGCAATTTTTACAATATGGGTTTTTAAGTACACGTATTTCACTGTCTCACCAGAGTGTTACTTTTTGAGCTGGAACCTGGAGGACAGGGAGCTAGGGTGCTGGAAATCTACCGCTCGCCTTTGGAAGGGACAAACCCCGCCATTCTAATGTTGTAAAACAGCTCTGCCCCGAGCCTAATACCGGGAATGTTTGCTAGTGTCCTGGCAATGATCCACAGATACGTTTTAGATTTTCAAACACAAAGTGAAATAAACAGGGTGCTGGCACTGCCTTAACATGATTGCCTGTTAAAAGGGTATTCAGTTCTTGGAATAGAATTACAGAGCATCCCTACAAATTCCCAACAGGCTGGTTAACAAGAGTGTCAGTCAGTGAGTTTATCAGGCCCTTGCTGAACTCCGTGCATCACTCAGAACAATAGCTTCACTCTCTAAGGATCACAAAGCTGGTAACAACCAAGCCAAGACTCAGAAAAGAGTAAGCACACGTTCCTGAGTATGGAAATCAATTATTAAAAAAAACATTGCCTTCAAGTCAATTCCAACTCACAGAGACCCGGTAGGACAGAGTACAACTGCCCTATAGAGTTTCCAAGGATCAACTGGTAGATTCAAACTGCCAGCCTTTTGGTTAGCAACCAAGCTCTTAGCCACTGCACCATTTATGGTAGCACTTAAAAAGTTCCCCCTCTTCAAGTAACTTGGGTGGAGCGTAAAAGCCAGTAATGATGATGGAGAATTTAGTAAACATTTTTTCATGTTTATGTACTTACTCATTCAACAGGTACTTTGAAACGACCACCACGTATCAGGAAATGGCCTAGGAAATGGGGAGATAATCATGAATAAGACATAATCCCTATCCTTAAAGTGCTTACCATTAAGAAATTCAAGTAACCTGCAATTAGAGTAGAATGTTCAAAATATCCAGGCTACTAGGGAACAGAGGAGGGGAAGGTAGCCTAGTCCTATGGGATCATGGAAAGTTTCTCAATCAAGGCAATCTCTAAACTCAGGATTTAGAGCAGGGTTTAGGGAGTCCCTGGGTGGTGCAGTTAAGTACTTGGCTGCTTCTAAAGGTTGGTACTTTGAATCCATCGAGAGGTGCCTCAGAAGAAATGACTGGTGATCTATTTCTAAAAGATTACAGCCATATAAAACCCTATGGAGTGCAGTTCTGTCCTGACATGCATGAGGTCACCATGACGATGGCCATGGGTTTTTTGAGCTTTTTAGAGACCTTAGCCTGCATTTAAGAAGCCCTAGTGGCACACAGTGTTTAAGCACTCGGCTGCTAACCTAAAGGTCAGTGGTTCAAACCCACCAGCCCCTCTGCAGGAGAAAGATGTTGCAGTCTGTTTCTGTAAAGATTACAGCCTCAGAAAACCCACAGGGTGGTTCTACTCTGTCCTATAGGGTCACTATGAGTTGGAATCTACTCAATGGCAATGGGTTTGGTTTGATTTGGGATTTAGCCTGCATTTGTCCTTGGTTAATTTAGACTTTCATCACATATTCCTGGGCCCTTATTTTGTCCTGCAGAGGTCCTGGTGACCCTATCCTGAGACAAATAGAGACTCCTTGCAGTGTCACAGAGCTGGGCCTGGTGTTGTTGACTCACAGGCATGACACAATCTTGCTAAATGAATACCAGTGCTGCTGGTTGATGTGTCTACAGAGTAGGTAAAAATATGGAATGAATCCTGCAAATGTTCCATTCATGGGAGCTTATTAATGAAGATATTCTTCATAGTAATCACAGAATTACTTTTCTAAACTTCTAAGGCACAAAAATCTGTTTCACCACTAGAAGCTTGTATCTATTTGTGCCTGATGGTGTAAGCCGGGAATAATGAAGAATAAAATTATTTATTAATAACTTTACTGATAGGATCTAGAATTGGGAGTTATTAGATATCTGGTATTTTTCTTAGAGGACACTTTTAATATTATTTTCATTTGACTTTTTATTGGTCTTTAAGCCCAATTTAAAAATCAGACATATGCATTTAAAAATACCTCACTAAACAGCTGTCTTTGTTCCCAGCACAAAATCTTTTTACATTTAACCTATTGAGCCAAGAAATTTATAAATATATTCATATATGTGTGGACCATTAAATTGTTGAGAATAAATATTTATTAAATTTTTCAGAAATGGTGTACACAAGAGTGTCTACATGGGTCATCCCAAGGAAATGGTATTGGGGTGAGGACAAGCTCCCATTTCTCACTTTTCCCATTTTAGAACCTGGAATTGCTTTCTTGTAAAAATAAATAGAATAAAAACGGAGGCTCTAATTGCCAAAATTTAGTTCTATGATGAGATCCAGGAAAATATGATGTATTTTCCATGTGTAGAAATTTCTCTCTTACAAAAAACACATAATGATTTAAAAAAATACTTCATTACTAAGTCCAGGTGCAATATTGAATTGAAAATTAGTTTCATGTATTATTACCATAATTCCCCTTTGATGTGAAAGTCAAAGGTACAGAATGTGGAAGTTGCAACAATATCAGTAAAAGAATCGTAAAAATAAATGGGCAGAAAATTATATAAACATCAGTTTAATTTCTTAAACAAATGTACTTAATTGTACTTAGGCAGAACCTGTACATGGGCTAAAAGGCAGTAGTTCAAACAGAACAAGGGGATACCGCGTGGTTTAAAATCAGGAAAGGTGTCCATCAACTTTGTATCATTTTACCATACTTATCCAATCTGTATGCTGAGCAAATAATCCAAGAAGCTGGACTATATGAAGAATGCAACATCAGGATTGGAGGAAGACTCATTACAACCTGTGACATGCAGATGGCGCGATCTTGCTCACTGAAAGTGAAGACGACTTGAAATATTTACTAATGAAAATCAAAGACTACAGCCTTCGGTATGGATTATACCTCAACATAAAGAAAACAAAACTTCTCACAACTGGATCGATAAGTAATATCGTGATAAATGGAAAAAATATTGAAGTTGTAAAGGATTTCATTTTACTGAAATCCATAACCAACAGCCATGGAAGCAGCAGTCAAGGAATCAAATGATGTATTACATCGGGCAAATCTGCTGCAAAAGACCTCTTTAAAGTGTCAAAACACAAAGAGGTCACTTGGAGGACTAAGGTGCACCTGACTCAAGCCATGGTGGTTTCAATTGCCTCATACACATGTGAAAACTGGACAATGAATAAGGAAGGCTGAAGAAGAATTGATGCCTTTAAATGATGGTCTTGGTGAAGAATACTGAATATACCATGGACTGCCAAAGAACAAACAAATCGATCTTGGAAGAAGTACAGCCAGAATTCTATTTAGAAGCAAGGATGGCAAGACTTCATCTCATGTACTTTGGATATGTTATCAGGAGAGACCAGTCCCTGAAGAAGGACATCGTGCTTAGTAAAGTAGAGGGTCAGTGGAAAAGAGGGAGACCCTCAATAAGATGGATTGAGACAGTGGCTGAAACAATGGGCTCAAGCATAACAATGATTATGAGGATGGCTCAGGACCAGGCAGTGTTTCGTTCTCTTGTACATGGGGTCGCTATGATTCAGACCTGACTTGATGGTACCCAACAACAACAACATGAATCAAATATGTGAGCAGGAGGCTTGACTTTAAGCTTCCAAAGCATACCCTGTTCTCCAAATCTTGGACACTGGCATAGTAAAAGAAAAACTATTAAAAAGCTATGGCAATATTTACAAAAGCAACATTAATAAATTGAAATAGATTTTTTAAAAATCAGGTCTTCTCAGCCTGACCAGGCTAAAGTCCTTGAAAACATGCATCGACATTGGGGCAACTAGCTGAGTATCAAAAATTCATCTACGGAAACACATATCAAATCAGGATTTGATGACATTGAATGATATCGTTGACAATTTAACCTATAATAAATTGCACAGAAGCAATGGCAGAAGCAACATGGTAAAGCAGAATCATGAATAAGTTGCTTTAGTAGCTTGGCAGTGCACACTACTGTAAACCATACTGGACCAGAAAATCTGAAGAGTTCTAGTAATATTTATGCTACTAACTTCAGCCTTTGGAAAGACATTTTACCTCTGAAACATGAAGATGATACTTGCCCTTTGTGCACTATAAGGCAAAAAATTTGAGACTTACAACCAAGAATTTCTTGAAACACATTTGAGAAACATTGGAGCTCATTTTTAAGGAAAATAGCAACTCTTCCTAAAGACATCCCTATTTCTAAAACGTCTACTGAAGTGGGTTGGCCCACTGACTTGGCAAGAACATGAGTAAAGCTCTTAACTTTCATAACATAATCATAATCCTGCCTCCCTCATGTCTGGTGTCCAAAATGTACGGCTTTCACATTATCCAACATCATAGAGTAGCTGCAGGATGGGCACTTGTTAGTTCAATCACGAGTTGTCCATGAGCCAGTACCTGCCAAGGGCTGGCTTAAGACATCTGATATTTGAAGAAGACAGGCTAAGGGCATATTAAATACCCTTTCTTCTAAATTTCCCAAGCTTTATTACATTTTAAGTTAGACCATCAGGAAGCAACATTCTTAGACCAAATTATCTCGGTTCTCCATAGAACTGCCTTCACTAATTAATAATACAAGCTTTTGCCCTGAGCCCTTATGGAGGGTCGATATAAAAAATGTCTCATCAATATTTCTGTAATTTTTGTAAAGCTGTAGCCAGGCAGTGCCCACTATGCTCACAAACATCAATTTTCAAAAGGTCCATAGAAATATACCTTATTTAACTTAATTCCAAGAAAAGGTTTGTTTCTGTCTGTCTGCCAGTGGACATTAGGTAACTAATGTTTCCTTTTTGCCTTAGACGTCAGGGAATGCAGAGCAAAATTCATACATATCTTAGAAATTAATTCACACTGAGTGCGTGACCTAGCTCTTCATGATGTTTCTTTTAGATAGTTTCTTCTGTTCCAAACATCAACTACTCAATTTACATTGTTTAACACGTAAGCTGATTTCTATCTTTTGCAAGTCTTGAAGGCAAACAGATGAGGAAACCAACATTAATGAACACTTACTCTGAAAATGTGTTTCTCAATAAAAAAAAAAAAAAAACCCAGCGCTGTCGAGTCCATTCCGACTCATAGCGACCCTGTAGGACAGTGTAGAACTGCCCCATAGAGTTTCCAAGGAGCTCCTGGTGGATTTGAACTGCCGGCCCTTTGGTTAGCAGCCGTAGCACTTAACCGCTATACCACCAGGGTTTCCTTCTCAATAATAGAAAAAAAAATCATCTAGGTAGCAAAGCTAATAAATGTCAGAGCTCATATTTGAAACTACTTTTTTTTTGTTTTTATCCAAAGCACATGCTCCTATTTATAACTCTTCTATGCCTCTGACTCTTAATTAATTAATATTAATGTAATTATTATCATAAGCTTATTTTGAGCTGGATTGTTAAGCAAATTAATTCATTAAATACCTATTCCACTTTGCAGTATTGTTGTGAAGATAAAATTAAGAACATGAAAGCACTCTGAAAGAATTTTAAAATGGTATACAAATGCTAGGTTTTTTGTTTTCTACTACCCTGTTACATTGATACTGTAAGATTTAAATTACTATATTAAAATCTATTGGTTGTATGTAAGTAAGTACTTCCAAATCTTTAGTACTTGACTATTCACCCTATTTAGCGTTCAATAAAGATTTTTAAACTAGAAAGCAAAAAGGGGTTTTGGTAAAAGTCCTTCAGACATAAAACACTTTACTGAAATTCAATGATGAATGCCAGCCTAAACTAAACTTCAGCTCATAAATTCTGGTAAAAAAAAAAATCCTTATACCATACCTACAGCACCTTTCTGCAAGCCATCTAAAGCCCAAAAGCGAAAACCAAACCTTTGCCATCAAGTTAACTCCGACTTATAGTGACACTTTGGGGCACGGTAGAACTGCCCCATAGGGTTTCCAAGGCTATAAATCTTTATGGAAGCAGACTGCCACATCTTTGTCCCGCAGAGCATTTGGTGGGTTGGAACTGCCAAACTTTCAGTTAGCAGCCGAGCACTTATCCACTGTGACACCAGGCCTCCTTCATTTGAAGCCATGCATTTGAAAATCCTACAGTGACCCTCTGACCTACAAACAGGTATTTTGTACCGTAGGTCTGTCAAAGGAGGGGGATAGAGAAACTGTTCCTTTCTTACCACCAGAGAAACAGCCACAGACTATGAAATGATCAACTGATTCTCAACACAGATGAGAAACTTCCCTTTGCTCTTCATTTCTGCCAGAATCCTCAGCCAATATTAAAGTGCAAACTCATCATATTTGATCCTATTTCATTAAAAAGTTTCTCTCTCTCTTCTCATTCCAGCTCTTTATCCTTCCAGAATATGACTTTCGCTATTTTAGCTCATGACACTAATTATATTTTTCATTTTGTATGTTAGTCCTATATCCTTTAGCTTGTCAGTTAAAAAAAAAAAAAAAAATTAAAAACATACTGCATTAGAAACCATGAATATTCTTCTAAGCTTCAACTGCAAGTGTTGCATAATGAAAGCATCACTATAATGGGAAGATTTCAATGCTGCTTCATTATCAAGAAGGTAAACAACTCAGGAAATCCCTTCAGTAAGACACTGAGCAAACAATAGACAAAATATTTTCTGTATATTATTTTTAACTTAATGAATTGCAATATCTTCTGCTAGCCCTTGTCCATGCTTTATAATTACTGGTGGTTGGTGTGAGGGGTTTTTCTTACTTTAATTTGCACTCCTAGAGGTCCTTGGACATTGACTATATCACATGGTAAGAAATGTCATGTAGGCTTCTGGTGATCTATAAATTATAAATACAAATAAAATACTAGTAACATTTTACCCTTGGAATCAGGGTGATAAGACAGTTTCAGGCAGTCACTACACTCTATTAGAGAAGTGGTAGAAAGAAAAGCTGGGATTGCAGACATTAGAAGTACCATTCCTTTCTGAAAGGAGCAACTCTAATTCCAAAGAGGAAATTGGGAGGGAGCTGCCTATTGACCAACGCTGGCACATCAGCGTGGAAAGATTCATGGGCCTCCCTTAAAGTCGATGTAAGCACAGTGTTGGGGGAATGGTCTGCCTCAATGTCTCCCATCAAAACTGCCTAAGTAAAGGCCTTAGGCCCAGAGCATTCTCTGATAAGGAGGTTGGGAGTTGAATTGCCTTCTCTCTCCCAATTCCTTCCCCATATCACAGAAGCCTTCCCCCTGTTCTGGGTACACAGTAACTTTCTTTGTCTCTTGCACATGTGCAGGTGCCACAAAGCACCTGGGCAAACCGAATTCTATATCTGTTTCTGGCGAGGAGGGAATGGGGTCTCTCATGTTATGGCGCAAGTAGGGGGACGTGCCAGATTTTAAGAGCAGGCATCAAGGGGTGGACAGAAGGGGAAACAGGTTTTCTGAGGCTGAGCATGAGTGCCCTTATGTGGTCCAGTAGTTCACTACAGTTTGCTAAGTCACTCTTATGTAAGTTCCTGGCAGGTAGCCACTGTTGTCCACCACCATTATAAAACCTCTGCTCTCCCACTGTGGGGCACAGAGATCTGCTTTGGCCCTGCAGCCACCCAGGACTTGGCCTCATGTGTAAGTCTCCCTAATAAATTCCTTTGCTACCACATTGGAGTTGCCCACCTCTTTCTTCGGTCTCTCAGCACCCTTCATTTTTGGAGGCAAGTTTTATGTTACCGCTCCATGCCTGGACACACAGAAGGAGTAGCAAAAAATAAAGAAGCATGGGCGTATACTTGTCAGGTTCTCTAAAAGCAGAGCCTGAGGCAGAGATTTGGATGCAATCTGTAAAGGAGAGGAGGAAGCAGAATATAGAAAGGGAAGGAGCCAAGAAAGGATTTCTTTTGTCTCAAGTGAAGTCTAGCCTTGGCCTGACGCTTGAAGTAGGTAAGGCCCTAGGTCAGGGGCAAGCAGACTTTTTCTGTAGAGGGCAAGATAATCTTTTTTGCAACTACTCAACTCTGCCATTATAGTGTGGAAGTAGCCACAGACAATAAAATAAATGAGCATGACTTTGTCACAATAAAAGTTTATTCACAAAAACAAACAGTGGGTCAGATTTGGCCCATAGACCATGGTTTGTTGACACCTGTGCTAGAGTATAAATGACACCACAGAGCTGCTGCCTTCTCCCCACCCCAAAGGGCAAGGATTTTGGCCTTTTGTATCCTGTACCTGTCAGTGATCAGCTATGGAGCTGGGGTAGTGGTGATTCATAACCTCCCAGACAAGGTGACTCCTGTTAACTGTGTCAGTGGTTCTCAAACTTCATTATGAATCGGAATTACCTGAAGGGCTTGTAAAAAGAGATTGCTGGACCGTATTCCTAGAGTCTGTCATTCAGTAGTTTGGAATGGGGCCTGAGAATTTGCATTTCAAACAAGTTTCTAGGTAATACTGATTCTGCTTGTCCGGGGACCACAATTTAAGACCACTGAGCTTGGACAATCCTCCAGAGGAGAGCACAGCTGTGAGCCTTAGCAGGCAACACTCACAATGACTGAAGGACAGAGGCACTGGCCTGGTAAAGGGGATCTAGGCAGGGCATCAACAACATCCAGTACAATACTTCAACCAATTTGCAACATGGAAGGAATCAGACTTTAAGAACATATCTCTGAATAAGGCAATATGTTTATTCACAACACATTCTCTTTTTGATGAGGTTGCTCGTTCTTGAGCTGTCCTTCTTGCCTAACCTAATCTGATCCAACTGTTTCTTAACAGTGAGTTATATCCTTCTAAGCATCGTAATTATTTATATGTGTTTTCCGCCACACATTTGTTGATGCATCCTTTGGTACTATTTGGTGTACTAATCTTTGTTAGCTTATAAGCTCCTTGAGAGAACAGACTATGTTTTCTCCTAACTTTATAATGAACACTACCAAGGGAAGAGAATTCTATACACTTCATAGCTGCTTTGACTCAATATTTCCCTAGGGAGAATGAAACTGGTAGCTTACAGAAACTAAGGGTTTCCTTATTTAGTCCCTCTCATAACTTCTGTCTTGTTCTTTGCTTATATTCATATTATCATAAAATATATTCCCAGACAATTGACTTTAAGAGCAAAAACATTGAATCTCTCACTAAATTTGTCCTTGTACATATTACAGCCCCAGTATTAATGTCTTCCCTCGAGCACTCTAATTCTAGATCATAGATTCGTTGCAAGGAGAACAAAGCACAAAGAAAAATCTTAATTTATGCCTTATGAAGTCAGTTTTCTGAGACTCCTATAGTTTGAGAGCAAAAAAATAGATCACTGTGTCCTGGACTGAGTATCTAAATCTTACCTTTATCTTTCTAAATATCCTTCAAGGCAAAACAGAGAAATGTGGCTTGGAATTATGACTGGTTAAACCAGTTTTTAGAGTGAAATAAGTCTACCTGAAGAGTAATAATTGATGGAGTTATCTCAGTCTCAAGTGTTCAAACCCCAACATATATACACACACACACACATACACACACACACGCACAGTGGGCCAAGGAAAACCCAATCAGGATATAAGCCCAAGTAGCCAGAGCTGGAGATTGGGGACTGAAAGGCTGAATAAAATGAGGGATATTATATTCTGGTGTCCAAAGCAATATAAGCTACAGTAGCAAGTCCAAACCAAAGTATTTTAGGTAACATTCAGAGTCAAAAATCAAGGAAACAAAGTAGAAACATCAAGACCAGAAAGCAAGAGCCTGATCATAACCCACAGATGAAGTGAAGATCTAAATAAAATACCAGGAGGAATTAGGTCAGAGCAGGTGATTAATGCAAAGGGAGAGGGGTAGGGTAGACATAGGTGATAAATAAAAGAGGATAAATGTAGGTGATGTGCACCGCTTTCCTTTATTGCTCAGTAGATGTGGGGGACATAAATTAAAAATCCAGGTAAATGCATTATTTTGTAAGATTGAATATTAACATACATAATTTACAACCCAGGAACACTGCTCCAGGTATATAAGCTAGAGAAACTTACAAATGTGCACTAACAGATATGAATAAGAATGTTCAAAACAATATTGTTCATAAAAATAAAAAATAAAAAAAACCCTGGAAAAAACCCTAAGTATTCACAGGAGAATGGATATATTGTGGTATAAATGCATAATAGATCACTATACTTCAGGGGAAATAAATGGTCTGCAGTTGCATGCAACAACATGAATGAATCTTAAAAATATTGTGCTGAGTGGAGAAAGTCAATCTTTTAAGTCTTGCTTCCCAGTCAGCTATAGAAAGCTGCAAGGGAACGTCACTCTCATCCTAACGACAACATCAAAAGTCAGGTATTATGTAAAATCATAACTTTTCTTGAACCCATCAGGGAGCAGAGGTCATAAGGTAACTATAAGAACTGAATTCTTAAAAGAGGCAAGCCCCTCCAAGGAGACACAGGGCATAGAAATTGTTTTACCTGTGCCAGAACACAAGAGAACAAGGGGGCAACCTAGAAGAAGGTAAGAAGAAATCAGCTAAAATTATTTAAAAATTCCTGCAGGCCAAGTGTGGGCTAGCATATATATTTAGAATAACTAGGAACTCCAGACACAAGGGTAGCTTATAAAAAAAACTCACATACAAAATCTTCTCCACAGCCTCCAGCATATGATCCCAGGAAAGATTAGAGGCAGGACAGGAAGCCAGAGAGATCTCCATTCAGCAGTGCGGATAGGGAAGAGGTGATAGTTCAGTCACAAAACACAACCCAGAAATTTGTTGTTTTTGTTGGATGCCATCGAGTCGGTTATAACTCATAAAAACCCTATGAACAACAGAAGAAAGTACTGCCCAGTCCTGCGCCATTCTTGAAATCGTTGCTCTACTTGAGCCCATAGTTGCAGCCACTATGTCAATCCATCTCATTGGGGGTCTTCCTCTCTTTCACTGACCCTCTGCTTTACGAAGCATGATGCTACTTTGAGGAGGCAGCTCTTCCCCAGTCATATTTTTAGTGACTTCCAACCTCAAGGGCTCATCTTCCAGCACTATATCAGATAATGTTCCGTTGCTATTCATAAGGTTTTCACTGACCAGTTTATTCAGAAGTAGACCACTAGGCCCTTCTTCCTTGTCTTTCTTAGTCTGGAAGCTCCACTAAATCTGTCCACCATGGGTGACCTTGGTGGTATTTGAAATGCCAGTGGCATAGATTCCAGCACCACAGAAACACACAAGCCCCCACAGCACAACAAACTGACAGATGAGTGGTGGAACCCAGAAATAGAACCACACACATACGGTCAATTCATTTTTTATGAAGGAGAAAAAGCAATCATAAATCCTGCTGGGAAAATTGGATAACCATTGGCAATTTTTTAAAAAAATAAAATAAAAAAGAACGTAATCCATACATTACAGTCTACGCAAATATCAACTTGAAAAGATCATAGACTTAAATGTAAGCTCTAAAACTAGAAAACTTCTAGAAGAAAACAAGAGAAAAATCTTTGTGTTCTTGAAATAAACAATGATTTCTTAGTTATGACACCAAAAGCATAATCCAAAAAGAAAAAAACTGAACTTTATCAAAATTAAGAACTTCTACCCTTCAAAAGACAATTTCTGGATAATGAAAAGTCTAGACACTGACAGGAAGAAAATACTTCCACATCACCTAGCCAATAAAGAACTCATATCCAGATTACATGTATACAATAACAAATAAATCACTAATGCCGCATTCTTCTTCATAGAGTCCAGCTTCTCAGGTTATTTGCTCAGCATATAGATTGAATAAATATGGTGAAAGGATACAACCATGACGCACAACCTTCTTAACTTTAAACCACACATTACTCCCTAGCTCTGTTCAAACGACTGCCTTTTGGTCTAAGTACAGGTCTCTCATGAGCACAATTAAGTGTTCTGGAATTCCCATTCTTCACAATGTTATTCATAATTTGTTATGATCCACACAGTTGAATGCCTTTGCATAGACAATAAAACACAGGTAAACATTTTCTGGCATCCTCTGCTTTCAGCCAGGATCCATCTGACATCAGCAATGATATTCCTCATTCCATGTCCTCTTCTGAGTCCACCTTTAATTTCTGGCTGTTCCCTGTTAATCTACTGCTGTAATTGCTTTTGAACGATCTTCAGCAAAATTTTACTTGTGTGTGATATTAATTATATTGTTTATAATTTCTGCATTGTTGGGTTACCTTTCTTTGGAATGCGTACAAACATGAATCTCTTCCAGTCAGTTGGCCTGGTAGCTGTCTTCCAAGTTTCTTGGCATAGACAAGTGAGTGCTTGCAGCACTACATGCATTTGTTGAAACATCTCAGTTGGTAGAGGCTTGTTTATCACTAATTCTTTGAGGGCTGATTAGACCTCTTCCTTCAGTAGCATTGGTTCTTGATTATATGCTACCTCCTGAAATGGTTGAATGTCGACCAATTCTTTTTGGTACAGTGACTCTGTGTACTCCTTCCATCTTCTTTTGATGCTTTCTGCATCATTTAGTATTTTCCCTGTAGAATCCTTCAATATTGCAACTCAAAACTTGAATTTTTTCTTCAGTTCTTTCAATTTGAGAAAGGTTAAATGTGTTCTTCCCTTTTTGGTTTTCTATTTCCAGGTCTTTAAACATGTCATTATAATACTTTGTTTTCTTGAGCTGCCCTTTGTACATTCCACGTTCCAATTATTAATGGCTTTTGCAGCTGTTCCTTCTCATTTTGAGTAGTGCCCCATCAGCAAATAAAGGTTCTGAAAGCAGGTCATTATAAAGTTAAACATAAACTTATCATACAACTTAGAAATTCCACTCCCAGATATTTCCCGAGTGACATACAAACCTATGTTCAAACAAAAAAGGTGCACACAAAAATTTATAGTACCTTTATCTGTAAGTGCCAAAATCTAGAAATAGTACAATTGGCCCTCAACTAGGGAGTGGATAAACCTAACTGTGGTGTATCCATACAATAGAATACTAATAAAAAATAAGATGGAACCAACACTTGATACAGAGAACATCACTGAATTTCAAATACGTTATACCGAATCAAAGAAGTCATAGTTGCCATAGTCAAAAAGCTACCTACTGTATGGTTCCATTTAAACGACATTCTTACAAAGGTAAAACTAAAGGGACAGAAAACAAATCAGTGGTTCCCAGGGAGTAGGGTGGGAGATGGGTGAACTAAAACACTGCACTGGGAATATTTTGGGGGTACGGAACTGTTCTTTATCTTGATTGTGGCAGTGGAAACATGGTTGAATAAATTTGTCAAAACATGAAGACCTGTAAAGAGTGAAAGTACTGTATGTAAATTATACCTAAATTTTTAAAAATAGAAAAAAAAAAAAGAAATACTCCTCCCAAAATCTAATAGTGATATCTATATTATACTGTATTTGGTTCACAAAACACACAAATACAAAATGAGGAATACATGGCTGAATATGCACCCATGTAGAAATAGGTATAAATTCAATATGAATAAACACTTCAGCAGAGTTGACCAAAAAGCCAGTTTGGGCTTAGCAGATACATAGAATTCATAATCAGGAAAGGACTAGTAGTACCCTATTTTTCTGTATAACCGAAATGACATCTGGGGCAATAATTCAGTTCTGGTGCCAGGTAGTAGGAGGAATATGAACCATGTAGTACCGCCTACAAAGGGAATAGTCTTTATCCAGCCAGTGTGAATTTGCTGTCACTGAGGGGAAGTCAGTTCAGTGCTAAACTTCTTAAACTTCTCTTCCTTTACTATCTGAAATTAGAGTACATAGACAAGCAGTTGACCGTACTTTTACTGAACCTCTATATGTGCCTGATGGTTGACAAAGCACAAACCTAATAATGACCTTCTCCCATAGCTTTGATACTCTGTGTGGGAGTTTTGTTTTGTTTTGTTTTTATGATATATATGTTATATTGTATGTTGATACGATTTATGTTTTATATATGAAACTTTGGCTCTCCCTTTGCATATATGCATGCTCTCCTTACGTGTTTCCTTAATAACTTATGATTCATTCACTCATTTGTTAACTAATTAGCTCAACTGCATTTATCAAACACGTGTGTGACTCAACTTGCTAAGTGTTAAAACCCGTTGCCGTCAAGTCAAGTCCGACTCATAGCAACCCCACTGGACAGAGTAGAACTGTCCCACAGGGTTTCCAAGAAGAGTTGGTGGATTCAAACTGCTGACCTTTTGGTTAGCAGCCGGGCTCTTAACAACTATGTCACCATAACAGTGGCAACGGGTTTGGTTTGCTTGATGTTAAAGGTACAATAATGATTACTAACATTTATTTCACTACAATTTAATTGCATTTGTCCTTTATAGCTAACTCTGATCATAGAAAGATACGTTGTTGATTTCTTTTTCTAGCTCATAGCTTTTATTAGTGTAACTGCTATTGTTGTTGCTAGTGTAACTGTTGTTGTTGTTAGGTGACATTGAGCTGATTTTGACTCTTAGTGACCATATGTGATGGAATAGAATAGCACCATAGGGCTTTCTAGACTGCAACCTTTATTGGATCAGGTTGCCTGGTCTTTCTCCCAGGGAACTGCTGAATGAGTTCAAACTGCCAACCTTTAGGTTAGCAGCCAAGGGATTATGCCACCAGGGTTCCTTATTAATGTAACTAGTATACATAAATCTCCTTCACCATACACACACACACACAACTAAAATGGCTGTTTTCTCTTTTTTTCTCGTGAAAATCTACTTGGGCTTAAAAATCATCTTTTTCATGAAGTTTTCTCCAACTGTCTTAGCTGAAAATGACCTCTCCCTGTTTTCTTTCCTTTAATATAGGGGGTATTCTAAAAGGTGTGGTAGGAGGGTAGGAGAATGACCAGGGATAATGCTATAACTCAAAACTAGTCGTTGTAAAGCTGTTACTGCTCTCAAACCCAATGGCACAGGGGCAGAAAGCGTTACCAGAAGAAGAAAAAAAAGAGAGTCATATACAGATGACCACTTTGAGAGCAGCAGTAACCTGTGTTTAAGGGACACAACCAGCCTGAAGAGACTCCACACAGAGGGAGCCAAGGGAACCTCCCCGGCATCTCTCATTTGGGCTCTCCTTGGCCAAGTCCAACCAAAGGCCTGGGGTGTGGGGAGCCAGATAATCTCACCCATACAGATTAGAAAGTGGTGAAGGATGGAGAGTGAATCTAGAAGTGCAAAGAGAAAGTTGGCAGGGTGTTAAGTATGGCCTTTTTCAGTCATCTTTCTCTCTACTGAGTAGAGTCTTTCAATCTAAAGACTTTGGTCCCAATTCAACTCTGAGAAATTTTTTCCTGTTATTTCTCTTACAACATCTTCCTCTCCTGTTTTTTTCCCCCCTTGCCTTCTGAACACGTTATTTTCTGTTTCTGGAATACCTCGTTTTTTTTTTGTTGTTAGCTTCATTAAATTGTAAACTTCTCGAGGGCAGAGCCCACAGATTATTTATATGTCCCTTACAGCACAGCAGTTTGAACATAAATGACACTACAAAAATGAGCACTAAATTGAATAAAATCTAAATAATTTTCACTTTAAGTGTTGTTTAGATCATGAGAACTTAGAAGAGAAAGGCTTGCAGTAACATTTACAAAGGTTTTTCTGCTTCAATTTTGTTTTGAAAGCCACAGCGGTACAGAAAAGAACCCTAGGGAATATTATTAAATTTTTGAATTAGGATGAGGAATGACTGTATACCCCATTGATTGATAGCAAAATATAAAAAACATTTAGCTGTTTAATAAAGAGGTACTAAACAAACAATACGGCACTGGGTTTTTTAAACAAACAATGGGGGTAGTGGTGGTTTAGTGGTAGAATTCTTGCCTTCCATGTGAGAGACCAGAGTTCAAGTCCCAGCCAAAGCACTTCATGCACAACTGCTACCCGTCTGTCAGTGGAGGCTTGCATATTGCTGAACAGCTTTCAGTAGAACTTCCAAAATAAGATGAGCTAGTAAGAAAGGCCTGGTAATCTACTTCCAAAAATTAGCCAATTAAGACCTTATGGATCACAATTGTCCAATCTCTAGCCCATTATGGACAGGGCAGCATTTTCCTTCTGTTGTGAATGGGTTTATCATGAGTCAGGGACAGACTCAATGGCATGTAGTAAAAAAAACACTAATAACTAAAAAATTATTGCACTTAAACTTAATCTGAAATTCACTTGGGGTCTGTGTTACAGCTTAAGTAATGTGATTTAATCCATTGGTTGTCGTTGTTGTTGTTAGGTGCCGCCGAGTTGCTTCCAACTCAAAGCAACCCTATGTATAACAGAATGAAACGCTGCCTAGTCCTGAGCCATCCTTTATCGTTGTTATGCTTGAGCTCATTGTTGCAGCCACTGTGTCAATCCACCTCGTTGAGGGTCTTCCTCTTTTCCGCTGACCCTGTACTCTGCCAAGCATGATGTCCTCCTCCAGGGACTGATCCCTCCTGACAGCATGTCCCAAGTATGTAAGATAGAGCCTCGCCATCCTTGCTTCCAAGGAACACTGGTTGTACTTCTTCCAAGACAGATTTGTTCGTTGTCTTGGCAGTCCATGGTATATTCAATATTCTTCACCAACACCACAATTCAAAGGCGTCAATTCTTCTTCGTACTTCCTTATTCATTGTCCAGCTTTCACAGGCATATGATGCATTTGAAAATCCATTGGTAAGATCTCATATTATTACCTTTCTTTTGTTAAAATCTTTAGTTTTTTCCAATGTCTACAAGATATTAAATTACCAATTAAGTTGTTTTGTCAGAGGAGAATGGATGATATATATTCCTATACTCTTTAGTGTCAGGAAAAGCCACCAAGGTTTAAATTCTAATTTTACCACCCACTAGCTGATTGAATTTGGTATATTGTTGCCTCTGAACCTCAGATTCCTCATCTCCAAATTGTTCCAGGCACAAATATAACCAGTAGATTGCATGAACAGAACTCAGAGGAGACAATGAGGAACACCCCAGTCATTCAACTGGGCATTTGAACCCATTGTATGGGGTTTGTTCTTTCCTTGTCATTAGATGAAATCTTAGGCAGTCCCCCCAGTTTCTCCACTCACTGTTAGATGATTATACAACCAGGATGGATTACCCAGTAAGCAAGGTATGCAGGGGCTTACTTGTGCTTACTTACTAATCTGTAGTGCAGTTTCACCTGTTTTTCACCACATCTTTGAAATTGTGCACTATGGATTAGTAAGCATATTGCTTGCTGGTTGTCCATTTCAGTATAATAATCCTCCAGAAGTCATTTGAAGTTAAACCTTCTTCCCTCCTCATTCAAGAAGATGGTGAGAGCTGCTTCTTACTTCCCCACCACTTTCCTACCACTTCCTGAACTACATAGGCTCCTCCAGACAAGAAAAAGAAAAGAAGCAAGGGTAGGAAAGGTATTACTTGTTGACATTAATAATCTACCTTTGGTTTCCTCTAGACTTGATGGGAGATTAAATTTCAGTCTCACTGGACTTGGCAGAAGTTTTAAGCTATTTTTCTTGGGTTCTTCATGGACAGCATCATTATTGGGATCTTTGACCTGAGCTCCCATAACTAGAGTAATGCCTCATCTTCCTGGTCCCTTACAATCCTCTCATCTGAGTGGTCCTTTCTACATAGACTCTCCTTTTTGTGGACCCATCACTACTCCCTCTGGAGAAGATCATTTTAAAACAGCTTGGGCAGATTTTATCTCTTGATTGGTGCACGTCTGGTCCCTCAGCAACACTTACCTGTCATTTGACCAGACAAACTCCAGGAGTTCAAGCTTTCCCATTGCTCCTCCTCGCTCTGCTATGGATCCAAATAACCAACAATGGCCTCTTACCTTTAAGTTTTTCTAGGCTTGACCCCTGGCTGCCTATGTGGTTTTCTTGAAGTTCCGTTCACTCAGATTGGAGCGAATGTGGACAAAGTAAGGAGTGGAATGAAAGAAAATGCCTCAGCACTCCAATGGCTTTTCCAGATACATTCTCTAATGGCCACCTCTTGGTTCTTTTAAAGGAGGTTGTTGATTCAAGGGTTACAATGCTGGTGTTTGAATCCTTTTTGGTAAATCCTGCATAGATGATTTGGTACATCAATCCACTATATGGGAACACTTGCATCTGCTGATTTGGGGCCACAGCCAAAACTGAGGCAGGAACAGTTCCTTCTTAACGTCTTGTAACCCATAATAGAGACTCAATATATGATCATCTGGCAGTAATGTGGGTGGGAGAAAAGTTTAATACAATATAGAATAAGCAAACACTACAGAATAAGGTAACAGAAAGATAAAACTAGCAGGGTGCAGGAAACAGTTAAAGGTCTGAACAAATCCCTGTTGGGGAAAGTTAGATAAAGAGCAGAATAACAACACTAATGTTAATAAATAAATAATAATAAAAACCCATTGCCATCAAGTTGATTTCGACTCATAAGGACCCCATAGGACAGAACAGAACTGTCCCATAGGATTTCCAAGTTAATCTTTATGGGAGCAGACTGCCACATCTTCCTACCATGGAGACACTGGTGGGTTCAAACAGCCAGCCTTTCAGGTAGCAGTCAAGCACTTAACCATTGTGCCACTAAAAACTAGTGCCACTAGTGCTCCATAAATAATAGTTGCTAGTTATTGTGCGTTTACTTTCTGCTAAGCACAGTGCTAATGTTTTATAAACAGGATATCTTTTAAACTTCAGGAAACTCTGTGAATTAAGTATCATCATTCCTACAATTCACATAAGGAATCCAAGGCTGAGACAGTCTAAGCAACTTTCCCAAGGTCATGCTTTTCTGATATTATATATAGTTTGCTGAATACCTATATATTTATGCACAAGTATTTGATGTCCTCCTGAAGTCCCACGTAAAGAACACTAATATATTGCCAAAACAGGACTCTGAACTTGTGGGACCCAAATAATAATCACAACCAAGTTCCTGGAGCCCAGAGTGCCCAGGTGTCTAAGTTGCAAAGATACTTTCAGTTTCTTTTCTAAAATAAAATACTTTCAGTTTGTTTTCTAAAATAGGAGTTCTTTTATAATATAAAGTGTAACTATAAGTATGAATAGGCTTGATTTCGTTACTATCCAGACACCTCTTAACTAAGATCATCTAAGATATAAGTTCAATATAAGTTAAATCACTTATAACTAGATTTTTTTTTCCATTTATGACACTATTTAGTCTCTTAGCCCCTTTTCTGATTTAAGGAAAACCCATATTTAATAAGTAGGAAGAAAATCACATACGTGAAACATAAGCTGCCAATCATTTTATGCCAATAACTAACTCTTGCTTGCAGAACTTCATGACATTATGTTTCCAGTGGTTCTTTGTGATTTGATGAAAACTTCTTTGAGTTTTCCTTCTTTGTTCCCCATAGTGGTTTCCAAGATTCTTTTGTTTCTTGTGTATCTTGTTGCCTATTAGCTATATTCGTTAATTTGCTCTTTGAGACATCAAATTTACTTTTTTTATGTTAGTCATCAGAAAAGAAAATAAGTAGAGAGATTAGCCTGATCTTACCACACTTGGAAGTACTGAATATGTTTAAATTTAAAAACTAAAATCAACACCCTGGGCCCATGACCCTCAACTGCCAAACCAAAACCAAACCCGAAACCCACTCCTCCTCTGTTCTCTGAGTAACAAATGGCTCCTTCTGCTATTTACTCAAACCAAAAAAATGGGCGTCATCCTTAACTCTGGGCCCTCTCCCCTGCTTCTACATGAAATCACCTCCATGTCTTGTCTACCCAACAACAAAATACATTTCACATATCTCCACCTGCTCCTACCGTCACAGAAACCACCTGGTCCAAACCGCTAGCATCTTTCCCAGCCTCCAAAGTAGTCACTCTACTTTTGTTCTTGCTCCCACCCCAATTCATTCCTCCAAAAACAGAAGGAGCTTTTAGAAATGTGAGCTAGAACTAGTTGAAATAGGAGGACTTCCCGAGACTATTGCCCCAAGAGACTCTTTAAACGAACTGAAACTGTCCCCTGAGGTCACCTTTTAGCTAAAGAACAGATTGGCTCACAAAATAAAGAATATTACTCTTGAGTACTGTGCTCCTTAAAAAAAACCCATCTATATGAGACCAAATGGTCAACAGAGAGAGAGAAAATGGTCAACAGTTACTTTAAAAACAAAGATGAAAAGGTAAGGGGGCAGGGAAACTAGATTACTGGAAACGCAGCAATCATAACGGAAATAATGAGAATGTTCATGCATTCTGAAGAATGTAACCAATGTCACTGAACCATTTGAGTAGAAATTGTTGAATGAGAACATAATCCGCTGTATAAACTTTCATAGAAAACACACAAAAATATTATTTAAAAAAATGTGAACTGCATTGCTTTGCACCCCTATTAAAAGCTTTCAAAAACTTCCTATCTCACTTATATAGAAGTGCAAGAAGAATAAAATCTAATCGCTGTAAAATGATCTACCAGACCCTACAGAATCTTACCTCCTATTATCCCTCCAATCATATGCTGACCTTTTTCTTCTAGCTTCTACCCCCATTTGTAAATGTTTGTGTGTTTGGTGTGATGTTTCTTTCCCCCAGTAGACTGTGAGTTACATCAAGGGAGACCAAGATGATTTTCTCCATCATCCATCATCTGTCTGCAGCAAAACACCTGGAATATAGGTTCTCAGTAAATTTTTGTTGAATTAATAAATGAATTTAGATAAGCGTTACTCTAATTAATAAGAAATACCTTATGTTACATGCAACCAGTGAAATGAATGTTACAAGGATCATGGGAAAATGTTTACAATATATTATGTGGAAAAAGCAAAATAGGAAATGTTGTATTGTACTTAACATTTACAACGTACACACGTTGTAAATATGCATAACATTTACGATATGATTGAATTCATTGGAACACAGAACAGACCTCCATGTTGTTTAAAATCAATCCTGGTTATAAAGGGAGGGGAAACTATTTTAACTGTTACACTGAGGCCTGCCTTCTGAAGTAGGAATTAGCATTTGCCTTAGGAGCAGATGATTCCTTTGTCTGGAAGGGAATGTTTGGAAGAGTCCTTGGTTACACTTGGTGAAACAAAAATCCTCATCTGAATTGAGGAGATTTGTGGAGCTAAACTGCTCTCCACAATACTGAGCTTGTCTTTAGTGGAAGCAGAGTCACATCCTTGCCACTTTCAGCAAGCAAGGTTGTGTCATCTGCATAGTGCAGGTCATTAATGAGTCTTCCTCCAATCCTGATGCCATGGTCTTTTTCATATAGTCCAGCTTCTCAGATTATCTGCTCAGCAAACAGATTGAATAAGTATGGTGAAAGGACACAACCCTGACACACACCTTTCCTGACATTATACCACGCAGCATCCCCTTGTCCTGTTCAAACAACTGCCTTTTGGTCTATGTACAGTTTCCTCATAAGCACAATTAAGTGTTCTGGAATTCCTATTCTTTGCAATGTTATCCATAATTTGTTATGATCCACATAGCTGAATGCCTTTGCATGGTCATTAAAACACAGGTAAACATCTTTCTGGTATTCTCTGCTTTCAGTCAGAATCCATGTGACAACAACTCTGATATCCCCCATTCCAAGAACTCTTTTGAATCCAGCTCGAATTTCTGTTAGTTCCCTGTTGATGTACTGCTGCAACCACTTTTGAATGATCTTCAGCAAAATTTTACTTGTGTGTTATAGTAATGATATTGCTTGGTAATTTTTGCATTCTATTGGATCCTCTTTCTTTGGAATAGACATAAATACGGATCTCTTCAAGTCAGTTGGCCAGGGAGCTGTCTTCCAAATATCTAAGCACAGATGAATGAGTGCTTCCAGTGTTGCATCTGTTTGTTGAAACATCTCAATTGGTGTTACATCAGTTCCTAGAGCCTTGCTTTTCACCAGTGTCTTCAGTGCAGCTTGGATTTCTTCCTTCAGTATCATTGGTTCTTGATCATATGCTCCCTTCTGAAATGATTGGATGTTGACCAGTTCTTTTTGGTACAGTGACTCTATGTATTCCTTCCATCTTCAGTATTGCAACTCGAGGCTTGAATTTTTTCTTCAATTCTTTCAGCTTGAGAAATGCCTAGTGTTCTTCCCTTTTGATTTTCTAACTCCAGGTCTTTGTACATGTCATTATAATATTTTATTTTGTCTTCTTGAGCTGCCCTTTGAAATCTTTTCTTCAGCTCTTTTGCTTCATCATTTCTTCCATTTGCTTTAACTACTTGATGTTCAAAAGCAAGTTTCAGAGATTCTACTGACATCCATTTTGGTCTTTTTCTTTCTTTCTTTGGTCTATTATAAATGGTGTACTATACATTCTTTGTATCAGTAAAATTTATAATAAATTATGTAAACATACATATGCCCTTTTTTTTCTAGCAAGCTGATTGTTAAACATTTTTAGCGTATCACTGAATCCAGGCCACTTCTGTGGCAGGATGGAATTTTGAAACACTTAAGCATTTTTTGGGATACATAGAAAATTTGGAAAGGAGAACCTAATAGTAGGCTGCCCTTCCTGCAATAGAACAGGGTGAGGATTCCAAATATTGGTATTTGGGGATTAAAAGCGAAAGTAATTCTCAAAGACTGGGATTGTCAATACACCTGGGTTACACATACATAAATTACATGTAAGTGGACAAGGATTGGGGACTACTATGCCATGATGAAATATTGCTAGATTTGTGGCTTCATGGGTGATTCTTCTTTCTTTTATTTTAAGGATTCTTTATCATCTTGGAAAAATATAAAACATAATAAATACATAATTGTAAAGATAAGCAGTTTTGGCCTAGTAAACTAAGGAATATGCAAACTCAGACTTGAAGTCTAGCTCCCAGCTCGTAACTAACATGGGTTAAGTAGTTTGGTCTTATCGATTCTGTTTCTCCTCTCCAAAGAATAAAGTACCAATCTGGCTGACGAGGTAGCCGCGAGGAATAAGCAATGCAGTAGTTTGTCAACATAGTTTCTTAAAAGAGTGATAGATGGAGCAAAGAACACTCTACATTATAGAAATGCTAGAGGTAAAGCTAAACCGTACTTAAATATATCATGTTCCTTGGTGGTCAGCTGACATCCTTTATCTAAACTGATATTTTGAAATATCTTTGGTCTGTCTGTGGGCAATCCTTCATTAATTTTCCTAAGTGTCATCTCTGCCATTAACTTGGGAAAGTAAGAAATATATTCTAATGAGATCGTTAATTATAGAAAGTGCTTTATTTCCTGACTTGGCATCCTTATAAATCAAATGCTTTGCACTCTAAAAAAAAACAACAGAAATGCAAAGTTGTTCATTTCACAAGGCCAAAAACAACACACAAAATTTCCAGAAATACCACTATTTTCATGTTGATGATGTGGGGTCCTAAGACTGCCCTTAATAATTTGAAAGATCTCTGCCATTGTAATGACATTTGATTTTTCACATAAAATTTTACATAAATCAATGGTAATATCAAAGAGAATTACTCTGCTAGATGAAAATAATTCAATTTTGCATTTCAATAGGTATAAGAGGGTTGTAATTTACCAGGAAAAAAAAGTTATTTCTTTCAATAAGTAGCCTTTACCCTCTCATTATTTTTGTTACCTCTAATTGGTGTCAAAATGAAATCAATACCACATGCCTATTTCATAAGACTCTTCTGAGAATTAAACGATCTATGGTGCTTAGAACAGGCACACAATACAAACTATAGACATGCTGCTATTATATTACTATTATTATTATCATTCATATTGGCTATGAAAATTTGATTTCAACTCTGTACCTGCCTGGTGTTGTATTGCTAAGGTAGATTTTTACTATCTATCTCATAACTCTCTCAGGTCATCTCCCTTAGCTGAGTTCACATCTCTGACTTTCTTGTTACTTCATCCAGACTTCTCCAAGATTCTCTTGCCACCTCATAGAAATTAGAGATAGATATTTAGCCCACTAGTTTCAGCGTCCCTGGATTGTGCAAATGGTTAACAGGCTCAGCTACTAACCCAAAGAGGTGCCTGTAAAGATAAGACTAGCGATCTACTTCCATAAAATTATAGCCATTGAAAAACCCATGGAGCACAGTTGTATTCTGAAACGTGGAGTCACCATGAGTTGGAATGCCTCGACAGCAATGGGTTTGGGTTTTTTAGAGGTATGCAGGAAGTAGATCTCCTAGGGCTTTGTGAAGTTCTCTTTTTATGAAGCCCAATGATTGGACTGTGATGGCTTTTCAGGGAGTTGTCTCATGGTTAGGAATTTTATTTCTGATAATTTAACTTTATTTTTTCTTTATTCATTCTTCTTAATACTAAACACACAATATTGTTTCTACTTGGTATATTTTTAAAGAATAAATTGCCGACTGCTTTAGCATTATAAAAGTAAAAGGAATAGAAAGATTAAGTCAAAGCTCTCACAGAATTTATGTATGGCATTCCAAATCTTCCATTGTGAATCCTTCTCATCTGTCCACCACCTTATGTCAGCTACACTCTGTATCTTTTTGTGTCATTGCTGTTTCTATCATTCTGTCCTTACCACCATAAACCAAAACCCAAACCTGTTGGCACTGAGTCACTTCCATCTTATGGCCACCTGACGAGTTACAGAGTAAAACTACTCCCTAGGATTTTCTTGGCTATAATCTTTACAGAATCAGATCACCAGGTCTTTCTTCTGCAGTGTTGCTGGGTGGGTTTGAACCACCAACTTTTAGGTTAGCAGTGGTTAGTAGTTGAGCACAAACTGCTTGCACCACCCAGGGACCATCTTTACCACCACAGAAGTGGGCAAGTAATAGGGTAATCAAAATACCCCATCACTCTGGACACTGTCATGGTTGGGGGTGGGCATGTGACCAAACCAGGGCTGATCAATGTTCTTTGGAGATTGATATGGATGCTAAGAGAGAGACCACCCTCTTGTCTGTGGGATCTGTAGCAGTAAGGACAGTTCAATTCTAGACAATTCTTTCTCACCATATAGAGAAAGTTTGCCAGAGAATTCATTAGTTTCTAATTAAATGAAGTAATTAGCTTTTATGGCATTCATAATATGCCTCAAATACCACACCTAGCAGCACCTTAAAGACATTATCTTATTCAACCTTATTCAACCCTTTGAAACAACCCTGTGAATGAGTACCACATTCCCATTTGCAGATAAGAAGTTTAAGGCTCAGAGAAGCTAAGTAACTTAAACCAGTTGCCGTCAAGTTGATTCCAACTCCTAGTTACCCTAAAGGACAGAGTAGAATTTCCCCATAGGGTTTCCAGAGCTATAATCTTTATGCAAGCAGACTGTCACATCTTTCTCCCACAGAGCGGCTGGTGGAGTCAAATTGTCAACCTTTTGGTTAGCAACAGAGCACTTTAACCACTGTGCCACTAGGGCTCCTTAAGCAACTTAACCAAAACCAAATTGCCAGTAAGTGGCACAGCAAGGTTAAAAAGCAAGATCCCTGTGACTCTGAGGCCCTTTCCATCACGCCCCATGGTGATAAATAGTCTCCATGGAAATGAAAATTGTCCGGTGGCTGGAGCAACCTCTTCTCTCCCAGCGTGGAAGGTAGGTGTGCCTGCAGTGAGAGCGAAGTTGGGAAGAAGCCAAGTCTGGCTTTGGCACTGCATAGCAGAGTCACACAACTACCTTGAAATACACTCTTCCCAAGGCTGTGACCAGAGCTGTCACAGACGACCTGTTTGCTAGGCTCTTTCACCAGATAAACACATAAAAGGAACAGAGCTTACATGTTACATATAAAGATTTAAAGCAAATCCAAGCCGATAAGTAGCCACTGTGTCTTTCGAACAGTCAATTAAATCCAATGTGACAGATGTAACACACTGTGCTAAGCTCTATGTGTGGATGAGGGGCAGGAATGAAAAGTCACAGGGGTGCTGTGGGGTTACGCACAAAGCTGAGATGAACACTCCTGCCTATTCCGATGTCTAATGTCATTCCCTAGAGTTAATTTTTCTGACATAGTAGACTGACTTATCTTCCAATGATTTTCTCAAAATACAAAAACAAAACATCTTCCCCTCTAAACACATAACACAAAACCATAACAACACCACACTTCTGTCATTCGCACCTCTTTCCTCTCTTGGTAGTACAAATTCTTCCTAGACATTGCTTTGTGTGAACCAGTAAAAACAGTTTCTGTCAAGTCAATTCTGACACATGTCGCCCACATGCATCAGAGTAGGCTGTACTCTATAGAGTTTTCAATGGCTGATTTCTCAGAAGTAGATCTCCAGGCTTTTCTTCAGAGCCGCCTCTAGGTTGTCTCCAACCTCCAAACTTTGATGCACATTTGCACCACCCAGGGACACCTGCTTTGTCTGTGACTCTCCTTAATGTCCTTCTCTGCCTTCTGCCAAGCATTGCTGAAAATACACAACTGGAGTATACAATACAGACCTTTGCTCTGTCCCCTTTCCCCAGGCCTAGACAAACCCTGGTCATTGACCAGATTTTCCCTTCCAAATAGAAGGATCATTCCTTTTCCCCTACTCAGATTGCTCCTTTAAAAAACACTTTGCACAGGGGACTTCTCTGAGCTACAATTTACCAACCCCAGTACTTTGTTCTGTTGCAACACAGCTCATTCTAAAGGTCCTTTCCCTGCCTCTGGTTTTCTTAATCTGTGACCTCACAGACTGAGCCCTTCCTTCTGTTGCTACATGTGGTTCAGTGCAGAATGTACAAACAAACTGTGCTCTAGCTCAATGCAACATGCGTGCTCTCCATGTCAGCTTTGGACAAATGCTGCTCTCCCATACTGATTTTTCCTAGAAAGTCCTTACTACCTACCAGCGTTAACTGAACAATCACCATAGACCAGCCACTGGGCTAAGTGGAGCACTCCCATCTTGGGTGTCCCTCAAAGTGATCCTATTGGTTTGAGGTGATGAAGAAGTTTTAGAAATAGACAGAGCTGATGTGGTTGTACAACCTTGTGAATGTAATTGATGCTACTGAATACTTCACTTAAAAATAGTTAAAATAGAAAATTATATGTTATATCTATCTTACCAAATTAAAAAAAAAATTAAGTGATCCTATCAAATAAGTATTGCAAATGAGAAATTCATGATTATAAAGGAGAAGCAACTTAGTAAAAAGTCAAAAGCAAGTGGCATTGCTTGAACTTAAACTTCAGTCTGCTATTTCAAAGCCTATGTTTTTGTTGTTGTTGTTTGTTTGACCCCTACACTCTTGCTTCCCAGGGGAAACACTGGAAATCTGGCATCAGAAGGCCTAAGTTAAAAACCACAGTTCATCTACTTCTTTGCATAGTGGACTTGGAACTCACTCACCTTCTCAGCGGCCATTTCCTCCTGTATGACCTTCCATTCCCCCAAGCTTGCCCTGCCCTTGTTAACTTTGCTCCTTGCACCCGGAATACCCTCCTTGTTTAGTTAAGGACTACCTGCTCTTCAGCCTTCAGCCCTAATCTTCTGGAGGCTAGTTACCTCCCCCTCAAACAGGCTCCCATAAGCCTCCGGGCTCACCTCTGTTAAGTGCCTCATCAGAGTGCTCTGTAAGCATCCCATCCCTTATTTGATCTCAGCATCCCGTCAGTGTGCCTTTGAGGAGCTTCTGACTCATAGAGACCCCATGTGAAATGGTAGTGCTTCCACCATAGGGTTTCCTAGGCTACAGTCTTCACAGGAGCAGATTGCCAGGTCTTTTCTCCCGCAGAGACACTGGATGGTTTCAACATTTGAATTAGCAGCTGAGTGGATAGCCATTTTGCCCCCAGAGATCCTTATTTGAGTATATAGTCCCAATATATGTATATTTACAAATCATTTACGGTATTATTTTTCTAATATATAACACATAAATCATACAGAAAAATACAAAATTTTAATATGAGGTAAATTTTAAAAGGGATATTTTTTAAAGGCCTGTTAATTATAATGGTTTCAGACTACCTTTATTAGTTAATAATTTAGGGCACAATTTATACTTAGAGTGGGGTTCATCATTAAGAGGGTGGAGATAAATCAATATTTTGAACCATTATCTTGATACTATATTTTTCTGTGACTTCCCAGTAGATCTGATTAGATTGTTATTGTTTTGACTTCGAAATGTGGCTCGAAAGGAAAAAACGTCTGCTTTGCCATTTGTTACTGTTTACTTTTTTTTTTTTTACTTGAGCTTGAGTCATTAGTATTACCTTCAATTCATTCTTTCTCTGAAGGGGTCTTTTTAGCTATACATAATACATCCACTTAACAGAGACACATATGACATAGCAAAATAACATGGCACTTGCTGAAAGCAAGTAAATAAGGGGACTGCCCTGCCCACCACTCAGCTGGCATTCAGAACTCCTGCTCTTTCAGAAGCATGGTCAATGCTCTTTAAGTGACAGACTAAGGAAAAATCCACAAAGCAACAATTGTGGTAGACTAATGTATTTCCTTCTTTTAGATAAAAAATATATATGGGATTTCTGATCTTGTTTGATAATCTTGCCTTACCCAAGGGTATCCCCCTTCCCCAACATTAGGGGACCACTGCTCACACGAGCTTCTGGAGGCAAGGGCTATGTTTTCTCGATTTTTGAAAGTCCAATTAGAAAAACTCTCTCTTTTATTAACAACAAATTGACAAATACCATTTTAAGTGTTTTACCTCCATTAACTATATAATCTTCACAAGAAGTCTATAAGGTGGATACTTATCATTATCCACAATTTAGAAATGAACAATCATGCTGCAGAGAGATGTTAATTTTGGCCCAAGAAACTGGAGGGATAGAGTCGCCATAAATAAGCTGGGGAATATCTTAGGTGTAGGTTTGGGGTAGGTGAGGTGAAGAACAGGAATTCAATTCTAAATACGTTAAATTTCTCATTTGCAACAAGCCATTGGAATTTTAGTCATTTACGTTTATCCTGATTTCTGATGTAATTGCAGCTACTACTACCATCTTTTGGTTTTTATAATTTTAATTTACCATGCTTTTTCTTTTCTTTTTTTTTTTCCTATTTTGTCTTCTCTTTAAAGTGGAACATTTCCCTATATTTCTTTTTTAATTTCACTGCTAGTTTGGAAGGTATAGATTGAATTTTTATTCTGTACTGATTACTGTTAAGATTTTAGCATATGTATCAAAATGCTTTTCATAATGTTGTGTTTAGTATTTCTATCACTCTACCAAACAGCATGATGATCTTGGTGTATTTTATGTTTTAACTATACATTGAAGATCGTTTCTTACCTTGCTACTGCTACCGCTTACTTCCCTTATTATAGTTGCCTAGAGTTTTAATTTCAGTGTAAAAAAATTAGTTATATCAAATCTTATAAAATTTTCAATACTGTTTCAATTTCTGTGTTCAGCAGGGTTTCTTGCTTTTCATTTCTTCCTTCTAGTTTCACTTTTCTTCTTTCTGGTGTGTATTTTTAATCAGAGTCTGAGGCTATTAATATCATAGTCTTTTTTTTATACCTGAACATATCTCTTTTTTCTTTCACTCTGAAATGATAGTTTATCTGGGTATATAAATCAGGGTAGGCAGTTATTTTCCTTCAGAACTTTTTTCTTCCTTTAGTCTTCTGAGAAATAATGTAGCTGATGAAAGTCTTATTTCAGTCTGGCTATTGTTCCTTATAGGTAATCTGTCTTCTCTCTCTCTGATAAACCCCTTGCCATCTAGTTGATTTCACTCATACCAACCCGATAGGACAGGGTGGAACTGCTCCATAGGGTTTCTAAGGAGCCGATGGAGGATTTGAATTGCCAATCTTTTGGTTACCAGCCAAATTCTTAATCACTGCACTACCAGGACTCCTCTGATAGCTTTAAACATATTCTTTTCATCCTTAAGGTTGTGTCTACACGTGTAGTTTTATTTTTATTTGTCCTTATCATCATTCAAAGTATACTTCAAATATGAGAATTTCTGTCTTTTTTCTGCTACATAAAATTTCTCCACATCATCTCTTTAAATGTTGCCCTTAATCACAATTCTAGGGGCTCCATTCCCCATCTAGCTCCATTCACATTACATAATGAGAATTGATAACTTGGAGTTACAGGACACAGATTTATTTTCTTTCATCCTCTCTAGTGCCTTCTTCTAAAAAAATTAAACACATTTTTGGAGCCTTCCAATCTATCTTCTATGTACCTTAACTACTCTCTTTTATTCATTTATCGTTATACTTACTATACATGTAAAGAATATACACAGTATATACATAAGGTATAATATATAGATAACCCGCTGCCATCGAGTCAATACCAACTCATAGCGACCCTTTGGATAATATATAGATATTCATATATTAAATAATATACCTGAGAAATAAGACATAAACCTTTAAAGCTCCCTTTATATCCTTTCCCAATCTTAGTTACTTCCTAATAATTAGTAACCAGTATTTCTGCATTTTGTTTCTTATGTTTCTTTAAAGTTTTAATACAGATTTATTTATTCCTAAATAGTGTTTAGTTTTGTACATTTTTAAAATTTATATAAATGGTATACTTTATGTATTCTTCTACATCTTGCTTTTTTTCACTTAAAGTAATATTTGTGACATGTATTTGTACTAATGGGTGTGTCTCTAGTTCATTCATTTTCACTTCTGTGTGCTATTTCCTGATATAAATATACCCCATGTATTCATTTTTCCATCATTGTACATTTGGGTTAGTACATTATTACAAACAATGCTGCTGTAGATACTATCATACAGGTCTCCTACTAAATATGTGCAAGAGTTTTTCTAGGGTAAAAAAAAAAAAAATTTTTTTTTTTTTATACCTAGGGGTTGAATTGTTATATGTGCACCAGCAGTGTATAAGATTTCTAGTGATCTATATCCTCACCTGCTCTTGGTACCATAAAAAAACAAAAAAAAATTTTAAGATGTGTTAATTTTTGCTGATATTGTAGATGTGAAATATATTTTGTATTTCCCTGATTACAAGTGAGTTTGACATTTTTTCATATGCTTATCCCTGTGAAATGTCTGTTCATGTCTTTTGCCCATTTTTCTACTGGTTTGTTTTTTTTTTTAGTTGATTTTAGGATTTCTTTTATATTTCCAGTGTTAGAATTTTGTGGATTTTTTGCAAAACTTTCACTTCATGTCTCCTCTTTTCAGTTTTTGAAGCTATCTTTGAATTAAAGAATAGTTTTAAAATGCTAACTTTTTTCCTAGTCTTACTTTGCTGGCTTCACTCTCCAAAGTAATGTTGAAGAGAGTTCACAATAATGGAATCTTTTTCCTCTTCCATATTTTTAAAAAGAATATTCTTAATATTTTACCATAAATTATATTTACTATACCAAAAAAAAAAAAAAACCAAACCCAGTGCAGCCGAAACAATTCCAACTCATAACGACCCTACAGGACAGAGTAGAACTGCCCCATAGAGTTTCCAAGGAGCGCCTGGTGGTTTCGAACTGCCGATCCTTTGGTTAGCAGCCGTAGCACTTAACCACTACACCATCAGGGTTTCCATATTTACTATAAATATGTTTTTATAGTCTCTTATTTTTTTTATTTTTGTGTTATTTCTACCTTGTTTAAAAATATCTTTCTCTTCTTTTTTTAATGGGTATATTCCTTAATTTTTTAAGACCATAAATAAATTTATTATATAATCTTTATTCAAATTCTTCTGTTTCATTTATTCTGTGGCAAATTCATCATCTATTCATGGCTTTGTGGGCTTTCTTGGCATTTGTTTTGTTGTTCATTTATTAAACGTATTTTAGAGTTTTGGATTGCAAGCTTATTTTGAGAGAGAGGTTTCTCTGTTTCTCTCTCCTTCTTCTTCTCCCTCCGCCTCTCCTCCTCTTCCTTTTTCTCTCTTCCTCTCTCCTCACTCCTCCTTGTTAAGCTTTTGAACTTGCCTTCATGCTACTGTTCGCAGAACTGGTAGTCAGCTTGCTTTTGCTCAGTTCTTGGTCCTGAGGTTAGGGCCATTTCCTCCAACTTCTATACCTCTATAGCTACACATAAGCTCTAGTCCAGCTGACAATAGATTTTCCCACATCATTTGGAGATGTACCCCTACTGCTGGTTTCAAGCAGTGACTTGGCTCAGGTTGGGAAACGCTTTTAATCCATTTGTCTTCCACAAACTAAATTCTTGGCTGACTCTGCCTATTTCTGAGCAGGAAGCCAGGAGGCCAACAACACATCCTCTCAGCCTTGTTCACTACTTTGCATTTCTATTTCATTTCTGATTCATGGAAATACTCATCTTGATTTAGAGCATAAAAATCTCTTTCAAAATTTCTCATTATATGTGTGCTTGTGTGTGTGTATATGCACACATTTATGTTTACCTTGGAGGAGGAGGGGGCGCTTAAATGCACAATTTACAGCATTTTTGAGATAGAGAGCTCCAATTCATCTTCATATGCCCAGTAATGGGCACAAATTATCTACAAATGTTTGATGAAAAAATGCAGACATGCATGACTCTGTATACACGGATAATAATATCAGCCTTACAAGACTGTTTTGAGGTTTTCATATTTTGTATTTGGCCTTTGTATTTTTCAGGTGGTTTTGAACGGTCTGAGTTGGTACCCTGAGGAATGTCTGATTGTTAGACAGGAGTTTGTAGGAGGAAGACGACTATACTAACCCCCTAATCTGAGTCAGTTTCTGCCTGAAGGCAAATTTAGGAAGCGACTTCATAATTGGAACAGAGGCGTGAGTGCCAGACTTATGAAAGAAGCTGCTTGGTTCTTGGGTGGGAGAAGGCTGTGTGGAAAGGCCAAAGTCAAAGCTTCTGAGCTAGAATAAAATAAGACTCACTGTGTGTGTAATGTGGGATTTAACAATCAGGAGACTCAACCTCTTTGTGAACTGGTCTTTCCATATACAAGTCGTAACCCATAGTGTATTAAAAGCTGGCTAAGAATGTCGGTAAAGTTTTTTCAGTTTCCAGGAGGGAAGAAAGATGGCACTGGGTATAGTAATTTACGTGTTTTCATTAACATTATTGGTAAAAGATTCAAACTATTATTTTATGAGCCCTTCTGATTTAGAAGTGTTTATTATACGTACTCTACAGTTTGGTTACTTATATCCACTTTCCTTAACTTTATTTTACTCCTATGAAATTTAAACATTTTAATAGGAGACCATGGTTAGGAACAGCACTAAAACTCTCATTCTCTTTTTTACACACAGTAAAGCTTGAACCTCCAAGGGGAAATACATTTTAAATGTATTTGTATTTACCATAAGGCAAAGCTCTACTGTCTCTGTTCCCTCTTTGAACCTGAGAAGGATCTCCAAATATGAGGTGCTTTTGAGGTGACCCATCTGAATGGAGGCTGACCCATGATTAACACGACGGCCATGTCAAGCACCTGGCATACCTGTCAACCTGTTGCTGAATCTGTATTTGGCTGCCAGAAAATCTCTTCTAATAAATAAAAATAAATGCATACATGAAGGAATTAGACGCTATGGAAATAATTTTGCACAGTTTAAAGATGGCTTTCATGAACTGCAATTTTCAGGAACAAGAATTGGCCTCTGAACAGGCTTTGATAATGGAAATTGAAGCAGTTCTGAAGACGAAAGGAAGGTTAGTGCATTCTAATACCTGCTGAAAGGTGTATTTCCTAATATGAGGTGACAGGTATGAAATGAGACCACAAAAAACATTGGCATCTATAAATATATTATTTATATTCTTTCCTGAATCCAGGTACCATACTGTGATTTTTATCCAAGAGTTAAAAAGCTGTGAAACCTGATAAAATTTAACCAAGAGTTCATGTTCTTGTATCATTATAAAAAGAGACCTCTTTTTTCTTGCCCTAGTTAATTCTGTCCACTTTCATTTTAACCCTGGTTTCTGTCAGTTTTTCATCTATAAAAATGTATAGAGTTGAGCCCGATATAAATTCTTCCTAGTTGTTCCAAAGTTATTCATTTCTTATCTCCTTTAATCACTTTCATATAATTTACTTTGATTCCCACAGGATAAACCAGTTTGACCTAAAGATCAGAATGTTCTAATCAAATGCCCACGGTTTCAAAGAAGACAGCATTCTTCTTTGTTGTCCATTATTATTTGATGAGGCCTAAAGTGAGGGAGGGAACCCTGGTGGCGTAGTGGTTAAGTGCTTCGGCTGCTAACCAAAGGGTTGGCAGTTCGAATCCACCAGGCACTCCTTGGAAACTCTATGGGCAGTTCTACTCTGTCCTATAGGGTCAGAATCGACTCGACGGCACTGGGTTTTAAAGTGGGGGAAATGGCATTTAAGAATGCCTAAAGAGCCCTGGTGGCACAACTGTTAAGTGCTCAGCCGCTAACCGAAAGTTGGTTGTTCAAACCCATCCAGTTGCTCCACACGGAAGAAAAACCTGGCAATCTGTTCCCATTAAGATTACTGCCTAGAAAACCCTATGGGGCATTCTACTCTGTCACATGGGTTATCATGAGTGGAAAATCGACTCAATGGCACCTAACAACTACAAAAATGTGCTCCAATCTCTTTCAACTAGCATGTATTATTTAATCCTTAAAACAACCTTATAAAACAGAAATTAACATTTTAGGTTTTATAAATGAGGGAAAAAAGGCTCAGAGAGGTAAAGCAATTTGCCAAGGTCACACAGTAAACAAGTGGTGCAAGGGAAATTCTAACCCAGATTGGCCTGATCTCAAAAGCCCTGCTTATTACACATCCCTCCACAGATCTCTTCTCTAGCAAGGAGGGCTGTAAGTGTTTAAAAGGAGGTCTTTACCTACCTCCTTTCTTTTCTTTTCAGTTTATGAACTTCAAATGATAAATAACAGGTGTTAAGTGTGTGGACTAGAACTACAAGTCATCTTATCTCAAGTCTTCGTCAGGGGCATAGCGAGGGTAACAAATACCCAGTGGCAATCTCTAAGTTCCGCCCCCCCCCCCCATTTCATGACGAATAGAAGCTGATAGCGGTGATCGTCAGCACCAACACCTCCCCCCCTCTTGTCCGGCTGCCTCAGTCAGACGCCCTTCATGTTTAGAGCGTCTCGGAATGTCATTACGAACCTCATCTGGTGTCCCTTTGGACTTGTACCCAGGGGCAAGTGACTCCCCCTATCCAATCCTCCCCCCCCTTGCTACTCCTCTGGTCTTTGCTTTGAACTGATTGGGGCACCCTTTGGAAAGAGCTTCAGGAACCCCCCCATACTCTCTTTTCAGTCTTTCACTCCCAGGCCCATGGAATTCCCTCCTCCTCGCTAGACACCAAAGCCCTCTTAGCACCACCCGGGTGTCCCCTGGCCATGTCTCAGGCTTTGTTAACAAATCAAGGCCTCATTCTTTAAACCTATATGATCAGTCAAAAAGAATTTATCAAGGACCTACACCAACTACAAACCATAGTAAAAACAGAAGATACAAGGATAGATAAATAATACACAATTCCTGCCTTCCAGGAGTTTACAGTCTTGTAAGAAAAAAAAAAAAAAAGACATTTAAAAAGGTAAATTATACTACGGTGGGACAAATACTACAGTCATGAGAGAAGTAAAATAAGAACACAGAAGAATGAGAAACTAACTCTGCCTGTGGTATTTAGTTCAGGCTTCTCAGAGGAGGTGACCTTTCTGTTGGGTTTTAAAAGTTGCATAGAAAGTTAAATAACTAAAGAAGAAAAAGAAACTTCCAGAAAAAAAGAACTGTATTATAAGGAAGAAAGGATTAAATAAGGCATGAGGGTGGCTTGACATGACTGAAGTCAGAGGAATAAGAGCGGTACAGTCAGTCTGTAAAGATAGGCTAGGAACTATTGCACAGAATTAGTTTTTCAACAAACATCACTGATTATGTACCATATGCCAAGCATCATGTCAGGCAAAGGCGATACAAAGAGAAATGTTTTCTATCTACAAGGAGCTGTTTTATCTGGGCTGTGATACAATTAATTTTGGATGTAGCAATGAAAGAGTATCGTACCTGTTAGCTATTACTCTGTAATTCATCACTGTTAGGTAGTTAAAACAATCATTTATTACCCATCACATATCTGTGGGTCATTGGAGGCCAGGTGATCTAGTCAGACTAGGGAGGCTCTACTTCAAGTATCTCTCAACTTCCTTGGATCAGTGCGCCAGGTGGGTCATGTCCTCATGGCAATGGCAGAAGTATAGGAGAACAAATGGAGGCAAGTGAGGGGGGTCACTTATGTTCCTACATCATTGGTCAAAGCAAGACTTTGGCCAAGCTCAATGTTTAGAGGGAGGAACTATAAATTCATATGGCTAGGGGGACAAATACAGGGAGAGGGGAAGCCTTGGGTCCAATTATTCAATCTACCATGTGCATGGACTTTATAGTCAAATAAAAAAACAGACCTGGTATAATGTGTGATATATATGTATTTATAAATTTAACACATATTTGATATATATCTCACACAAGATAATTTTATATATAATTATTTTCTTAACTAAGACATAGAAGACAAACCATGTTAAGCCCCTTTAGTCTCTACAGTAAGCAATAGCTTGCTCCTTTGGAGTGTTTGACCTCAAACTCTCTTGTTTCTATACTCCTTGTCCTTTCAATTTATTTTTCCCTGTTGTCAAAGAAGGAAAAAGTCTGATTAATTTATTCAAGATAAAATGATAAGAAGTAATAAAGTTGTAATACTGTAAGATCTTTCCAGGAACGTATTGGGGGTCTCTGCCTAGTGGTGGACATTGCTTAACTCATCACAATGAAGTAATAATGGTAGGATTTCAGGCACCTCTGACATCCTTGTGGGTTAGCCACAAACTTCCCACTGCCCCATGTGGGCAGCCACCTACTTTACCCATATGTTAAGCAATTACACTGCCAAGGATACCAAGAAAGTCTCTGAACCAATTTCTCCTTATCAACCATCACCAACTGAGGGCTATGCCAAGGGCTGTCAGGATGCTTTGTAGAAATGGGGATTAAATCTAGACGTTGGGACCGTGTTCACTTCTGTGCTCTGACAATGCCTTTATGCTGTCAGTAATCACTCAGCGTTCCTCCTCCATTATGATTGTCATTAATATCATCCTCCCACCAGTAAATGTGCACTCAGTCTCACTCATATGGCAGCTCCCCCGTGACCTCAGATGTGAAGCCATCTCTAGGCCTCCGTTGGCAATTGAATTATAGCACAAACCATACCAGCCCTTGCCCTGTGAAAATGACAAGGATGCTATGGTGCCCCTGTGCTTCACCAGACAGAAACCTACATCGCTTCTATGGAGAAAAAAAAAAAAAAGCCTAAAGAATGGAAGAAATGGCACTTTAGGCTCGCTTGTAATAATTTTTTTCCTCTACTTTTAAAAGTAGCATTAAAATTAGAGCATGGTCATGTACAATTGGGAAAAGTATAGAAAGGCATAAAGAAGAAAATAAAGACCATCCATACACCATCACCCGGAGATAATCACAGTTAACATCAGTTAGTGTTTTTCTTTCTTGTCTTAAATAGGCAGTCTTACAAATACATAAATATATATTTTACACAAAATTAGATCACAGAATAGTTGGCCTACTTTTTATTCATGTTTAATATGGTGGTCATTAAACCAGGTCATTGTCAGTAACTATTCTTCAGGAACATGATTTTTATGTGTTTAGAGTTCAGCACTTGCATAATTGTCATAATTGGCATCCGTGAGTCAAAAAAATGAAGCCCTCAGTTTAATGACATTTATTGCTAAGACGCTGACCCTCTATTCTCAATGCCTGTCACAGCCTAGTTCCCCTGAAGAGCTTGAGAGGGAGGGCATCAGAAAGTATGTGTGATATTAATGTATTGGAAGAACAGTTCAAGGAAGCAGGAGTAATGGACAAGAGAAGCAGGAAAGGAAGAAGAGCCCATATGAGGACATATTATCAAGTTGGTTATCACAGGACAGCCCAGGAAGCTGAAGAAACAGAATTTCAAGATCATCCATCAAAGGACAAAGAGAAAGACTTTATCCACCATTTCCAGAGGCATTGGTGGATCAGTGGTAGGATTCTCCCCTTCTGTGTAAGAGACCCAGGTTCGAGTTCCAGCAAACACACCCCGTGTGTAGCTACCGTCAGTGGAGACTTGTCTGCTGCTATGATGCCAAACAGGTTTCAGTGGAGTTTCCACACTAAGACAGACTAGGAATAAAGGCCTGGAAATCTACTTCCGAATCTACCAATGAATACCCCATTGACTGCAATGGTCAATCTGTGGCACACCATGGGAATTGTGCAGGTCTGGGCAGTGTTTCATTCCATTGTGCACCGGGTTATCATGAGTTGGGGGAGCCAACTGGATGGCAGCTAATGACAGCAACAACAATCCCTCTGCTGTTGCTCAAAGATACACCCCACAGGGTGTTAATTCTCCTGCACTTTTGCATTGCACACAAATGAACATGAAGGGGTGGGGTCTTGGATCATCAGCCTGAGGCAAGGCACCACCAGGCTGGGCCTGCATGAAGCCCTGGGAGCTGACACCCACAGGTAGCTGGAAAAGAGACAGGTGGATCTGAAGTGGTACAAAAGAGGTAGCTGGTACAATGCCTTCTCTGCCCTGGGTCTAAAATTTATCCTATTTAGAAAAACAAAACTAGACAGAAAACAATAGACGTTGTTTAAAATAAAGATTTTATTGTTAGCTTTACAGTGTCAGGAGACCACGAGAGAAGAAAAACAGAGGGCAGGGGTTGGTGTATAGCAGCCTGCCATTCCTTTCCTTTAAATTCTTCCTAAAAATAACTGCTCCAGGGTGCCTTTCTTTATTTCTTCCCCCCGAGTGAGCATTGTTTGCCTGGTGTTCCCTTGGCATTTTGTGATCTTTTCATACTGCAGTTATCATGACAATCTAGTAGGATGGATTCTCAGCTTAACAGGGTAGAAATTTCTAAATATGACTGTTAAAATCTACTCTGTGTGTGTGTATGTATATATGTATACACTCAAAACTGTGACATAAAGTAAAAAATTTTAGAGTAGGGGAACTTCATTTTAATATATAAATAGTATTAAACCCTCACTCTATAAATAACAATGTTTGGAGCAGTTTAGTGGTCATGGAGATTAATTAGATACAATAGCGTGGCTGGGAATAAATAGCACAAGAATACAAATGTTTTCTCCAACAAATACTGCTTGATCATCCATTACGTGCCAGGCATGAGTAGGACATAAACAAGAATAAGATAGATCCCTTTATTTCAACGGCTTTATGATTAAGAAAAGAGCATTCTCTATATTGGTTTCAAGTGTAAAGCGAATTTTCACGTATGTTAACTAATTAGATGTTTATAAATTACCCTGGAAAATGGTAGTTTAAGCCTCAGAGCTCTGAACTAAGAGAGATGCAGTTTCAACTTTGGTTTCTCAACTTAGTTGTTGGTGTGGGGACAGGGCAGGGGGCTGCGAACCATTCCAAGCCTCATTTCCCTGACGTGTAAAGAAAAATAATTATAATCTAGACTTTATTGGGTTGCTATGGGAATTTAAAAAGATAGTCCATGTAGAGCACTTAATATATTGGCAAGTATACAGTCACTCTTCAATAAATTTTACTTGTTTTTTTATTATTATCCTGATTTCACAGAGTTTTTTATGCATTTTCAGGATCACATGTCACAGTAAGGGCTAGAACCCTTGTTCTCTGGCTCCCAGTTGTAGTGATATTTCCTTTGAAGAATGCTACTGAGAAGTATGGAAGCTAGCTCCAGACTTTCACTCTAATATATAGCATGATATTCTGCATGTAATCAATAATCCATACACACTGTTGAATAACTAATTGGGGGCAGACTCCAAGTCATATTACAGAGTTGCTAATGTATAATAAAAAAAAAATGATTTTCATTCCTTTGCTTGGCATTGTTTTGGAGAGTATTAAAGATATCGAACATCATTTGTTCTTTTGGTAAATGATATGGTGATAAAAATTGTTAGGTGGTCAGATCATAAACCAAAGTCCAGTGATACTTCTGTGAGTAAATCCTTCAAGAACACATTTTCCTTTTGTGGAGTTGGCCTGAGCACAGAGATATTTAGGAGATAATTCCAGTTCTTATCCACTTGTTGGGGGAGAGGAACAGAAGGTGTTGGAACTCCTTAAGAGAACGATTTTTGCTTCTAACTGAAGAGAGGCCTGTGGTAGAGACTCCCACAGCCCAGGCACCTAGGAAAGGGGAAACGGTTCCTTATCCCTGGAGTCAGGCTCAGTGGTTGTGCAGCAAGCATGAGAAGGCCATGCGGGCATTGAAAGAAGGGGTCACGGTATTGAAGCCCAGCCATACTGAAATAAAGAGACAGAGGCTTCCTTAAAAAAGATCAGGTGGGATGCAATCTGTGGCCTAAAATGTATACCTGTGCTTCTTCTCTGGTAATTAAAGTTTCTGAAAAAGCATGTTGTCGCACTGTGTCTACTTCAGTACCTGAGTATCACTACAGTGGACTTTCTCACCGTTAATTGGGCATCTACATTGTGCCAGGCGCTATGTAGACACTACTTCATTTAATCCTCCCAACTTTCTGGAATTCATGAGAACTTAAAGCTTAGGGCAGGAACTTTGGTCATTTTTCTCACTGCTATATTCCTAGCACCTAAAATGGTGCTTGGCAGAGGAGGTTCTCCATACTGAATACATGAAGAGGATAGATATTATGATCCACCTGAAACGTAGAAAGGGTAAGTAACCTGTATAAAGCTAGTAAGTGGAGGGGCTGAGTTTGGTGCCCAGATCCATCTAATCCCAAAGCCTGAATTCTCATCTACTGTATTAGTTGATCTTACCAGTTTACCTACTTCTAGGATTTTCCCCTTCCAAAGCCCTTCATATAATACCTCCATTAATCCCCTTACAATATTGCCTTCATCTTGTCATTTATCACCTAAAAAACCGAGATGACTCTCCATTGCCCAAAATGAAGTTCAAACTCCTTTGCCTAGCATTTCAGAGCCTATAAAATCTGGTCTTCACAGTATTATTTCCCACTAAAGCTCCCATAGGAAAGCTCACTCTAATCAGGCAGCTCCCCCCGTCCCTTGAGTAGATATTATATTTATTGACAGCCTATATCGCCCCCTTTGTTATGTCATTTGAAATTATCAATTTATTCTGTCCATCTGTCTGAATCCCCTCCTATTTTTTAGGATCACCTTAAGTCCTGCCTCTTCAATGAAGCTTTTCTGATTATCTCAGCCTGTAGTATTCTCATTCCTCCCTTATGTAGATAATGTCCACATGATTACTGGTCTCTGTAAGGAATATAACGCTTGTCTCTGTATCTAGAATATAAGCACCTTGAGAGCAAGGATCATGAACCAGCCACCCTAACAAGCACTGTATCTGGCGTCTAAGAATTGTTGGTTGAATGATTAATGCAGCTAAGTATATTGGGTTAGGCTAGCTAGAGGTCATATATTGAAAATATGTATGAGGATATTGGCTTGAAACAAACAAACAAAATCCTAATATTCATATCTTGATCCTGTAAAATGTGACTTAACCTCCCTTCCCTCTTGCTTTGCCTCTTCCTGTGTGTATCTGTGCAGGGCAGAGACTGCCAATGCTGCGAGACAGACTGTTTCAAGACATATGTAGGGTCACATCAGCCTGGAGGCTGGGATGGAGTTCAAAGACCCTGGCCAAGATTTTCAACTGGCTCCATTCAAGAGCTGTGGGTATTTGAGTGGCAGATTTTGCTACGAAGATTACTGCCGATGCAGTTTCTCAGTACTTCACCAGGGACATGATTGAGTCCCACCCAAAATGCCAAGCCAGGTCAGGGATTGGTACTGTGACAAGCAAGAAATAAGGAAAATTATTATTTATCAACTTTGTTAATGCAAAAACCATAATGATACAGTTCCTATATTTAAGATGGGAGGATTATTCTGACTAAACACTACTGTTGACTCCAAATTAACCTGCTGTTAGGGAAATGCTAACTTTATCTGACTAAATGGTTGCCATTTAGGGTAGAGGCAGGGGAGACGCTGTCTCCCTCCTACACTGGCACACTCCACCATAATAAATAAAAAGCTACCCAAGTTCATTCCCAGAAGGGCTGTTTCTCATTCTTTTGGGATAAGAGCACGATTTGTGCTGAGCAGTCCCCCATCAGCAGCTGTTCCCGTTCCCAGAGGAACCCAGTTGCTCCAAGGGAAAATTCTATTTGGAACCATCCCGGGGAACTGGGCCTCTACACCATGGAGCAGAGATACACATTTGAGATCCTAGTGGCTGCTCTGAGTGTTCTTCAAATAGTCACTCACTCAAAAACAAAACAAAACAAAACTTGATTATTTCTTTTTGCTCTGTACAATAAAAGCAGTCTGGGGATTTAGACATACTTTGAAAGAGACAACTATTCAGGGGAGAAAGGAAGCATGTGTAAGGATCACACCGAATTAATATTACTGTTGACCTATCTTCTAGAATAGAATTCAAGCTCCTTGAAGCAGGGACTACGTCATGTTAGGCTCTAGCCCTCCAATTCTAGAACATAACAGGCACTCAGAAGTGTTTATGCATTTATGCTTGCACAAGTAAATAAACAGGCTAATAAATGAACAAAATAGTGATCTTTTTCTACATTAGCTGTTACTGAATAGATTAGTCCCAAGTTATCAGAATATTGTTTTTTTTTTTAAAAAAAAAATCTCTACTGTAAATGACATACAAATTTCCAGTTTGCTGATGCCCCGTAACTAAAACCTGATATCTACTGAATTTCCTACCAAAAAAATTTCCTACAGCTTCCAAATATTCTAGCCATGACTGGTTAAGCATACATGTTCATTCAGAGCATTCTACCAGATATCTGACCCCAAATTAAAAGAAAAAGAAAAACATAAACTATGGTGTGCTTTCTAAATATTATGTATCAGGACCAGGCCCAGGCGGCTTCCTTGACTCTGACCCCTAATGAAAACACTCTGAGCTACCTTCAGGAGCTGGAGGATGCTTGATAGATTTGCTGGAGATTTTCACACCGCTCTGGCTTCTCTGCTAGCTTTCAGGAGCACCGCTTCGATACCTTGTAATGCCATTAATGTCACTCCCAAACAAGCTCAGAAATATGTACTGAGAAATGAAATTTTCTTCAGACATTTCTTCACCTAAGCCTTCCAACTCCAAAAGATAGAAAGCCCTATCATGCGAGTCAATTTTGTCTTAAAGGCAAATAAAAAGTTATGGGCACCAGGTTTCAAATATCTCATGGAAAGTAATACTTGCAGCACTGCTAAAAAAAAAGTTACTGATTTTAGTCGCAACTTGTAGGAAATGAAAAAAACTTTCCATGTAACTCTTAAAGCATTTTTTTTTCCCTTTTTTGAGGTGACTAACCTAGCTCAATAATCTGATTATTTCTTAAAACCAACAAGGGTTGTTCATAATCGTTGTTGCTAGGTACCGTTGAGTTGGTTCAGATTCATAATGACCTTATGTACAACAAAACAAAACACTGCCCAGTCCTTTGTCATCCTCACAATCATTACTATATTTGAACCCATTGTTGTAGCCACTGGGTCAATCCATCATAATTACTTGCCTCAAAAATCCTGTTTCAACCTTGAAAACATCATGCTAAGTGAAATAAGTCAGGCACAAAAGGCCAAATAAATATTGTATGATCCCACTTATGTGAAATATCTAGAATAGGCAAATGAATAGATATGGTTATCATGGTGGGAGTAAGGGGGGAATGGGGAGTTATTGCTTAATGGATACTGAGTTTCTATTGGGGCAATGGGAAAAATTGGGTAATGTACAGTGGTGATGGTTACGCAACATGGTAAATGTTATTGATGTCACAGGATTGTACGTGAAAAAATAGTCAAATGGGCAAATGTTTTGTTCTATATGTTTTTTACCACAATAACGTAAAAAAAAAGTATGATGTACTTATACATACTACAGTATGAATGAACCCTGAAAACATATGCTAGGTAAAAAAGTCCAGACACAAAAGGCCATATACTATAAGATTCAGTTAACATCATGAAGTGTTTAGAATTGGCAAATTCAGAGGCAGAAAGCGGTTGCCATTGGTTAGGAGGAGAAGGCAATGCGGAGTGACTGCTGATGGGTGCGACGTTTTGTTACCAGAATAAGGTTCTTGCTTCTCACTGGTCAAGGATGAACAGATACGGCATGCAGAATTTTCCACACGAGCAAAGCTTTATTGAGGAGGCTTGCAAGTGGAGACAAGGAGGGCCTAGAGCAAGGCTTACCCCTGTCTCACAGAACAAAAACCATGTAGGTTTTTAAAAGTTCTTATAGAGTTGCTATGAGTCGGAATCAACTCCACGGCACTGGGTTTGGTTTTTTTTTTTGGGGGGGGGGCAGTGGGGAAAAGGTTCATGTTTATTCATATGCACAGGTGGGGATATGTTAACTATGGTGTGGGTGCTGCAGCTTTCCAAAATGGCTCCTGTCCTGGAGGCCTCTGGGATATTCCTAGCAGGACTTATTATGGGGTGTCGTGCCTGCGCAGTCTCTCTTTCCCTGGGTTTGAGTCCCTGGCTGGGGCTATAGCCCCTCACTGCACCTGGTGGAAGGTCACACAGCGGTCACAGGTGGATGTTCTGTGCATGTCCCTGGGGGCTGGTTTTCTCCAGCTGCTTCTGAAAGACAACTTTAAAGAAGTTTGCGGGCTATTTTCTGATACCTGCCCCATTGTTCTGGGGAATGGCTTTGTTTCTATGCCCTGGCCCATTTCTTGTTACTTTGTTTGCAGATTTGGGGGAGCCCCCTGTTTCCTGTCTTAGTTTCTTTTTGCTGTGAGGAAAATGTTGTGAAATTAGGTAGTGGTATTGATTTCCAACACTCTGAATACACTAAGAACCACTGAACTGAACATTTTAAAAAGATTAATTTTCTGGTGTGAATTATATTCCAACAAAGCTGTTATTTAAAACAAAAAATCTCACTCAAGATTTCAGAAATAAAGAGTTCCCCTGTGACAAGATAGCAACAATGTTCAAAGATCCACAAACTGAAACTCCAGTTCACATTCTTACAAAATTGCACTTAACATGGGCAGGAAAAATCAAAGTTACTGAGGTATAGGCTGCAGAACTTTGCCCAGCCTAATCCACATCTCCTGGTATGATTCTAATTATGTGGGGATGATCTCAAAGTGTATCGGAGCACTTCTTGTTACCACTCACCAGACCTTGGTATCATAAAATCATATGAACCAGGGTGGAGAGGGGAAAACTTGTGAACTGGGCCGAGTAGACAGAGACTGGCTCTCTTCTCTCTGCCAAATGGCTAACTTCCGCTCCTCAGCAAGTCTCTTCACTCGGCTTCAACCTGAAGGGAATTGGCTAGAACACCTTTAGGATACAGTGGATGATTTTCCCTCCAGCAGTGCCTACCTAAGCAAAATGAATTGGTTAATTGAAGCAATTATCTGGCAATTCAAGCCCATACACTCTCCACTGGGGAACAAAGAGGATAATTTGGGGGAGAGGGGATTGCTGAATTAGGCTAATTGATTACAACCTATGCATCTACTTAAAGGTTAAGTTAAAGGTATTTCCATCCTCGAGGACAAAAAGCTGGGGTCCACCTTGGCTTCCTCTGAACTATGAGCATCTGTACGTGTATACAAGGCAATCTAGGCCCACTCACTGCCACTGAGTCGTCAATTCCATCTCATGGCAACCCTATAGGACAGAATAGAACTTCCACATAGGGTTTCTGAGGCTGTAAATCTTTATAGAAGCAGACTGCCACATCTTTCTCCTACAGAGCAGCTGGTGGGTTCAAACCACCAACCTTTTGGTTTGCAGCCAAGCGCTTTAGCCACTGTGCCACCAGGGCTCCTTTGCAATTTAAGCCAGTGGCTCTCAAATTTTAGCAACCCTTAGAATCATCTAGAGAACTTATTGCAGAGCACTGGCGGTACAGTGGTTAAGTGACTGGCTACTAACCAAAAGGTCGGCAGTTCAAACCCACCAGCTGCTCTGCGGGAGAACGATGTGGCAGTCTGCTTCCTTAAAGATTTACAGCCTCGGAAATGCTATAGGGAAGTTCTGCTCTGTCCTATAAGGTGGCTGTGAGTTGGAATGGACTCCATGGCAGTGGGTGGTGGGTGGAGAGGACTTGTTAAAACTCAGATTGCTGGGTCCCACCCCTAGGGGTTCTGATGAGGTAGGTTTGGGAAGAAACCAGGAGTTTGCACTTCTAACAAGTTCCCAATTGACGTGGAAACCGCTGATCAGGCCTTTCTCTCATAAATTTAAAACAGTGTGAGGCTTCTTATGATAATCCCGTTCTCTCCCATCTCTAGAAAACCCAAACAAATATGGCTGGGGTACATCTATTCAGTCAACAACCAAATTTTATTGAGCACCAGCTATGTAATGATCAGCTTGGTGATATAGAGATAAAAGGTGAGCCTCTGTCCCCAAGCTGCTCCCAGTTTGGTGGAGGAACAGACACATAAACAGTGAAGACAAGGATGAGGAAGTGTGGGAAGTGTTATCACAGTGGTAAATACAAGGTGCCGTTGGGAGCACAGGAAATACACCTGGACTGAAGGTCATCAGGAAAAGTCCCTGAATTAAGGGAACACCTAAAGGGGAAAAAGAGGAGCATAGATGTTCCTGGGGTAGGAGCAGAATGAGCAATGGCACAGTATCTGGGTGTGGGCTTGCTCAGTGACTGTGAGGAAGGGGATGAGCGAATATGCAAAGACTAGGTCGGAGAGAAGAGCCCTGGTAGCTCAATGGTTAAGAGCTTGGCTGCTAACCTAAAGGTTAACAGCTCCAATCCACCAGCTGCTCCTTGGAAACCCTATGGGGCAGTTCTACTCTGTCCTATAGGGTTGCTATGAGTCAAAATTGACGGCAACAGGTAGATTGGAGAGATAGGCAAGGTGACACACATGAGGATGTCTGAAAGCCATTCATTCAACAGATATTTACTGAGATCTTCCTATATTGCAGACATTATTTTAGGTCCTAGGGATATAGTTCCTGCCCTCCCAGAATGTACGTCCCAATAGGGGTGATAGACATTGGTATGTTTAGGTAGTGGTTCAAAGGATGGAGAATTCTAGAGGCAGAACCATTTCAAGCAGGGGCTTAACAAGGCCCAGATTTATCTCTTAGATCACTCTGGTAGTTAGTGAGAGGAATAGATTGTAGTGAGGAGAGACTGAAGGCAGGGAGTCCAGTCCACTATATCCACTATGGTGGAATGGGCTTCCTATATAGATTTTAGCTTGCCAGGCTTAGTGGGGTAGCAAAGGACTGCAAATAAAGGTGCTAAGTTTGAGAAATCTGTTGATGTTCATGAGTCAGTGTTTCTGGGTCCAACCAAGCGTGATGGTAACTTTGGATTGCGGTCGTGGGTAAGCTTCCAGATATCAGGGATCATCTTATGCCATAACTCTGTCCAACATGCACCCCTTTGTACATAGTAGGTTTTCAGTATATGAGTGAATTGATGTCAGTGCTTAATAAATTGCTCCATGGAAAGTGTACCGAGAGTAGTATTTCATTTTAATATTAGCTCCTGAATCACAGCCAGAGGAAAATAATTTTTAATCACCACAAATCTTGTTTGAATTTGGATTGGAAGATTTTGAAATGAAAGGAACTGATCCGATTATCAACTCATTGAATCTGCCATTTCCTCATAATTGGTAGCTTTTTCACTTTACAGAAAAATCAACTATATTTGGTAACTGGTTATTTGCAGGTGGGCAAAGTTATCAGATATGAAAATAGATGATGTTATTCTGATTTCTTTTGGACAACAGCCACAGGGAGCAAGGTATTTTTCATTATGCAAATAGTCACATGCAGTTTACTTCTTAAAAATGACATTCATGGCTACCATTTGCCATAGTGAAATAAAATGGGTAGTAACTTGTTTAGCCAAAAGATTCCAAAAGTAAAGTAACGCATTTCATGAATTCAAAATTATGCTTCTTAATTTGGGGCAATGTGCCAACATTTATTTTTATTTTATTTACTTATTTTTCCAACATTTATTTTTAATAATACTTTGCTGAATCTATTAAGATCATAATCAATCAGTTGTTCTAATTTGTTCATCAACCTTTTGGAAAGATTTTTCTTCTGTTTGGCTTTGGGACTCTTTAGCACAGGTTTTTTTTTTTTTTTTAAATAACTTTCCTTTTGCTTTAGTTAATGAAAATCATGCATTTCTCCCTTCTAGCAAGTAGACAAAAATCTTCATTCTGTGCCTAGAATATTTCCTGGAGGTGTACTAGAGAAGAAAGTGTAGGCTGAAGCAAAAAGCAGCTATGACATGTAGACAAATCAAAAGCCTACGAGCTATATCAACTCTAAGTTCTAAGATTTTATAGAACTTAACAATAAATAATTACCTCACACTTAAATGACATGACAAGTTTCCTTTTTATTCAGAACCAAACTTCTTCATTTACAAACAAGTCATGTTCAAAAGTCTGTAAGTCAGTTGCTTTGAACTTAGCCTTTCCCATCACAGAAATACTTTGTAAACGGTAGTCAACCGGACTAGCCCACACAAGCATATTTTTTCATAATATAACTTGTATCTTGTACTGAAATATGTTGTCGTTGTTAGTTGCTGTCAAGTCAGTTCCAACTCATAGTGACAGTATGCATGACAGAATGAAACACTTCCTGGTCCTGCACCATCCTTACAATCATTATTATGCTTGAGCCAATTGTTGCAGCCACTATGTCGATCCACCTCCTTGAGAATCTTCCTCTTTTCTCCTGATCTTGTACTTACCAAGCATGATGTCCTTCTCCAGGGACCTATCCCTCCTGACAAGATGTTCAAAGTATGTAAGACGCAGTCTTGCCATCCTTGCTTCTAAGGAGCATTCTGGTTGTACTTCTTCCAGGATAGATTTATTCGTTCTTTTGTCAGGCCATGGAATATTCAATATTCTTCGCCAACACCACAATTCAAAGGCGTCAATTCTTCTTCAGTCTCCCTTATTCATTATCCAGCTTTCACATGCATATGATGCAATTGAAAATACCATGGGTTGTTGGGTCAGGCGCACCTTAGTCTTCAAAGTAACGTCTTTGTTTTTCAACACTTTAAAGAGGTCTTTTGCAGCAGATTTACCCAATGCAATGCGTCTTTTGATTTCTTGACTGTTGCTTCCAGGGCAGTTGATTGTGGATCCAAGTAAAATGAAATCCTTGGCAACTTCAATCTTTTCTCCATTTATCATGGTGCTGCATATTTGTCCAGTTGTGATGATTTTTTCTTTATGTTGCAGTGTAATCCATACTGAAGGCTGTAGTCTTTGGTATTCATTAGTAAGTGCTTCAAGTCCTCTTCACTTTCAGCAAGCAAGGTTGTGTCATCTGCATAGTGCAGGTTGTTAATGAGTCTTCCACCAATCCTGATATCCAGTTCTTCTTCATATAGTCCAGCTTCTTGGATTGCTTGCTCAGCATACAGATTGAATAGGTATGGTGCAAGGATACAACCCTGATGCACACCTTTCCTGACTTTAAACCACTCATTATCCCCTTGTTCTGTTCCAAGGAGTACCCTTGATCTATGTACCGGTTCCTCATGAGCACAACTAAGTGTTCTGGAATTCCCATTCCTTGCAATGTTATCCATAATTTGTTATGATCCACACAGTCGAATGTCTTTGTATAGTCAATAAAACACAGGTAAACATCTGTCTGGTATTCTCTGCTTTCAGCCAGGATCCATCTTACATCAGCAATGATATCCCTGGTTCCACGTCCTCTTCTGAATCCAGCCTAAATTTTTGACAGTTCCCTATCGATATGCTGCTGCAGGCGCTTTTGAATGATCTTCAGCAAAATTTTGCTTGCATGTGATAATAATGATATTATTCGATAATTACCTCATTCAGTTGGATGACCTTTCTTGGGAATAGGCATAAATATGGATCTCTTCCATTCAGTTGGCCAGGAAGCTGTCTTCCATGTTTCTTGGCATAGATGAGTGAGCACTTCCAGCACTACATCTGTTTTCTGAAACACCTCAGTTGACATTACGTCAATTCCTGGAGCCCTGTTTTTTGCCAATGCCTTCAGTGCAGCTTGGACTTCTTTCTTCAGTACCATTGGTTCCAGATCATATGCTACCTCCTGAAATGGTTGAATGTCAACTAATTAAAAAAAATTTTTTTATTCAAAAACTCTTTTTAAAATTGTTTGTAAACAATGAGTATTATAAATCTTTTGTTCCTATATTTCAGTCATCTAAACAGACTGAAATATAGGAAAAAACAATTTATAATACCCATTATTTACAAATAATTTTAGAAAGTGATTTTGAATTAAAAACTTAAAACTTTTAACCTCAAGATACTTGAGGAAAAGCAAGTTTAGAAGTCAAGAGAGAGGGTAGATGAAAACTTTTGGTGGAGTTAAGGAAGGAAGTTCCTGGAAACATTCATTCCTGAGTGTCCGATGACATTTGTCTTTTATATTTATAATATGTCAAAACACATGACAGGTGTAACACTAAATATCCTTTATACTTATTAGTCATGGTTAGTGCTGAAATCTAGCTTATAAATAGAGTCCAGAGAGGAATGAAAAGGCCCAATCCTGGGAGTGGTGGTGATGATAATTAAAAAACTTCAATCATTTTTTTGTAGACTTTTTCACTGTTATATTTCTTTATATGATCATTTGATAAATGGTGATTTTGCCACTAGACAAGATATATGAGGGAAGATACCTCAACACTTTTTGCTAACCATTATATCCTCAGCACTGAGCAGAAAGCCAAGTATATAGCTTCTCAAAAATATTTTTTAATGTAAAAATCTAGAAATAGAACTACCATAAGATCCAGCAATCCCACTCCTTGGAATATATCTTAGAGAAATAAGAGCCTTCACATGAATAGGTATATGCACACCTATGTTCATTGTAGCACTATTTACAATAGCAAAAAATACAAACAACCGAGGTGCCCATCAACAGATGAATGGATAGACAAATTATGGTATATCACAGAACGGAATACTACACAACAATAAAAAAAATGATGAATCCATGAAACATCTTATGACATGGATGAAACTGGAAGGCACTATGCTGAATCAAATTAGTTAGTCACAAAAGGGCAAATATTGTATGAGACCACTATTACAAGAACTCAAGAAAAGGTATTAACATAGAAGAAAACATTCTTTGATGGTTACAAGGGTGGGAGGAAGGGAGGGAAAGGGGTATTCACTAACTAGATAGTAGACAAGAATTATTTTAGGTGAAAGGAAGGACAACACAGTACAGGGGAAGTCAGCACAACTGGACTAAACCAAAAGCTAAGAAGTTTCCTGATTCCAACCAAACACTTTGAGGAACAGAGTAGCAGGGGTGGGGATCTGAGGAACATCATTTCTGGGAACATCTAGGTCAACAGGCATAACAAATTGTATTAAGGAAAACTTTCTACATCCCACTTTGGTGACTGGTGTCGGGGGTCTTAAAAGCTAGCAAGAGGCCATCTAAGATGAATCAATTGCTCTCAACCTACCCAGAGCAAATGAGAATGAAGAACACCAAAGACACAAGGAAAATATGACCCTGAGATACAGAAAGAGTCACATAAACCAGGGACTCCATCAGCCAGAGACCAGAAGAACTAGATGGTGCCTGGCTACCACCAATGACCGCCCTGACAGGGAACACAATATAGAATCCCTGATGGAGCAGGAGAAAAGTGGAGTGCAGAACTCAAATTCTAGTAAAAAAGACCAGACTTTATGGTCTGATTGAGACTGGAGGAACCACAGAGGACATGGCCCCTGGACTCTCTATTAGCCCCAAACTAAAACCATTCCCAAAGCCAACTCTTCAGACAAAGATTAGACAGGACTATGAGACATAAAATGATACTGGTAAAGAGTGTGCTTCTTAGCTCAAGTAGACACACGAGACTATGTGGCCAGCTCCTGTCTGGAGGCAAGATGAGAAGGCAGAAGGGGACAGGAGCTGGCTGAATGGTTATGGGAAAGGGTAGAGAGAAAGAGTGTGCTGTCACATTGTAGGGAGAGCAACTAGGGGCACATAACAATGTGTGTATTAGTTTTTACATGAGAAATTGACTTGAATTATCATCTTTCACTTACAGCACAATAAAAAAAAATTAGTGAACAAATATTAAAAAAAAAGAATGGTTTAAAGAACATAGAATTGTGAATGTGTTTAAAATTAGTGTTTAAGGAGGCAGGGCCAAGATGGTGGAGTAATCAGACGCTTCTGGTGAACTCTCTTACAGCAAAGACCAAAAAAAACAAGTGAAATGATTATATTTGTGACAAACTAGGAGCCCTGAACATCAAAGGCAAAGTTAGAAAATGGACTGAGCAGCAGGAGAGGGAGAGACAGTTCAGAAGCAGAGAGGACCTGAATCGCCAGGAACCCTCAGGCTGTCGTGGGCTGCTGGTAGCGTTTGGCCACAGATTGCTCACGGAGAAACAGCCAGCCACGCAGCCTACTCACATCTACGGAACCAGAGAAGAACAGCACTCTCAGCAAAAGCTAAGTACTTGCATATATTTTACAGCGGCCCCAGCCCCCAAGCCTGGTTCAGTGGCTGACAATTTCCCTGGGCCTGAGATAGGCCCTACTGTATGCCCAGAGCCATGCTCCTGGCCTTGGAGAAGGAATAAATTCACAATCAGGGAAAAGATAATCTGTTAGCTCCACTAACCTGAGGAGCTCAGGACAGAAGTGGCCCCTGTCCAGGCATAAAGAGTCCATGGACTTTGAATACATTTCCCCCTTGCATGGACTTGTGTAGGCCTATTTCAGGAGAAAAGGACTTTGTTGGCAGACTGCAACTGTTTCAGCTATGTGGTGGAGAGGTGGGTGTCTGATGTTTGACACCGTTTTGCCTATTAAACAGGATCCTCACCTACCCATATCAGGGGCATAAGGACTTGTGGCTCCACTCAGGTCACCCAGCTACCCACAGCAGGGGTCTAAGGATAACTGGTATTTCCCAGTCCTTACAACCAAAAGTATTGCGTGCCCATGGTCTGTCTACAGAACCCACCCATCTGTGCTCTCTAGGGAACAGGGACACACTTTCCTCACAGACACTCGGGGGGTGGTTGTCAGCCCTCTGCCTTGCTCAGAGCATGACCCCTTGCTGCAAATAGATACCTGTACCTACACCAATCACCCCTGCCCCTCTAAGACTGTAGGACAGAGCCTGTACCACACAGTTGATGACCAACTACCTGGACACCTGAGCTGAATCCATACAAGAAAAGTGAATGGACTCCTAAGCTCTTATACCAGATAACAGCTCTAGCCATCTGGTGACAGGATGTTAGAGCTTCTATGGTGAAAATAATCAAGCTAGCTCATACAAGCAACCTATTTGGGCATATCAAAACAAAACAAAGCAAGAAGCTAGGATACAGTAAGCAAACATAAACTAATACAATAACTTATAGATGGCTCAGAGAAAAAAGTCAATATCAAATCACTTAAAAAAGCGGACTGTGATTGCTTCAACAAGCTCTCAAAACAAATAATCAAGGGATCTTCTGGATGAAGGTGCCTTCCTGGAATTACCGGATGCAGAATCAAAAGATTAATATGTAGAACTCTTCAAGACAACACAGACTATATAAAGAAAGGGGTCAGGCAATACACAGAACAAGCCAAGGAACGCACAGATAAAGCAGCTGAAGAAATTACAAAGAGTATTCAAGAACATAATGAAAAATTTAACAAGCTACAGGAATCCATAGAGTGCCAGCAATCAGACATTTGGAAGATTAACAATAAAAGTACAGAATTAGATAACTCAGTGGGAAGTTAGAAGAACAGAATTGAGCAAGCGGAAGGCAGAATTGATGAGACTGAAGATTAAGCACTTGGCACCAATATATTTGAAGAAAAATAAGATAAAAGAATTTTAAAAAATGAAGAAACCCTAAGAATTTTGTGGGCCTCTATCTAGAGAGGTGGGCTATCAAGAGAAATAACCAACTAGTGATTGGAGTACCAGAACAGGGAGGGATAACAGAAAATACAGAGAGAATTGTTGGTACATTTGTTGGCAGAAAACTTCGGTGATATCGTGAAAGATAAGAAGATATCTATCCAAGATGCTCATCAAGCTCCAGATAATGTAGACCTTAAAAGAAGGTCACCAAGACATATAATCAAACTGGTCAAAACCAAAGATAAAAAGAGAATTTTAAGAGCAGCTAGGGGTGAAGGAAAAGTCACCTACACAGAAAAGGCAATAAGAATAAGCTCGGATGACTCAGTAGAAACCATGCAGGCAAGAAGGCAATGGGATGACTTATATAAAGCATTGAAGGAAAAAAATTGCCAGTCAAGAATCATATATCCAGCAAAACCATCTCTCAAATATGACTGCAAAATTAGGACATTTCCAGATAAACAAAAATTTAGGAAATTTGTAAAAATAAAACCAAAACTACCAGAAAAACTAAACAGAGTTCTCCGGTTAGAAAATCAATAATATCAAATATCAACCGAAGGCTAGAACACAGAACAAAGCAATTAGATATCAACCCAGATATGGAAATCACAAAAATAAATCAAGATTAAAAAAACACTCAAAACAGGGAAACAGTGATGTCATTATGTAAAAGAGGACAACATTAAAACAATAAAGAAGGACTGAGAAATGTTGTCATAGACCTTTCATATAGAGGGGAAGACAAGGTGGTAAAAAGAAATAAAAGTTAGGTTTAAACTTAGAAAAACAGGGGTAAATATTAAGGTAGCCATAAAGGGGACTACCAAATCTACTAATCAAAATAAAATACAAGAAAAAAATAGAGACTCAGCAGAAACAAAGTCAACTACAATAAATAAGAGGAAAAGACAATATATAAACAAAATCTACTCAGCACAAAAAATTAAGTGGGAAAAGGAAACAGCCAACAACATACAAACAAAGACATCAAAATGACAGCACTAAACTCATACCTATCCATAATTAAGCTGAATGAACATGGACTAAATGCAGCAATAAAGACACAGAGAGTGGCAGAACGGATAAAAAAACAGGATCTGTCTATATGCTGCCTACAAGAGACACATCTTTGACTTACAGACACAAACAAACTAAAACTCAAAGGATGGAAAAATATATATAAAGCAAACAACAATAAAAAAGAACAGGAGTGGCAATATTAATTTCTAACAAAATAGACTTTAAAGTTAAATCCACCACAAAGAATAAGGAAGGAAACTATATAATGATTAAAGGGACAATATACCAAGAAGATATAACCATACTAAATATTTATACACACAATGACAGGGCTGCAAGATACATAAACTCTAACAGCATTGAAAAGTGAGATAGACAGCGCCACAATTATACTAGGAGGCTTCAACATATCACTTTCAGTGAAGGGCAGAACATTCAAAAGATGCTTAATAAAGACACGGAAGATCTAAATACCACAATCAATCAACTTGGCCTCATAGACATATACAGAACACTCCATGCAACAGCAGCCAAGTATACTTTCTTTTCCAACGCACATGGAACTTTCTCTAGAATAGACCACATATTAGAACATAAAGTAAGCCTTAGCAGAATCTGAAACATTGAAATATTACAAAGCAACTTCTCTGACAATAAGGCCTTAAAAGTAGAAATCAATAACAGAAAAAGCAGGGAAAAGAAATCAAACACTTGGAAACTGAACAATATCCTGATCAAAAAAGATTGGGTTATAGACGATATCAAGTATGGAATAAAAAAATTCATAGAATTCAATGAGAATGAAAACACTTCCTATCAGAACCTTTGGGACACAGAGAAAGCAGTGCTCAGAGGTCAATTTATATCAATAAATGCACACATACAAAAAGAAGAAAGGGCCAAAATCACAGAATTATCCCTACAACTTGAACTAACAGAAAGAGAAAAACAAAAGAAACCTTCCGGCACCAGAAGAAAGCAAATAATAAAAATTAGAGTCGAATTAAATGAAAAAGAGAACAGAAAAACAATTGAAAGAGTTAACAAAACCAAAAGCTGGTTCTCTGAAAAAATCAACAAAATGGATAAAACATTGGCCAAGCTGACAAAAGAAAAACAGGAAAGGTAGCAAATAACCCAAATAAGAAATGAGATGGGTGACATTACAACAGACCCAACTGAAATTAAAAGAATTATATCCGATTACTATGAAAAATTGTACTCTTAACAAATTGGATAGCCTAGAAGAAACACAAACAGAGGTAGAACAACTAAATAAACCCATAACAAGAGATTGAAAACGTAACTTAAAAACTCCCAACAATAACAGCAACAAAAAAAAAAGCCCTGTCCTGGACGGCTTCACTACAGAGTTCTACCAAAGTTTCAGAGAAGAGTTAACACCACTACTACTAACGGTATTTCAGATCATAGAAAAGAACGGAATACTCCCAAACTCATTCTATGAAGGCAGCATATCCTTGATACCAAAACCAGGTAAAGACACCACAAAAAAGAAAATTACAGACCTATATCCCTCATGATCTTCGATGCAAAAATCTTCAACAAAATTCTAGCCAACAGAATTCAACAACATATAAAAAAAAATAATTCACCATGACCAAGTGGGATTCATACCAAGAATGCAGGGATGGTTCAACATTAGAAAAACAATGTAATCCATCATATAAATAAAAAAAGAGACAAGAACCACATGATCTTATCAATTGATGCAGAAAAGGCATTTGACAAAGTTCAACACCTACTCATGAGAAAAACTTTCAGCAAAAAAGGAATAGAAGGAAAATTCCTCAACATAATAAAGGGCATTTATACAAATTCAATGGCTGACATCATCCTAAATAGGGAGAGTCTGAAAGCATTCCCCTTCAGATCGGGAACCAGACAAGGATGCCCTTTGTCACCACTCTTATCCAACATTGTGCTGGAGGTCCTAGCCAGAGCAATTAGGCCAGATAAAGAAATAAAGGGCACCCAGATTGGTAAGTAAGAAGTAAAAGTATCTCTATTTGCAGATGACATGATCTTATACACAGAAAATGCTAAAGGATCCTCAAGAAAACTGCTGAAACTAATAGAAGAGTTCAGCAGACAAACAGCATACAAGATAAACATACAAAAATCAGTTGGATTCCTCTACATCAAAACAAAGAACTTCAAAGAGGAAATCACCAAATCAATACCATTTACAGTAGCCTCCAAGAAGATAAAATACTTAAGAATAAATCTTACCAGAGATGTAAAAGACCTATACAAAGAAAACTACAAGACACTGCTGCAAGAAACCAAAAGAGATCTACGTAAGTGCAAAAACATACCTTACTCACGGATAGGAAGACTTAACATTGTAAAAATGCCTATTCTATCAAAAGCGATCTATAGATACAATGCAACTCTGATTCAAATCCAGCGACATTTTTTAATGAGATGGAGAAACAAATCACCATCTTATATGGAAGGGAAAGAGGCCCCAAATAAGTAAAGCACTACTGAAAAAGAAGAACAAAGTGGGAGGCCTCACTCTACCTGATTTCAGAACCTATTATACCACCACAGTAGTCAGAACAGCCTGGTACTGGTATAACAACAGATACATAGGCCAATGGAACAGAATTGAGAATCCAGACATAAATCCATCCATATATGAGCCGCTGATATTTGACAAAGGCCCAAAGTCAGTTAATTGGGGAAAACAGTCTGTTTAACAAATGGTGCTGGCATAACTAGATATACACCCTCAAAAAAACTGAACAAGACCCATACGTCACACCATGCACAAAACAAACTCAAAATGGATCAAAGGCCTAAATATAAAATGTAAAGCGATAAAGATCATCGAAGAAAAAACACGGACAACCCTGGGAGCCCTTATACATGGCATAAACAGTATAGAAAACATTACTAAGGATGCAGAATAGAAACTAGATAACTGGGAGCTCCTAAAAATCAAACACCTATGCTCATCGAAAGGCTTCACCAAAAGAGTAAAAAGATTACCTACAGACTGGGAAAAAGTTTTTAGCTATGACATTTCCGATCAGCACCAGATCTCTAAAATCTACATGATACCACAAAAATTCAACTGCAAAAAGACAAATAACCCAATTAAAAAATGAGCAAAAGATATGAACAGACAGTTCGTTAAAGAAGACATTCAGGTAGCTAACAGAGACGTGAGGAAATGCTCACGATCATTAGCCATTAGACAAATGCAAATCAAAACTAAGATGAGGTTTCATCTCACTCCAACAAGGCTGGCATTAATCCAAAAAACACAAAATTATAAATGTTGGAGAGGCTGTGGAGAGTTTGGAACACTTATACACTGCTGGTGGGAATGTAAAATGGTACAACCACTCTGGAAATCGATTTGGCACTTCCTTAAAAAGCTAGAAGTAGAACTACCATACGATCCAGCAATGCCACTCCTTGGAATATATCCTAGAGAAATAACAGCCTTTACACGAATAGATATATGCACACCCATGTTTATGGCAGCACTGTTCACAATAGCAAGAAGATGGAAGCAACCAAGGTGCCCATCAATGGATGAATGGATAAATAAATTATGGTATGTTCACACAATGGATTACTACGCATCCATAAAGAACAGTGATGAATCTGTGAAACATTTCATAACTTGAGAAACCTGGAAGGCATTATGCTGAGTGAAATCAGTCAGTTGCAAAAGGACAAATATTGTGTAAGACCACTATTACAAGAACTTGAGAAGTAGTTTAAACTGAGAAGAAAACATTCTTTTGTGGTTAAGAGAGAGGGGGAGGGAGCGAGGGTGGGAGACGGGTATTCACTAATTAGATAGTAAATAAGAACTACTTTAGGTGAAGGGAAAGACAACACAGAATACAGAGGAGGTCAGCACAACTGGACTAAACCAAAAGCAAAGAAGTTTCCTGAATAAACTGAATGCCTCGAAGGCCAGTGTAGCAGGGGCAGGGGTTTGGGGACCATGGCTTCAGGGGACATCTAAGTCAATTGGCATAATAAAATCTATTAAGAAAACATTCTGCATCCCACTTTGAAAAGTGGCATTTGGGGTCTTAAACGCTAGCAAGCGGCCATCTAACACGCATCAGTGAGTCAAAACCCACCTGGATCAAAGGAGAATGAAGAACACCAAAGACACAAGGTAATTATGAGCCCAAGAGACAGAAAGGGCCACATGAACCAGCGACTACATCATCCTGAGACCAGAAGAACTAGATAGTGCCTGGCTATAACTGATGACTGCCCTGACAGGGAACACAACAGAGTACCCCTGAGGGAACAGGAGAGCAGTGGGATGCAGACCCCAAATTCTCATAAAAAGACCAGACTTAATGATCTGAGACTAGAAGGTCCCCGGAGGTCATGGTCCCCAGACCTTCTGTTAGCCCAAGACAGAACCATTCCCAAAGCCAACTCTTCAGACAGGGATTGGACTGGACTGTGGGATAGAAAATGATACTTGTAAAGAGTGAGCTTTTTGGATCAAGTAGAGACATGAGACTATGTGGGCAGCTCCTGTCTGAAGAGGAGATGAGAAGGCAGAGTCCGGTCAGAAGCTGGCCGAGCGGACATGAAAATAGAGAGTGGAGGGAAGGAGCGTGCTCTCTCCTTAGAGGGGGAGCAACTAGGAGTATATAGCAAGGTGTATATAAGTTTTTGTATGAGAGACTAACTTGGTTTGTAAACTTTCATGTAAAGCACAATAAAAATTAAAATAATAAAATAAAATTAGTGTTTGAAATTATATTTATTAGCCTCCATGTATCCAAAGACAAGGAGAATGGTAGCCACAGAAATTTATTTTCCTGAAGTACAAAGAGTTGGTAGGATAATTTATTAAGTAAAAGCCAAGCCAGGCGTGTCCAAATTTGATTCGGCTGCTGCAGATTCAAAATAAGGGGGTTTAGGATTGACCAGCTTTGAGATGCCAAAGTGGCAAAGAAGGCAATGTACAATCAGTACCGTATCAAGGGTGGGGCATAGAAGAGGTCTGCCCCCGGTGCAGGCGGGGGCCTGGAGGAGGGGGGACACACTGTCTATAGAGAACTAAAAAAAAAGTTAGTCTACTTTTTATTATTACAATTCTAAAAAATATAAACTATAAAATATTGCTCTTTAACAAGATCTTATTTTAGACTAAGTTGTCAGAATTTTTTGTGGTTGCTGTTAAGTGTTAATGTGTGTATTTATATATGTATATATATATATATATATACTTCAATTTAAGACATATTAATTACTTACCCTTTAATAAACATTGTATTCTAATTGTAAGTTCAGAGAACTCCCAGTTGTACAATGGACCCCCAACCCATCCATGGCTACGTAAGTTCGTTTTGAGAGTAAGATTTTAAGAGCTTGCAATTATCCGAGTTCACTTCAGATGTAGTTTGTGCCCCCACCCCTCAAGGTCTGGCCTAAAGTTCCTCATGCACAAAGCCGTTCATAGTCTAGGCTCTACGGAGGCCCTTTAGAGGGACTTTGAAACTACTGAAACAGAATGCAAAAATTGATATGGGTGTGTTTATGTGAGTTTTTTAAAAAAGAGTTTCCGTCGGTTTAAGCCAAGGGATCTTTCACCCAGAAAACATAGAGAGCCACTAGGCTAGATAGTATCCAATGTCTTTTCCGTATTCTCTGGGTATATGGCTTCATAATATACAGAGCCAAATGAAGAAACCTTTGTTTTTAAAAATATTTCTGAGTTACAATTATATGTATATGAATTATATTACTTACGCCATTCTTAATTATAAAATATACTTTTTTACAAAAGGTGGATTTTAAATATGAGGTTTACTTGTTAACTAAGAGAAAAAAGGATATAATTACGTGTTTATATCTAGAAGTGATCCGTTTATATAAATTTTAAGGATGTATCATTTTCTTGTATTGGAATAAAAGTTTGGCTTGTAGTAAACCAAATCAAACCAAACTCTTTGCCATCAAGTCTATTCCGACTCTTAGCGAGCCTATACGACAGAGTAGAACTGCCTTATGGGGTTTCCAAGGAGCTGTTGGTGGGTTCAAACTGCTGACCTTTTGGTTAGCAGCCAAGCTCTTAACCACTGCACTACTGGGGCTCTTGGCTTATAACAGTGATATGAATAATAACCTGTCATACCAGATCTGGAGTTAGAATCACAGAATTCTAGCAGGGAAGGTATATATAGAGTCTGAACTTTGTTCTTGCTTCTAGCACTGACTTTAAATTCAGAAGACATAAAAAAAAATATATATATAGGTGCTTAATGATTCATTTCTAAAAGAATAAAATTGTTAAAGGTTTTTGAGTGCTTAGTTTTTATGGTATGTGAAACGCATGTTTTACATGTATTATCTTATTTATTCCTACAATAACTCTATCATATAGGTACTACTATAAATCCTATATAACATATGAGGTAGCTAAAACCTAGGGAAATAAAATAATTAGTCCCTGGGGGTTCAAGCGATTGACACACATGGCCGCTAACTGAAGGGTTAGAGGTTCAAGTCCACCTACAGGCATCTAGGAGGAAAGGCCTGGGGATCTACTTGTGAAAAACCAGCCACTGAAAACCTTACGGAGCACAGTTCTGACACACACATTGGGTTACCACGTGTTGGAATCAACTCCATCACCACTGGTTTTTCGGCATATATTTTGAGTGTGCTAACCATTTGTGCCACCCAGGGACTCTGGACCCAAGATAACATACCTTTAAATATGGAAAGTCAATTCTAACTCAGTCAGCCAGCCTCCCTCCAGAGCTTGCTCACTCAAGTATTAGCCTAAGCTGACTCCTTGTCATAACATAACCTGCCTTTATCTGTTTCAAAAAATCATATTACTAGCGTTCCTTGACAGATCCATTCCTATCCCAAGTAGATAAACACCTATCTGTTGATTAAATGCTTCCAGGGAAGGAAATTTCACCACCTTCCTCAATAGCCCATTGTAGTAACAAACTGTTCCCTAAGGAAACCGTTACCGAATGCTTATGGAAGGTAGGCACTGCCTCAAATGTCATGCTAGACAATTTCATCAGTACTGTGAACACAGAACCAGACTAAATAGGATTAATAAATTACTGGGCATTTTGAAAAATCATTTTAACTATTCCTTGATGTAAACACTTAGAATTGATGATAAGCGTTTTAGCCTAGGATTACCAGAAAGTAGAGTCTGAGACAAGGACTTACTGGAGTGTGATCCCAGGCAGAATGTAAGGGACACAGGGTGGGAACCAGGGAAGGTAGGCGACTCAGTACACAGAAGCCCATATTATCAAGCTGGCCACTGCTTCAGGAGACTGGCTGCTTAATTCATCTTAATTCATCTGTGGAGCTCTATCAAACATATTTCAGAATTCTATGTTTGATGATGCAAAGAGGAGCATTTATTCATAGTTTCCGTCTCTATTGGTCAAAGATTTACTATAGGGTGTTAACTCTTTCATGTTTCTGGGTTTCAGTCTACACTAAAGCTTCAATCGAGAAGTCCCTGAGTGGGAGGAAGAAAGGGAGAAAAGCATAGGATGAGGCAACGTCAGATTGTACTTTTGTCAAGCTGGTTGAAATCCACTTAGGACTGGTTTTCCTGCAATGTCTAGGCAAGAAGAGACAGGTGAGGCCTAAAGGAATTAAAGTCGTGCATGAGAGCTATGTTAAAACAAGCAACATTGGTTTATTATAGATTTGTAGCTTTTCATTTTTGTGCCCTCTTTTCCTATAAGACTTAAATGTCCTAGAAATCATATTCATGGGGTCTAATAGAAAATTCTCAAACTTCCATCATTTGTTCACTCTGAATATTTATTGAGCATTTTCTTATATTTATTGAATGTGCCAGGCCTTACGTGGGGAGTTGGGGATAGAAATGTAAATATGATAAACAGATTCTCTGCTGTCATAGCTTATTTTTTTATCCTCTGTGCCTACCTTAGTCCTGGTCAATAGTAGGCACTTTGTAAAGAAATAAAAAGATCTTCTAATACAATCAGGATTATTAGCACAATGAGTATTAAATGTTATGCAAATCTTAAATGACCAGAGGGGTGTCCCACTAGATAAACCACTCTATCATCCTTGCAGGAAGTCTCTTACCCATGGCCTGTGATGGCTTATGTCTGCCCTGGGAGTAAGAGTGTTTATTATCTGTGTACTGCCCAGGGACAGAGGAGGCTGAAATTTAGACAGATTTCTGTACTTATCTGTGAGGTGCCTCAGAGGCATAAGAGAATATTCGGATGAGCTAAAACCCATGTGCACCAGCAGCGCAGCAGTGGCGGAGGCCAGCCTCCACTCACCTGGCCCGCTTCCCAGGCAGAAGGTGGAAGATGCCCTGTTTCACTGCCAGCACTCCTTCCTTGAGCATCCCAGTGGCCAAACAACCATCAGCTGACTCTACCCAAAGTGCCTGGTTTCAGGAGCCAACTTGTTTCAGCACCTCCACAGAAGCACTGGGGTGGGAAATACACGATGCATTAAAATCTCTGATGCAATGTTAGCAGCATTCTGTTGGTAGCAAGGACATATTTATATTGTAAAACCAAAAAAAAAAAAAAAAACCCAAAACAAATCCATTGCCGTCTAGTGGATTCAGACTCATGGTGACCCTATAGGACAGAGCAGAGCTGCCCCCATAGGGTTTACAAGGAGCAGCTGGTGGATTTGAACTGCAGACCACTGGTTAGCAGCTGAGCTCTTAACCACTTCACCAACAGGACTCTATTTATATGGTAATAAACCTTTAATGCCCTAGAGAGTGGCTGAAATAAAAATAAAATCAGAATAAAAGTATTCAAATTATAACATTTTGGAGGGCAGGTAAATTTTCCCAGCCGTGTTGGTGATTTCCTTGCTCCAGACCATTTTGCCTTCCCTGACAATGAAGCCCTGGCAACACCATGCTGATTACCTTGAATTAGCTGATGTATGGGGAGCTGTCACTGCTCCTTAGAATTCACATTAAACTCTCAGGGCGGAGTGACCAGAGCGCGCCGGGTGCTTTATGGGCCAGTCAAGGCAACGAGGCTGCTGGAGGCTTTCAAGGGGAACATTCCACCTGTGGGGAGTGACGGAGCCTTTGTGTAGCTGTGAACAGGGCAGAGGCCCCAGGCTGGGAGCCTGAAGGCTGGAAAGGTAAACCCAACAGGCTCTTCAAAGGGCTCGCTCTAGTGCTGAGCACAAAGCCACCCCAACCCCTCCAGTAGCAACCCCTACCTCCCTTCCCAAAGGGAATTTCATGGTCCCCAAAAGTAACAACTTCCTCTAGGGAAGAGATCTGCAGGCCTGACGGCCCCTATCCCCCGGTGTCAAAGATAGAGTTTAGGAAGAACCGCCTGACAGAGAGCATCCGAGGCAACGCGTCTGCTTGAGCGACTGCTTTAGAGACAGATGTGAGCTGCTGTGTGTGTGTGTGTGTGTGTGTGTGTGTGTGTGTGTAGCGGGGTGCTAACGCTGACTCTTCGCTTCTGGGGGAAGAAAGTCAGAAGTGCGAGGATACACAGAGCGGGAGACGAGTGTGAGTTCCGCCGCAGGAGCGGGTGTGGGGCAGTCGGAATCACAGGAGGGGTGTGGGTGCAAAAGTTACTGGAAAGGCTGAATGACAGGTTTTTAGCCGCAAAATCATCAAGCCCCAAACCAATCACTCTCCCTCCAGAGCCCTTCTCCCCAGTTTTGAGAAAAATGTTGAAAAGGTTCTTAGAGCTGGGAAGGGGGGAAGAAAGAGAATGCACCACGTCCCTCTTTAAAACTATTACTGCCCCCTCCTCCACAACGGAATCAGATGACCCTAGGATACAAAAATGTATGGAAAAGTAGTAGGAGCCTTGTCTGGGATGTACATTTTGAGTCAAGAGGCACAACATTTGATAATCTTCACGCTACAAACTAGCCTGGGTTTTTAGATAAGCCATTTAACTTTTAAAAGTGTCTTAGTTTCCTATCCGTCAAATCAGAGTTACACGTGCTAGACTTCTGCGGGGGGCTGTGGTGCGGGTCAGAGTGAAGGCTGCGTGTGCAAGCTGTCTGAACCCGGCACCACGCTCTACTCGCGGCAAAAAGACACGCTGGTGTTATCCTGGAGCCGCGACAGAGCAGAGAGAGAGAAGCGAAGGAAGACCAGCACTCTAAAATTAGTCCAGCTTCCAGGCCCGGCGCCGGGAGCGCCCTCCAGCTCGCCGCGCCTCCCCCACAGCCCCCCTCCCCTCCCCGTTCCTTCTTCCCAGCGCCACGCTCCGAGATCTCTAGTCATCCCCGACGCTGGTGCTTCGCTCCCCCTCGCCCTCTCCGCTCGAGGTTTGGGAGGAGACGAGAGAGAAGCGCTAGGGAGGGATGAGAGAGGGGCTTGGCGTTGCGTCGGTGTCGGCTGTGATGGGGAGCAGGGACCAGCTAGGCGGCCAGCAGTAGCGGCGGCGGCGGCGGCGGCAGCAGCTTGGAGCAGACGCTAGAGCGAGCGCTACTCCCGGCAGGCTCCGCTGTGATCTAGGCTGCGGATTGGGATACCGCGCCCCCGACCCCCTCCTCCCGCTGCCTTTCTCCTCCTCCTGGCTCCCCTCCTCCGCCTGCGAGCCACCGGCGGCGGCGTCCGCAGCGCCGTGCGCTTCTGCTCGCGGCCCCAGTCCCAGCGAGCGCACGGTGGGCACTGCAGCAGCAGCGGCCGGGGTGGCCGGCTAGCCCTGGCAGGAGCTCCCAGAGAGGAAGACCACAGGGGAAGCGCCTGGTGGAGCCCTGGAGTCGCCAGCGGAGGCAAGGGTGCGTGGGGATTTTTAGTGTGGTTATTTGGCTGACTGGTGCACCGGCTGGAGCGCGACTCCCGGAGCAAAGCTCCAGCTGCCGGGTGCAAATGGCCTGCGAGGTGGGCCCGCGAAGATGAGAGCCGGCGGAATGCGTGGGGGAAACTTTTCACCTTGTAAAGTTCCTGGCTCTGCGAAGCCTGGAGCCGTGGTTGCTGCCGCTGCAAGCAGGAAAGGAAAGAGGTTCGGTTCTGTGGCGGGAGCCGGGAGGTTGGCGTGGAGAATTGGCCAAGTTTGGGACTTTAGATTTGGGGAGGGGGCGCGAGAGAGGTTGCGGATCAGTGCACTCTTCCTCGGGCCCCCAGGGCCCTGGCTGCACGCTGCAGGTGGATAAGAGGGCAAGGAACCTGTTCAGTCGCCAATGCCTGTCCCTAGCGTTGGGGCTGTTCAGATGCCTAGAGATACACTTGGGGGACCAGGAAGCGCAAGTTGAGTCGACACTTGGCCGAGGGCGCCGGGCGGAGCCGGGAGTCTAGTCTCTACTGCCGCCAGGGAGGACAGGGGTGGCCAGACAGCCTGCGGGTCCGCTCCCCACGCCTGGCTCCGGCTTGCGGGGGTCGTGACTAGAATGGTTTGTACTGAATGAAAGCTACTCTCGGAATGGGGCGACAGCCTTGTACAGAGTGGCGGGAAGGAGAGACTTCCTGACAGGGAGAGGGAAAGGAACTGTCTTGGGAGAGTGTTACGATTTTTGGCGGGCGTGCGGGAAGGTTGCTTGTCTTTGAAAAGAAAGCAGCGCGGGTCTGACCATCCTCCGGGCGGAAAGCAGCCCTCTCTCGGTCAGGGGCGGGAACGCGGGGACCGGCTGGCTCCGCGGGCAGGGCTCCATACCTTGCAGTGTTCGGCGAACCCCTTCGCCGGGGCTAGTGTGTGTGCCGGCCGGCGTGGGAGTCTGAGGTTCGCGGGCGGCGAGGCAGCCGAGGTGACCGGAACAGTCACCGCTGGGCGCGCGGCGCGCACGAGGTTTCCACCAGTGGGGGTCGCTGAGCTAAAGTGCATCTGGCCCTAGGGCTTGGGCGAGCTCGGGTATTTTTAGCAGAGCTGTGGTCTGTATTCACCTCCTCCTCTCTCTTGCTGACTCTTGTCGCATGTGCTTTCTGAGGTGGTTAAACATTCACCAAGACTAGGCTTTGCGGAAAGCAACTTTTATTGTTCACTTTTCGCGATCTCACTCTCGTGGGCGAGGGTGCGCTCGGGAAAAGGATGCGAAGGCGGCTGCGAGCTAAGGGCGTCGCTTCGGTCCCCTGAGAAGAGCAAGGGGGGCGCTCTCGGGGTGTGCGTGGGGTAGTCGGGGCAGCAGCTGGGTGTAATAATGGGGGCCGATCAGGTAGTGGAAGAGGAGTCCCCGAGAATGGATGTGAAGAGGAAGAAAGCCTGCAAGATCAGGCGAGCACGCCGTAGGAGGCTAGGGAAGGCTCTTGGGAAGGAGAGGCGCCTGCGGCCCCGCGGGCGTGGGCGGCCGGGGGCCGTGCCCCGCGCCGTCTGGCCACTTCTCAAGCCTCCTGGCTCGGTGGCCCCAAGGTCCACCTCGCCGCTGCGCGCGCCGACTGGGACACGGCTTCTGGTTTGGGCGAACCTGCAGCAGATGCGGCGAAGGGAGGGAAGCGGGGACCACGCTAATGATTCGAGAGTCCTTTCTCCTCCTCACGCTCCTCCCCGCCCCCAGACTTCGGCGCGTTTGTTTTCCAAGTTGGATCCCACTTCCATTTACAAGTGTCAGACAAACCCGCGCGAACCTCCCCCACTCGCCCCGGCCCCAGCCAGACAGGAGAGGAGGAGAGAGGGCTACTTGTCTGGGCAGCGCCTAGGGCGGTGCGACCCTCCCACCGGGAGCTTGACCAGCTTGGGTTCCAATTTTGGAGGATACACATAAATAAACGACACAATTAAATCACACCTGGACACTTGTATTCCTCCGCTTTTCGCCGCTCCTCGGTCGTATTAATATTCCGACTCCAAAGCCTGAATTTTCAAAGGCAAGCCGGGGTGGTGGGAGGAAGGGGGCGGGGGAGCAGGCCAACCAGTTCATCACGGTGGATTTGTGCCCTGGCTTTGTTGCCCGGATTAGATTCTCTGATTGCGCCCGTGCAGAGTTAAGATGCATGCAGAGACTGAGAACCCGCCAGAAAGATTGCAGCTGACTTTGCCCCATCCAAGCGGCGAGTTCAGGTGCTGGAAAAGGGAAGCCGGCCATCTAGGAATTGAGGACTGAGGCGCTCGCATCTCAGTATTGATTAAAGAGAGCCCAGATTTCGCCTCCACGGGCAGGCACTGAACTTCTCTTAACGTTCATCTAGCGCCTGAATGATGTTCTGGTTTGTGACGTGGAGATTTGAATCTGGGAAGGAAAGACGGGGGAGGGGAGGAGAGAGAATGAAGAAGAAGAGATGGAGAGATTGTGATTCTGCAGAATCCTGGAAATTGCACGGAGACAGCTACGTCTGCCCCCCCCCCTTTTTTTTTTTTTGAGTTTTTAGGTCTCTATGAGTCGGAATCTACTCGAAGGCAACGGGTTGGGTTTTTTGGTATTCCCAAATTGGAGCAGTTGAACAGTGAGAGAATAAAGAACAGCCAAGAAAACCAGGGCGCCAAGAGACAAAGACAAAAAATGCATAATAACTTTAGCGCTTTGATGTGCTTTTTTTCTAATACGGTTGGAGTGGGGGAAGGTCTTTTAACATTCTACAAGGAGAAAACTTGTCTCTTAGAATTCAGTACCAATGCTGATATTCAATCATGAATCCCTGTTGTTGCCTTTTTGGAACTTGGACAATGAATGATGCTGGGGCCAGTTTCTGTGCAGTGCTCTGGGATGAGAAAGTTCCCAGAACTGTCCAGTGATGATGTCTTCATATCGGAGCCACACAGAGAACTCCACATGAAAAGCAGCTGGCAGGGAGATCAGAAATCGCTCAGCTGCTGGGCTGGCTCCATCTCTTGTAGCTGCAGGATTTTCACAGCTCGTGTTTGTTGACCAGTGGCTGGCTATCAAGCTGCCTTCTTCCTTTTTTTTTTTTCCCCCCTTCAAATTTTATTTATTCTGGTTTTTGGCAGAGTCATTTTGGGAATTTTTTTTTTAATAGGACTCAGTCTGTTAACTAGCAATTACAGTTGTGCTGAGCTTTTAAAAAATAAAATGAGTAGCAATAAGCAGAGTGGATGCCCACTGACCTGTATGCTATCTAGTTATTTTGCCAGCTCACAGCTTTTTGTAAAGCAGCCGCTCTTCAGGTTGCACACATAAGAACATTTTGATGTGTCAGGTTGTGTTATCATTCCTGCTTTCCTCATGCACTGCAGAATGACCTGCTCTAAACTGGCTGATAAATTATGTCAAATAGAAAGAAGTAGGCAGTTACCAGTGAGGAGAGAGTTTTTTTTTAGCTGGTTTGAGGAGTGCTCCTCCTGTGTTTTTATGCTATATTAATAGCTCATAACACAAATGGGACTGTGGTGGCTTTATCTTACTGGTGGTGGAGTTGGGTGGGGTGTTTCTTGATACCCTCCATCTATTCTGTTGACTGGTGGAAGAAGAGGGAAAAAGGTTAGACTGAGGATGCTTGGTTTTTCATTGTGGGTCATTCCCAGGCTTTCTTTTCTTTCTGCAGGAGTGCTGAGTACAGATCATCTGATGGGATCAGCTGGCCCAGCCCATCAGGATTGATTTCCTTTGATTGCTGGGGAGGGACTATTGATGTATCATTGTCTTTGCTGAGCGTGGCAAACACCAGAGTTGGAATGAAAATTTAAGAGAAACGATTTGGAAGACCTAGTGGAAGGATGTGCTCACCCAATGCCTTCTTGACGGGAAGAGAGCCCCTGATTTTTGCAGATATGCGTAGTCTTAAAAATATTAGAGGAAAAACACAGTCCTGTGTATATTGCTTTGCTCATTGACAGAATTTTCTGGAATTCTGTTTTGATCCCTAATTGTTTCATATGTCATTATGAGTATCTTTCTACCTAGACTGGGCCTGTCTTTTTTAGTCCGTCCTCTTGAGGATTATCACAGTGTCTACTGCCTAATAGGGTACAGAATAAATATTTAGGTGACTTCCAGTGGGAAGACCTAATGTCTATTCTGTGCTTTGGTCAATTTGATTCTACAGGCTTATCAAACATATTGATTTTTCTGTCAGTTGCAGAGTACCTACTCATTTAATAAGCTTTTCGTTTTATTATTTGTTTGTTTTCACTGCATTGCTTCTCTTGAATGTCTTCTTCGCTGGTCCTCGAATTTCTTTCTGAGAGAAATTTTAGGAGAGCTTACCTTTCCTTTAAAAAAACAAAAAAAGTTTAGCTTTAATATCATAGATTGAATTTATTGAGAATAATGTATTTGACACTTGTCTACTGGCTTGGAGCCAGTTTCTGGTCTACCAAAATAGGCTATCATTTACACGTAACAGTGACAGATGACCCATTCTAGTAGTCTGGGTTGGAATGGCACCCCCAGGTTAGTCTTAATTTTGACCTACTCTGGGAGTGAGGTTTTTTTTTCTTTGTATTAAGTGCAGTGGTTAAAAATTTAAGGATAGATTTACAGGCATGGTGGTCGTCAGAGAAAATAGAGAACAGATTTCAAAATGTAATGGTCAAACTCTTCATATAATCAAAATGTGTTACTTCCTTCCCTAAGGATGTGGAGGCCAGGGAGGAGGTTTGGGGAGGGTCAAGGTCCTTATGAGGGTGTTGTCTTGCTTGGAAGGAGCCCTGGTGGCACAGTGGTTAAGTGCTTAGCTGCTAACCTAAAGGTCAGTGGTTCCAACCCACTAACCTTCCATGGGAGAAAAATGTGGCAGTCTGATTCTGTAAAGATTTACTGCCTTAGAAACCCAGTGGGGCAGTCCTACTCTATCCTATAGGAATTAATGCAGTGGCAATGCGTTTGGTTTTGGTTTTGTCTTGCCTGGGCAGAAAAGTCATGTGGGCGACCCTGAAGGGGCCCTTGAGTAGATTTTAGTATTTCTCCTTTCTGATTTTTCAGGGCTCCAGGATGTGGATCATAGCATTTACTTAATAAAGAAAATTTGTGTGTTAACTCTTGCTTTTTAAATTTACTCCTTTGTTTTTATGTGTAAAGTCACATGGAATTTAAAGTAAATTCCTTTTTATCTCTTAGAAATTGTTTTACTTTTATGTATTCCCTATTTTATTTTTAGTTGTTTCTTTGTTTCTCTTATCTTTTAAAAACATCCTTTAGTTAAAATTTATTTTCAGCAATACTTTCTGAATCTACTTCCCTTCGTAAGGCAGTGGGCAGGATTCAAAGAGCAGTAAAAAGTATTCTTTGCTTCTCTGTGCTTACTCTTGTTGAGAACATGGGAAATACCCATGTACGCACACTAGAAATCAATATATTCTAAAAACCTACTGCCGTCGAGTTGATAAAACAGTGGCACTGGGTAGAAAGAGGGAGATATTATTAACTGGTGTAAACTTCTAGGAGGAGTATAAAGTGAATATAATCCAATTTAATAATGCTTAGTGAATCCCTAATGTATGCGAAGCACTACAAAATTAATTCTTCATTTCTTTGGGGCAGGACAGGCCTCATTTTTGGAAGAACATATTCATGGGAAAAGCCAGATGGGCCGTTGGAAATTTATTCAGTATTTTGGAAAGACTCCTTGATTACCTTCTTGTGGTTCCCCACTCCCTAATTTCAAAGAGGAACTTTTAAGACTTTTACATACATCTGGGAGTGTGCATGTGTGTACGTGCACACGCCCAGGCGTGCACACACGCACAAATACTGCATTTTCCTAGTGGTTAAAAAGGCAACAATTCTGAGTTTTTTAATTTGGCTGCTACCATTTGGTAGTATGTAAAAAGCACTGGTGCAGATAAATTGCTTTTTAGGGAATCCTTTTAAGAATCACTCATTTTTTGGTGTTTGTTTTCATAAAATTTGATAGATCATTCATTGGTAGCACATCGCTATTCAGCAGTTAGATCTGTAAGGCTTCTCATACTACCCCAAGCTCCCGGAAGTGACCCTTGCAGTTCTCAACCTTGACTGCAGGGTAGAATCTCGACCTGGAAACTTTTGAAACTTCTGATGCATAAGTCGTACCTAGACCAATGAAGCCAGAATCTCCAGGGGTGGGACCCAGGCATCAGTATTTTTAAAGCCTCCTAGGGGATGACCGTGGGTAGCCAAGGTCGAGGAACACTGTCTCAAAGGTTGTGGATCAGGTCTAGAGTTTGAATTTACCCTTGTTCAGAGCTCCCAGACTTCAGAGAACTTGAGTGAAAATCAAGAACATGTGCCCTGCATTCTCCTACTGTGAATATAACCCTTGGGCTGTACTGAATTGAAGCACCTGAAACTGAACTGCACTGGCCCAGAAGAAGGTGGCAGAGAAGGTTCAGGGCTTCCATCCACCTGCATTTTTGTTTCACAGTTTTGCCCATGGTTAACATTCCTTCTGTTCCCTGGTATGGATTTATCCACAGTTTGACCTGAGTTTGTTTCCGTCCCTTCTCCAGATAGTAATCATAGCTGGCCCAGGAGCTGGTAAATTAAATGTGAAAGGTTTCAAGCCTCTCCAGGAGCAGAGATTCTTCTCATAATGGACTCTTGGTCTGGTGTCTTTTTTTATATATGTACTTCTGAATTCAGGGAAGGATTTCAATGTAATTCATCAATATTTACTGGATTCTCTTTTTAGTTGTAGGGATCACTGGAGATGTATTATATATATAAAAAAATGTCCTCAAGGAACTTAGAATCAAGTTGTGGCTAAAGATGTGTACAATTGAGGAAAAAGTCATAGCACTGTTAAATGCAGGAGGTGGAAGGAACCATACATAGCTTAGCAGGCATGTTTTTGGCACGTCAGGAAGAAACTTCTTTCCTACAGACTGATGTACTTGGCGTATTCTTAGTTTCCCGTCTTCCTCTGAGGCTTAGTTATGAATCTCAGAGTTAGCTTTGGCACACAGAGATTGGAGGTGTTCTGCCCTCTGGGAATTCAGCGTTCATGTCTGTTGCTTGGTTTTTAGCAAAAAAAAAAAAAAAAAAAAGTCAGCTAAGTGGTATGTTAAGTAACCTAGTTTTCAGAATGTGGGTGAAAAGGCCACAATTTTTACCTCGGATGTTTCCCATGACTTGCTGACACTTGTACTTGGCCGAGCAGTTGCAAATAATATTTCAGTTATTCTTTTCTTTCTTTTCTTTTTTGAGATGTTAGAGATAAGCCCAGTTGTTGAGTGAGGCACAGATATGAAAGGTTAACCAGAAGTTTTATTGTAACTTCAGGACTTCAACTAAATGAAATTCCAAATGATCTGATAACAATTATACCCTTTCCAGTGCCCTGGAAGGTTAAAAAGTGAGCACTCTGGGGCAGCTATTAATGGTTCACGTTTTGAAATAAGCCCCATATTATTAAAACTACTAAATACTGTTGAACATTACTTAATACTTGTAAACATTTGAATGCTTGCCAGATAACACAGATTAAATTTAGCAGCACATGTGCTTAATGACAGTATAAATGTCCATTTTTGCTATGAGATAAACTGTGTGTGTGTGTGTTTTCTTTAAAAGCAGAATGAGGCCATGTCTTGGGAGGAGGGCAGCTTGGTCTTTCTGAAACCTAGAGTTATCTATTACATATGACATTTTGTTGATTTTTTTTTTTAAGTCTAAGTGATTAATATTTTGGACATCTGAAGTCTATTTTTAAGACTATGGTTTGAAATTCTCTGTTTGGCTGTAAGTGGTGGTTAGATGGCAGTTGCTGCTGGGATTGGTTGAGCAGTGTGTTGTGTGATTCATGTGGCATGGTCTCCTGCCAGGCTGGAGCCTGTAGCTACAGCTTCATCAGATTGGCCTGGCTGTAGAGTGCCTCACTGCAAAGAAATGTACACATGAAAGTGGGCCAAATGCAGATGACCTTACCATTGCTGGAGTTAGGAGAGAGAGTGGGGTGTGAATCTTTCTCATGCTTTTAAAAAATGTTTCATGATAACAATTTCAATTAATGTTTCAGAATTCAGAAGTGTATGCGATCTCCCTTGAGAATTTTGTACGTATCTGATAGGACTGTAAAGGCATTTCAGAATGTCAATTAAATGGAAAAATATGCTGGAGTTGAAGATAATTAAGAAATGTTGAAGTCTGATGTCTACATATTCAGACGCTGTATTAGATGTTTTAATTAGTGAACCAGGATTTGGATTTATTGACAGAAGGTCTCTTTTCATGGCATGTTTCACTCATTAAAACCTCATAATGTCTTGGATCTTTTTAGCTTCTTGACTTCGGAAATGTGTGCCTTTTTTAGATTTTGCAACTGATTAGGATGACAATGCTTCTGCCACTGATGACCAGTTGGAGTGAACGCATGGTATCGTCTAACATGGTATCGTCTAACATTATAGAGCGTCACCAAAGCATTGGGCAGGGCTTAAAAAACCAAAACCAAACCCAGTGCCATCGAGTCGATTCCGACTCAGGGCTTAAACCAAGCCAAACCCACTGCCCTCGAGTTGATTCCGACTTATAGCAATCCTATAAGACAATAGAACTTCCAGCTAGAGTTTCCAAGGAGCGCCTGGCGGATTTGAACTGCTGACTTCTTGGTTAGCAGCCGTAGCACTAAACCACTACGCCACCAGGGTTTCCAAGAAAAACAAGGATTGGGAAGTAAAAGTTTTAGAGTGGAATTTTTGCTTTAGCATCTTAAAAGTAGTTTGTGATATTAGTTTCCTCTTTATAGTCATTAGCTCTATATTGCATTTATCTGATGGCAGAGTCTACATTTAAATTTGCATTTCTCTGTATCTTTTTCAGTATGACAGTTGATGGTTTAATGATGGAAATCATTTTTACTCCAGATTGTTGGCATGAAAAAGTTTCCAGTCACACAGTAGATTAGAAAATTGTTTTCTTTTTAAATATTCTTTTTGTGGGATATAATTCATTTTGAACTGTGATGATTATAAATGCTTGAATGTACTATAATTAGTAATGAAATAACTTGGGAACGTTGCAAGGAGTGAAAAAGGGAGAAACATCGTTCAAGGAGTCTCTGAAAATACAGTTTAAATTTTGGCTGCCTCCTGTCCTGGTATTAATGTGATCAGCTAGCTTTATAAGATTTCTTAATTCCTCATCTTCATAGGTGTGCCATCTAAGTAAGAGCTATTTAAAGTAATCTAGCATTACATCTTTTCTGTAGACTTAGCACATCATTCACAGCCTGGTTGCACTAAGTAGACATTACATTGTTAGCCATTCTGATGGCCTGTGGTAGGTTCTTTGAGTCCCTGTTGTTGTTGGCAAAAGAATGTATTAAGAGTGCTCTTGTTACCTGGGACCAGCTTTTATACAGAACATATTAAACAAATCGGGTGCCTGATTCCTCAGCTGGATAAGTTTCACATAGATAGGCATAGGAAAAAAATAATACAGATGTGAACATAAGCCAGAAAGACGATGGCGTCAGCATCTTTTGTTGAGTTGAAGTGACATATCTGCTTGAGAGTGCCCTGGATTAACAATGGAGACAGTAATGCCTTCCATTTGTATCCGGGAGACAACTACTATGATGAGGAAATTGCGCTATCTAGGCAATTGATTAGGAAATGTAAAATGAAAACATTATATCTCTAGATCAATTTCCTAGATCTCCTTGAATTATCCAATAATTAGATTATCTTCTTTTACTTTGGAAGTGTAGATTTGGTGTGTGTAATTACTTACGTTAATCACCGTACTCCCAAGTTGTATTCAGCAATGCACACATTCTGCTTAATTTATACTCTTTTTTTTTTTATATTTCTATTAAATAGGTAGGATTAATAACATATTATACCTCCTCTCCAAAGAGAGAGATGGAGACACAGGTATTTTATGAAATTTGCAACTTTCCTACAGCTCATCAGTGGTTATTATAATAATCAAAGTGAATAAGCATAGATTGCTCTTAAACAATAGATATGTTTTTAAACGTTGAGCATAAAGCACGTTTTTCCAAGCAAATCATATTTTAAATGGATTCAATTAGGGAAAACTCATTGTTTAAGTGGATCCTGTGGCAAATTCTTTTATAAAGAATATTTTCTCTCACTTTTTCTTTGCCTTTTAAATTTAGATTTTTTATATAACAAATTTCTTAAAGATAGGCAAGAACATATACATATTGAAAATATATTTCATTTCAAAGAAATGATAAACTGAAAGAGTTTTGCCTTGTCACTCAGTGTTACTTTGAGAAGAATCAGAGGGGAATCTAAAAGGGGAAAATGGGACTGGAGTTAAAGAAGATACAAATGACCACTTCATTTACAGAGATGTTGTGGAAATGTTAAAACTTAAGAATTTCCGGGCAGTAGCTTTTTAGGGCCAGGCCAATCTAGCCCATAGTCATGCTACTGATGTCAGCTCCTTTGTGAAGATAAGCTCACTCCCGGTACCAGGGTACCAGTCCTTGGAGCATCCAGAGATGTACCCCTCATCACTCAAGGCTTCTTATCTTCCGAAACCTCCGCTCCTGCCTTTTGTTCTCCTTAGTGTGTGTTGGTCCTTTATACACCCCCCACCCCTGACCTTCTCCTACCCCTGCGGTCACTGGTTAGAGCCCTATGCTGTGCCGAAGGTTTTCCCTAGATCTTACATCGTGTGTTGCTTTTTTCATGATTCTGCACTCAGATCTCTACTACAGTTTGTGTTACTATTAGGGCACATATTACCAGCTGCCTTGTAAGGTAATTCCCTGTGTTGGCATCTCTTTCTCCCTATAGACCATCATTCCCTAGGATGCAATAGCGTGACGTATTAACCACTACCCTCCCACTTGAATTAATGCTAGGTCTTGCCCGTGTTTAGTATTTCAAATGGAATGAACATATTTGTTTCTGATCAACTTGGGTAGTGGTTATTGACTTTTACGACTGAACATCTATGACTGTATACTTAAAAATATCCCTTTGAGCAATAGGACTACATTACAGTGCTGTTACTGGTTGGGTATAGAATATCTGATTGCCACATATTCTAGTTGAAGGAAAGCTCCTCCAGGCACATACACTCAGGTTCTTGATTGGCTCATCTGTCAAAACCGTGGATCTGTAAGTTCCCAACGAACATGGTGAAGACACTAAGAAAGCCTGTTGGATATGTCCACGTATCTGGTGACCTTTCAGTAGCACACTTTCTGTTTTCTCCTCTGACATGTAATGAGTGGTATGTACTTGTGAAGGTTGATGTCCACAGTCAAAGGTAATACAGGCCAGGAGACGGGCATTTTTCAGTGCTGAGTTCTTTCTCTCTCAGGAAAGCATTAAAAAAAAAAAATCTGTTGCTGTCGAGTCGATTCTTACTGATAGCAATCCTACAGGACAAAGTGGAACTGCTCCATAGGGTTTCCAAGGAAGGGCTGCTGGATCCAAACTGTTGACCTTTTAGTTAGCAGCCAAGATCTTAACCACTGTGCCACCAGGGCTCCCATGAGAGCATAGTGCATGTGAAAGCACATGGGATTGCCTTTATTACAAGGATCTTTGGAGCCTTTTAAATTTATATTTAAAAATTAAATCATTTGTAAACACCTGTGCTATAGCTATTATTACAGTAAATCACTGTCAACGCACCTCACAATGGATTGAGACATTCCAGTGGGTGCTGAAACATGGAGGTTCCAGGAGTCTCCTTCATCCAGATCTCACCATTGTGGGCAAGAGAATCTTACTTTAGGGTTAGGTGTACAGTGTCTTGAATATAGTAAAGCTTGCATGTGTATAAATGCAGGTACAAAGTTCTATGGCAGTTAGTAATAGAATAGATTCAAATGCGGGTCTTGTTAAATTTAAAATCCCTTGTTTTTTCAATTACACTGTACTGTATGCATTGATTGAGGGGTAGGCCAGTAAAACCAACACATGAATAGGTGGATGTCTTGGGAATCATATTGCAAAAATGTTCAATAACTATTTCTTGAATGAATGGAAATTGGAAAAGACTGTATCTGTTTTTAGACATTTTGTCATTCAGTGAGCCTAACAAACAAAATCTCATTAACACCGAGTCCATGGGAGCATGAGAAATGAGTAATGCTCTTAATTTCTTATTAAGTGATTTGCGTTTATTGAAAATTGGCTTGAAGGTACACTGAACATATTTCATAATATGGATTTAGATGAGTCCAAATCCCTGAGTCTTTCCTGTACTTAGAAATTGCTCACAGTTCATTGTTGGAATAGTGGGTGGAAAGAGGGACATCTTCTTTCTAACAGGATTTGCTGAAAGGAGAAGACGATAAGTTTAGACTTTGGAGATTCTTTTCCCATGCTCCTGTGCCTTTTAGGTTTGTATGATTGTTTCAGATCTGTATTTCTCCAGGCACACTTTGTACGTGTCTACAAGCAGATGAGAGAGAGCGAGGGCACACAGGGGCTGGTAGAGGCAAATGTAAATCTCATTTTTTCCCTATTAACTCGTGGGGCCTGCTGGGTAGCAGCAGGCATTACCAGACATTTAATTGTGTGCTAGGTAAGGCTGGCACAACTCCAGCACCATGGTGGAGCAAGAATTACACTAATCAGCTGGGATATACTGCGTATATTGACTAGAGTTGGATTTTTTAATGCAAAAAAAAAAAAAATCCTTATAAATAGTGGGAAAGTAATTGAGAGTAATTAAAAAGGCAGAGAGTTAATTTACAGTTCTTTAGATGAAAGGGCATTTTGATCCTTTGCTTCCATGCAGATTTCTGGGCAGGCTGGAGAGGTCTGTGAGTGCTGAGCCTAAATGGTGTGATTGCTGTTGCCACTCAACTGGAAAGAGAGTAAATGGGCAGGCTGTGTAGATCAAGTATTGGCAACAAAGTTCCAGTGGTTTCTTCTCTGTGGCTCTCAGCTGACGGAAGTCTACTCCTTTATTTGGGTCTGGAGGGCGGGGACAGCTTTGTTTCTTTTCTTGGCCTCAATAATAACTTTTGGTTATTCTTAATAGCCCCAAGGAGAACGAAGCAGGGACCCCAGTATCCTAGGGAACACTGATGGGAACATTAAACTATACTGGAATTACCTAGAGTCCCAGCTTATTTTGTCATTGCTTCCATCCTTCCCCCAGCTGAGAAGGCTTTGTAGTCATTGATGTCGTCGAAAACACTATCATTAAATGATGACCTGAAGTAGAGTATTTGCACGCTCTTTTTTGCCATCTGAGTCCTTTCATTCTTAGACAGTGCCTGCCACAAAATAGATGCTCAATGAGTGTTTGTCAAATGAATGAATGAATGAGATATTTTAGACAGGTTTTGTATGCTGGGATGATGTAGCATCTTTGAGAGAAGTTATAGATGGTATTTGGTGGAGGGTCAAGCATCATTATGCTCTCAGACCCTGAATTACAAGAAAGTAGGAAAGAGAGAATGCAGGTGGGGGAGAAGGAAGGGACTAAGGTTTATTGAGCACCTACTTATCAGGGCTCTTTGCATATGTACTTTTGTTTTGGTGTTACTAGCATTTTGTGGGTGGGTGTTAACAACATCGTTTCACAGGTGACAAAGTTATGGATAGGAACTGAACCCAAACCTTAAATGGCAAAATCGGGATTTGAAACCAAAGCTCCAGCTCTTGTTGACAACCAGGGCTTCTCAAGGATAGCCATAGAAATACCTATACGGGTAAAAGAGAATGGACTCCTACTCTCAGAGCTTTGGGATGGAGCCCAAAGATATTTCATAAGCATCAGTCAGATTTCTTTGAGGTCTGAGTGTTTTTCCCCCAAGATTTATGCTAATTTTAGTCTATTCTGTAAGTGTTTGTTTTAATGTGAAATACTATTTTGAATTACTTAGCTATCAGTTAAAGTGCTTACATTTTCTCCTCAAAATCGTTAAGTAAAATGAACCCACCTAAAAGTTCCTTCAGGTATATCCTCAGAGAAACCTCTGGAATTTCCAAGTAGGAAATCTTAGAGGTGGCAGTCTGGTTGGATGAGGGATTGGTGGTTTGTCTTGAAATTGTGTTTCCCTGGCAAGCATAATATTTTACTTTGATTACATGCTTACTTGGGGTGGCCTGGAATGGGTATTAGAGATGGGGAAGGGACTCAAACTCCCCATGATTTCACCTGTTTATCCTGGAGCTTTTAAGTGCCATTGGTGTCACTCTGTTAAGCCAAGTTTGAGGAGAAGGCGTAAAACTATACTGCCCCAAATTATATTAATGTTAAAAATGATGACATTAACACATACTGTGGCTGTGGTTATTTATAAAAGGCTATTTTATTGTCCATTTTTTACTGCATGCATGATAGAGTTTATGGGGAAAACTTAAGAAAAGGAAAATATGGATAAGGAATCCTGAATAAGGGGACAGTCTCAAACTTCCAATGGCTCAGTGGACATTGAATTGGTAGGAAAGTTGTACAACATGATGAACTTAAGCCATTAAATGGTGCATGCAAAAAATGTTGAAATGATACTGCCAAAAGACAAGGACCATGTAAGGCTTCCAGAAGCCTGAGGAGGCAAGACAGGATCTTCCCCTAGAGCCTTTAGAGAGAACACAACCCTACCGACTCCCTGAATCCAGACTTCCAGCCTCCAGAACTGTGAAACAATTTCTGTGTTTCGATCCACCCAATTTATGGCATTTTGTTATGGCAGCCCTAAGAAACTAATGGAAACCCTGGTGGTGCAGTGGTTAAGAGTTCAGCTGCTAACCGAAAGGTTGGCAGTTGGAATCCACCAGGCCCTCCTTGGAAACCCTATGGGGCAGTTCTACTCTGTTCTGTGGGGTTGCTGTGAGTCAGAATCTACTCAGTGGCAATGGATTTGGTTTGGTTTTGTTTAAAGAAACTCATACACATGCATCAAGCAGCTGGTCCTAAAATCAGGGTTTGGTTGGTTGGTTTTATTGTGTTTTAATTTGGCAGGCATCTTGCCATCCTGGACAATCTTGATTTGACACAGATACCAAAATGTTTCATGTGTCTCATATGACTAATAAAAATAATGAATGAAAAAAAATGTTGAAATGGCAAATGTTTTATTTTATATATATACACTTAGCACAATAAAGAAAATTCTTTTTTTTTTAGATTTTAATATTTTACTGTGTTTTAGGTGAAGTTTACATGGCAAATTAAGTTCCCATTTAACAGTTTTTATACAACTTTTTCTGTGACATTGGTTACATTCTTCACAATGTGTCAAGATCCTCATTATTTCTATTATTTTTGTTCTGTTCCATTAATCTAGCTTCCCAGCCCCTCCTTAGCTTCTCATCTTTGTTTTAGGGTAAATATTGACCACTTGGTCTCATATAGTTGATTATTTAAGGGAACATAGTATTCACAGGTGATTAAGCTAATCTATTATTTGGATGAAAGGTGACCACCAGGTGTGACTTCAGTTCCAACTTTAAAGGATATTTTAGGGAAATAGTCTGAGGGGTTCCTCTAGTCTCTGTGAGTCCAGTAAGTCTGGTCTTTTTTAGAAATACGAATTTTCTTCTACATTTTTATCCCTTTATATGAGGGCCCTTCTCTTGTGTTCCTGGTTAGAAAGGTCGGTAGTGGTAGCTGGCCACCTTCTAGTTTTTCTGGTCTCAGGCAAGATGAGGCTGTTAGTCCTCTGCACTCATTTCTTCTTTGAGTCTTCGGTTTCCTTCACTCTCTTTTGTTCCAGACGAGTAAAGACCAATAGTTGTATCTTAGATGGAAGCTCGCGAGCTGTTAAGACCCCAGATACTATTCAAACTAGGATGTAAAACATCATCTTTATGAACTATGTTACGCCATTTGACGGAGTTGTCCCTTAAGACTTTGTTCCCAAGCCTTCAAATCCAGTAAACCAATCCTGGGCAGTGTTTGGTTATGTCTATGAAGTATCCATAACCACATAGGGGCCCCTGTACATGCACACCTGTATGTGCACACCCATATACTTGCACACACCTTCCTATATACATACATGTATACATGTCTACCTATGTAACCACACACATTTTTTTGGTTGTTATTGTTGTTGGAAAATTATATGTTGTAGCGTTTACCAGAATTGCCTATTATTCTTGCATACTTCTTAGTGTCTTCATTTACCTTGGACAGGTTGTACTGACTTCACCTATGTTGGGTATTGCCTTTCCCATCCCCCAAAATAAGTGTGTACTATCTAGAGAGAAGTCTTGGTGGCACAGTGGTTAAAAGCTCTCGGCTGCTAACTAAAAAGGTTGTCCTTTAAATCCGTGAACCACTACACAGGAGAAAAGATGTGACAGCCTGCTTCCATAAAGATTTATAGTCTTCGAAACCCTATGGGGCAGTTCTACTCTGTCCTGTTAGGTCACTGTGAGTCAGAATGTGATTCTCCCTCCTTCCTTCCTCAATCCCTGGTAACCATCAAAGAATGTTGCTTTCTGTGTGTATACCTATTCTTGACTTATTATAATAAGTGAGACCCTACAATATTTGTCCTTTAGTGATTGACTTATTTTACTCGGCATAATGTCCTCCAGATTCATCCATGTTATGTTTCTCGAACTCCTCAGTGTTCTTTGTAGTTTCGTAGTATTCCATTATATGTATATACCACAATTTGTTTAACCATTCATCTATTGATAGGCACTTAGGTTGTTTCCATCTCTTGGCTGTTGTGAATAATGCTGCAGTGAATGTGTTGTTGTTGTTGTTAGGTGCCGTCCAGTCAGTTCTGACTCATGGCAACCCTATGTACAACAGAACGAAACACTGCCCGGCCCTGTGCCATCCTCATGATCGTTGTTATGCTTGAGCCCATTGTTGCAGCCACTGTGACAATCCATCTCATTGAGGGTCTTCCTCTTTTTCACTGACCCTCTACTTTACTAATCATAATTCCTTCTTCAGGGACTGTTTCCTCCTGATTACATGTCCAAAGTATTTGAGACGAAGTCTTGCCATCCTCGCTTCTAAGGAGCGTTCTGGGTGTACTTCTTTCAAGGCAAATTTGTTCATTTCCTTGGCAGTCCAATATTCTTCGCAAATACCAATACCGTAACTCAAAGGTGTCAATTCTTCTTCAGTGTTCCTTATTCCTTGTCTAGCTTTCACATGCGTGTGAGGCGATTGAAAACACCATGGCTTGGATCAGGTGAACCTTAGTCCTTAAAGTGACAGCTTTGCTTTTTAACACTTTAAAGAGGTCTTTTGCAGCATATTGGCCCAATGCAATGTCATTTGATTTCTTGATTGCTGCTTCCATAGATATTGATTGTAGATTCAAGTAAAATGAAATCCTTGGCAACTTCAATCTTTCCTCCATGTATCATGATGTTATTTATGGATCCAGTCGTGAGGATTTCTGTTTTCTTTATTTTGAGGTGTAATCCATACTGAAGGCTATAGTCTTTGATCTTCATCAGTAAGTGCTTCAAGTCCTTTTCAGTTTCAGCAAGTAAGGTTGTGTCATCTGCATATCACAGGTTGTTAATCAGTCTTTCTCCAATCCGGATGCCATGTTCTTCTTCATATAGTCCAGCTTCTTGGATTATTTGTTTAGCATACATATTGAATAAGTATAGTGAAAGTATACATCTTATGCACACCTTTCTTGATTTTCAACCATGCAGTATCCCCTTGTTCTGTTGGAACGCCTGCCTCTTGGCCTATGTACAGGTTCCGCATGAGCACAGTGAAGTCAGGAATTCCAGCACTGAACCACCACTGCCCCCATCTCCATTTTGGAGGTGGGGAAATTGAGGCCCAGAGCTGATAAGTGATTTACCCGTGTGGATATCATTTAGGATGTGTCAAACTCAGGATTCTAACTCAGGTTTGTCTAACTCTACAATTTGTACTTTTTACCTGCATGTTGTTCTTCCTCTACCTAAATGAGCCCTCCAGCAGAAAGACTTTTGGGTTTGGAGTGACATTCTGGATTCCTGGCCTGTGTCTAGCCTTACTCTAGTTACAGTGATCCTGTTCTATCCAGCTTCTCCAGTGCATGGCAAATATGATCTGGTTTTCTAAAATTTGTCTATACATCCAGGTCAGCAGGAAATGAATTGAGTGCCCCCAGAGAGTCACAGTAACAGTGCCGAGGGTCCCTGTTGGAAAGACTTTTTCACTTCCAGCCTAGGTATGACAACACAAATGGAAAAATTAACCACTGCCCAGGAAATGTGGACTTTTGCACCCTGCATGCGTAATTTACCAGGTGCTGGAGCTAACTTCAGAATTATTGGTTTGTTCTGTGTCCCTGTCATGTCACTCTTGGGAATGGCCTTTAGACTTTAAATGACAGCACTTCAGGAAATTCTCCATGATGGTTCTTGCAAGAGGAGAGGTTGAAGAAAGAAGTTAGAAATCAGCTGTTTTGGCTTCTCAGCTGAATATACATTAAAAAAACAAAAACAAAAAACAGAAGATAAAATGTAGAAAATTGCATTAGTTTGGTTAGGGGTCTTATTTGCATAAACGAGTCTTTGAATCACAATTACCCTCTGGTTTTGGACCCTGCTATTCTTGTCTTTCCTATTATCTTGTCCAAGGTCATTAGTAAAAAGCTTCTCGTTTTATGGAGAAAGACTTCCTGAAATATTGCCCAAAGTAGATTCATATAGCCCGGTGAATAACTTGAGGTTCTATCAAAATCACAAAGTTAAGAGAATTATTTTTTATGCTTTTGGAATGGTAGTTCAGGAATTTGAGTAATAGACAGCTAAAAGTTCACTTTCATTTTGTCTGTCTTTATGACCAAAATGAGTAAAAATCTTTATGTTTTTGGTAATTACTTGCAGTGAAATAACCGTAAATGCGTAAGTCGCATGCTCAAGGCATCATGGAGGAATCTTTTTTGTTTTCACTTAATTGCACTGTGACTGGGTTTAGTTTTGATGCTTCAGACTCTGGGAGAGACATGAACTTATGACATTTTGAAGCTTAGAATCATTTCCTTTCTTCATAAGGCAGAGTTTGAGCATTCATATGGAGCCCTGGCAGCACTGTAGTTAAGCACTCAGCTGCTAACCAAAAATTCTGATTTGAACACATCAGCCGCTCCGTGGGAGAAAGGTGTGGCAGTCTGCTTACTTAAAGATTTATAGCTTTGGAAACCCTGTGGGGCAGTTCTACTGTGTCCTATAGGGTCTCTGAGTAGGAATGGACTTGATGGCAATAGGTTTTGAGCATTCAAGATTTTGTTGAATGCCTTTTCACTCTGTAACTGCTTGTATCACAAAAGCCAGACTTACAATGCTGTTTTTTCATTGTTCTTTTGAAGCCTTGGCTGTATGTGTAATTTACTCCAATGTGTTAAAAGGAAGCATCTTTTCTCAGTAGTGGAAGAAAAAGCCCACATTCTCCCACAGTCGTAGCTGATAATAATAATACTTGCAAGCACAATGTTGTCAAACAAAATAAGATAGGACAAAACAAAAACAAACCCCAAATTGTAATGGAAGGGTTTGCATCAATACAGGCAACAGCCTAAGGCTGTAACAGATACACTTTGAGAGAGTTTGGCTCATTTTATTGACAGTCTGTTGTGAGCAGACATGCATTATTCTTGGCCCAAATGAAATGTTTATCAGTTGACAAAAGCCAGCAACTTACTTACCTGGTTTCACTTTTGGAAATATCCATGAAAGTTATTGTTTTATTGTTCTTTTCAGCTGGTTTTGCTCACGTGAGGACTCAGGAGTAGCTCTTTGGATAGCTGATTTCTAGTCTATTTTACAATCCAGGCTCCTTCTCTGCGCTCCCCCTTACTTGTTGGAATCATTTCTGTTTTACTTTAAAAAAGCAGTTTGCCTAATGTCACAACAAAATAAAGCATGGATTAGAAACAGCATTGATGTTTCAGACTTAATGCCTTTGTGACATCTCATTGCTATGCAAATAAGATTCAAGGAGGTCATCCCTTTAGCAGTTGTTCTAGCCCTGGTATCTACTTGATATTCCTTGGCCAAACTTACTAAGCATTCATTACTGAGCTAGCCTAGGTGTTTAACTCTTTGTTGGCTTTAGACCCGCTTTTTGAGGCAGCTGAACTCACCAGCTCTTTCTTTAGTGGACAGCTTACATTTCCGGAGCCCCCTTGGAGTTCCCTTCTGTTTCCCAGCATTTGTAGGTACCACAGAAAACCAAATCCACATTTTTGCATGATACACATGGTTTGCATGACAAGACTCTTGGGAAAGCTCATTTGTGATGTGTTTCCTTTGCTTGCTATATCAAGTATTTTTATCATTGCTAAATACTGTATTTTTAGATAGATGTTTTATTTACTTGCATTTGTGACAAGTTCTTGCAAATATTTCATAGGAAAATATAAGTCAGTGCTGATAAGTGTTCATGTAATACTTATTTTAAAATTAAATTGCAATTCAAATTTGATTTCATCTGATTTAGCAGATGTGTTAATGGGAAGTATTTACTGAAGGCGGAGGGATCTGATTTTAATTCAGTAGGAACTTACCACCTTTAATGAATACGGATTTTTCCTGGTGTTTCATTTGCTTGGTTAAAGGCTTTTTTTTTTAAATTTGCAAGTCTGATCTTTTTTTAAAAAAAAAAAAAAAAAAAACATGGTTATAAAAAGTATAATCCCCTTCTCTTATGCTTCCAGTTTTAAACGAGCCTTTTTTAGGTTGAGAAACTGGCCATATTTTAAATGGTTAACTCACTAAGCAGTTATGCTCTTAGAGATGATTTCATTACAATGGATTTTCTTTGTACATCTGGAGATACAGAGCTGTCTAGACACTGAACTTGCACTGAGATTTTGGCTAAAATAACCACTAACTCAAAGAATGCACAACTTCACTTGGGGTAAGAAAGCTTAGGAACTGTGCAGAGAGGAATTCATTTTCCACCACTGTCTCCTACACATTAAGAATTATAATGATGAGATTGATGGAGTGATTTGAGCAACTATTTATGTTTAACACTGAGAATTCTAGAATGAGGATTTGCCTGTCTTCAAGGATTAAGAAGGCGTCTGTGGATTAAGGTATTGAATCAAATACAAAATTCTTTAAGATGCTACTTTCACCTTTTACAAACTAGTACCTTTCTGAACGTGTCTTATCTGACTTCCTACTGGTGTGAAGGACTGCCCAGACAACTGATAAAGACAGGTTATCTTGAATTCTGCTGAGACAGGCATTACTCCTTCATGATCTTGGTCAAGGGCAGTAAAAAACCGCTAGTGGCTAAAAGAGTGGAACAATATTTGAATGGCCAGTTAAGCGCAAATTTTCAAAGCGCAGCAGGTAAGTAAAAGCTTTAAAACCACTCTTTTGTGTGGTTCCCCACCTCATATCCAGTCCTTTATTAGCTGGTAAGTATTCATGGAGACCCTGTTATACTGTGGCATGGTTCTGGGTGCTAGGAGGGCCAGGGAGATGAATAAAACACAGTTTTTGATTGCAGGGAACTTGCTGGTAGTTGCTTTCAAGTCAGCTCCAACTCATGGTGACCCCATGTAAAACAGAATGAAACATTGCTCTGTCCTGCGCCAGTCACAATTGTTGATATGCCTGAGTCCATTGTTGTAGACACTGTGTATGTTGAGTGCCTTTCAACCTGGGGGCCTCATCTTCCAGTGCTAACTCTGACCATATTCTGTTGTGATTTATGGGATTTTCGTTGGTTAATTTTTGAAAATAGGTTGCCAGGCCCTTCTTCCTAGTCTGACTTAGTCTGGGAGCTCCACTGAAACCTGTCCACCATCGTGACCTTGCTGGTATTTGAAATAACTGGTGGCATAGCTTCCAGCATCATAGCAACACACAAGTCACCACAATATGACAAACTGACAGATGGACAATGATCAGGAAGCTTAAGGGGTTGAGATAGGCCTACTAGTAACCATCAAGAAGTAGAAACTGGTACTGTTGGAATGGATGTGTGCTATTGGTTCTAATGTCCTTTCTGAGCTCATCAAGAATGGATTGCCAACCTGTATCTTATTTTCACCTCCTAAAGTAGGACTCCTTTTTCACTGCTGGCATATATTGATATAGGAGCTAAAAACTGAGTGTGGCTTATTTCTCAGTAGCACCACTAAGGGGTCAGGGTTCTCATGTGCTGCTCCTCATCCGTCCTGGCAGTTTTTGTTTATTCCAGGAACAATTAGAAGAAAATCATATTTTATTTAGTAGATGTGTTCTAAGACAGAAAATGTGTAATTTCATTTTTGGAAGTTTTTTTTTTTTTAAGTGGGGAACTCCTTTCACTTTAAAGAAACGCTACAAGTTATTCTTTTGTAAAGGAACAAATATAATTTATGAGTTATAAATTTGGATTTAGTAAAATAGTGTGAGAAATGTAAAATCAGGGAATAGTAGTATTCAATTTGGAGATTAGCCTAGTACCTGGCAGCTGCCTCATCCGTATTATCTTCCTTTTTCTACCTAAACCAGATGCTGAGCGAGAGAGGTGTTGAATGTATCCAACCAATATTGATTAAAATGAAAAGGGGAGACAAAGTTAAAGATATATATTAGCTAAAATGAGATAAAGTCTGAATTTCATTTGTCTCTGCTGTCATTGTTTCCATTACCGCATATGATTCGATTGAATATGTTCAGGCGTGGGTGAATTATAATAGCAGTAAGTTTTCTTTGGGGGCTGCAAGAAAGTTTTAAAAATGAGTTTGCTCAGAGTGAGATGGAAATGTTCATTGCCGGAAGCCTTGATAAAAAAAATTGTCCTGCTCTGTGTTTTAGGAAATTGTCTTTTCCGAAGTAGAAAATTGATAGAAAACTTAAAAAAAAAAAAAAAGAAGTTGTTAGTAGGTCAAGCATTTTGTCTGCTACCCAAGCCGCCGTTCAGTTCAGAAATTTCCTTTCTTGTTACAATAGATGCAGGTTAATAGAATTCCTTACACTCCCTGTTGTCAGCAGTATTTGCAAACAGAGTTCTTCCTGGATCCTCGGCCTGCTTAGTAGGGTAAAATGCTACCAGATGAGTTGCAATACTTTGGTTTTGTGGTCTAGAGTCTGAACCATAAGCCAAAAACTTTAATTTTAGATCCAGATTTCAAACCATGAAATTTTCCTTGGGTATTATTTTAAACAATCCAAAAACAATGGAACAGATCTTTATTAAAATACCTCAAACAGTGAACTTCAGCTCTATTCCTGCTGATTGAATATAAAGATTGATAAAGATCAAGATTTAAAAATGTAAAAAACAAACCAAAAAACCAAACCAGTTGCTTTTGACTCGATTCCAACTCATGGCAACCCTTTGTGTTACAGAGTAAATCTGCACTCCATAGGGTTTATCATGGCTGTAACCTTTCAGAAGCAGATCTCCTGGACTTTCTTCTAAGGGGTCTCTGGGTGGGTCTGAACTGGCAACCTTTTTGTTATTAGCCTAAAAAAAAAACTAGTGCTTAACTATTTGCACCACCTAGGGACTCCTAAAGGAATGAGCACCCAAGCGTATTTAATATCCTTCTTATCATTCCACTGTAATTCATATCGCAATCGTTTTCTTATGCACACAATGGATTAGGATGCTACTCTCTGCCTTAGCACTTTTCCCTCACCTCCAGAGTCAGAATCCTATTTTTTGGTTATCTAGAAGAGGCCTTTGAGTTAGCTTAGCTCAAAAAGACTTTGCAGCCATTAGGTGGTATAAGAAGGAGGAGGGGATTTTTTGAAACGTGAGCTTTTAAAGTTATCATGTCATTTTGTACTGTGTTTGTATCACAATATATAATAGCTGCCTGATTGGACTTCATGCTTTTTTGGGGTAGAAGCCCTTTTATGTTCATTTTTATAGCCCCTGTTATAGTTGCTAGATTTAGCAGAAAAAGGGGTCCTGGTGGCACAGTGGTTAAGTGTTTTAGCTGCTAACCAGAAGGTCGGCAGTTCGAATCCACCAGCTGCTCCTTGCAAACCTTGTGGAACAGTTCTACTTGAAAGCAATGGATTTTTTTTTTTTTTTAATAGGGTTGCTAGATTTAGCGGGAAAAAAAAAAAAAAAAGGAGTTCCAGCTAAATTTGAATTTCAGATAAACAACAAATAATTTTTTACTGTAAGTATGTCCCAAATGTTGCATGGGACTTATTTTTATCTGGCAATCCTGCCAAAATACAGATCATAGCTTAGACTATAGAGGGTTTTGAGAAAGGGTTTGTTGAATGAATGAGCCTCTAAGTGAAAATATCTGGTAGTTAGTTGTTTTCAGTTTAGTTGAAAATACTAATTGAGAGCACAGTAGAGTTCATCATTACATGGATGGGTAATACTTGAAGCCTTGGAGATTGACCACAGTGGTTGCATAGACAAGTGTTCTACACAATTTTAGTGAGCATTGAAATCATCTGGCCTGTTGTTAAAACATAGATTCCTGTGTGCCACCCCAAAATTTCTGATTTAGTAGGTTTGCGGTAGGATCAAAGGATTGTATTTCTAATAAGTTTTCCGGTTTCCAGGTAACGTTGATGCTGCTGGTCCAGGACCATACTTGGGTAGCTACTGTGTAGACTCTAGAAAGGGATTGTTGACAAACTTTTTCTGTAAAGGACCAGATAGTAAATATTTTAGGCTTTGTGGGCCATACTGTTTCTTTCACAACCACTCAACTTTACCTTTGTAGCTTGAAGAAGCTTGTAGCTTTGTAGCTGAAAGACAATGCATAAATGAATAGGTGTGGCTGTGTTCCAAAAAAACATTATTTACAAAAACAGGCCACTGCCCAAAGTTTCCCTTGAGCCATACTTTATGGACTCCTGCTTTAGAACGAGAAAAGGTGAGAGTTGAGGACAGAACCGATAGCACGCAGATGTTAGAATTGTGCAGAGGAAAAAGAGCCAGAGAAAGAGCAATCTGAACAGTGGTGGAAAATCCAGGGGAGGGGAGTGTCATCCAAGCCAAGGAATCAGATTTTCAAGAACGAAAGCATGAGTCACCATCATCTACTGTCGAAGGGTGATTAAGGATGCAAGAGTGGATGAATACTGAAAGAGGCCATTAGATTTGGCAGTCAGGATGTAATGACTGACCATTGACTGAGCAGTTTCAATAGACGGTGGGGAGGGATGCCTGCCAGATGGCAGTGGGCTGAAGTGAAGGAGGAAGTGGAGGCAGCAAGTTTTGAATACTTTTTCAAGAAGTTTGGCAGTAAAGGAAAGGAGGGGATTGCAGCCGAAGCTTAAGGGGAAAGTTGGACCCAGGAAGGTTTTTAGGAGGATAAGAGGAAAACAAGTATGTTTATAGGCAGAAAATGCCAATAGAAACAGGGCCTGGGGAGCAAACACATTGTCTTCTAAGAAAATGTGCCCTGCAATTGTTCCACATGTACTCGAGGTGAAAATACAGGAGAGAAGGATAATTAATGGAGATAAGTTCTCGGAAGAAACAGGGCAGGAAGGGATGAAGATAGACTGCAGAGGGTGCATCTTAGACTGGAGAAGGGAAGCCATATTTTCTAAGACAATAAAATAAGAGTGGATGAAGATTACTCCTTTACTTTATATTGTGGATAAGGTAAAGATTCTAAGGGAATGAATGAAGGTTTGGAGAAGACATTGTGGCAGATAGTACAAAGATTAGTACAAAGTTTACCAGGCAACATTGAGGCCTCTGCAGGGGTTGAGGCTCATATATTCATGCATGTACTGTTGTATGGCACTTTCTGTAGTCCGTGGGAGCCAGAACTGTAAAAAACACAACAGACAACAGAGATTATTCAGAATTGCAGGTTGTCAAGGGATATGGGTCAAAAGGACATGAATTGATATCATTTAAGATCTCCATGAACGGAAATATTAAGGAAACCTAAGTGGAGGAAGAAATGATGCCAAGACCAGTATATTTGTCACAAGTTGAAGGACTGGAACTCTTTGTGAAATTGGAGAACAGATTTAGAGGGAGACGTAAGGAAGTTGGAGAGGTATAAGAGTTGAAATTATTAAAAGATGTTGGGCTTTCTTAGTGATTTCAGAGATGTGGCAATTCCTAGGCAATTCTGAGGTGGCTGTGGAGTTAGGTTCCCGAAGTGGAGTGGAGGTGAGAGTTGTTAGGAATTGAGGTGAGTGTGTTGGGTATGTTAGCAGGGTAGACCTTGAAGTCATATGGCAGGAGAGGAAAGATTCTTGCCACATTGGATAGACCTAATCCTCTCCCTTTCGACATGCCGGCAATGGGATGAACGGGAATCCTCTCCCTGCCTTAGCCTTTGGTACCTGGCTGAGCTTTGAAACTCCCTCTACTCTTCTGGTTTTTGTAGCACCCTCAATCCTTGCTCTATTTTGTCTCTTTCTGCCCTTGCCAGGTGTGACACACCTTTTCTGTGACTGCTGAGTTCGCCATACATTTTTACTTTCTTTTTCCTCATTTTTTCCACTTGGCAGAAGCATGAAGAAAGATTACAGGTACATAGGATATCTCTGTATTGGTAACTTAAACTTCTGTGACTATCCTTTCCAAATCAGAGGGGAGTCATTTTCCAATTTCTTCTATAAAAGAGAGAGCAAGCCCCCCACCCCCCGCCCCATCAAGCATTACTAGCTGTTAGGCATAACATCGGAAACCCTGGTGGTATAGTGGTTAAGTGATATGGCTGCTAACCAAAAGGTTGGCAGTTTGAATCCACCAGGCACTGCTTGGAAACTCCATGGGGCAATTCTTCTCTGTCCTCTAGGGTCATTAAGAGTTGGAATTGACTGGGAGGCAATGGGTATGGGTTTTAGGCATAACATTTACTGATAACGTAAGCTACTTATTAAGGGTAATTTTTTCAAGGAAGCCTGCCAATTATAAAATGTTTGGGCTCACATGTCTTTTACATTCAGTCTTCTAACTGCAGAAACATTGCCTTCTAAAAATGAACTGGATCCCTGTCCATTAAAAAAATCCAAGCTTATGCAGATGATATCTTTAATAATAAGGGTAACATTTAAATGAAGACTTAAGAAGGATTTAAAAGAAATCGTTAAATGGTTTCACGGTTGATGATCCCCAAGCCTTTCTTTTCTCTCTTATGTACAGACATCCCTGGGTGATGCAAATGGGTAAGTGCTCAACTACTAAATGAAAGGTTGGTGACTTGAACCCACCCAGAGGTGCCTCAGGAGAAATCTGCTTCTGAAAGGGTCACAGCCTTGGAAACCCTATGGAGGGCATGCAGTTCTATTCTGCGTACATGGGGCTGCCACGGGTTTGGTTTTTGTTTTCTTACCATACAACCATTTTTTTTTTTTTTCACACACAGAGAAGAGGGCTGTGTTTTAAATTTGTCTTTGAAGCTTTTTTTTTTTTTTGTGCTAGGGATGGCTTGATTTATATCTCAACTTCTCATGTATCAGTTGGGAAAAAAAATCAGAGAAGATGAATTGGAAGAGTATATCATATTTTAGTATTTGAATCAACATATCTCACATTTGATCTCATGTCTCATGTCTCATACAGATGGCTTTACCTTCTGCATATTTTTCCTCTGGTTTGGAATTGCCAAAGGAAAGATATAAATATGAAAGGTAATGAACATTGGAGAAAGTTTATTTTAATAGCTGTCAGATGTTATGAATGCCCTGTCTGCTTTGCTGGAATGTATAGAAGTTTAGCCTTAGACTGAATCCATGCAGAAAATTTTACCCTATACTTGACATCTACTGGCATGGTGAGAACTAAAATTAACACAAAACAAAACATAACAGCTCTGCTTTTAAAACTATACCCCATCTATGAGCATTTATATTGCCATTGTAGAAAATAATAAGTATTGGGAGAAAGAGACAGAAAAACAACTGATAAGGACAATACTTGTCTGTCAGACATAGGATCTGACAGCTTTTACTACATGACAATGGTAAGTCTGAATACATTTTGGTAAGGCGTATCTCTTGATGTTCAAATGACTTGTCTCAGATAGACAGTTCCTAAGTGGCAGAATAAATTCGAACAACATAGCTACATTAATAGTCCTCAAAAGCTATAAGAATCGTGGAAGTTTAGGGATAAAGGAAACTTTAAAAAAAGAAAATTCGCAAATCGTTTTTATTGAAAAATATGGAATTACATAAAATTAAGGCTGTATCTGAAGATCCAGGACATCTGGGTACCATAATGAGAGTGGCAGTGAATATTTTTATTTGCAGCCCAAGACTTTTGAGTGAATCTAGGCTAATCTTTTCTTACAGATGAACTGAGGCTCAGAGACGTTGAGTGAATTGCCTAGAATCCCTTAACTAATTAAGGACCTAGGGAAGGGCTGAAATCTAGTATTCTAAAAATCCAAATTTTGTGCTCTATCACAAATTGTCTATCTAGATCTAAACATTTACTAATTTAGAGGAAGGCTGAATTTTCTTTTAAAGTCATGTTGGTCATTTTGGAAGGTTTACTTGTAGTTTTAAAGTAAGCTAAAGTAGATGCATTTTGCTCATGAAATACACAAACACTTTGACAGCTACGTCACTCTGGACGCAAACATCATTTATCACCTCGGATGAAATTGCACTGAGTAATTGAGATGAAAATGATGATCAGAAGGGTAAATGAGAGATTGTAACAAGGCAGCCTGTGATCCTAAGTATAGACCCACCACCTGTGACTTAGGAGAAATGAAAACGCAGAGGCACGTGCAAGCTGAAATGTGCCTCCCCGTCATCAATCAGTGTTTATCAGAATTGGAGGTCTTGGTGAGTGAACTGAATGCTCTCAATCCAGGCATGTCAGTAATTGCCATCGACCAAGCGTTCTGTCACACCTGCCTGCTTTTCTTTCTTTTTCTCTTTAGTTCATTACATATTGATTGACTTCTTGGGTTTTACAAGTTCATAAATCACCTTCTTTTAAGAGGGCTCTTGGCTTTTGTGCGTGTAGACTGAGAGCACCGGGAAAGATTGATACTCGAATCACGGTAACAAAGAACTTCATCTCCCCTCTTTCAGCTTCATATGCAAGAAGGAAGCATCAAAAGACAGTGTCATTATGAGGAAACAGATTTAAAGGCAATGCAAACACTTTATAAAAACTTGCTGCTAGCAGCCAGCCCTTCTCGATCTGATGAAGATCTTACCTTGCACACGTGGAAGTCAGTGACGAGAGCTGGAGAAGCTTTACAACAAAGACCAAAACCAAACCAAACCCATTGCCATCGAGTTGATTCCAACTCATAGTGACCCTACAGGACAGAGTAGAACTGCCCCATAGAGTTTCCAAGGAGTGCCTGGTGGATTCTAATCGCCAACCTTTTTTGGTTAGCAGCAGTAGCTCTTAACCACTACACCACTAGAGTTTCCTTACAACCAAAAGGAGCATTTAATATTAATTACATAGTAAGATGCAACCCTTGCAAATGACCACAGATTCTGTTACCTGATTGCAAATCAGTAATCTTTATACAGAACAGGATAGATCTGCATCTATCTTGGAGGGTCACCTTTTATATTGCTTACAGTAGAATAGTAGATGAGGTTGTTCCTATGATCTCTTTTCCTCCAAAAATTTTCTGATTGTGTAAATCTTAGGAATTAAAGTTTTATTATGGTTATTATTATTTTAATGATATCAGGTTCATTGTTCTTTCTGATACTGACATTTTTAATTCCTGTTCTATGCATGAATCCAAAACCATTCATTTCTAGCTGTTTATGGATACAAACTGGTCCATAAACACTGCACGGATATTTTTTCTTTCTTTTTTTTTTTTTTTTTTACCATCTAAGTGTTTTTGACTATAATATAAGCCAGCTATATAGTACTTTTTATCGTAAGGCCTATGCAGTTGTACAATATTAATGCCCTGTGTCCTCTTCAATAAAAAGCAAGTCAACTTTGGAGGTTGTTAATCCAATATTCCAAAAAAAAACCAAACCCATTGCCATTTGAGTCGATTTAACTCGTAGCGACCCTACAGGACAGAGTAGAGCGGGCTCATAGGGTTTCCAGGGTTGTAAATCTTTACAGGAGAAGACTGCCACATCTTTTTCCCAAGCCCAGAAAAATTATATTCTAGGCAGTCTTTAACAGCTGATTTAATTTGGAGATATTCGGCTATTCCTTTCTGAATTAATTTCTGGCAGCCAGTTTAATACATCAAAAGGGAAAAGAAAGCAAAACTGCATTTGTGGATGTCTGTAATTAATAGAGCTGACTTCTGAAGAACCCCAGACTGCTCAACCCTTACATGTGAGAAGTGGTTTATTCTGAAGGGACAGTGCTTTGAAAGAGCAAAACAATTGAAGATTGAGAAGAAGGTCTCTGAACCAATTTCCACTTTTGTGATTCAGAGCCATTGCGTGTATTTTCTTTGTAAGGATTAGGCAAGAGGGGGACAGGAAATACTCTGGGAATAGCTGTCATTTCTTAACAGAATTTGCAAACAGAGTTTATAGGCATAACTGTATCTTTTGCACTAGTTTAGTAAAATGACATCAACACTCACAATGTTGCTACAGGAAGTCAAATCAGAGAAGTGATGTGATAAAGCTAGCCATGTTTGCAATGGATCAGTCAGTTTCTGTGGTACACGCGGTGTTTTCTTGAGACAGTTTTAGTAAATATGTGTTGTTGTCATTAGCTGCTGTCCTATTGATTCTGACTCATGGGGTGACCTTATGTATAATGGAAGGAAACATTGCATGGTCCTGAGTCATCCTCACCATAGCTAGCATGTTTGAGTCCATTGTTGTGGCTGTTGTGAGAATTCATCTTATTGAGGTTCTCCCTCACCCTTGCTGGTCCTTTACTTCACTAAATGTGGTGGCCTCCTTTAATATTTGATCCTTCTTGATGGTGTGTCCAAATTAAGCGAATTGAACAATGTTCTGTTGTGATCCATAAGGTTTTTCATTGACCAATTTTCTAGAGTAGATCACCTGGCCCTTCTTCGTAGTCTGTCTTAGCCAGTAAGCTCCACTAAAACTTACCCACTGTGGGCGACCCTGCTGGTATTTGAAATTCCTTCCAGGGCATCTTCCAGCATCAGAACAACATGCAAGGCAACATGCAAGTTTCAGAGAAATTCACTTCAAATCAGAGTCCAGACAACAACAAAAAGACAAATACTTTTCAAATACCTCAGTAATGGTAAGCATTACTATTAATTGAAAGCCGCCTGTGCCGCGGATTCTGTAGAGAGTCAGGTAAATCTTACCTGTACCCTCTGAGGTAGATACTGCCATTCACCTTTACAGAGGAGGAACCTGAGCCTGAGGGAGGCTAACTACTTCTTGATGATTCCAGAAATGATAAACGATGAACCTGGAGTTCATACCTAAGTATGTTTGAGATCAAAACTTTTTCTTTTTTTTGTTTAATGATGCTATTTATCATGTTATACTAACTGAACCATTTCTTAGGAATCCTGTGCTTATGGTTGTTCTTGGAGGTGACATAGGGGAGAGAACCATCTTCCTCTAAATCATGTCAACTCAGAACCTCAAGTAACCCCTTGGCTGCAAGTGCTGCATTGGAACCTGTGTTAGTTTCCTTTCCAACATCTCTTGGCCTTGCCCATCTTAGTCTCTCACAGTCATGTGCTAGGCTGTGGTTCCCAAACTGTGAATCAGAATCTGGGGAGATTTAAAATACAGATTACCAGGTCCCACTGACCTAGACGACTTACCTAGCAAAGAACACGTAAGTAAGTGTGCGTAAACCTTCCGCCGGTAGCAATAAAATGAATTCTTTCTTTCTGAATCTCTAGCAGCAAAACTCCTGGAAAAGTGTCTGTCCACCAGCCCCCCTCTTCCTCTCCTTCCGTACAGAATTTTGGGTAGGGAGAGGCAAACCACAAATAATCCATGTTGCTTCTCCCAGGGGGATTTGACAGTCATACTGAGACCACTGTTTAATCCTAAGTACTTCCTGCTCCTTTTAAAATTATTGCCATATCTTTTTTTTCACTGATGAAATGTGCTTCAGAAAGGTCACAGCCTTGAAAATCCTACAGAGCAGTTCTACTCTGAACACATGGAGTTGCCATGAGTCGGAATCTACATGCAGGCGACTAACAACAACCATTTGCATCTGACAGCCTCTGAGCACACCTTTTCTTCCTTTTGGTCAGTGGTGGGCAGTCCTGGGCCCTAGGCACTGGGAAGGACCCTTTACATCCTGACTTAGGGTTGGCCACGATTCCTGTGGTAGTGATTAAGCTGGTTCTCCCCCTTGCCTATTGATGACTGGATCTGGGTAAATGCAGCCACTCAGCTGGAGCAAAATTGGTCAGTCACAACATCATAGGCTGTACCTCTTCATCCCTTTATCCCTGGTACAGGTTCTGCTTCTCTTTCTCCTACCAATGTGCTTTAGACTTGGTTTGCCCTCTTTTTAGGGGCTCTCTCTGGTTGATTTATCCTCACCTTCCTGTATTTAAATACATCATGTAAAACACTCTGACTTCATAGTTATCAGCATTGCCCTTCATTCTCAATGTAATTTGCTTATGTCCTTGATTTCTGCTCTTAGTTCCTCCTCCATGGAATGGGACTTGGTGCTTTCATTTACCAAGGACACCTAGGACATATTTATTGGCTCTTTGGAAAGGAAACCAACTGGAAAGCTTAAGGATAATTATTCAGGACTCTAGATTTATAGAGAACATTTCTTCCCAATAACTCAGGTTTCTTTTAATGTGGAGTAATACCTTTTTCAGTCAAAATTGTAAATGTGATTTAGCTATATTTTTTCTTCCTAGTACGTTTTAAAAAGGCAGTTCCTAAGAAAGTTAGCCTTTGTGAAGTGTGAAGAATGTGTTTACTATAGAAATGTCCAAGGTAAATGGTCCAGGCTGAGAGCAGATTGATTGAGTCACAGAATCTTCAGAGTTGTTGGTCATCTACTTTTGGTGAACTCGGGTATGCCCTGACCCCACAGCCAGAATCTTGACCACATTGGTTATAAATCATATAATTTCATCCCTTGGGAAACTTGGCTTCTTCTAACACTAGCAACAGATACTTTAGGTTGGTAAGCAAACCTTACTTTTCTACCTTATTAGTTTTTTGAGAATTTTAGAAATCTGTAGACTGCTCTTATGGGAAACCCTGGTGGCATAGTGGTTAAGTGCTACGGCTGCTAACCAAAGGGTTGGCAGTTTGAATCCACCAGGCGCTCCTTGGAAACTCTATGGGGCAGTTCTACTCTGTCCTATAGGGACAGCACTGGGTTAGACTGCTCTTGGCCATTCCGGTGTTGACTTAGAAAAATTCCAGATAAAACCCTTGTGCCCGAGCTCAGAATCTGTCACTTTTTCTAAGAGCGACAAAGCCAAAAAAGTAAATTACCGTGTGTTGAGACTTGCTGAGGAAAATAGCTATGGTGAGAGCAATTCAGAAATGCATAAAAATCTGCCGTGGTCTTTTCCGTTTGTTGCCTAGGTTGTTTAGCCGTCTGGCAAAAAGCAGAGATCCTGGTTTTAATATTGTTTGCAATTTCAGGCTCAGGTCTTGTTATAAAGTTTGAATTTAAAGCTTCACAGTGGTACCAGGTTCAGGCTAAATTTGAAAGTAGCTGTGGTGGAGATGACTTTAACATTTCCCCAGGGAAGTAGACTGGCAAATTGCTGGAGAGTAGACTATAGGGAACAATCTGAACTGGTCTCTTGGGTTGGACAAATTACCTAATGGATTTTCCATCTCTCAGAATTTTAAGAAGGAAAAAAAAAATGCTTTTTAAAAAATAACAACAAAAAAGTAAAACCCAAAACTTCTTGCATTTCTCTTCAGGATTTAAAAATATTGCCCTTCTTTCTGCCTTTGAAGAAAGTGTGTGTGTTGGGATGCAGAAAAACAAGGGAAAGAGAAATCGGATTGATGTGTTAAAGAAAACTCCCAAATTATATAGCCCTGTTTCCCTCTTCTTAGTCGTTGCTGACTGCTGAGATTCAGATCAATTCAAGATTGTTTTGGATGCAGCTGTAACTATATTTTAATGAACAACATAACCTGACTGTGATGGAGCATTTTATTTTTCCATGGACTATGAAAGTATTTGTTGAGTGGGTTGGCTGTTTACATACCAGGCTTTACTGGTCAAAGCTGCCAATTATGCAATCAATTTTTACCCAAAAAATCCTCCCTAAACCCCATCTTGCTTGGATATTTTATCTAGGACCAGAAACACGAAACTCATTTTTCCCCAGGTGCATTTTCTATTTCAATGCATTTTATTATTGTTCATGTTGCCCCAGGAAGGACAAAGTCTACTCATTCTCCTACTTTTCTAGCTTTTCTTATTGGTTAGTGTATGTAGGACTGTGCTTGGCTTTGGAAATAAATATGCTCCAATAGAGGGAGATAGCCTCTATGATAATCCCAAATATAATAATCCCGGCAATAAGTGTATGTGCCTTCTGTGTGCCTAATGTGGTGCGACAGCTGAGGGGGACTCACAAGTGATACACACACTAACTCCCCTCTATCTTGAGAGGAAGAAGTAAATCATTTACAGAAGAAACTAAAATACAGGGCATACAATGGCAAGAACTCTGAGTAACCAAACCCAAAACCAAACCCGTTGCCGTTGAGCCGATTCCAAATCATAAAGTGCTACAGAATGTTGAAGGATCAGGGAAGAGGTCATTTGAATTAGCTGTAGCCTTCCCTATGCCAATAAGGTACATTCTAGGTGGTTACAGCAACATAAACACAGGCCCATGGCAAGGAGCAGAGAGGAGAACCATAAGGGACTGACCGTGCTTCTGTTTGGTTGGAGCATTGGTTGTATAGAAAATGGTAGTGGGAGAGAAAATTGGAGTGAGATTTTGAAGAGTCCTGGATGTCAGGAAAGGATCTTGAACTTTATTCACTAGACAGTTGGGCTTTACTGAAAAAATATGAGCATCTTGACATTTGAGATCCATGAGGAATATAGACTTATCTAGAATGAGACAGTATGTACAACGGGTTACAGGGACGGGGGAGCAGAGAGACACACACACACAAAAGAGGCAGATGAGCCAGGGTGAGTTACAATGGGATGGACATAGAGAGGTGGAATGAAGATGGGTAGCAGAGTCCAAAGACCTTGTAGAGGAGGAACCAACAGTTCAGCCACTGAGTCAGGATGGGGAAAAAGCTGACAAGGAGAAACATGGTGGCCTTAACAAAACTAGGTGATAAGGAGGAATGTGTGTGTGTGTGTGCACGTGCACCTGTGTGTGTGTATGTAGTCAAGGGCTGTTGGGCTGGAAAGAGCTGTGGCCAGGCTGGCTTTCTTTCAAAGTCCTGATCTGACACCTCTTTTGCAGTGTAACCTTGGGCAAGCTGTTTCCCTGCTCTGAGCATGTTTCTGCATATGTAAAACACGGCTTTAATTCGTATGATTCATTATTCCAAATAGTATGTGTGCAAGAGAAATAGAAAATGGAATAGTTCAAGCGGTTCTCAGAAAGTAAGAAAAGGAAATAACAGGAAATATGGTATGGAAATCTTCCGAACTTTCTCCTGCCGGGTTAAGATTTAGACTCTTGACATTTAAAGCGGAAAAATACAATTTAAATGAATGACGGGAAGGTATGTTAATTAGTGAAGAGACAGAAGTTTCTCCTTTTGACACTTAAGAATGGCAGTAATTTGGGACAGCAACTACACTGGCTACATTTATAATCAAGGCTAATTGTGCAATGATTAATAGGAAATGGGTTGAAATTTCCAAAGAGGCCACAGTAGTGGACAGCTATAGATATTATAAGGCAGAAAATGAATCCTATCTCTTCAACCCTGTTATAGGACGGATGACACAAGAAGAGCTGTACATTGGAGAGGTGGTATAGGTGTATTTACTGCTCAGAACTTTAGCATTAAGAAAGAACTAGAATACCTCTCAACCTCTAACAATTTGTTAATAATTTCATAACATCTAAGTGACTTGACACTTTGTTGAGTTGAAACGTATTGGAAGGGAACCAGACTGTTCACTGAAAACCAATGGATCGAACTTTTCTAAATGCTGGAGGGGACCTAAATGACCTCCCCAGTTTTGAAAAGGAGTCGGTTTTCAACCTGCTTTCATCCCCTCTTCCTTTTGGTATTTTTTTTATGTAGGGAATGGAGACCAGAAGATGTGGTTTGAGTTTGCCTTCAAGTCTTTCAAGGATGAGGCTGTTTTACTTACCAGGGAGAGGATCTGTTACACCCTGAGCAGCTGCTATTTTTGAGGCAGGAAAGCAAAGCTGAAGAGCTTTGTACAGCTGTCATGCAGAATTCTAAGCACCCATTTGATAAAACCTGTCAGTGTGACCCGGTTTCTTGGGCAGATGCAGCCTTTGGCTGTAGCCTTCTTCCTCTCTCTTCCTTTCCTTTCATCAGTTTTGCTTTTGTTTCCTGTTCAGAATGCCCCAGATTTAGCAGCTTAGAAGTGGTGTCTGTCTGCGTGTATGTCAACATTCGTGTGTGTGTGTTTTAGAGTATTCATTTGTGTGCTTGAACTTAGACTCATATTTGCCTTCCAGAAGTCACATACCACAAAAAAAAAAAAAAAAAAAAATTGACCCAAGGCTCTTGAAATTTTGCCCTGTAGGGAAAAGGAAGAGCAGAAATCTTTATCAGCTTTCTTACTTGGTTATAAAAGTGGTAAGGCATGAAATTGGAACAGATGGCATAAAAATAGCTGGGCTTATCTCCCTTAGTTGCATTTTGCTGACAATTAAAAAAAAAATGTTTATAACCTCCCACTTTCAGTAGTTCTTTAAGGGCACTCTAAGGCCTTGTGCATGAATATACCAGCGTAACAAGGTCCCATTCAGGTATGTTATAGGAGATGGGCTAAGCACTAATTCTAGATCAGGATGTAGGAGAGGAAGTCTGTTTTATATATCTGTAATAAATAGATTGTAAACCTATCACTTGGTCCCTTGTCTTTGTCCTGAAGTTGAGACAGTGTGGTTACTATCATAGGTTGTACACAAGGGGGTACATGCAAGAAATACCTCCTCTTTGTTACGGTAAGGTGGACTTCAGAACATCGTGTAATACAAAGAGTTGAGAAGATTTTCAGAATTGCCAGCTGAATAAATATGCCGACACTCAGGACGTCAGATCTACAGCAAAATAACTTAAGTAGTGGGTATCCTATTTACTTTTTGTTTGTAGATATTAAGCAGCTTGAATAGCTGGGGAAAAAATTGTCATATCATTATCTGTGGGTAGTGTGGTGATAGTTCATTACAGGGCAGAGTTACTGAAAGGGGAAGAGCTATATCATTATTCATATTTAAAAATGCTGTGACAATATACTACTTCAGATGAGTGTTGTTCCAATAAATCATCTCAAAGCCCTGTACTCAGGGGATTTTTGAAAAGATGGTATTTTCAGAGGTAAAATGATTTCAGTTTCTTCACAGGAAGAATTTTAGAACGGAAGGAGGAATTCATCCAAGCAAGAAAGCCATTTACTGAATTTGTATCATTAAATAGGAAAGGTCTGGAAGAATATGCCCAGTTTAAAGATATTTTATAGCAGCCCTCCTCAGCTGAGGGCCTCAGACCTCTGGGTAATTGGCATGTGTGACAGGCAAGCATTGTCTGTAGACTGAATGAATGTTTTGGGGGTACTAAAAGGCCCTCATATTCACAAGGGTTTAGAATTGTGCTCTAAGATACTTTAAGGAAAATGCTTTAGGATTCTTTTTTTGTCTTTTAATTTGACTATTTTCTTATTTATGGAATTTATGGCCAAGCTTCAAGAAAAAAAACCTTACCGTATGGTATTTTAGCTCAGCTCAGATGTTGTCATTGTTAATTGCCTTTGAGTCGATTCCGGCTCATGGCAACCCCACGTGTACTACTGCTCCTTAAGATTTTCTTGGCTGTAATCTTAATGGAAAACCTGGTGGTGTAGTGGTTAAGTGCTATGGCTGCAAACCAAAGGGCCAGCAGTTCAAATCCACCAGGCGCTCCTTGGAAACTCTATGGGGCAGTTCTACTCTGTCCTATAGGGTCGCTATGAATTGGAATCGACTCGATGGCACTGGGTTCTGGGCTGGGTAATCTTAATGGAAGCAGATTGCCAGGCCTGTCTTCTGCGGTGTCACTGGGCGGGTTCAAACTGCTAAGCTTAAAGGTAGCAGTTGAGGGCAAACCATTTGCTCCACGATAACACAACGAAATTACAGCAATTGACTGTTGTTGTTGTTGCTGTGTCGTATTGAGTCAATTCTGACCCATAGCAACCTTGTAGCGTTTCCTAGGCTGTAAACTTTTACGAGAGCAGATTGCCAGGTCTTTTCTCCCAGCGAGGTCCTGGTGGATTTGAACTGCTGACCTTTCAGTTAGCAGCCTAGTGTTCTAATTGTTGGGCTTCTTCAGCAACTGATTAGACCCAGTTTAGTTCCAGGGTAGTAAAAATGGTTAATGCGTTTGACTGCTAGCCAAATGATTGGAGGTTTGAGTCTACCCAGAAGGACCTTGAACAAAAGGCCTGGTGATCTGGTGATCTTCTGAAAAATCAGCCATTGAGAAGCCCTTTGGAGCACAGTTCTGCTTTGACACACAGGAGGTAGCCATGAGTCAGAATCCACTCCATGGCAGCTGGTACTGGTGGGATAACATTCAAATGAGAGGCCTAGTAAAGTCCAAGCCTTTGCATTATTTCAACTCCTAGGTAACTAAGTGTTAAAACTTGACTGCTCAAGAGGTTTGTTTTTAAAAGCAGAATAATGTCACAACTAAACACTGAAGTGCAATATACTTTAAAACTTCAACCCCCTAGTTCTTTTTTTTTCTTTTTTCATTGTGCTTTAACTGAAAGTTTACAGCTCAAGTTAGTTTCTCATACAAAAATTTATACACACATCGTTATGTGACCCTAGTTGCTCTCTCTGTAATGTGACAGCACACTCCTGCATTCCATCCTGGATTTCCCATCTTCATTCAGCTAGCTCCTATCCCTTTCTGCCTTCTCATCTTGCCTCCAGATAGGAGCTGCCCATTTAGTCTCATGTAGCTACTTGAACTAAGAAGCACACTTTTCACGAGTATCATTTTATGTCTTATATTCCAGTCTAATCTTTGCCCAAAGAGTTGGATTCAGGAATTGTTTTAGCTTAGGGTTAACAGAAAGTCTGGGGGCCATGTCTTCTGGGGTTCTTCCAGTCTCAGTCAGACCGCTAAGTCTGGTCTTTTTACTAGAATTTGAGTTCTGCACCCTACTTTTCTCCTGCTCCATCAGGGACCCTCTGTTATGTTCCCTGTCAGGGCAGTTACTGGTGGTAGCCAGGCACCATCTAGTTCTTCTGGTCTCAGGCTGATGGAGTCTCTTGTTTATGTGACCCTTTCTGTCTTTTAGCTCATATTTTCCTTGTGTCTTTGGTGTTCTTTACTCTAGGTGGGTTAGAACCAATTGATGCATCTTAGGTGGCTCGACTTGACGGCACTGGGTGGGTTTAGATAGCCACTGGCTAGCTTTTAAGACCCCAGAAGCCACACCAAAGTGGGATGCAGAAAATTTTCTTAATAAACTTTGTTATGCCAATTGACGTAGATGTTCCCTGAAACCATGGTCCCCAGACCCCCACCCCTGCTACTCTGTCCCTCAAAGTGTTTGGTTGTGTTCAGGAAACTTCTTAGCTTTTGGTTTAGTCCATTCGTGCTGACTTCCCCTGTATTGTGTGTTGTCCTTCCCTTAGCCTAAGATAGTTCTTGTCTACTACCTAGTTAGTGAATACTCCTCTCCTTCCCTCCCTACCCTCGTAACCATCAAAGAATGTTTTCTTCTGTGTTTGAACGTTTTCTTGAGTTCTTATAACAGCGGTCTCATACAATATTTGTCCTTTTGCAACTGACTAATTTCACTCAGCATAATGCCTTTCAGATTCCTCCATGTTATGAAATATTTTGCAGATTCACCGTTGTTTTTAATCATTGCAGAGTATTTGTTTATCCATTCATCTGTTGACAAGCACCTAGGTTTTATCCACCTTTTTGCTATTGTGAACAGTGCTGCAATGAACATGGGTGTGCATATATCTGTGTGAGGACTCTTATTTTTCTAGGATATTTTCCAAGGAGTGGGATTGCTGAATTGTATGGTACTTCTATTTCTAGCTTTTTAAGGAAGTGGTTGCACCATTTTACATTCCCACCAACAGTGTATACGTGTTCCAGTCTCTCCACAACCTCTCCAACATTTATTATTTTGTGTTTTTTGTGTTAATGCTAGCCTTGTTGGGGTGAGATGGTATCTCATTGTAGTTTTGATTTGCATTTCTCTAATTTTTTAATGGCTAATGATTGTGAGCATTTCCTCATGTATCCGAATGTCTTCTTTGGTGAAGTGCCTGTTCATATCCTTTGCCCATTTTTTAATTGGGTTATTTATCTTTTTGTGGTTGAAGTTTTGCAGTATCTTGTAGATTTTAGATATTAGAACCTGATCGGATATGTCATAGTCAAGAATTTTTTTCCAGTCTGTAGGTTGTCTTTTTACATTCTGCTGAAGTCTTCGGATGAGCATAAGTGTTTGATTTTTAGGAGCTCCCAGTTGTCTAGTTTCTCTTCTGGTGTTTGTGCATTGTTAGCAATGTTTCATACACTGTTTATGCCATGTGTTAGGACTCCTAGCATTGTCCCTGTTTTTTCTCCCATGATCTTGATGGTTTTAGATTTTAAATTTAGGTCTTTGATCCGTTTTGAGTTAGTTTTTGTGCATGCTGTGAGGTATGGGTTTTGTTTCATAGTTTTGCAGATGGATATCCAGTTAAGCCAGCACCATTTGTTAAAGAGATTGTCTTTTCCCCAATTAAGGGACTTTGGGCCTTTGTCAAATATCAGCTACTCCTAGGTGGATGAATTTAGGTCTGGATTCTCAATTCTGTTCCAGTGGTCAATGTATCTGTTGTTGTACCACTACCAGGCTGTTTTGACTACTGTGGCAGTGTAATAGGTTCTAAAATTGGGTAGTGTAAGGCCTCCCACTTTGTCAAACAGCAAGTTCTTTGACCTACTAGCATTGGCTTGGTAACAAAGCATTTTAGCCATTTCTTTTATTAAAGGCTTCTCAAGTTCATGCCTTCAAATAAGTTAAATCTATTCTATTCTTATTCCCTGCCCACCAGTTTAGGTTTTCTTTTTAATCTATTCCTTCTTTAACTATCTGTTCTATCTCTTTTTGTCCTGGAAGAGTAAACATACTCAAGCATTTTGTTTCCATATGACCAAGATGTTTTTTTACAAAGGCTATCATATTAAATTAGCCTTTTACAAAGGCTATCATATTAAATTCAGATGCCACAGCGGCATCTGAAATGTCAGCAGAGTGGTAAGATCATTTTGAGAAAAGAACATTTCATTAGAAATTCTACTATAGAAAAATCATGAAATAGAAGGTCACTCATCTGCCCTTGATGCTTGGTAATAGCTGCTCATAGGTGGTTTTAATAGCTATCAGAATTCCTCATCTTTCCTTCTCATGTGTTTTCCAGAAGTTTTAATGGATCTTTAGAGGACTGGAATAGAGAGAGCAAGTATGTGTCCATTTTTACTGTGCTCTTATGAAGTACTTAGAAGGAATCCTTGGGCTGGTCCTTCTCGTCGGAAATCAGTAAAGATCCCCAGACCTCTCAGTGATGTATCCAGAGTCAGAGATGTAGACAAAGCCCTTTCCTCATCCAGTGAAATTTTTGTTAGTTCTCCCCAAAATATCAGAGGAATTTTTCATATTCTAAAGAAAGATAATTGGAGCAAGCTTTAATTTGGCAATTATTCTGGAATTTCTTGAGAAATTAGAAGACCATTTTTGGGACTGTGATAAAACCAAAGTTAGGAAACATTCTCAGGAAAAGAGGTGTGTGACAATGTCCATGTATCTGAATCTACAACACCAATCATGTAAGGGATTGTAAATGTTTCTGAAGGGCGGTAGCCAGTGCTATCGCAGAAATAAAAGAATAATGAAAGCGTAGACAAATAGGGACAATTACCCTGTGAGCAAGTGGCTCCTGGAATGTAGGTATTCCTCTCTTTGGCTCCTGCTTCCCTGTGGTGATGTCTTAATTTTTTTTTTCTTTTCCTCCTTTATTTTCCTTCTCATTTCATAGGGCTCTTAAGCTGGATACTATGTCCCACGTTGTGTATTCTAATAAATGGGATATTGATCACATCCACCTGGGAATCCTTGGTGGCTTTTTTCCCCAGTGTTCACAGCTCAGGGCTGTGTGGTTGAGCATCTCAGTGTTAACCTAGCCAGCGCTCAGGGCACATTCCACAATTCTAGAGCTTCCATGCAGCGCTTTCTTTTTCAGTTCATTTAACTTGGTTTTCCTCAGGGTGTTAGAGTCATATCACAGTCTGGAATTATATAGAGAGTGTTTGCCCTGATGTTACATCCGACAGTTGTAAATAGCAAATTGATTTCTTGGAAAAGATTTCATATCATCAACGCTGTGGGAGTAGTAATCTTATCATGTTTTATAGAGATTTTAAGGGTTTGCACAAAACTGTTCATCTTTACTCTGAAATCTGCTTTCTCATGTCTGCACAAGATTTGAGGATTAGATCTTCTGAATAAAATTCCAGGTATTCTAAAATGTTTGACAAATGTGGTATTTGAATATAGGTATATGTACTTGTGTAATTTTAATTTTGATTCCTAAGGGCTTAAAAAATGAACAAACTCTGCAGCTTTCTCTCGGTGTGTCATCTCTCAGCATTGATATATGCTGCTCTATATTCCTTTTAATTCTTACTTTTTTTGTCTTTACTTTTTTAATTACATTTCTAGAGTCCCCAAGACCAGAGATCTTCATTTGATATTAGCTCTTAGGACAAAAGAAAGCTGATATATATTGGGCAATTGCTATGTTCCAGGCATTGCTAGAAAGGCAGCGCTGAGAGAAGGTGCTTGCAAGGTAGTTATAATAACCCCCATTTTACAGACTGCGAAACAGCTGCAAAGTGCCTAACTTGCCTACAGACACATAGGTACGTTAGGTCTACTGACCAATCGTTCCCAAACCTGCAATCTGATTTTTTACTCCACCATTAGACCTCATCTACCTGTGTGTTCTAGGTGTCGTTTTGTTGAATTTTGCTAATCTTAATTATACCACCCAGTGCTGTCGAGTCGTAATTATAGAAATGAGAAATAGTAGAAACCAGAGTAACATTTTCCTTGTCTCATGAAAAACCAAAGTACGTTAGTGCTCACGCTAACATTCACTTCAGATTTGAGTCTGGAATACCTTGAGTCTTAAATTTCAAGCCTTGTTGTCTTGCTGTACATGTTTCAGGATGGTGGGACATACTGTGTTTGTTCCAACATATTTTTTTTTATGAAAAACAGAACATGAATTGGTTGTCTGTAGTATAAATGAAATGTGTATTGAATGGTTAAATCGTAGAAACTGATCTTGGGTTGTTTTAAGAACCTTAACATTATCTCTGCCCTTTGCCCCATAGAACAAACTACGCATTTAGAGGGTGCTTATTTTTTTTTTTTTAACCAATAATTCAGAATGACCAGTATCTTATACTACACACTTACTGTGTTTGAGTCCAGGTTGTTATGACGATGGAAATATTTTCATTTTCTCTCTTTTAGAGTATAAACACATGGAGCTTGAATATTGCTTAATTTTGCACTTCATGTTTATCTTTTCCCATTTCATGTTACAGAGACAAAGAGAGGAGGAAGATACTAACCATGCTTCTTCAGAGCTCCAATAATTCTTTTTCTCTTTCACTCCCAGCTCCTCATGGAGGTCTTGGAACTCAGCTTGACTGTCACTGGGCCATTCTCACACCTTTTCTTAAGAGCAGTTAGAGCGAGAGATCAGACACCTTTTCTTACTATTATCGTTCAAGGATTAACACACATTTATTTCAACTTGTATTTGAAATCTCAATCTCTTTGGGTAAAGAGGATTCCAAGTCAGAGATACTCCATGCCTGCCTTTAGATTATGAGAACTGAATTCTGAGAATATTCTTTGGGAAGCTTTTTGGTACTCAGTAAAGACAACAGCAACAACAAAACAAACAAAAAACTCCAAATAATTGGCATGCCAAAAGTCTGGGAGTCACCTCAGTCTCCCTGGAGCTCTTTGTCTTGTTTAGAGGGACAGCATGAGGTATATACTGCCCTTCCTTGAGACCCACTGTGTGAATTAAAAGGACCACTAAGGAGTCAGTTGGCTGTAGATGGTTCACTACTTTTGAATTTCTGGATATTGAAATCGTGTATTTATCTGAAAACTTACTGCCTTCTGGTCTACCAGACAAAAATTGTTAAGGAGATTAAAAACACAAAACCAAGCCTTTGCTGCCTTGTACTTTGATTTATGCCCTCCTTCCACTCCACTTCCCTCTCTTCTTTTTTTCTCCTCCCCTCTCCACTCTCCCTTCCTTTAATAATGACGGAGAGCCCGCTCCCTGAGCAGACACGCTGTTGGGAGCTGCAGATAAAGTGATGAACGAGGCACCTCTTTTCTGTCTTCAGAGAGCCTCACTGTCATGGGGAAGAGAGATGTGTAAACAGGTAATTGCAATATGGAAATAAACATTCTGTGAGAGGGCAAAGAAAGCACCAAGGGCTTGGACGTGGGGAGGACTTATTGGGCTGGAGACCGGAAGAATAACTGAAGTTGAGGGAAGGGTTGGAGGCTCCAGGCTTCCTTTTTCCTACTCTCCTTTTTTGCCTTCCCTTTCCTTCATCATTTCTTCCTGTTCTTTTTTTTTTAGTTTAACTTTAGAATTTGTCTCAACTGAAATTGTGGTTTCAATAGCTACTTTTTATTCTTATTAAACACAAGACACGATTTGTAATATTTTCCTCCAAGTCTTTAACTTAGAAGGGGGTTTATCTCAGATTCTAAAAGCTTCTTTTAAACAAATACTGACTAGGTTTTCAGAGAGAGAGCAGGTAATAAATAAGGCTCATTTCTTTTCAAAGTTCGTCAAAGTAGCTCTCTGAGCAATTCATGCTGTTTACTAGTTTGAGAAACTAGCCTCATGATGAAAAATTACGTTCAAATACCCTTGAAAGTGTATTTTCTTTTTAGTATGGGCAGGAGCTAAAGAAGTGTCTTCAGGACCAAAATGTTATTTATTTCGTGTTTGACACGTACAAATCCTCCTTGATAAAATGTCATTAGGGAGGCATATTGAGCTGTGTGGCCTCAGTTGATAGGTACTTTTCAGCTTTTATCACTGTCTGTGTCAGAAAATTAAGTGTAATCTAGGGTGCTTTCATTCTTTTATTAACTCTAGTGGGTATATTTTCTATTAGGGAATTTACTACAACATTTGGCCTTGGAGAAATGCATGTCCCTTTCCACTCTAACAGCCTCAGCTTTCTCTGTCTGGGTTGGTTGGTGGCTGAAAAAGCCTTTATGCCCACCCTCTGGTTCAAAGCCTTCTGCTCACGGATAGCAAAAATTCTTTTCAGAGATTCATCTCGTTTTCAGTTCTGTTTTGCAGAGAAAGTATGTACTCTATTTGTAAGAGTGGTGCCTGTTTGCCAGAAGTTTAAATGAAATGCCATATAGTGGGTAGAGTAGGCTAAATAGTATCTCCCCCTGCCCCCAAAATTAAGTCCATCCAGAGCCTCACAAACTGTGACCTTATTTGGGTCGTTGCAGTTGCAATTTAAGATGAGATCATACTGGATTAGGGTGGACCCTAAATTCAGTATCTGGTACCTTAGAAGAAGAGAAGAGGGTACTGAGAGACGCAGAGAGAAGAAAGCCATGTGAACACACATAGGATGAAGGCCATGTGACAATGGAGGCAGAGACTGGAATAATGCAGCAACAAGCCAAGAAGTGTCAGCGATTGCTGGGAGCTACCAGAAGCTAGAAAGAGGCAAGGAAGGATTTTCCCCTAGAGCCTTCAAAGGAAGTCTGGCCCTGCTGGCCATTTATTTCCGACTTCTAGCTTCATAACAGTGAGAGAAAAAAATTTTGTTGTTTTTAGCCACCAAAAAAAAAAAAAAAGAAATTGCCGTCTAGTTCATTCTGACTCCTAGTGAACCTATAGGACAGAGTAGAATTGCCCTGTAGGGTTTCCAAGAATGGCAGTGGATTTGAACTGCCAGACTTTTGGTTAGCAGCTAAAGGAACCCTGTCCCACCAGGGCTCCTTTAGCCATCCAGTTGATGGCAATTTGTTACCACAACCCTAGGAGACTACAACATGCCATCTGACAATTTGGGTATGCCTTTTCCTGTTCTCATCTGATGATTTTTTTTCCGTGTGATTCGTGCTCCGTAATTCTCAGTTACCTCTGGCATATCACCTGTGGAGTTACATTCCCTGAGCAAATGGCCCGTTAGCATGTGTCTGTGTGCTGCCCTGTGCTGATATAAATCTCCCGGAAGAACTTTGGACTTTGGTACTGCTCCACTCTGGTGAGGAAGGACGTTGAAAGATGGCCTGCCTGACACTGCCCTGCCTATCACGGGGCCAAGCTCTCTGAATTCCTACCACGCTGACTAGCCTTTTGTACCAACTCACTTATTGAAAATGTTTGCCAGAAACATATTTGGCATTTGTAAGTTTGTCATACTACTTGTTATTCAGGAGAGCAAAATGGGACAGAAGACAAATACTTTTTTTTTTTTTTCAAGTGTGCCTACATCCCTCAAAGGTCCCTGGGTGGTGCAAGCTGTTTGCGCCCGACTGCTAACCTAAAGGTTGGTAGTTTGAACCCACTCAGCGATGCCATAGAAGAAAGGTCAGTTGATCTGTTTCCATGAAGGTTACAGCCAAGGAAACCCTATGGGACAGTTCTAGTATGCAACAATGAGTTGGAATTGATGGCAAAGGGTTTGGTTTTTACTTACACTCCTCAAACATAAAAACAGTGTAGACATTGCTAATTATAGACAAGTTCCTTCATGTTTGTAAAGAATTTCTAAGTAAAATATGAAACCTCCTACCAAAAATCTAATTAGTTACTTATTTCTAATTAACTAAGCATAAGGTTTTTTTTTTTTTTTTTTTTTTTAAGGAGAGAATGACTGATATGTTTTGACTAGCAATAAGAGGGAGGGAAGTTCAGGAGCTTCGGGTCCCCTCAGCAGCCCAGTAGGGTGAGCATAGTTTGGGGGAGGGCCCCTGGACCATGAGTGGCAGCTGGGGAGCAATGGACTTTAGGGAGGAATAGGTAAAGGGTTTGTAACTATGGTTTAAAAAAAAAAAAAAAAGTGATGGGAAATGATCCTGAAGAAATAGTTCTACCAATTAGACCTCACCTCCTGTCCATTTTTAATATCCTCTGATTAAGTGGCTGAAATGTAGTTTTACCTAGACGTATATTAAAGGAAAGTAAAAAGGAATTTTTAATTCTGATAGTCCTCATTAGAAGGCATTGGTTAACATGATTTATTTGGAAGGATTACTTTTTTAGGCTCACTTCCTGAATTTCTGAAGTACATCAAGCCTGTGAAAATCCTTTATGGAACTACGTAAGGATGGGCACTTTGCAGATTGGCATATGTGGGCACTTATTCATTAGGATCAGGAAGTTGGTTCTAGAAATCGAAGAGGTAGTACTTCCTCATACAGGTGCTTAAAGAAAAAACCAAACCTGCTGCCTTTAAGTGGATTCTGACTCATAGCGACCCTATAGGACAGAGTAGAACTGCCCCATAGAGTTTCCAGGGAGTGGCTCGTGGATTCAAACTGCCAGCCTTTTGGTTAGCAGCCATAGCTCTTAACCGCTATGCCACCAGGGTTTCCTTTACAGGTGCTTAGATTACTGAATATTGAGTCTCTTCTTCCTTCAGTGTACATTAGAGTTACTGGCTTTTAGAGGATGAAGGGAATTTTGAAATCTGCCCTAAATCCTTCATTTAAAAACAAAACTAATCAACTCAGAGAAAGCAGATGAGAAAAACAAACACTGGTACCAGCTCTGTGCTAATTGCTTTCAGTACATTGTCTCATCAAATCTTAGACCTGAGAGATAGCTATTATCAGCATTTCATAGATGGGGAAGCTGATACTCAAGTTAACGAACTGGCCAGGGACACACAGCAAGAGGTAGAGATGGGTTTTAAATATAGATCTGTCTCGTTCCGATGCCATGCTCTTTCCACTACCCCAAGTAAAGGCCATTCAACTAGTTAGTAATAAAGAGAATGGACTAGGATCTAGGTGTCTTAGCTTTCCTAAACAGTGTTCTGTCCAACACACTGTACTACTTGGAAACATCTGAATATGTATGCCAATTGTAAAAGAGATTTGTGTAGAATTCCTTTCTTAAATTTTTTAAAAAGTAAAAATAATCTTCTTTGAGACTGTAACTTCAAACCCCCCTCCCTTTTTTAAAGTTTGATTCTTTGCATAGAAGCTAATTGAGCTTTCAGACAGCTTTCAGACACATCACTAACTTAATTTTAATCTCTGGTTGCTGTTCTGTATGTATTTCTTTTCCCTTCAGATAATAAGTATGCAATTGTGGTTACCCTGATTAATGTTTTACATATTTCCTCAGGCATTCATGGAGAATTGACTAAAATATAAGTTACCCTTGGTTTCAGAAAACTTCTGATTGGCGTTTAGAAACATGCTCAAAATATACCCCTTGGTAAGCAGTTGTCCCAACCTACAATTTTCTTTTTTTTTTTTAAGAAAGGGAAGAGGAAAAAGAGGAGACATTTTCAAGGGAGATTTTGGTTATAGCAAAGAGAAACTGTGGTTTGAAACCATTATATTTTCAATTTCAGCCTTTCAGTCTGCATAGGAAAAATTAAAAAATGGATGTATTCAGGTGTTCTTAGAGTGATGAGTTGGGATGGAGTGCACAATCAGCTCTTTTCTCCTCTTAGAGCAAAAATATCACTATATTTTAAATTGCCTTGGATCAGAACAGTGTTTGCTGAATTATTCAACAGTTTGAACTGGTAGAATTAGAGGATTCATTAGGCTGAAGGTCAAAAGTTAAGTTAAAAACATTTCCTTATAGTTATAGATTCACAATGTTGACAGATTCCAGAAAGACTGAGACCTGAGATATGTGTGACCTTAATGAGCTAGAAACACTCTCTTGCTTGGCCGTTTATCCCACCAACCGCTCAGAAATGCCCTAAATTCAAATCACTTAGGCCTTTATTCAGACCTATAAGGAAATATGTACTGGGTAAGATCCCCCTGGTACTTTTCACGGTATGTTTAGATGAGAGTGAAAATTATCCTGTTGATTTATTTTTATTTTCCTGATTGTAGCCATCATTCCATAAGAAAACAAACCTGGGTCATATAATTTGAACAAACATTTTGTTCTCCAATTGACCTATAAGTTATTGTTGAAGTCATAAGGTGGAAACTCCTTGAAGAGACTTTCTCGTTAGAAGTGATGGCGAAAGAATGAAGGATGATAACAATACTGTGCATGTCCAGAGTGCTAAGCTCTTGTGGGAAATAAAATATTTACCAACCTTTTCCCTAGTTCATTTGTATATAGAGAGTTCTTAGTGTTGAGTATTGCCGTTCTAAAAATAGGAGGGAATGATTTTCAGAATAAGACCCCAAGAACTCCTGTTGCTTGACACCAATTTAGCCGCTATACCCCAGTCTCCTTCTCACTTAGCACCCCACAGGAAAAGTTGAGTTTTAGGGTGTGTTCTACCCTACATCATGTAAATGCCACCCCAAAATTCATTTTCTTTTTGTCTGTTAAAGCTCACTTCTTTTAAGATACATTAAGCTATTAGTTCAGACACTTCAAAAATAATTGACGGTGAAGCCTTCTGAGGAATAAGATGTTCACTTACTACTTTGGCTGCGGCCACTGTCCTCTCCCTTAAGGCTCTTCCTCCCCAGGTGATTGATGACATCTTTTTGATCTGCATTTTAAGATTCTAAGCTGCCAGAGGGGGTGAGGTCTCTAAGCAGCATTTGATACAGATGACCAGTTTCTTCTTCTTGAAACACTTTCTTTTGTGAACTTCAATTGTATTACCCTGCCCTGGTTGTCCTCCCACCTCTTTGGTCATTCCTTCTCAATCTCCTTTATTGGCCCCCTTCTACCAACCTCTAAATATTTAGACTGTTTTAGGGCTTGAATTTGGTTCCTCTAGTGGCTCAGCAAGGGGCCCTGATGACACAATGGTTAAGTGTCTGCGTGCTAACTGAAAGGTCAGTGGTTTGAACCCACCAGCCATTCCGTGGGAGCAAGATGTAGCAGTCTGTTTCCGTAAAGATTATTACAGCCTTGGAAATCCTATGGGGCAGTTCTGCTTTGTCCTATAGGGTCACTATGAGTTGGAATTGACTCGATGGCAATGGGTTTGGTTCTTTTTACCTATATCTCCCCTTTCCTTCTCATTTCGTACGTTGGTTTTAAATGCCTTCTATATGCTGATTGAGGAAACCCTGGTGGTGTAGTGGCTAAGTGTTACAGCTACTAACCAAAAGGTCAGCAGTTCAAATCCACCAGGCACTCCTTGGAAACCCTATGGGGCAGTTCTACTCTGTCCTATAGGGTCACTACTGACTCCACAGCAATGGGTTTGGTTTTGGTTTTTATATGCTGACTGGGTCCCTGAGTGACTGTTAGCTGCCAGCCGAAAGATTGGTGGTTGAAGTGCAACCCAGAGATGCCTGGGGAGAAAGGCCTGGCAATCTACTTCTGAAAGATCACAGCCATTGAAAATCTACAGAGGACAGTTCTACTCCGACACACGGCAGGGCGGGGTGGGAGGAGTTGCCATAAGTTGGAATCTACTCCATGACAACTGATTGGTTGATTAGATTGGATATACTGATTACTCTTAAGTTTGTATATCCAATTGGACTCCCACTCAGATGTCTAAGAGACATTGTATCTATAAATTTGGCCAAAGAGAACTAATATTTCCACCCCCAGCCCACATTTACCCCCATACTTCCAGTCTCATTAAATGGCATCCCTGTCCACCTGATTGCTGAAGCCAAAAACCTAGGAGTGTTCCTTGATGATGCCTGTCTTTCCCTCATTCCGCCCATTAGCAAACCCTATCTGTTTTACTTCCTAAATAAATCCCACACCTGACCACTTCACATCTCATCTCCACTGTTAAAACTCTTGTTCATCATCAGTATCTTTGCCTGGGCTGATGCAGCAGCCTCCAAACTGTTCTGGTTGCCTCCAGTCTTGTACTCCTGTAGTCCGTGCTCCACACCGGGCTTGAGTGTTCTTAAGGTACCTCACTACCTTGCTTAAAACCTTCTAGTGGCTTCCCGTTGCAACTGTCTTAGTCATCTAGTGTTGCCATAAGAGAAATACCATAAGTGGATGGTGCTAACAAAGAGAAATTTATTTTCTCACAGCCTAGTAGGTTACAAGTCCAAATTCAGGGCGTCAGCTCCAGGGAAAGGCTTTCTCTCTCTGTCGGCTCTAGAGGAAGGTTCTTGTCCTCAACCTTCCCCTGGTCAAGGAGCTTCTCAGAAGCAGGGACCCTGTGTCCAAAGGACACGCTCTGCTCCTGGTACTTCTTTCTTGGTGGTATGAGGTCCCTAACTCTCTGCTTGCTTCCCTTTCCTTTTATCTCTTGAGAGATAAAAGGTGGTACAGGCCACATCCAAGGGAAACTCCCTTTACCTTGGATCAGAGAGGTGACCTGAATCAGAGTGGTCTTACGATCCCACCCTAATACTCTCAATGTAAAATTACAATCACAAAATGGAGGACAACCACACAATACTGGGAATCATGGCCTAACCAAGTTATATATACATTTTTTGGGGGGCGTAATTCAATCCATGATGGTGACCAGTATAATATCCAGACTTTTTACCATGGCTTTGAGATTCTGCGTGACCTAGTTCCCGTTTACCTCTCTGATTTCCTCTCCCTTCACTGATCCCCTGGTTTTCTGGTCCTTTTTGTCCTGTGCTGTTGAGTCAATGCCAACTCATTCCTCCCTAATGTTGCTTCCTCGCAACCTTTGTCTCTGCTGTTCCTTCTGCTTCCTTTTTTTCCAGGTCTTCTCTCTGCTGCTGTTTGTCATTTGTGTCTTGATTCACCTCCTTCAGGCAGCCCTCCCTGACTACCCTAGCTAAAGCAGTCTCTCCTCAGCAACTCTCTGCTATGCTGTCCTATTTTATTTTCTTCACAGACATTTACAGTACTTCAGATGATTGTGTTTATATGTTTTACATTGTGTCTTCCACCACAAGAGCCCAAGATAAGATTTGGCTCACTGCTGTACCCCAGTGGCCAGGACAGTGTTGACAAACATAGTAGCTGCTCAATAAGTACTGGTTGACTGACATGGAATACTCTACATTTGCTTCTTAATTTCCATAGCTCTTTTGATTTATGCTTTAGAGAAAAAAAAAAAAAACCCAGTGCCGTGGAGTCAATTCCGACTCATAGGGACCCTATAGGACAGAGTAGAACTGCTCCATAGAGTTTCCAAGGAGCACCTAGTGGAGTCAAACTGCCGACCCTTTGGTTCATAGCTGTAGCACTTGACCACTACGCCACCAGGGTTTCTGTGCTTCAGAGAGGGAGATAAAAATTCCCTTTGATATGCTGGACCCAGTAAATTGGATTTACCCCATTCATCTGAAGAAACTATCCTGCCAGATCTCATTAATCTTTTTAATGTAACTTGACTTTTTTCTGCCTTCTACTAGGTACTCATTTTGGAAGTGGATTTATTTGATATTGCAAAACTGTTGTCTCATTTTTTAACCTGTGTGTGTGGCCACTCTCAGAAAAAGACTATACCGATTCCTTTCACTTTTCTCTTGTGTTGGGAGTGACTTGCTGTGAGATTGCATCTTTTTCTTTATATTGCTGTATAAGAATTTAGATCAACTCTCTTAAGCAGTCATGGGCTTCCATTTCACTTCTCTGGGATTACAGAAGAGGAAATCCCTGGCTTACTCATGAAAAGGAGCTCTTTTGCTGATATTCCAAATTCCTGCACACATCAGGAATGTAGAGGTGATGGGGGAACTAACACTGAAGGGAGCAGAAGACACAAGAGAGGAAATTGAGGAGATCGTCAGCAGTTTGTTGTACCCGATTCCTGGGTGGAGATCACCCACCGGGAGAGAAGTCTAGCGCATAAAGCGAAGTGAGCTGGGCCAACTTTCTGCTTACAGATTCTCTGTTCCAGCATAGACTTGGCATTTCTGTGGCACAGTTCAGCTACGTTCTGAGTTCCCAACAACTGTAAGGTATTTGTGAGTTGCTGAGTAGTGGTGGTGATGGGTGGCTTTGGGGGACAGGATGATTGGGAAGATGGTGAAGACCTGGATCATGTGCTTTAGGAGATCCATATGAAAATAACTAACATAAAAGGCAGAATATGATTTGGTTCAGAAGAAAGGAAATAGGAAACTGCTGTGAGCTTTTAAAAGGGGAAGAGATCACATGTAGCTAGGAGGGTGGATGGGAGAGAATGAAGGATGTGGGGCATGGAGTAGGGCAACCCAGGAAAATAGGCCCCAACTGACTGTAATGTTAAGGAAAGGAATCCTCAGGCCTCCTTCACTTCTGCTATTCCCCACAATCTTGGAAAACTGTGTTAAGGAAGACAATGCCAAGGAAGCCTGTTAGACGTTTTGCAAAAGCAGGATCTGTTGAGCCAAACAAAGTATTCATCTGCAGACCTGCTGTCTGGCTGACAGGTGGAGATATGCCCCTAAGCCTTGCTCAGTGTTGTGTCTGGTAGCAGGGAAACGGCGGAGAAGCCCACCCTGCTGGCCCTGGAGGGCCGGGTTTCTCCTTCGTCATATTTTCTCATGTCTCTTTCATACTGTTTGCCATTGTTATGTACCCCGTACCACTACTTACCTAATTTTTTACTTTGAATTGAGCCTGTATTTCACTTAAATAAATCTAAATCCATACCGGACATCTGTAAAACCGGGCATCAGATAGTCTAGTTATATAACTTACCGAATTATACACCATCTACATTCATCTCGTGTATTTTATATAAGTGATGACAAATCTGTTTATAGAGAACTTGTGTCTTCCTTTTAAATCATTTCAGCTTTTGGAGAAAGTAAAATTACCTTTCTTAACACCTGTGTAGCAGTCCTGTTAAGTCCTCCTCCCACCTCTCCCTCCCACCCTTGTGTGCCTGCCCCACCCCGCCACTCCACTCCTGCTTCCACCCTTTCAGATTCTGTAACATTCTGAGCCTGCAGGGATTGTAGAGGACGTAATAAAAAAGATCTTAGGTATTTTAGGATCTGAAGTGCAATGAAAGGAAATTACTGACACACTGAATCGCCATTTAGTGGGAGATGGTGATATCGATCTGGTAATGTTTCCTGCGGTCCTAGTTGTAATAACTGTATAATATCGTGCACTTTATCAAAATAATTTAAAAAGCTGGCAAATGAAGTTGTTACGAAGCCTCTGAATAAAATGAAATGAAAGTCAGAGGGTCTAGAAGATGGCGAGGGAAGAAGAATAGGAAGGCCTGCAGGACTAAATTAGAGGAAGACTATAAAGCTCTGTAGTAGGAATAGATTTCTGAGGATTAAGTTAATGTCTTCATGGGACTCTGAGTCTCTTGGACTCTGTTATTCTACAGAGAATAAAAAAGAATGCCCTCATCTCTTCCTTAGCTTTAACCTCAATTTTTCTTCTGAGCTGACGTCAGTTACCATGTAAAGCTGCCTGATTTGTAGAATATGATTATGTTTATTAGAACATTTCTGGTATAATAAACTGACTTTATGAGGGATCAGTTATCAGCAGGTTGCAAGTTTAGTGCATAGCTCAACACATTGGTTTTTATAGTCCATAATGAAATGTCTGCAGCTACCAAAAATTTAATGAAAATTATGATGGTATTTCTCAGCTTCCTTACTGAAAAATCAGATTTCAGTATTTCTGAAACTTTCATTATTTCTTTAATCAGTTGTACTCCCATTACCCTTCATAGGCACTAAAGTTCTAGAATTTTCAAATTTCCTTTAGTATTCTTTCTTTGCTTGCATAATCTGCAATATACCTATAAAGACATGGTTGAGCTTAATGTAGATTTCTCTTTCTTCTTGGAAAATAAACAGCTATTTTTGTTACTAAAATAATACTGTAAAACCTTCTTAATTCGGATCTTCCGTGAAAATATTCTAATAACTTGGAGGGTCACTAATGTTTGATTTTGCATTATCTATTTTTTTTTTTTTTATAAACAGAGCGTTTTCTAAGCAATTAAATAGTACAAATAGATTGCAAATGTTAGGTTTAAATTTAGTCCCAGATATTTAAGCACATTAGAAGAATTGATTCACTTAACTGCTTCAGGTTTCTTTTCACATTTCATCTGTGAATATGATATGTTAATTATAAAGCATTATTACATAATTAAACTATATGGAAATCTCTCCTAGGAGACCTTTGGCCAGGAGTGTACATAGGTTTTTAAACCTCTAAAAATATTTTACACGTAGTAAAATATTTTATATTTTTTATACTTAGTAGAAGCCTTAAGTTATTTCACTGTAGTTGTTTTTTTTTTTTAGCCAGTTTAAAACAGAACTATAGTATATTTATCCTATGCATCATCCTAGAAGCCTCATTTTAACCATTTTCTTTTAAACCCAAAGGAAAAGAGAACACTGCATTCTTGACCTTCCCTAAGACTCTGTGGGCCTCCCACCCTTGTCCAGCCTTTCTTATATGTTTATGCCATTTGGTTTTATTGGCTTTAACGTAAAGAACTTTTCACAGCTGTTGGAAACTTTTAGATCTATATATGAAAGAACAGTGACTATGTAAATAGGATTGTTAGTAGACATTTTTCAAACAAGGGCTTGTTTGCGCATATACACTAAGGTTTCTTCCATATTTTAGCTGCGTATGTCAAGTACTTAATGCAACATGAATAAACATAGCAATAATAACAGAGAGCTGCTGCAGTGTGGGCCATGGACTCTAAACCCTTCATTCTCCACAGTCTTCCCGGGTACTACACTGAGAGCAGGAGCCTCCCCACCCTCTCAGTCTTCCCATGAGTGATGTTGTAAACCTAGACCAGACCCTCCCCTCCTTATTTCATGCTGGATTAGAGCCATAGTCCTCTCCAAGACTCCTCTGTTTTCTTTCTCCTTAGCAATCCATCCAATGCTGTGTTGCCAGAGTGTTTTCCTTCAATCACTCTAAACATTTAACTTCCTCACCCCATCAAATCCAAAAGCCTGGGTCTGAATTTCAAAGGCTGCCATAATTGCCTTCAATCTCCGTACTCAACCTTGTTTTTCTCTAAATGCCTTTTACTCATTTCTGGTTCCATTGATAAGTAAACTTATGATCCTTACTCTTTTTTCCATGACATCAGTTATGGCTCTTCCCCCAGCTTTTCTATAATATATATTTTTTATTTTCCTTCATTGAATCTGAAACTGACATACCCTCCGGAGTCCATCTTGATTCTCACCTTCGTCATGTACCCAAATTCATTGTTCTTCCTCATTTTGAAGATTATACTTGTCTCTACCTTTTGTTTTAGCACGTAAGTGCCCCTTGATAGGTTTACTTTTCAGTAGCGCATCTGCTGCGTAAAATAAGAAACACCTCTAAATGTTTGTTCCCTTGGTACTGATTCTTTTTTTTTTTTAATATATATATAATTTTTATTGTGCATTAAGTGAAAGTTTACAAACCAAGTCAGTGTCTCACACAAAAACTTATATACACCTTGCTTCTTGTTGCTGTTGTTAGGTGCCGTCGAGTTGGTTCCAACTCATAGCGACCCTATGCACAATAGAACGAAACACTACCCGGTCCTGCGCCATCCTTACAATCGTTGTTATGCTTCAGCTCATTGTTGGCAGCCACTGTGTCAGTCCACTTCGTTGAGGGTCTTCCTCTTTTCCACTGACCCTGTACTCGGCCAAACATGATGTCCTTCTCCAGGGACTCACCCCTCCTGACAACATTTCCAAAGTATCTAAGACACAGTCTCGCCATCCTTGCTTCTAAGGAGCGTTCTGGCTGTACTTCTTCTAAGACAGATTTGTTCATTCTTTTGGCAGTCCATGGTGTATTCAATATTCTTTGCCAACACCACAATTCAAAGGTGTCAACTCTTCTTTGGTCTTCCTTATTCATTGTCCAGCTTTCACATGCATATGATGCAATTGAAAATACAATGGCTTCGGTCAGGAGCACCTTAGTCTTCAGGGTGACATCTTTGCTCTTCAACACTTTGAAGAGGTCTTTTGCAGCAGATTTGCCCAATGCAATGCGTCTTTTGATTTCTTGACTGCTGCTTCCATGGCTATTGATTGTGGATCCAAGTAAAATGAAATCCTCGACAACTTCAATCTTTTCTCCATTTATCATGATGTTGCTCATTAGTCCAGTTGTGAGGATTTTTATTTTCTTTATGTTGAGGTGTAATCCATACTGAAGGCTGTGGTCTTTGATCTTCATCAGTAAGTGCTTCAAGTCCTCTTCACTTTCAGCAAGCAAGGTTGTGTCATCTGCATAACGCAGGTTGTTAATGAGTCTTCCTCCAATCCTGATGCCCCGTTATTCTTCATATAGTCCAGCTTCTCGGATTATTTGTTCAGCATACAGATTAAATAGGTATGGTGAAAGAGTGCAACTCTGACACACACCTTTCCTGACTTTAAGCCAATCAGTATCCCCTTGTTCTGTCCGAACAACCGCCTCTTGATCTATGTAAAGGTTTCTCATGAGCACAATTAAGTGTTCTGGAATTCCCATTCTTCGCAGTGTTATCCATAGTTTGTTATGATCCACACAGTCAAATGCCTTTGCATAATCAATAAAACTCAGGTAAACATCCTCTGGTATTCTCTGCTTTCAGCCAGGATCCATCTGACATCAGCAATGATATCCCTGGTTCCACGTCCTCTTCTGAAACTGGCCTGAATTTCTGGCAGTTTCCTGTCAATATACTGCTGCAGCCTTTTTTGAATGATCTTCAGGAAAATTTTGCTTGCGGGTGATATTAATGATATTGTTCTATAATTTCCCCATTTGGTTGGATCACCTTTCTTGGGAATAGGCATAAATATGGATCTCTTCCAATCAGTTGGCAAGGAAGCTGTTTTCCATATTTCTTGGCATAGGCGAGTGAGCACCTCCAGCGCTGAATCTGTTTGTTGAAACATCTCCATTGATATTCTGTCAATTCCTGGAACCTTGTTTTCCACCAATGCCTTCAGAGCAGCTTGGACTTCTTCCTTCAGTACCATCGGCTCCTGATCATATGCCACCTCTTGAAATGGTTGAATATCGACTAATTCTTTTTGGCATAATGACTCTGTGTATTCCTTCCATCTTCTTTTGATGCTTCCTGCATCATTTAATATTTTCCCCATAGAATCCTTCACTATTGCAACTTGAGGCTTGAATTTTTTCTTCAGTTCTTTCCGCTTGAAAAACACCAAGCGTATTCTGACCTTTTGGTTTTCCATCTCCAGCTCTTTGTACATGTCATTATTATAATTTATTGTGTCTTTTCGAGAAGTCCTTTGAAATCTGCTGTTCAGTTCTTTTACTTCATGAATTCTTCCTTTTGCTTTAGCTGCTCGACGCTCAAGAGCAAGTTTCAGAGTCTCCTATGACATCCACCTTTGTCTTTTCTTTCTTCCCTGTCTTTTCAGTGACCTCTTGCTTTCTTCATGTATGATGCCCTTGATGTCATTCCACAACTCGTCTGGTCTTTGGTCACTAGTGTTCAATGCATCAAATCTATTCTTGAGATGGTCTCTAAATTCAGGTGGGATATACTCAAGGTCATATTTTGGCTCTCGGGGACTTGCTCTGATTTTCCTCAGTTTCAGCTTGAACTTGCATATGAGCAATTGATGGTCTGTTCCACAGTCAGCCCCTGGCCTTGTTCTGACTGATGATATTGAGCTTTTCCATTGTCTCTTTCCAGATGTAGTCAATTTGATTTCTGTGTGTTCTATCTGGCGAGGTCCATGTGTATAGTCGTCATTTATGTTGGTTAAAGAAGGTATTTGCAATGAGGAAGTCGTTGGTCTCACAAAATTCTATCATTCGATCTCTGGCATTGTTTCTGTCACCAAGGCCATATTTTCCGACGGCTGATCCTTCTTCTTTGCTTCCAACTTTTGCATTCCAATCGCCTGTAATTATCAATGCATCTTGATTTCGTGTTCGATCAATTTCAGACTGCAGCAGCTGATAAAAATCTATTTCTTCATCTTTGGCCCTAGTGGGTGGTGCTTAAATTTGAATAATAGTCATATTAACTGGTCTTCCTTGTAGGCGTATGGATGTTATCCTATCACTGACAGCATTGTACTTCAGGATAGATCTTAAAACATTCTTTTTGACGATGAATGCAACACCATTCCTCTTCGAGTTGTCATCCCCATTATAGTAGACTATATAATTGTCCAATTCAAAATGGCCAATACCAGTCCGTTTCAGCTCACTAATGCCTAGGATATCAATGTATATGTGTTCCATTTCACTTTTGATGATTTCCAATTTTCCTAGATTCATACTTCGTACATTCCAGGTTCTGATGATTAATAGATGTTTGCAGCTGTTTCTTCTCATTTTGAGTCGTGCCACATCAGCAAATGAAGGTCCCGAAAGCTTTACTCCATCCACGTTATTAAGGTCGACTCTACTTTGAGGCTCTTCCCCATTCATCTTTTGAGTGCCTTCCAACCTGGGGGGCTCATCTTCCAGCTCTGTATCAGACAATGTTCCACTGCTATTCATAAGGTTTTCACTGGCTAATGCTTTTCAGAAGTAGACTGCCATGTCCTTCTTCCTAGTCTGTCTTAGTCTGGAAGCTCAGCTGAAACCTGTCCTCCATGGGTGACCCTGCTGGTATCTGAATACCAGTGGCATAGCTTCCAGCATCACAGCAACACACAAGCCCCCACAGTATGACAAACTGATACATGGGGGATACACCTTGCTACATACTCCCAATTACTCTTTTTTTTTTTTTTAATGAGACAGCCCGCTCACTCCCTCCACTCTCTCTTTTCATGTCCATTTCGCAAGCTTCTAACCCCCTGTACCTTCTCATCTCCACTCCAGGTATGAGATGCAAACATAGTGTCAAGTGTCCACCCGATTCAAGAAGCTCACTCCTCACCAGCATCCCTCTCCAAACCATTGTCCAGTCCAATCCATGTCTGAAGAGTCGGCTTTGGGAATGGTTCCTGTCCTGGGCCAACAGAGGGTATGGGAACCATGACCACCAAGGTCCTTCTAGTCTCAGTCAGACCATTAAGCCTGGTCTTTTTATGAGAATTTGGGGTCTGCATCCCCCTGCTCTCCTACTCCCTCAGGGGTTCTCTGTTGGGTTCCCTGTCAGAGTAGTCATCAGTTGTAGCCGGGCACCATCTAGTTCTTCTGGTCTCAGGCTCATGTAGTCTCTGGTTTATGTGGCCCTTTCTGTCTCTTGGGCTCATAATTACCTTGGGTCCTTGGTGTTCTTCATTCTCCTTTGATCCAGGTGGGTTTTGACTCACTGATGCATCTTAGATAGCTACTTGCTAGAATTTAAGACCCCAGATGCCACTCTTCAAAGTGAGATGCAGAATGTTTTCTTAATAGATTTTATTATGCCAATTGACTTAGATGTCCCCTGAAACCATGGTCCTCAAACCCCTGTCCCTGCTACGTTGGCCTTCGAAGCATTCAGTTTATTCAGGAAACTGCTTTTGGTTTAGTCCAGTTTTGCTGACCTCCCCTGTATTGTGTTTTGTCTTTCCCTTCACCTAAAGTAGTTCTTACCTACTATCTAGTTAGTGAATACCCCTCTCCCACCCTCCCTCCCTCCCTCCTCTCCTAACCACAAAAGAATGTTTTCTTCTCAGTTTAAACTTTCTCAAGTTCTTATAGTAGTGGTCTTATACAATATTTGTCCTTTTTGGAACTGACTAATTTCACTCAGCATAGTGCCTTCCAGGTTCCTCCATGTTATGAAATGTTTCACAGATTCATCATTGTTCTTTGTCGATGCGTAGTATTTCGTTTTGTGAATATACCATAATTTATCCATTTATCCATTGATGGGCACCTTGGTTGCTTCTGTGTTTTTGCTATTGTAAACAGTGCTGCAATAAACATGGGTGTGCGTATATCTGTTCATGTAAAGGCTCTTATTTCTCTAGGATATATTCCAAGGAGTGGGGCTGCTGGCTCGTATCGTCGTTCTATTTCTAGCTTTTTAAGGAAGCACCAAATCGATTTCCAAAGTGGTTGTACCATTTGACATTCCCACTAGCAGTGTAGAAGTGTTCCAGTCTCTCCACAGCCTCTCCAACATTTCTTATTTTGTGGTTTTTTGGATTAATGCCAGCCTTGTTGGAGTGAGATGAAATCTCATTGTAGTTTTGATCGGCATTTCTCTAATGGCTAATGATCGTGAACATTTCCTCATATATCTGTTAGCTACCCGAATATCTTCTTTAGCGAAGTGTCTATTCATATCTTTTGCCCATTTTTTAATTGTGTTATTTGCCTTTCTGTTGTTGAGTTTTTGCAGTATTATGTAGATTTTAGAGATTAGGCGCTGATCAGAAATATCATAGCTAAAACCTTTTTCCCTGTCTGTAGGTAGTCTTTTTACTCTTATGGTGAAGTCTTTGGATGAGCATAAGTGTTTGATTTTTAGGAGCTACCAGATATGTAGTTTTTCTTCTATGTTCTTTATAATGTTTTCTATACTGTATGCTATGTATTAGGGTTCCTAACGTTGTCCCTATTTTTTCTTCCATGATCTTTATCGTTTTAGATTTTATATTTAGGTCTTTGATCCATTTTGAGTTAGTTTTTGTGAATGGAGTGAGGTATGCGTCTTGTTTCATTTTTTTTTGCAGATGAATATCCAGTTATGCCAGCACGATTTGCTTAAAAGACTGTCTTTTCCCCATTTAACTGTTTTGGAGCCTTTGTCAAATATCACCTGCTCATACGTGGATGGATTTATGTCTGGATTCTCAATTCTGTTCCATTGGTGCATGTATCTGTTGTGCCAGTACCAGGCTGTTTTGACTACTGTGGCGGTATAATAGGTTCTAAAATCAGGTAAAGTAAGGCCTCCCACTTTGTTCTTCGTTTTCAGTAATGCTTATTTATCCAGGGCCTCTTTCCCTTCCATATGTAATTGGTGATTTGTTTCTCCATCTCATTAAAGAATGTCGTTGGGATTTGGATCGGAATTGCATTAAATGTATAGATCACTTTTGGTAGAACAGACATTTTTATAATGTTAAGTCTTCCTATCCACGAGCAAGGTATGTTCTTTCACTTATGTCTCTTTTGGTTTCTTGCAGAAGTGTACTGTAGTTTTCTTTGTATGTCTTTTACATCTCTGGTAAGATTTATTACTAAGTATTTTATCTTCTTGAGGGCTACTGTAAATGGCATTGATTTGGTGATTTCCTCTTCGATGTTCTTTTTGTTAGTGTAGAGGAATCCAGCTGATTTTTGTATGTTTATCTTGTATCCCCACACTCTGCTGAACTCTTCTATTAGCTTCAGTAGTTTTCTGGAGGATTCCTTAGGGTTTTCTGTGTATAAGATCATGTCCTCTGCAAACAGAGATATTTTGAGTTCTTCTTTGCCAATCTGGATGCCCTTTACTTCTTTATCTAGCCTAATTGCTCTGGCTACGACTTCCAGCACAATGTTGAATAAGAGTGTTGATAAAGGGCATCCTTGTCTGGTTCCCGATCTCAAAGGGAATGTTTTCAGGCTCTCTCCATTTAGGGTGATGTTGGTTGTTGGCTTTGTATAAATGCCCTTTATTATGTTGAGAAATTTTCCTTCTATTCCTATTTTGCTGTGAGTTTTTATCATGAATGAGTGTTGAACTTTGTCAAATGCCTTTTCTGCATGAATTGATAAAATCATGTGATTCTTGTCTTTTGTTTTATTTATGTGATGGATTACATTAATTGTTTTTCTAATGTTGAACCATCGTGCTAAGCTGGTATGAATCCCCCTTCGTCATGGCGAATTATTTTTTTGATATGTTGTTGAATTCTATTGGCTAGAATTTTGTTGAGGATTTTTGCATCTACGTTCACGAGGGATATAGGTCTACAATTTTCTTTTTTTGTGGTGTCTTTACCAGGGATAGGGTCGCTTCATAGAATGACTTTGGTAGTATTCCATCCTTTTCTCTGCTCTGAAATACGTTTAGTAGTAGTGGTGTTAACTCTTCTCTGAAAGTTTAGTAGAACGCTGCAGTGAAGCCGTCCGGACCAGGGTTTTTTTTTGTTGTTGTTGTTGAGAGTTTTTTGATTACCTTTTTAATCTCTTCTTTTGTTATGGGTCTATTTAGTTGTTCTACCTCTGTTTGTGTTAGTTTAGGTAGGTAGTGTTTTTAGTGTGTTTCTAGGAATTCATCCATTTCTTCTAGGTTTTCAAATTTGTTTGAGTGTAGTTTTTCATAGTAATCTGATAGGATTCTTTCAATTTCAGTTGGGTTGGTTGTAATATCGCCCATCTTATTTCTAATTCAGGTTATTTGCTTCCTCTCCTGTTTTTCTTTTGTCAGTTTGGCCAATGGTTTGTCAATTTTGTTGAATTTTTCAAAAAACCAGCTTTTGGTCTTGTTAATTCTTTCAATTGTTTTCTGTTTTCTATTTTTATTTCATTTAGTTCAGCTCTAATTTTTATTATTTTTTTTCTTCTGGTGCCTGTGGGTTTCTTTTGTTGCTCTCTATTTGTTCAAGTTGTAGGGATAGTTCTTTGATTTTGGCCCTGTCTTCTTTTTGGATGTGTGCATTTATTGATATAAATTAGCCTCCGAGCACCGCTTTTGCTGTGTCCCAAGGGTTCTGATAGGAGGTGTTTTCATTCTCATTGGATTCTCTGAATTTCTTTATTCCATCCTTAATGTCTTCTATAATCCAGTCTTTTCTGAGCAGGGTATTGTTCAGTTTCCAAGTGCTTGATTTCTTTTCCCTGCTTTTCCTGTTACTGATTTCCACTTTTATGGCCTTATGGTCAGAGAAGATGCTTTGTAATACTTCACTGTTTTAGATTCTGCTAAGGCTTGCCTTATGACCTAATATGTGGTCTATTTTAGAGAATGTTCCATATGCACTGGAAAAGAAAGTATAGTTGGTTGCTGTTGGGTGGAGTGTTCTCTATATGTCTACAAGGTCAAGTTGGTTGATTGTGGCATTTAGATCTTCCGTGCCTCTATTGAGCTTCTTTCTGGATGTCCTGTCCTTCACCAAAACCGAGCTCATTCTTTTTGGTTCTCCTTTGTAGGTGACTTTTCGTTTATCCCAGCTACTCTTAAAATTCTCTCTTCATCTTTGGTTTTGGCAAGTTTGATTATAATATGTCTTGGTGACTTTCTTTTAACATCTACCTTATACAGAGTTTGATGAGCATGTTGGATAGATATCTTCTCATCTTTCACAATATCAGGGAAGTTTTCTGCCAACAAATCTTCAACAATTCTCTCTGTATTTTCTGTTATCCCTCCCTGTTCTGGTACTCCCATCACTCGTAAGTTATTTTTCTTGATAGAGTCCCACGTGATTCTTAAGGTTTCTTCATTTGTTTTAATTCTTTTATCTGATTTTTCTTCAAATATATTAGTGCCAAGTGATTTATCTTCAAATTCAGAAATTCTGCTCCTGTGACTTTCTATTTAGTTACCTACTTCTGTAATTTTATTTTTAATCTTCTGAATTTCTGATGGCTGTCTGTCTATGGATTTTTGCAGCTTATTAACTTTTTCATTATGTTCCTGCAGAATTTTTCTGATTTCTTCAATTGCTTTATCTGTGTGTCCCTTGGCTTGTTCTGCATATTGTCTCATTTCCTTCCTGATGTCTTGAAGAGTTCTGTATATTAATCTTTTGTATTATGCCTCTGGTAATCCAGTTACGCACTTTCATCTAGAAGATCCCTGGATTCTTTGTTTTGAGAGCTTGTTGAGGTGATTGTGGTCTGTTTCTTTATGTGAGTTGATATTAACTGTTGTCTCTGAGTCATCTATAAGCTATTGTATTAGTTTATGCTTGCTTACTGTGTCGTAGCTTCTTGCTTTGTTTTGTTTTGTTATTCCTAAGTGGGTTGCTTAAGTGAGCTAGCTTGATTATTTTTGCCTCCGGAGCTCTGATGTCCTGTCCCCAGATGGCTAGAGCTGTTATCAGGTATATCAGTCTAGGAGTCCATTCACTTTTCTTATATGAGTTCAGCTCAGGTGTCCAGGTAGCTGATCATCAAGTGTGTGGTACAGGCTCTGTCCTACAGTCTTAGAGGGGCAGGGGTGATTGGTGTATGTACCGGTATCTGATTGCAACAGGGTGTCATGCTCTGAACAAGGCAGAGAACCAACCCCCAAGTGTCTTTGAGGATAGCGTGTTCCTGTTCTCCAGAGATTGCAGGTGGATGGGTTCTGCAGACAGACCATGGGCACCCAAAGGTTTTGGTTGTAAGGACTGGGAGTTACTGGTTACCCTTGGACTCCTGTCCTGGGTGGCTGGGTGACCTGAATGGAGCTACCAGTCCTTAGGCCCCTGGTGTGTGTAGGTGAGGACCTTGTTTAATAGGCAAAGCAATATCAAACATCAAACACCCACCTCTCCACAGCACAGCTGAAACAGTTGGAGTCTGTCAATAAGGGCCTATCCTCTTGAAATAGGTCCACATAGGTCTATGCAGAAGGGAAAGCTGCTCAATGTCCGTGGACCATTTATGCCTGGACAGAAGCTGCTATTTTCCTAAGCTCCCCTGGTTACTGGAGCTGGCAAATTATGTTTTCCTCCAATTGCAAATTTTTTCCTTCTCCAATGCCGGGAGGATAGCTCTAGGTGCTCAACAGGGCCTATCTCAGACCCATGGAATTCACCCACTGAAGCAGACTTGGGGGTGGGGGGGTACAGTAAAACATATGCAAGTAATTAGGGTTTCCCAAGAGTGCCGTTTTTCTCAGGTTCCGGAGGTATGAGTAGGCTGTGTGCCTGGCTGCTTCTCTCAGAGGAAACTGCGGCCGCATGCTAGTACCAACCCACCGCTGCTGCTCAGGGAATGGTGCCTTGAGGGCTCTGGATGATTCAGGTCCAGTTATTCCTCTCCACTTCCGAACGGCCTTTTCGTCCCCCTACCCTTCAGTTCGTTTTCTAAGCTTACCTTTGACACTCAGGGCTCCCAGCTTGTCACAAATATACTCTTTGCACTTGTTTTTTTTTTGGATCTTTGTTTAAAGAGGGCTCACCGG